>NC_080071.1:19294108-19894108 GCF_949987535.1 Balaenoptera acutorostrata | reverse complement strand
CGCAGCCTCTCTCGTTGCGGAGCACAGGCTCCAGACGCGCAGGCTCAGCAGTTGTGGCTCACGGGCCCAGCCGCTCTGCGGCATGTGGGATCTTCCCAGGCCAGGGCTCGAACCCGTGTCCCCTGCATTAGCAGGCAGATTCTCAACCACTGTGCCACCAGGGAAGCCCCGTGGCAAGTTTAAAGGAGTAGGAGGTGTTTAACCAGAAGAGAGGTTGGGTCCTAGGTTGAAAGAATTACTAAGAAGAAATGGGCTGGGAATATTTGGTGGGTTAATAGTAGTTCTCATCTGAGCGGTTAATTTTATCCCCCAAGGGACACTTGACAATGTCTGGAGACATAATAGGCAAGTTGCTAGGATTTTTCCTCTTTTTAGTTGCTACATAATATGATCAGTAAAAAAATAAGTAAATAAAGAATGCTGTGACATGAAGTCCCTCCAAATTCTGTGTGCTTCCCTAGGTACAGTAGCAGTTCTGTGTGGTCGGACAATCCTTCAGGTTGCCTGTGCTGTCCTGGTGGACTCTTGGTGTGGGCACGGTAGAAAAAAAAAAAGAGTGGAAGAGAAATTGAGGTGGAAATGTAATATGAATAGAGAAGGAGAAGCGGAGAAAGAATGGGGAAAGAGGAGGTGAAAAGGGCATTTATGGAACAATGTTAGCAACGCAGCCATTGGTTGTTTTTTCCTGCTTTAAGCTCTTAAGCTGCCCAAAGGATCCAGCAAATGACCTCTTAATGCCAGAGTGAAGATCTGTAATGAAACAAGTTAGTCTGGCTGAAATGGAAATGGATGCCACTAAGGTTTTGCTATTGAATATAACACCAGCACTAGGATGTTTACAGATATGGAAAAGAACACATCATCCTTTCGTTGTGATAGCTTTGTTTTTTTTTTAAAAAACAATATCCAGTGAGTGCTACAACCTAGAGTACTCTGATCTTAATAGCGGTGGCCTTAGTCTTGTCTTCCCTCAATGACTCAACTCCTAGTTAACTATCAATAGCATATTCTGTGAAAAGACTCTTTGTTTTTGCATATTTACTAGAAAAATGTTTTTTAAAAAAACCACTGAGAACTAATTGTAATATACTCAACATTTAGTCATAAAGCAAATGTCGAGTACAAAATACTTAACCAAAAGAGGTAAATAATAGGGAAAATAACTAAAAACTTTATATTAGCCTCATAGATTGTCTAGTGCAGGGCTTTAGACTACCAAGTTTTTTGTTTGTTTTTTTGTTTTAATTTATTTATTTATTACTTTGGCTGCGTTGGGTCTTCATTGCTGCTCACGGGCTTTCTCTAGTTGCGGCGAGCAGGGGCTACTCTTCCTTGCAGTGCGCGGGCTTCTCATTGTGGTGGCTTCTCTTGTTGTGGAGCACGGGCTCTAGGTGCACGGGCTTCAGTAGTTGTGGCACGTGGGCTCTAGAGCTCAGGCTCAGTAGTTGTGGCGCACGGGCTTAGTTGCTCCGCGGCATGTGGGATCTTCCTGGACCAGGGCTCGAACCCGTGTCCCCTGCATTGGCCGATGGGTTCTTAACCACTGCGCCACCAGGGAAGCCCTAGACTACCAAGTTTAAAAGGAAACAGACCCAGGTTTCATGTTTGCAGAGCAGCTATGGCACCTTATTAATTGGGCTTCAGTGGCGCTAATGGCATTCTTGGTGCATAAATAAAGTCATAGAGATTTTGTTCTAATATATTTTGTTGGGTATTGCACTCCTCGTAGTCTATTAAAAACAAACAAAAAACCAGAAAGCTTCTTTCCCTTTGTCTCCCCAATTACTCCCAGATGTCTTTTAAATATTGATTAGATACAGTGTTAACATGTCAAATAAGAAGTCCCAAAGAGTACTTTTGGCAGAGTTTGACTAGTATGAGTGTACTTTAGAACATTTCTCAATTTCTGTGGAATTCTAAATGCTCTGGGGCCAAAAAGACCCAGTAAGTTTGGAAAATACTGCTTACTAGAACTATCTCTTTGATGATTTATAGGTAATATTTATTGAGTGGTTAATATGTGCCCAATGTTGGGCTGTTTTATGTTCATTATTTCCCATAATCCTCATCATTACCCTAATGAGATAGGTTAGTGGGGATGTGCTTTTGAATTGGTTAAAACTCTTGCTTAAGGTTATACAGCCAACAAAAGGTGTGTTATACTTTGAGGATTGGTATTCAAGAGTTTCAGTCATTATCAGTCTTCTTCAGAATTTTGTATTTTTTTGTACCCTAAATTAGCTACATCCACATTCATATTACATCTGGTACATCTAGAATCCAGCTCAGTCCAGTCCGTTTGACAGGCTGAGGTGAGAGCTTCCAATGGCAAATGATGAATCCCTTTTACCTGGGTTTGTGTTTTTTATTTCTCTCTCATACTAATATTCATTTTTCATGTTCATTATATATACAACTCCAGCTGCAGGAAGATTTTTATTTGCTCTCACGGAGAAGAGCACTTGAGCCCTAATTACCCGTATATCCTTCCTTTTCCTTCCCATTAATAAGACTAATCATGCTCTAATACTGCTATTATGCCACCCGGGAGAAGTCCATTTTTGTTCCAGAACCTGCTTGTTTGGTTTTACCTTTGTCCCTGTGAGCATTTGCAGGGACGACCATGACACAAATAACTTAAAGTGGAATACTGCTTCTTCAAAAATATTTCAAAGCTAAGATGACCCACATTTTATTAAATTTGCAAGCCATAGTTAGATTTTATTGCAGCAAGGAAGGCTGGACTTCTGCAGAGTTTCGTTGCAAGAGATTTTGGCCTGTCTTAGAGAAGAGAGAAGATTGCTAAGTACTAAATTATTTTGTGGGTTGACTTGATTCTAGTATTTCCAAAGCCATCACTACTCAGACTTTCCAGCCCAGTTACCCAATGAGAGAAGGAAGGAGATCACTTCAATAGACTTTTTGTTAGGGTCCACAAAG
Organism: Balaenoptera acutorostrata; assembly: GCF_949987535.1. Lineage (NCBI taxonomy): Eukaryota > Metazoa > Chordata > Mammalia > Artiodactyla > Balaenopteridae > Balaenoptera > Balaenoptera acutorostrata. The sequence goes on along the minus strand of NC_080071.1, from coordinate 19,891,168 downwards.
GTGCCCCTCTTTGCCACTGGGGGTGAAGAATAGAATAAGCCTTTCTTTGAATTTCTCATTATTGAGAATTCAGGAAGTTCGTGAAGGGGTGAATGAATGTAAGAGAAATGTCTCAGTATTAAATTTGTTGCTCTCATTTCTCATTACTATAATTTATCCCTTTTGTTCAGAATCAAATCTTTTTCATTGACACATCATCATGTGAGAGATTTGTTGGGGAGAGAGATGAGATGTACTGAGCTCTTGGCCACTATGAGGACCTAAAATGTAAATATCAGGTGAAGCTGTACACTTTTAAGATACTGCTTCTTTATTGTCACATTTTCTCACCTAACAGAATGAGTATATTATTGATGCAAGGTGAGCTGTGACAAAGCTTCCTTTCAGCTTTTCCTTTCTGGGGAATGTTTGTTTCAGCTGTGGGTAGTTAAACTAAAGCCACATCCAATTTTTTTTTTCCCAGTGAACATTATAAAATGTTCATATTCAGTGCATTTATATGAGAGGAGTTAGTGGTAGGGTGTGGAGAGGACTCTAAAAATTCAATCAGAGTCAAATATTGAACGGATGGGAAAACAAATCCAAGGCCCTAGCTCATTAAATGGTTTCCTTGTGGTCAACAGTGAGTGGGCAGTGCAATAGCTTCTCAGCTTCTGTTTTATAAAGAGCGGTCTCAAGGGGGAGAGGGTGGATGCCATCTCCTCTTTATGGAAAAACTGGCGAAGCAGGAGATTTGTAGGGGTGGCATGTGTGCTACTTTTGCTCTTGAAAAGTAAACACCAAGGAAAACAAAACATTTAAAAATTAATTTGTAGACTCAAGACGTAGAAAACAAACTTATGGTTACCAAAGGGGAAAGGGGGTGAGGGAGCGATAAATTAGGAGTGTGGGATTAGCAGATACAAACTACTATATATAAAATAGATAAACAACAAGGTCCTACTGTATAGCACAGGGAAATATATTCAATATCCTATAATAAACCATAATAGAAAAAGAATATGAAAAAGAATATGATGTATGTATAACTGAATCACTTTGCTCGATACCGGAAACTAACACAACATTGTAAATCAACTATACTTCAATAAAAAGTTTTAAAAATTAATTTGTAATTCCCAAACATTACCAACTGTCCTCCAGAACTTCCCTCTGTAGCCCAGCATGACCTCAGGCAAGCTTCCATAGATAATGGTTGTATGAAATAGTCATAATTACTCAGAACTCATGTCGGTTCCAAGATAGTGTAAGACACAGGGCAGGGCAGCCTTCAAAATTTTCACTGTGACTCACAGTAAGAAACATTTTAGAGTTAGACCCAGTGCATCTACATTTAGAAACATTTTGGAGTATGACCCGCATGCATCTGAAAAGAAAATTTCATGAAAGAGTGATTACTCTTACTATGCTAATGTACTCCTGCTTCTTCTCTTTTTTATTCTATTCAGTTTTATTTCATTTAGAAAGAAAGAAAGAAACCTTGTCTTGAACCACTAAATCAATTTCGCTACCCACAAATGGGTCATAACCCACAGTTTAAGAAAGACACCTCCAGTCTGCTCCCAAGAGCTCGCTGCTGGGAAGTCCTGGCTGCCCTCAGGTGAAAGCTCTGACAGCTAACCCAGATCGTCTCCAGCAAAGCTGGCCCAGACCTTTAAAAAATTTATTTATTTATTTATATATTTATTTTTGCGACTTCATGTAGCCTGACCATCCTCTCTCTGCAAGCCAGTGATTTGACAGGAAGAGGGAAGTTTACATATGTGCCTTCTCAGCCGTGGTCATAACACTGGAACAGCTGCTGCCTGATTCTAATCAGCTGAATCTGAGCTCTGCAGAGCTGGGTGTTTCCTAGATCCACAGTAATGCTGCATCTAATTCTTTGTTATGGGTTAGAGGGGAACATGGACTTTCTGAGGATATGTATATTTGGGGCATGTGGGAAGGAGAGAAGGAATAGGAGGCAGAATGAGAAATTCCTCTTGGAAGGGGGTGGTGAAATTCACCTTAAAGCAAGAACAAAAACCTCTGCTTATATATATATATTTTTTAATTAATTAATTAATTTATTTATTTATTTTTGGCTGTGTTGGGTCTTCGTTTCTGTGTGAGGGCTTTCTCTAGTTGCGGCAAGTGGGGGCCACTCTTCATCGCGGTGCACGGGCCTCTCACTATCGTGGCCTCTCTTGTTGCGGAGCACAGGCTCCAGACGCGCAGACTCAGTAGCTGTGGCTCACGGGCGTAGTTGCTCCGCGGCATGTGGGATCTTCCCAGACCAGGGCTCGAACCCACGTCCCCTGCATTAGCAGGCAGATTCTCAACCACTGCGCCACCAGGGAAGCCCCCATCTGCTTATATTTTTTATTCAAACGGTGATTTGGAGCAGGGAGTAGCCTCTTTTATTTATTATTTGCTGCATTTGTTTACCTTCTGAATTCTGGTATTTACACTAAGCCAATATAAATGAAAAAAAAAAATCACACCCATTCGGTAAAGCTATAAGGAATAGATAGAGAAAGGAAAAAAAACCCAACAGTCCAGTTTAAACTTTGGCTCCTGTGATGTATGTAATGCTGCAGGATGCCGTGCAGAGTTACACAGTGTTTATCTTTAACATTATGTCCTAGTTCATATGCTTCACGCTGTCAGTTTTGCAAAGGGTTAGGGTAATTTTTGATAATTCAATGGTGTTGCTAATCAGAGTGTCTTCTGAAAGGAAGGCTCTTGGCCATGCATAGGAATCAAGCCTTTCTCAGGAGAGAGACAGAGTCAGACACCATCGTGAGCCGCCTTCTTCCTTTTTACCATGTTTCTCTATGTGGGTTCCCTCAGCTCTCAAGAGCCGCTACCGCAGAGCCATGCTTAGCAGTAACAGGGTGGTGGTGAGCAGCCAACCATGCAAAGTGAGACCTAGGGTGAGAGAGGCCAGGACCTGGTGGTGGTGTTTTCTCTCTAGTGTCTAAGACAGTGCCTGGCATGTATGTGGTGCTCAGTGAATATTTGACAAATGAATGAATAAATAATTATCATAATACAGAAAAGGTAATAAGAGACCCGGGAACTGATCTGGGCTGGGGACAGGGTAAGAAAGCACACCATCCTTTCAAAGAATTTATTCCAAGTTGGGGAAAAGAGAATCAGTGATAAGACAATCTTACATTCTTGCAGTTGATAAATTACCATGAGCGCACGGGGCAGGCACTGGTGACGTCAGCATACCTAGAAGGGGTTTTTGCTGTCAAAGAGTCACAGTCTAGTTGGAGGAGACAAAGGTTACAGCACAGCACTAGGGGTGTCGGCCGGAAGGGCCTTCACGGCACACCAGGCTGGGACTGGGGACAGGCAGGGTTTGGGAGGATGAGCAGGCATTAGACCAGCAAAGGAAGGACTGAGAAGGACTTTTTAGGCAGGGCAAGGGCCAAGCCCAGAGAAGTGGGGGGATACAGGTCACCACCCGGGTGGTCCAGCATGGCCAGAGCAGCCTCCAGAAGGCATTCGGGTTGAGATTTGAGGCCCTACGAGCCTGGCAGGGCCTTGTGCATGAGGCGTTTGTCTTCGATCCTGAGGGCAGTGAGAGCTATTGAAAGATTAATTAGACGCACTTTGTGTGCCTTGGAAGAATTTTGTGGTAGAAGTGGATCGCAGGCTACAGCAAGATTAGAGGTGAAGGGACGGGAAAAACTAGTCCTCCTGCAGGGTCGGGGCAGACAGGCCCACATGCTGCCTTTTCAAAGGCATCCCAACTATAGCAACTTGATGGTGGCCAACAAAACAAAAACAAAACAAAAACAAAACCCTTAGTTCCAAGAGAAGACCTTTGTTGCAGGTAGCTCACAAATAAAAACAGCAGCAGCGAACGACAATAATCCAATACTAATTTCCGTTATGAAAACAGAAGGCTGAGCTGCTGACTTTCCTAGCAACTTTTGCAAGACATTTAAATCCCTCTAGCTGGTCCTTTGTTCCTGTGTTGCCATGGAGTGTCAATAAGCCCAGCTCAGAATAACCCAGGCAGTGACATGAGAGGTGCAGCTTGCTCGCTGGCATGGTGGCAGGCCAGGTTGCGCTGTTTTCATTGCCCCCGTCCTGGGAAGAGGACTGGGCAGCTGGTTGCCCGGGCAGCTGTGAAAGGTGCATGTCTCCTGGCTGCCCGGAGTTTGAAAGGCAACCAAAACTTGCCTGCCTACTGAGCATGTGCAGCTCGCATCTGAGCAGATAGCAACTGAAAATAGCCCACTGCACACCTGTCCCTTGTAGACCAGCCCCTGGCCGACGGCCATTTGGGACAGTGTGGGCTCCCTGGGTGGATAGGTGAGGGGCTGAGCGGATCTCAGGGGTTCTTAGGAAGATCCTGGGAACTTTGGCCCTGGCGTAAAAGGAAACGAAAAAGCAGCAGGCTCCTCTGAGCAGTTCCACTGGGCACTTCTGTGGTTAGCCGGTGGCCACCGTGCTTGCATATGCGCAGTATGTGCTGAAGAGGCCATACCGTTCTCTGTGCTCAGCCAAACTGGGGTCCGACAAACAGACTGAGAGGTATACGTTTTCTCTTGGAGGGAAAGGCTTTCCTCAAACACTCCTAGACGGTAGCCATCGTGGTGTGCCCTGCCTCAGATTTGGAGAGGGGAGGCGTTGAGTTAAAACTATTTTGTTTGATTTTCTACCTGCTCTCTAATCCCCAGTGACTGTCAGTAGATCACTTCCACAAGGTGCCTCTTTGCTAGATCATTCTTTCTCAGCAGTCCAAATGTGGGCACAGAACAGAATCAACATGTTAGGAGCTGTCTGTTTCCCTTTGGGACTCTTTCCACGTCCTTCCGGGCTTTCATCTCTGCTGCGGGCTTGCCATCGTTGGGCAGGCTTGGCACACCGATGTGGATGGAAGCAGGCTCTGGAAGGAAGTACTTCTGAAATGACTGGTGGTACTCAAGCTACTATTTAAAAGTGACCCTTCTTAGAGTCTTGGGTTATCTTTAGGCCGTCAGTGCTCTGCAGCCACAGGAGCCAAAAGGGAGTCTGTGGAAACTCTGGCCTGTTGCTCTCGCCTCGCTTTGTGTTTAGATTTCTTGCCCCTCAGCCAGTGGCCTCGTGACACGTCTCAGATTTAGCTGCCTTTCTTCTGCCAAGGTCCAAGATTATTGTGGAAGCTGGGAATGGTGTGCTGAGCCACAGAGACTGGGGCGTGGGGGGAGGGCATGTGTGTTTAAAAAGCCAGTTCTGGTTCACAGCATTCTGAAGAAAGTCTTTCTGTTTCTACCTTGAGTGTAGGCACCCGGAGCCTTTCTGTGGGCTCCGGGGTGAAAAAGAATAAGCTCAAAATGACCTGCACTCAACTGTCTTATGGTGACTGTAGGATCTTTAGTCTCGGATGAGGAAGCCAATCTTAAGTGTGTTGAATTTGGGAGTTAATGAATTCTTGTGAACCATATTAATTAGACTGATGGGGTAAAGAAGATAGGCAAGACAAAGATCAAGTTATAAAGGCTGGAATACAGATGCACAAGGCATGTATTCATGGGACTGAAGACATGGGATTCCTTCTTTCTTTGACCTTTCATGGAGATGTGGACCCAGTAGGGCCTTGGGACATGACTGGGAAATTGGGAGATAGGGAAGCAGCAATATCAGAGGCTTGGGCTCTGCCCTAGTTTTTCACCCTTGGATATCTTGATCTCTTTGGCTTCATTTGGGCTGGAAAGAAAATAGTCTAGAAATTACCTTGTTCCCTCTGCGCTCTTCTCTGGGATGGGGTAGGGTAGGGAGCTAGAGAGGAAGAATTTAGCTGAATTTAACTAATTCTAGACGTTTTCGCCTTGAGCTCTGGGTTCCACGATGCCTAGAGGCTGGCATTCTAAGGCTGTTGTTAACAAATTGGAGCTGTGCCCATCTTTTGAAGGGTTTATCTCTGTGATTTGAAAGCTTCCGGAAAGGGTGTGCGGATGTGGTGGCGGCTGGCGGAGGGTAAGCAGAGCAAAGGTTGGCAGCCTTGGAGGTTCTGTCCCTGATTCCCAGAGAAAAAGGTCGCGCAGGGCAGTGGAGGAGAAACAGAAGTGCGAGCTGGGCCTTCTCTGCTGTGCGTTCCCGTGTAGAGCCCTCGTTTAGGGTGTCCTGTGAAACCAGAATTTTCAGTGCAGAGCCTGGGTAGGAAACCCTTGCTGGGGCAGGTGTGCACTCCCCGGATACCCCGGGAGGAGGCGGAGACAACCAGAAAGAGTCAGGAACACCTTTTCCCACACTGTGATCGGAGCTTCTAGCCTCAGACATGCTGTAGATTGGTACCACATCACTGGCTCTCCTGAATCTGAACAAGGCATGACTTCTCTGAAATGTTTATACTTCCTCAGCTTTCTTCCCCTTCTTCAGTCTGTGGTCCTCTCTGTTACTCTCCCAACAAGTAGAGCTTCACTCAGATGCAAGAATTGTCACTACTATGTGGGGTGGGCTGCGGTGGGGTGCTTTTCATTAGGCCTCGTAATCATCTGTTTCTCTGAAGCGACGATTCAAGAAGTTTGAAGACAAAATGAAGAAAGGGGTCCTTATGTCCCCCCTGATGAAGGAGTCGCTTCACAGACATGGCACATGTGTTAAAGCTACGTCTTTGCTATGTTCAGGGAGTCATAAAAAGCATGGAAGAGAGAGAGCCGCCTCGTCTTACGTCATACCCCACAGTGCTCTTTAACTTGTTAGTCATTTAAACACAGACTGAGTTTTTGGCTTTGAAATAGAAGGTGAGGCTGCTGCAATCGGCTTAACTTACAGGGATTATTTCAGAGACCAGGAGTCAGCCCAGCCACAAAATAAACAGATGGAATTCTTTTTTTTTTTTTTCCCCCCCTCTCAGCTTCAGCAGTTCAAATGCAGGGTGACTTAGGAATCCTTATCACCTTCAGCAAAGCAAGAAGGGGAAAATGATGTAATTCACTCTTCCTCACTCCCTGCTGAAAATGCCATTGTTTTCACTGATAGGAGAAAAAGGGCAGCAGAGACCAGGGGTCTCTTTTTCCCTGCTGAGCAGGCAAGTCCTGCAGGACCTCCCTAAACTGGCTGAAGCCAAGGCGCTCGTTGTGTTTTGGTCATCCTCATCACCGTAGAATCCTAGTAGCCAGAAGTCCTCAAATCAGCCATCCAAGGAAGGACCTCCCATAAAAGCCTTGCTGTTCTATTGCTGTATTAAATTATGCCTTGTTTTTGGAACTCTTGCATTTTACCTCTTTCTTCCAACACACAAACAAGCAAACACAAAACCTACCACACCACAGAAAGTACTAATTTTCCACACTTGTAAGCCCGAGGAGGTGAGCAGGTGTGACGCTGTGGCGAGCTCCTGTAGGGAGAAGGGGTTTGCACAGACACGCTGGCTCGGTGACTAAGCCTTGCCTGACGATCTCTGCTGACGTTTAAAGACTTTATAGGCTCAGTCTTCTCTGAAAACCAGCATCATGTCTCTTCCCACCTCTAAATCCTGTCTGTGAAGAGAAAATTCATTCTGAAACAAACGCTCATCAGGCTTGTCCTCCTGCCAAGTGCTGAGGCGGCGGTGGGGAGCATAACAGGCTCAGTGAGCAAAGCAGGCTCAGTCCCTCCCCTCACGGGGCTCACAGTCTGCAGGGAAGACTCGGGCGGCCAGCAGCCGTGCAGACACACGTATGTGAGCGCAGACAGGCGGCTCCTGCTTTACGTTTGGGTGTGTGAACAAACGCTTCCCTGAGGAGGTAACAGGTGAGGTGAGATCTGAGGGGAAGATGGGCACTCACTGGGTGGATGGGGGCGTCGGCAGGGAGGGAGCCGGCATCCCACGTGGAGGGAATGCCACACCTAACAGACCTGAGCTCCTGAAGCAGGAGGAGCCCTTCCCAGAACTGAGGGGATCTGAGGGGAAGCTGAAGAGGCAGAAAGCAGGTCAACCAGGGCTTTTGCAGGCCGGGGTGACCACTGTGTGTCCCTTTTTTTTTTTTTTTTGGCAGCTTGCGCAGCTTGAGGGATCTTACTCCCCTGACCAGGGATTGAACCTGGGCCACGGCAGTGAAAGCATCGAGTCCTAACCACTGGACTGTCAGGGAATTCTCTGTATCTCCTTTTTTAGGGTCATGGAATCAAGCTTGTTCATCTGAGTGGGGGTGAGTCTGGTCAGCTCAGTGGGGGAACACTGGAGGAAGAACACATCTGGAGTGGAGGCATCATGAGTTCAAAATCGTGGAAACCCTACCGTCATTTTTTGTTGTCATTATTCTAATTTGTATGTGATCCTATTCAAATGCCTCTATTCTCTCTCTTAACTCCTGGAACATATTTGCTTCTTGGCTTTTACAGCTTTACCAAGTATCAATTTCTCTGATCAGGAAAAAAAAAAAAATTTGGTTTCTCCAAGTGGATGTTTTATTATAATGAGAGCATTTAGGTACTTGGGTGTCTTTTATTTCTGGGCGTATAGCCTGCCTTCTTGCCAGGCCATCAAATGCCCTTCACTAGGCATTCCGGACAGACCTTTGTGTTTCCGTCTTAGGAGCAGGCTTGCTGGCAGTGATACCTGGCATTGCAAAATCCTTCCGTAAGCCTTTGTTTAATGCCAGAGATCTCAGATGCTTTCAGATTCTGGAGAGGTGCCACACTGCACTCTCGGATTAGGAGCTGATGGAAGGACTCCCATATCTATGAGCCTAATATAAGCTGTCATTTCAAATGAATGAATCGTTTATGCTGTTGGAAAGAGTCCAGGGATGTTTGGGGTTCCTTTTTTAGCCTGTAAAGTTCTGAGCTATTGGACTTTTATAGCAGTAGTCTAATAACTGCCTATTATTTGTGCTGCTTTGAGTTGAGCCTACAAGAGATTCAGCCTGTTTCTTTTGCTGACTCCTGGGATCACGGCTACAGGCTGGTTGACTTGGACCATTTTCTCATTTGTCTTTTCTGTCAAGGACTTTAGTGGGAAACATGGGGTTTTGTTCACCATCTAGAATGATAATCAGTTTAGATGCCTTAGAGTATTCTGGAGCGTACGACTGGGCAGGTGGGCGGGAGAGCATGGAGAGCCGTTTGTAGCTTGCGCCCAGATTGCTCCAGTCCCACTTAAGACATCAATGCGGGTACGTTTACTACGAGGCATGAGATTATCCCAAACTGTGGACAGTCTTAAAAAGTCCTCGATGCTCTTTGCTCTGCCTCTTCCTCTGCCAGTTTAGGATTAGGCTGTGAGGGTAGGGGTGTCCAGATGGTGAGCGTGTGAGTATCGCCCAGAACAAGAAAAATCTTTTAAAAGTTTTGGCTGCGGTGAACCCCTGGGATTCCGAGCCTGTACCTCTGGCTGCAGAGCCAGCCCTGGCTCCTTCCAGGTGGTGCCGAGGACTCCCTGCTGCTCTCAGCCAAAGGCGGGCTGCGAGTGTGTTCACACGGGCCTGGTTCTGGGGTTGCAGAGGGCACAGGGTGCCAGCCAGGCCACTGAGTACTGCCGGGAGGTGCCTTTAGAACAGACAGTGTGGGTGAGCTCCGCACACAGGGAATACCTCTGGCTTGATGTTTCAGTTACTGCATTATTTAAATGAGTGTCAATTAGGTAGAGTAGACTGGCTGCCTTCTGCCAGGGCACTTCCTAGTTATTAGCACAGGCAAGTGTAAAATGCTTCATATCAGATGCGGTGCTTCCTGGCTGGACTGTTGAAAATCAGTCACAGAAGGTGATTATCCTTCCTCGGCGTTCCCTGATGTGTAGAGTATTTATATCCTGGTCTGAGAGATTAGAGGTCCACAGACCCTTGCTTGGGGCCCTAAAAAAGCTTTGTGATAATTCTCACACCTCCCCGACCCACCAGGCTACCCCAAATAAGATATCACAGGCCCACACATGCTATGGTTATTCCTAAATTTTAACAAGACCAAAACAGTGCGTCATAGGCATTTGGGGGGCCTGCCGTGTTCCTTAGACTTGTGGATATTAAGATCTGAAAATGTTACTACCTTGCTTTTAACCTGCTTTGTTGAATTAGTAATCCTAGCTTAGAAAATCCTTTTGGCATCTCTTCGACTAATCCACTCTGTCGGATGAAATTGCCAAAGTGGCGTTTAACTGAAGTGTGTGCGTATGTGCAGACATGTGCATGGGTGTATGGGGTCATTCTCGTGAATTTAGGGTCTTCATTTATATCTGGCTGTATATAAAAGAATTGATGCACGAAGGGCTCTGCTAATCAGTTATATGGGAATATACAAATTCAAGAAGATTAAATGTTGGTGAAAAGCAAAATAGGAAGCGAAGTTGTTGAAGGTTTTGTACTTTCCCGTTTGCTAACTGCTGAACTGGGCTTATGGTCCCTCCATAGCAGGGATTGAGTTAATTATTACATATTATTGAGCTGTCTTTCTTCCTCTTTTCCCCTTTTTCCTGATTGTGGTGGGGAAGATATGAAAACCTTGGTTTTCGACTTAGTTTAGGACCCCACAGGATGAGATCTGATTAAGATCTATACCTCGTTATGCCTGGATGCGCTGCAGAGTTGCCTGTAGTGGGTTGAATCTTACTAAAGATGGTATTTACTTGAGGCTGCTCAATTCTGGCAAAATTCTCTAGGCTACAGTTTAAACATCTGTCAGACAGTCCCCACATCCTTTCAAAAGCTAGAGACCTTGGAAAGGCAGTAGGCCTCTTGCACCTGTGCACCTAGAGTTCAGTTTGGGCTGGAGCTTTAAGAGCAGAGTTCACTCTGAGGGCACACCAGGGAAATTATTATTGTTGTTATTTTATTTTTTTTAATTGACAATTTTTTATTTGAACCACAGAGTGTCATTAATTCTTTGGTACCCTGGACCATCCATTCCCATAGGATCAGTGATGAGTGAACCCTGTATGGTCTACAGTTACTGTTTGCTGTTGTTCCTGGGGGACCGTAGGTGGTGCAGCGAGGGAGTGATTCGTACTCCTCAATTCATTATCAGCCTGTGATCAGCCCCTCTCCTATATTATTCTCACTTTACCCCTTCATCCTAACACTAACCCCACCTCCCCAACCCAGCATCAATAGGTACAACCTCCTTAATGTGTTAAGTATGTATTTTTGGATATCAATGACCTTTAAAAATTACTTAGGGTTTTGAAATACATGTTTGTGTTTCAAATTTACATAAATTGCCTTATTGCCCAGTTTTTTAAAAAAAATTAATTAATTAATTAATTAATTAATTTATGGCTGTGTTGGGTCTTCGTTTCTGTGCGAGGGCTTTCTCTAGTTGCGGCAAGTGGGGGCCAGTCTTCATCGTGGTGCGCGGGCCTCTCACTATCGCGGCCTCTCTTGTTGCGGAGCACAGGCTCCAGATGCGCAGGCTCGGTAATTGTGGCTCACGGGCCTATTGCTCCGCGGCATGTGGGATCTTCCCAGACCAGGGCTCGAACCCGTGTCCCCTGCATTAGCAGGCAGATTCTCAACCACTGTGCCACCAGGGAAGCCCCTGCAGTTTTTGAATATGGTCTTTTTAATTCGCTGCTGTGATCACAAACCAATATGACACCACTAACTCTGCCCCTCACCCCACCCATCCATTTCCCTCCAAAGAATCATCACCTGTTGGGCAGCATAGTTGGCAACTCTCAACCCAGCTTTGTGCCATTTGAGAGTGGCAAGCATGTCTAGACTCCCTAGAAATATTATCTTTCAACTTGCTTTTGGCAAGTGTAAACTTTTTGCTGGATTATGTCAACAGATATATATGTTTCTCATCCTCATAGAAATAGATTGGTGCTGGAATTTCTCTTGGATTTCTCTAGGCAGGGAGAAATAAAGACTGTCCCTTGGCTCATTAAAGTTATTGCTCATTAAAAATGTCTGCGGGCTCTTGATCCTCGGGGGTGAGTCTGGTGACATACATACACTGTCAGCGGCTATTTTGGATTTTCTGCTTTCGGGCATGTCTTTGCTCTTGGATGAGCCCCTTGTGGTTTTCAAAAGACCTAGCAAGTCAATTATAAATAGAAGGCTTGTGTCTGTGTGTCTGCATGCCCTTACTCTGTGGGACAAGGCACCCACATTACAGTGGGCAGTGAACTATTTTTCACTCCTTTGAAGAGGGAAGAAGAAAGATGAAGAATGCTTTTTCTCTTTTTGAGATAACCCACACCTCTACACACACCCACACAAATCTGTGTAAATGAACTTGACATTTTCAAAGACCTTACCTTAAGGTCTCCTCTTGAAAGCACAGCCATCCAACCTGTTATTTTAAGAAAGAAGCAGTTCTCTCACAGACCTGCTACAGAGGGTTCGGGGATTAGAAGGCAGCCTGTCTGTGCTGTAGACCTTCGGAGGGAGTTTTGAAAGCTGACTCTTTATATGAACAGTGCTTTGGTGAAAGTGGTCTCATCAAGCTAATCAGTGGCCTCTAGGACTTGGCTGTTTACATTCTGTCTTCACTTTCCTTCCCCACTGGTGGAAACTGTTGGGACCAGCAAGTCTGAACTAATTATTCTAACAAAGGAGGGGAAAAGAAAGAGTGATTTGAAAGATGAAACTGCAAATGAGTGTTTTCAGAAAGAGGCAATTAGGAGGTCTGGTTAGGTGTGATTCACTGATGATGTATCTTGCACCTTGGACCCACCACCTGTGTGGGCTATTCCTTTGGTCCCACCTGTTACCTTTCTGTTCAAACATTGTTTTATTCCCTTTGTCTTTTTGTGCCCTCACCCTCAATAATTGGTGCCAACTTGTTTCTGCCAGTTGAAAATGTTTAAGCAGTGTTTAATCTCGTAATTAATGTAAAAACTTAAGTGTTCTACTACTGAAAAATTAATCTAGACGTTTAGCTGAAAATATTGATAATATGGATATGTAAGTATAGACTGTGCATCCTTGTGAACTCTTACTATACTGATGTATCTCTGAAGCAGACAGGTGACAGCAGCAATGTCAGCAATCCTGTATTAGTAGTTGATGGAGGTTCGTGTGGAGCTACGGGAGCTGGTATTAACAGCTGCCATATATTTAGGAGCCTTTTTTTAAAACACAAAATAAAGGTGATGAGCATTATGTTCTGGTAAAACATTTTATTTTGGTTCAAGAATCGGGATGTGAGAGCCCATCAGACCAGAGATACCATGAAAACCACAGTGGGAGAAGTTCATTTTCAGAAACCTGTGGACAGATGATAACCATTCTTTGTACCCAGCTTATATAAACACATTCATATCTTGAGAAGTGATTATTATTTGGTGGTTGGTCAGCTGAGAGTTACAAGATAACAGAAATATGGAAATCATGGCCAGTGGTGATACTTCACCTGACTTTGGTTAACGTGTTTGTAATGGTCTTGGAGAGACTGTATCTTTCCCCCAGTGGGGTTAAAACCCATGCGGTGATTTTTTTGTTTTCCTTCCTCTCTTCCCTTTGCAGATGAGAAGCCCAAGGTTAACCCCAGACTTTACATGTGTGTGTGTGAAGGCCTCTCCTGTGGAAATGAGGACCACTGTGAAGGCCAGCAGTGCTTTTCCTCGCTGAGCATAAACGATGGCTTCCACATCTACCAGAAAGGCTGCTTCCAGGTCTATGAGCAGGGGAAGATGACCTGTAAGACCCCGCCGTCACCTGGCCAAGCTGTGGAGTGCTGCCAAGGGGACTGGTGTAACAGGAACATCACGGCCCAGCTGCCCACTAAAGGTTCTCGTGGACTTCTCTATTTCTAGATCAAGGGTTTTTGCTAGTATTGTCCTGATTCTGTGTGGGTTAAAGATGTAAGTAGCCACAAGGCTTTCCTCCTGCTCTTCCAACAGTGGGTGACAAGGGAGGTCCCTCTGGTGAGGAGGAGAAAGGCGTGGCCTTTTGGAATCTACAAGGAGGATGGATGTTTTCGGGAAAGTGAGCAAGGTGATGTCTACCTTGGGGGTGGCTTGGCTGACCAGATCTCTCTTGGTGGTCATGAGCAGGTGAACAGCTCCTGACATCCTTTTCTGAAAGGAGCTGTGATGTCATAGTTTCTGAAACAGTTCTGCTTCATAAATGCTCATCTCTATGTTGAGCGTGTAGGGAGGAAAGTGGAACATAAGACTCTGATGTCTGAGTGGAATACCTTTCCTTCTTTACAAGGAAGGAGACAACCTGAATCTGATGCCCAGCAATCTGTCACCGAAACTCGAAGCTGGGTGAGATTTCACATCAACCTTGTAGTTTATGTGGAATCTTCTCCGTATTATAGTCAATATGGATTTCAGTCCTCCTCTGAAACTGTTTCCTCATAAAATGAGCCCTAAATTGCTATCTCAGAGTCCCTACAAACATAAATGTACCTTGGTCTTTGTAGACTCAGTCCAAGCCAAATTTACTCTCTTAATATATAGTACAGTTTTTTTTAAATCATAATTTTTTTTTAATGATGAAAGCTTTTATTTATTTATTTATTTTTTGTCTGTGTTGGGTCTTTGTTTCTGTGCGAGGGCTTTCTCTAGTTGTGGCAAGCGGGGGCCACTCTTCATCGCGGTGCGCGGGCCTCTCACTATCGCGGCCTCTCTTGTTGCGGAGCACAGGCTCCAGTCGCGCAGGCTGCATTTTTAATAGACATACTTAATCAATTTTGCACTCACAAAAGAAGAAATAAACGGTAGGAGAGGCTACTAAGAGCGTCCATGGCCAGAAATGTTAGCCAGAAAGGGAGGAGACAGAAAAATGTAAAATACTGATACAAGATCATGTTACATAATTTTTGAAGTTATGGTGAGGACCTTAAAGTATATAGAAAAGGTTAAAGTCTGATAAGCAAATAGGGTTCAATAATAAAAGAAATTTTTTAATAAAAAGAGATGTTTTTATAAGCGAGATCAAGTATTTAATGGTTAAACCTAGAAGGGTACTTGATGGGATAAATTCTTAAACCTTGTGAGTTAAATTGCTATTAATAGAGTGGATGGACCATGAAGAAATGTCTGCATTTACGTAAAAATTATATCTACAGTATGAAAAGTTTCTAATCTGCAGAACACTCTGCCAGATTAGAGTTGTAACACAGAGTTTATTAAGGAATTTCTGATTTAATTAAGGAGGCACAATACTCATAATTTAATGCTGTACATAATTAGCTTTATACTTTATCATACAAGTGACATGTGCCAAGTTGTTGATTAATTTGGATTTGGAAAGTTAAAAGAAATTTATAAAGGAAGTTTGGCTTGAGATTGGATGGCTGAAGAGGCCAGGGACGTGGAAAGAGTAAGGTATACATGGGGAAGAACAGGGCTTGGTGACGTGATGTCAGGAAAGGGTCTGAAATTCAGAGGTGATTATTGCCTTGGGATCTTTTAATTATGGACCTTCACTATGCAACTGAGAAACTTTGATTTAACTCACTAGGCAAAGTGAATATTTGCTCGAGTGACATGTAAGTATTCGAGTGAATGCACAAATGTTTGAAAGGGTATGTAATAATGTCTGAGCCAGAGAGTGAATGAGTGATTAGGTGAGTGAGTGAATCAATGATAGAACGTTTTGAGTGAGTGAATGAATGTTGAATAAGCGAGTTAGAGAACAGGTGAATGAATAGGTTCCTAGGCAGAAATCATGATGTAAAAATAGCAATGAGAATTCAGCAGTAGACATCCAAGATACATTGAAGAGAGAGACCACAGATTGGATAATTTGGTCTTAACTCAGATAGCACTTTCTCATAGGAATATTACAGCATAGTGTCTGTCTGTAAGGGTTTGATGGTAAAACATCCTTACAGATCAAATCCAGGTTAATAAGGATAGTATCAGAGATTTGTATAGTACTTTATATTTTAAAAACACTTTTCACATAGATGCATTAATAAATTGGTTCTCAGTGGAATTTTTTCAAACTCCTATTGTGTCTAAATGAATAATGGTTAAATGACTGGGCCGTTGGCCAGGTATTAGGAAGTCTTTTAGTTTCAACACTTTGTGACTTGTGAGACTGTGTGGTCAGGATCAGGAGCGAGCTACTTGTTAGGCATTGGTTATGCTAAATAATAAGTAAACAATGATCCTTACAGCCAATTACCCTTCTCTCTCCCATCTCCAGGGAAGTCCTTTCCTGGAACACAGAATTTCCACTTGGAGGTTGGCCTCATCATTCTGTCTGTAGTGTTTGCAGTCTGCCTTCTAGCCTGCCTGCTGGGAGTTGCTCTCCGAAAATTTAAAAGGCGCAACCAAGAACGCCTCAACCCCAGAGATGTGGAGTATGGTACCATCGAAGGGCTCATCACCACCAATGTCGGAGACAGCACGTTAGCGGTGAGTTTGTGGCCCCAGGGGACCCCAAGCATAACAAAGATGGCTGAAGATGCTTTCTTATTTCAAGCACGAAATGCTAACCGGTAACTGGTGACGGGACAGTGAGTGCACACGTGCTGCTGGTCACTTACGTCTTAAGCAAGTATATGCTCCCCTGTGTGAGTTTAGTCTCCCCTACGTGAGAACATTTATTTTAGACAGACATTTACATTAAATGAGAGAGTGGATTTATTTTAGTCGATCCTTGGTAGTTATTTTTCTTTTGGGAGTAAGGGGACAGGGACAGACAACGGTTGCCTATAATTTTGATGGTGGGGGAGGGCTTGGAATTTACGGTACTCAGTTACTCTATTTTTAACCAGTAAAAGCCCTTTCAAAAAAAAGCACCTTTTGCTTAATATTAAAAATCACTTTCCCTTCTAGATTATTTCAGCACCCTGTAATTTAAGACTTTTAAAACCTGACATCCAAAAAAGCAGCTATTAAATTTTTCGTGCTCCTGTGCCGCCCCCTTGTGGACTGCACTCATTTGGTTAAACCAGTGCTGTCCAATAGCAATAGATGCACGTGCAGCACATCTGTAATTTAAAATGTTCTAGTAGCCATCTTAAAAAACGTTAAAAAAAACCTCACAGGTGATATTAATTTTAAGAATATACTTAACCTAACATATATGATTATCATTTCAACATATAATTAAAGAATTATTAATGAGATATTTTGCATCTTTTTTTTTAAACTAAATTTTCAAAATCTGTGTATTTTATACGTACAGCGCATATCGGTTCAGATCAGCCACATTTCACTGTCTCAGGGTCAGCGTGTGGCTAGCAGCTACCCTAGCACAGGGTTTGGAACCATTGTATTTGTATGTTTCAAAGTTACTCTTTTGCACATTTTAAAATGATGAAATCGCATTAAAAAGCGACTGTCTTCCTTTTTTCACTTTTTAAAATTGTTTGTCAAGTGTTAATTTTAAAGCACCTTTAAACTTTTAAGTGAGAAAAGGGATTGCATGCTACTGAATAGGTTACCATCAAGTGCCGAAAGGAAAAGTAATAACTTTCTATAGGGGTACTGTGCTGAGTAGGATGCCCCCCTTAAAAAAGGTGAAGATTTGTGTTAGAAAGATGTTAAAGTCATGCCAGTACTAAATCGAGACTCTCCTTGTCGTTGACTGATGAATTGAAAGATGGCCAAGGTGGTAGCTTTTAATGTGATTCAGTGTTATTAAGATCATCTGTATTAAGTCTTGTTGTGCTAGATGACAAACTTAAAAGTGTCTGGGAGTTCTGCAGTTAAGCCTTTTTGCTGAAGAAGACTTGCCCTCACCAGTCTTTGTAGCTCAGGTGCTACACCTGGACTACTGCCCTTGGCGAGTTATTAAAACATTTGATGGTGGCTGATACAGGCTGGGGAATATCCCATCCTACTGCCTTCCCCGTCACTGGACCACAGTCAAGCGTACTTTTTTGTATGAAAAAAAGGGGGAAGGAACCTTGTTTAGCTTCCTTTTACCTACCTATTTAATTGTGCTACAGTGAAACTGGGAAAAGAGGAGATAAGGACATTTTATTCAAAAAGTAGAAAAATATAGTTTTTCTTTAGAAGTGTACTTAGAAGTTTGTTTCAAGTTTTAAGGCAAATTAAATGAGTTCATTGAGTTAGGAGCAAGGACAATACAAGGCTGAATCTTGACAAAACTTTAGCAGTAGTCAGAACTTTGTTCCTCAGAACTGCTAACATAACTAATCACATTGGGCACTGATAGGAATCTCTAGTGTAAATTATTATTTAAATGGCTTCTATAATTTTGAAAGCAGAATGCTTTCAAATATGCTAAAATAGTCTTCTCAACTCAACCGTTTTAGATGACAGTATATCACGATATAATGACACAGTAAACAACACTGTTTAAAACAAGTTGTCATTATTGGTCTACAAGCTTGCTTATTTAAGTGATATTCTCATTTATATGACTCAGCAATGCGTACCTTACTAAACAGCTCTCCTACACTGAAAAAGAAGTCTTGGGATCCAAGAGTTGAAGTAGATGTTTGTTAGTCTTTGGTCGATTCCCCTTCACCCCCGCCCTGAAGTCTATGAACTAGGTTTAGAACCAGGATTGTATATTATGAAAAAACAACACATTTGTTTTATAGTAATTTCAGAATTATTCTCTCAAAAAAATTGAATGAATAAAGAGAAAAACGAACAGCAAAAGAGATAGGGAAATGTGAAACTCTACTTCATCTACATTCAGTTTCTTGTTGAATATCCATTTTGCGGCTTTTAAGGATTCTAAATTTCTTCCTTTAGATGTTCAGATTTTGGTAATTTTGCAGATCAACAGTACTTCACAGTGGTGCTCAGAGTAAGTAAGAGACAATGAAACTCAAACAAGGCAATGTATTAATGTAACAGGCCAGCTAAAATGTTTGGGAAAGGACAGCTTTGAGGAGTGTTAGATCAACATTACTGCAACCTTCCCACGATCACCATGGGCACAATATTGTTTATTATAGATAATCCATTCCTGATTCAAAAAGGCTTCTGCTTCTTGGCTTGCACTGAGAGTAAGAAGGGAAAATTTATGAATGAACTAATTGGGAATCTTTTTTGCAGTGTGTTCATTTTTAGAAGTTGATTTGGGGCATGGTTTTATGTTTCAATGAAAGTCATATTTTTTCTCTCTGCTTTGTGGGTAACTGACATCGAGAATGACATACAGTATATGAAATCATGTGTGAGAAACTGTTGAAAATTGTAAAGCACTATAGAATTTAAAGAATCTTTCAATAAAAAAAATTTTTTTTAAAGTAGACAATTATTAACAAAAAAAAGAGAAATGACATAGAGGTGTTAATTTTGTGACTCTTGTTCCCCACCTACCTAGCAACCTCCATCCAGGTAGCCCTCTCTGCTTGAGTGTACCAGTCTGAGGACTCAGATGGCCATTGGAGTCTTTACAAGACAAACAACATTAGAGTCATTTGGTCCTTATTCCTAATTTGTTTGTTCCTTATTAGAGTTCCTTGGCATGCCAACTAAAGTGCATCCTTTGATAGGTATTCTGAGCAGGGCCGAATATGGTCAATGTTGCTCAGCTCTTGGACTTGAAGGCCTTTGATTTTTGCTCCACTTGCTGTTCTAGCTACTGTTTCCCCTTGGGCTCAGCCCTGCATCTTGGACATTTTCATTTACATCTTTGACTTTGTCCACTCAGCTTCTTTCTTTATATATTTTCTTCTACAACTCTGGATACAAGAAAGGACTACGCATCCCTCAGGAAAACCTATCCCATATTAGGGAAAGGGCTAGCTTCTGGTTTTCCTAAGAAATAAAACCAGTTCTTCCTCCAGTGGGGCTTTCCATGCACACGAACAGGCCATGTGTCCAGGACCACTACCTCCGTGCAAGTTACACCCATGTGCACGCTCATACTAACCTGGGAGCAGTTCCTCAATACTTTCTCTTTCTCCTTGTTTTGAACCACAGGATTTATTGGATCATTCGTGTACGTCGGGAAGCGGCTCTGGTCTTCCTTTTCTGGTACAAAGAACGGTAGCCCGTCAGATCACACTGCTGGAGTGTGTTGGTAATTCTTTTTTTTCCCTTTCTTTGCGGGTTATGTGCTGTGGTTCTAGAAGTAGGATGGCCCTTGGAAAATCTGCTTCGTGTTGCCTCTTGCTTGTTAAACGTCAGGAGATGTGAGGTAGCCATGGGGTAGTATGCCTCTAATCTGTGACTTGTGTTGGAGCACTTGAACTTGGTGAAGTTCTTGTCAAAGAACTAGTATCCACTAGGCAGGATACAGAGTGCCCAGCCAAAAGATTTCAGTTTTAAGTAGACCCTTCAGGATGATGGGAATGCTTGAAAATGAACTAACATGGCTGCTCCTGACCATAGGCATTGGGGAATCTGAGGTAAGTCGGCTTTTGGACAGTCAACTTGATTATTGCAATTTTATACTTCCTCACTCTTCCCCTGCCTTAAAAAAAAAATGAAATAAATGTACCAAAGCTACCCTTCAGAACTGCTCTATTTAAACAAGAGCTGTGTACATTTCTCTGTGGCCTCTCACATTTTTTCCCATATTGGAACATATTTGTATAGAGATATAATCATAGTGTGTATATAATTTGTCCCTGTTTTCAGTTTTAAGCTCACACACGTATTCATGTATTTGTACACATCACGGGTATTTTAAAGATTATGTAATTGTCTATTGCGTGATAACTTTAACAATACTGTTTGAAAAATGTTTTGCACACGTTGCTTCTTTTAAGTACGCAGAATAAATTTCTAGGAATTGGGGTTCCTGGGTCAAAATTTGTGACTTTTTATGGCTTGTCTTATATATTGCTGGATTGCCCTCTAGGAAGGTGCTGCAAATGCTTTTTTTTTTTAAAGTCCTGATTTTTATTAGTTTTAGTTTTATGAGGTGGGCATTTGCAAGTCACATGACAGTTTTCATTCATTTCTCCTTTAGATGGCATGCAGGGATGGCCACAGTAGCAATAACAGATTAGAAACATCTCCATACTCTCCTGGTTCTCCCAGTTTTGGGGGGCTGGCTTTGCAGCTCTTGCCATATCATCTTTTGCTTTTGGGAGGTGATGGGCCAACATAGGCTGCCTTCACCACTTGGCTGCTATTCTCTGACTTTTCTTCCTGTTTTCATGGAAACCAGGACACCCCCAAATGCAGCAGTGGAAGGGGGTGGTGGGCAGAGGTAGGAAAAGTGACTGCCACCTTCAGGCACACAGGTGGCCAGCAGGAGGAGCCTGTTGCCTTTTCTCTACGTCTGTAGCTACTGCAGCTGTTTCTGAACTCCAGCTTCATGCTTCTCCTCCACGGCGGACTGTGTGTAGAGAAACTAAAAATGGAAAAGCCCCCGGCGTGCTCACTGCTTACAGCCAGAGTTGTCCTCTTGTACCAGCTAACGTTCTGTTTGCTTATGAACAAGGGTGCCTGGGTAGGGGTAAGAAGTGAAGGGGGACATTACCCCCCATCCTCCTGTCCCATGGCCACTCACCATTCACAGAGCAGCAGCCCTCATGACCGGTCCTCAGAGATGGACCCCAGAGTCCAAAGGGCAAAATAATACCGCACCTTTAAAAATGCATACTGTTTCCGGTTGTATAGATATTCTTCAGCATTTTTTGAAATAGTTTATGTTCAATTATAGCATTTTATTGGTTCAGTGCTAAAGAGCCATGCCTTTCAGTAGCATCTAGTTAGTGTTCATGTAGTACAGGCTTGAATAAAAATATATGTAATGAACTGTTTGGATAATATGTTACCATTTTTGGTTGAAAAACACGAGAAGTTGGACTAGATCAGTTGTTACAGATGGTGATCAATGAATTTCCAAATTTCAGGTGCTTTAGGGACCCCCCTTTAGGGTCTCCATGGCCAGGACTTCTGGGCAGCTCTGCTTCTGTTTTCAGGGACTTCTGCAAAAGGTTGCATTTGCAAAAAGCATTTGACAACTTAACAGCCTTTGAAAGCCATTTAAGTAGGTTTCTGTTTCAATTCTGTCTACTTACGCTGACATCTATCTCTGTTTCCTCTAAAAAAATTAGGATTTAAGGCAACTGTATAGTAATGTCCACAGTGCTCTGGGATATTTTTCTCTCCTTCCTAATGAGAATATGAGGACAAAGGGCAAATAAAGATACAGAATGGAACCAAAGGCAGGAAAAGATGAGCGTTCCCTTTTGTAGCAGTCGATTTTGTAGATCTTAGCACTAGCCTTCATCTTAAACTACAAATGCTGGGCAATTGCTATGACTTTATTCAAATTAATCCTGCACTAGATACGATTTTTGTGACTTGACAGTGGCCCACGAAAGACCACTTACTGGCTTCATTTAATGCTCTTTTGGATTAGTCACTGGTATTTAGTAGGGACATTGCTTATCGTAAGGGAATCTAGATTGAGCAGTTTTGATTATGTTTTGATTATGTCCAGACATAATCTCCTGGACAGACATGCTTTCTGTCTCCACGTTGGGGTTCTCAGCGACGTAGTTTTCCAGCAGAGAGCTGCATTCCTGTATATACAGGTGGTTCCGCAGCAGCTTATCACCAGCTGGGATTCCCAGCAGCCACTTGCCTTGGTGGAGAGCCCCGCTGCCCTGCCACTCGTATCTCCTGCTGCATCGTTTTCTAGGTGCCGCGTCTGTCTTCACCTTGATCATACCCCGTGTTGATCCCCACAGTCTCGTGGTAATTCCCTCCTCCTCCCAACCTCCCTGATCACCTACCTGTCATTAAGGAGAAGAACGGGAACAGGAGCATGTAGTTGACAAGCTGACAGTTGTGCTGGGGCTGCAGGAGGGGGCACGAACTCCTCAGATCAGATCACAGCTCGTCACCGTTTTTTGAAAATGTCTTCTCCAGGTGGCCTTTTCAGTGTCATCCACTTGTGGCATCACAGGGACTGTCTTGCAAGCGAACACCCATGACCAGTGTCAGAAATCGGGACTGTTCTGGGATTATGTGTTTAAGACTTTGCAAATCCTCTTTTGAAATATATCCTCCACCAAGAAATCCTTTAAGGATGGCAGTGGCCGCCTGTCGATCTCCTACACAGCATTGTTCTGTGTGTGTGTGTGCATGTGTGTGTTAATCCTGTAGAACGCATATCTCAAACTTAATGATCTCTTTTGTGAAAAATATAAATGCATATGTACATTCAAAAATTTGGACTCTTAGAAAATGCCTATGTTGATCCTTTATTAAGGGAAGGAATCAAGTAAGTTACTCAGTTAAGCCCCATACACGCTTTTTGGCTTTCATCAACAGTGAAATCTAATAATCTGTACCATTGTCTAAGTTTTACTAACTTTCATGTGCTTTTACAAACCATATGCATTTCATACCTTTTCACAGAGGAATGTAAATGTAAACTTTGTAATTACCAGCTCATTGTACAGATGCAGATTCTGAGAGTGTTTCATTTGATAGCACAGTAGGGTGGCCGGGAGGGGCAGTTTCCACCTTATTTTTGGATGTCTTTACAGGCAAAAAGTAGTGGTATTTATACCCCTGAGTTGTGTTTTTCCATGGGAGGGATTAAGAGTTGCTAGCGTGAAGTTCGCTGGCTACCTGTCCTGTCCTACTGTCCAATGTCACCTCTGTGTTGCTTTCCACAGGGAAAGGCAGGTATGGTGAGGTGTGGAGGGGCAGCTGGCAAGGGGAGAATGTCGCTGTGAAGATCTTCTCCTCCCGGGATGAGAAGTCGTGGTTCAGGGAAACAGAATTGTACAACACTGTGATGCTGAGGCATGAGAATATTTTAGGTAAGTACAGAAATAATCCCCTCATGAATTTTTTTCTAGGAAGAAATAATTGCCTGCCTTTGCCCTCTCAGATTTGGTGTGTCTGAATTCACAAGTCTCTCCTAAATGGTGACATAGGGACCATCAGCATTTGTACACTGTTTAATTTTCTTTTCACATGAATTTCTTGTGTAAGTCTGCAAAGAAGCTAAGTTAGAAGATTCTCTGGATGATGAAAAGGAAATTGTTATTGCTAAGTCTTCCTCTGCAGGTTGTTATTTAAATAACAAAAATTTGCCCCATATTGTTCACTTCAAGGCTTCCTCTGTAGTTCTGCTTACCCCACCCTTTTTGAATATTTATTACTTGAATCAAACTAAGAAAGATCTTTGGACGATTTCCTAGAGATTCATAGCTCCCAGGGATATAGTAATTAAATGCACATTCCTTCAAACAAGGCATCGTTTTTAAAGCCCAGATTTAGAGAAGGATTTAGCATACATTTTAATTTGGAAACTAAAGCTTGGAAACATTTGTGAAATATGTGAAGAGCCCATTGAAATACTGCTATGGAAGTATAAAGGGTTAGAATATTCCTTTAGCCCGTTGACGTCTTTGTTTTTGAAAAGTTTTTCTACATGTATTTATACTAATACATATATGATGAATGCTGCCTGGAGTGCTTCATGAATAGTGGCTATAAAGTTTCTATAGAATTGGGCTCTTTATAGGATAGTGTTGGCCACTTCATGGCTACGGGATCAGGTTTGGCTTATAGGAAGGCCATTGCCAGAATTTATTTCTATTCCAGTATTGCCAGTTTAGTATTAAGCCTGAGTCAGGTTGTCTACAAATCACGGTTTGACAGTTGTCCAAAGCTTTGCTTCAACAGTTTGGTGGTATGTTCCATCTCAGACTTGTCTCAGTTGCTGTTGTCATTTTCTCCCCTTCCCTTCCCCCTGGCGCCCTCGCCATCACCTAGCCTCCTCACTTGTATCGTTGCTATGGGTCTCCCCTTTCCAGTCCATCTCGCCACACTGAATTATCTTCCACTGGGGAGCTGAGACACTTCTGCTCAGAGTGTCTTTGATGACTCCCACATCGCTTGCAACATTCGTGACTTCTGGGCCTGGCATTCCAGACTCCCTATTTTGGGATCCCAAGAGGACTCTGCTACTTCCTGTACAAATATGCCCACATGCAGCCAGTTCCAATATTTGTCACTCCTTGGGATTGCCCTTGAACAGTCAGCTGTCTGTGTCTCCATTCATGTTGCTCTTGGTCACCCACTATCCCCATTCCACCCTCCACCCACTCCTCCTTCATCAAAACTTCTTAGTTCCCCTCCAGACTCTCCCAAGGGATTTACTTGGGCTTTTCTGCACTCCTGCACTTTTTACCTCCTGTATATCTCTTATCGTGTGCCGCCTTGTATTGCAGTTAGATGCATGTGTGTTAACAGCAACAATGACAAGTTACTATGCAGTAAGCACTGCTTTGTGTCATGCACATTTTCTCATTTAATCTTCACCATGACCGTAAGAGGGCAGATATTCTTATTTTCCTGGTTGTAACTGATAAGGTAACGGAGGTACAAGGAGGTTAACATCACCCAGCAGGTTCAATAATGGAGCTGAGAATCACACCGGATGGTCTAACTCTTAACCACATGGTAGTTAGCTCATGGAATTGCTTCTTAGATTCTAGAGTCATAGTGTGAGGTGAAAATTCATCTACAGTCAAAATTACCTTTAAGTGTCCAATTTTTCCTCTGACACTGGAACAGACTGAGGTTGGGTAACAGATAAACCACTGGCTGTGTTAAAAAGTCATGATGTACAAGAAGTACTTATCTTTAAACAGGAGAAGTACTTTTTTTTTTTTTTTTTTTTTTTTTCCACACACACACACTGTATTTTATTTTTACAAGAGATAGATAGACTGACACCAAGCATTGTACATGGATGACCACAACAAAAGCAACAATGATTGCGATTACCAAACATGAAACACACTTATACTATGTCATAATATTGACATTCAGTCCAGTAATCCTCCACTGTAACAGCTCCTTTACTTTGCAGTGAAAATTGATTTGTATATTCTTTTCCTCTGAGTCCTTGTGGGATTTTTTTTTTTAAATTCAGACAGAAAGTCACAAAAATTATACTCATCCTCATCAGTTCACTCAGTCCCATGTAATTAATTTCTTTTTTTTCATCTTGATCTTTTGTTAGCAGTTTTATGAGTTCATCAGTTTTTCATTAGAGTTCTGAAAATGCTTATTCATTCAGTTCAGCAGTACAGTCAGTTACCAGAAACCTGTACTTGTCAGAGTCTTTTCCATGAATTTCTTGAAGATGAAACTCTTTTATAGGAACATATTTGCAAAATCATCAGAGTACACCCAGAACTGTCTGTAAATGACAAAAGACTTAAAAATGACCATGGTTAAAGATTTGATGAAAGTTCATAATAATGCAGTTGACAAGAAAATTAGTTATTTCTGAGATATACATTTTAAAGTAATAACTAGGATTATTACTTATAACATTATACCAGAACATATAAGATTTTTAGAAGTTTCCTGTA
This sequence comes from Balaenoptera acutorostrata, assembly GCF_949987535.1. Taxonomy (NCBI): domain Eukaryota; kingdom Metazoa; phylum Chordata; class Mammalia; order Artiodactyla; family Balaenopteridae; genus Balaenoptera; species Balaenoptera acutorostrata. The sequence goes on along the minus strand of NC_080071.1, from coordinate 19,865,071 downwards.
ATGTCTGAAACATTTATATTAACATATTTCCATACATATTTCCATACAAATACAAATATAAGATTTTTAGAAATTTCATGTAATGTCTGAAACATTTATATTAACATATTTCCATACATATTTCCATACAAATACAAATATAAGATTTTTAGAAATTTCATGTAATGTCTGAAACATTTATATTAACATATTTCCATACATATTTCCATACAAATACAAATATAAGATTTTTAGAAATTTCATGTAATGTCTGAAACATTTATATTAACATATTTTCATACATATTTCCATACAAATACAAGATTTTTAGAAATTTCATGTAATGTCTGAAACATTTATATTAACATATTTCCATACATATTTCCATACAAATACAAATATAAGATTTTTAGAAATTTCATGTAATGTCTGAAACATTTATATTAACATAGTTCCATACAAATAACCCAATGAAAGTTTAGTATTAGTTGTTTTGTTTGTTTTTTTATACTGCAGGTTCTTATTAGGCATCAGTTTTATACACATCAGTGTATACATGTCAATCCCAATCGCCCAATTCAGCACATCACCATCCCCACCTCATCGCAGTTTTCCCCCCTTGGTGTCCATATGTCCATTCTCTACATCTGTGTCTCAACTTCTGCCCTGCAAACTGGCTCATCTGTACCATTTTTCTACGTTCCACATACATGCATTAACATACGATATTTGTTTTTCTCTTTCTGACTTACTTCACTCTGTATGACAGTCTCTAGATCCATCCACTTCTCAACAAATGACTCAATTTCGTTCCTTTTTATGGCTGAATAATATTCCATCGTATATATGTACCACAACTTCTTTATCCATTCGTCTGTTGATGGGCATTTAGGTTGCTTCCATGACCTGGCTATTGTAAATAGTGCTGCAATGAACATTCGGGTGCACGTGTCTTTTTGAATTACGGTTTTCTCTGGGTATATGCCCAGTAGTGGGATTGCTGGGTCATATGGTAATTCTATTTTTAGTTTTTTAAGGAACCTCCATATTGTTCTCCATAGTGGCTGTATCAATTTACATTCCCACCAACAGTGCAAGAGGGTTCCCTTTTCTCCACACCCTCTCCAGCATTTGTTGTTTGTAGATTTTCTGATGATGCCCATTCTAACAGGAGTGAGGTGATACCTCATTGTAGTTTTGATTTGCATTTCTCTAATAATTAGTGATGTTGAGCATCTTTTCATGTGCTTCGTGGCCGTCTGTATGTCTTCTTTGGAGAAATTTCTATTTAGGTCTTCTGCCCATTTTTGGATTGGGGTGTTTGTTTCTTTGATATTGAGCTGAATGAGCTGTTTATATATTTTGGAGATTAATCCTTTGTCCGTTGATTCATTTGCAAATATTTTCTCCCATTCTGAGGGTTGTCTTTTCGTCTTGTTTATGGTTTCCTTTGCTGTGCAAAAGCTTTGAAGTTTCATTAGGTCCCACTTGTTTATTTTTGTTTTTATTTCCATTACTCTAGGAGGTGGATCGAAAAAGATCTTGCTGTGATTTATGTCAAAGAGTGTTCTTCCTATGTTTTCCTCTAAGAGTTTTATAGTGGCCAGTCTTATATTTAGGTCTCTAATCCATTTTGAGTTTATTTTTGTGTATGGTGTTAGGGAGTATTCTAATTTCATTCTTTTACATGTGGCTGTCCAGTTTTCCCAGCACCACTTATTGAAGAGACTGTCTTTTCTCCATTGTATATCTTTGCCTCCTTTGTCATAGATTAGTTGACCATAGGTGCGTGGGTTAATCTCTGGGCTTTCTATCTTGTTCCATTGATCTATGTTTCTGTTTTTGTGCCAGTACCATATTGTCTTGATTACTGTAGCTTTGTAGTATAGTCTGAAGTCAGGGAGTCTGATTCCTCCAGCTCCATTTTTTTGCCTCAAGACTGCTTTGGCTATTCGGGGTCTTTTGTGTCTCCATACAAATTTTAAGATGATTTGTTCTAGCTCCGTAAAAAATGCCATTGGTAATTTGATAGGGATTGCATTGAATCTGTAGATTGCTTTGGGTAGTATACTCATTTTCACAATGTTGATTCTTCCAATCCAAGAACATGGTATATCTCTCCATCTGTTGGTATCATCTTTAATTTCTTTCATCAGTGTCTTATAGTTTTCTGCATACAGGTCTTTTGTCTCCCTAGGTAGGTTTATTCCTAGGTATTTTATTCTTTTTGTTGCAATGGTAAATGGGAGTGTTTCCATAATTTCTCTTTCAGATTTTTCATCATTAGTGTATAGGAATGCAAGAGATTTCTGTGCATTAATTTTGTAACCTGCAACTTTACCATATTCATTAATTAGCTCTAGCAGTTTTCTGGTGGCAGTTTTAGGATTCTCTATGTATAGTATCATGTCATCCGCAAACAGTGACAGTTTTACTTCTTCTTTTCCAATTTGTATTCCTTTTATTTCTTTTTCTTCTCTGATTGCCGTGGCTAGGACTTCCAGAACTATGTTGAATAATAGTGGTGAGAGTGGACATCCTTGTCTCGTTCCTGATCTTAGAGGAAATGCTTTCAGTTTTTCACCATTGAGAATGATGTTTGCTGTGGGTTTGTCATATATGGCCTTTATTATGTTGAGGTAGGTTCCCTCTATGCCCACTTTCTGGAGAGTTTTTATCATAAATGGGTGTTGAATTTTGTCAAAAGCTTTTTCTGCATCTATTGAGATGATCATATGGTTTTTATTCTTCAATTTGTTAATATGGTGTATCACATTGATTGATTTGCGTATATTGAAGAATCCTTGCATCCCTGGGATAAATCCCACTTGATCGTGGTGTATGATCCTTTTAATGTGTTGTTGGATTCTGTTTGCTAGTATTTTGTTGAGGATTTTTGCATCTATATTCATCAGTGATATTGGTCTGTAATTTTCTTTTTTTGTAGTGTCTTTGTCTGGTTTTGGTATCAGGGTGATGGTGGCCTCATAGAATGAGTTTGGGAGAGTTCCTTCCTCTGCAGTTTTTTGGAAGAGTTTGAGAAGGATGGGTGTTAGCTCTTCTCTAAATGTTTGATAGAATTCACCTGTGAAGCCATCTGGTCCTGGACTTTTGTTTGTTGGAAGATTTTTAATCACAGTTTCAATTTCATTACTTGTGATTGGTCTGTTGATATTTTCTGTTTCTTCCTGATTCAGTCTTGGAAGGTTATACCTTTCTAAGAATTTGTCCATTTCTTCCAGGTTGTCCATTTTATTGGCATAAAGTTGCTTGTAGGAGTCTCTTAGGATGTTTTGTATTTCTGCGGTGTCTGTTGTAACTTCTCCTTTTTCATTTCTGATTTTATTGATTTGAGTCCTCTCCCTCTTTTTCTTGATGAGTCTGGCTAATGGCTTATCAATTTTGTTTATCTTCTCAAAGAACCAACTTTTAGTTTTATTGATCTTTGCTATTGTTTTCTTTGTTTCTATTTCATTTATTTCTGCTCTGATCTTTATGATTTCTTTCCTTCTGCTAACTTTGGGTTTTGTTTGTTCTTCTTTCTCTAGTTTCTTTAGGTGTAAAGTTAGATTGTTTACTTGAGATTTTTCTTGTTTCTTTAGGTAGGCTTGTATAGCTATAAACTTCCCTCTTAGAACCGCTTTTGCTGCATCCCATAGGTTTTGGGTCGTCGTGTTTTCATTGTCATTTGTCTCTAGGTATTTTTTTATTTCCTGTTTGATTCCTTCAGTGATCTCTTGGTTATTTAGTAACGTATTGTTTAGCCTCCATGTGTTTGTCTTTTTTACGTTTTTTTCCCTGTGATTCATTTCTAATCTCATAGCGTTGTGGTCAGAAAAGATGCTTGATATGATTTCAATTTTCTTAAATTTACTGAGGCTTGATTTGTGACCCAAGATGTGATCTATCCTGGAGAATGTTCCGTGTGCACTTGAGAAGAACGTGTAATCTGCCGTTTTTGGATGGAATGTCCTATATATATCAATTAAATCTATCTGGTCTATTGTGTCATTTAAAGCTTCTGTTTCCTTATTTATTTTCATTTTGGATGATCTGTCCATTGGTGTAAGTGAGGTGTTAAAGTCCCCCACTATTATTGTGTTACTGTCGATTTCCTCTTTTATAGCTGTTAGCAGTTGCCTTATGTATTGAGGTGCTCCTATGTTGGGTGCATATATATTTATAATTGTTATATCTTCTTCTTGGATTGATCCCTGGATCATTATGTAGTGTCCTTCCTTGTCTCTTGTAACATTCTTTATTTTAAAGTCTATTTTATCTGATATGAGTATAGCTACTCCAGCTTTCTTTTGATTTCCATTTGCATGGAATATCTTTTTCCATCCCCTCACTTTCAGTCTGTATGTGTCCCTAGGTCTGAAGTGGGTCTCTTGTAGACAGCATATATATGGGTCTTGTTTTTGTATCCATTCAGCCAGTCTATGTCTTTTGGTTGGGGCATTTAATCCATTCACGTTTAAGGTAATTATCGATATGTATGTTCCTATGACCATTTTCTTAATTGTTTTGGGTTTGTTTTTGTAGGTCCTTTTCTTCTCTTGTGTTTCCCACTTAGAGAAGTTCCTTTAGCATTTGTTGTAGAGCTGGTTTGGTGGTGCTGAATTCTCTTAGCTTTTGCTTGTCTGTAAAGCTTTTGATTTCTCCATCAAATCTAAATGAGATCCTTGCTGGGTAGAGTAATCTTGGTTGTAGGTTCTTCCCTTTCATCACTTTAAGTATTTCATGCCACTCCCTTCTGGCTTGCAGAGTTTCTGCTGAGAAATCAGCTGTTAACCTTATGGGGGTTCCCTTGTATGTTATTTGTCGTTTTTCCCTTGCTGCTTTCAATAATTTTTCTTTGTCTTTAATTTTTGCCACTTTGATTACTATGTGTCTCGGCGTGTTTCTCCTTGGGTTTATTCTGTATGGGACTCTCTGCGCTTCCTGGACTTGGGTGGCTATTTCCTTTCCCATGTTAGGGAAGTTTTCGATTATAATCTCTTCAAATATTTTCTCTGGTCCTTTCTCTCTCTCTTCTCCTTCTGGGACCCCTATAATGCGAATGTTGTTGCGTTTAATGTTGTCCCAGAGGTCTCTTAGGCTGTCTTCATTTCTTTTTATTCTTTTTTCTTTAGTCTGTTCCGCAGCAGTGAATTCCACCATTCTGTCTTCCAGGTCACTTATCCGTTCTTCTGCCTCAGTTATTCTGCTATTGATTCCTTCTAGTGTAGTTTTCATTTCAGTTATTGTATTGGTCATCTCTGTTTGTTTGTTCTTTAATTCTTCTAGGTCTTTGTTAATCATTTCTTGCATCTTCTCAATCTTTGCCTCCATTCTTATTCCGAGGTCCTGGATCATCTTCACTATCATTATTCTGAATTCTTTTTCTGGAAGGTTGCCTATCTCCACTTCATTTAGTTGTTTTTCTGGGGTTTTTTCTTGTTCCTTCATCTGGTACATAGCCCTCTGCCTTTTCATCTTCTCTGTCTTTCTGTAACTGTGGTTTTTGGTCCACAGGCTGCAGGATTGTAGTTTTTCTTGCTTCTGTTGTCTGCCCTCTGGTGGTTGAGGCTATCTAAGAGGCTTGATGGGAGGCTCTGGTGGTGGGTAGAGCTGACTGTTGCTGTGGCGGTCAGAGCTCCAGGAGAAGTACTCTTAACGGGCAGGTGCACGTACTCTGAGAAACACGTGGGGTCTGAGACTCACTGAAGGAAGGGCCTGTTCAGGCAGCCCCTCTCTTCTCGTGGGCTCATGGGCTCATTGAGCAAAACATTCTAGATGTTGCTGTGCTATGCAAGTAGTCACTTTATCCATGCTCTTGAGTTAAACGACCTGTGATACCACTCCACTGTACACCCAGGACAAGAATTATGTCCATTGTGTTTGCTTTCACACCCAGTCCTGAGGACGGTTCCCTGCACGTGGTAGGTGCTTAGTAAATATTGATTAAATTGGATTTAATCACACAGGAAATTTGAAAGTCACCTTTGCAATATGATTCATGTGAGAGAAGTGAGGTTCCCTTAGTGTGATCACAGAAGGCAAAACATAGTCCACTTCTTACTACATAATGATCCATGGAAATTGTGAATTCATGAGATCTTGTTACCCTCATCATAATTACAGCTATATGGATTAATTTTACTGTGTAGTCGGTCCTCTTAGTTGAGACAGCTGGTAGAAATGTACCACCTTTTTTGGTTAAACTTCTTTCCCTGCCTTAGCAGTTTTTTGGATGTAGAGACTTTGTTTTCTGTGACATTTTCTTTTCTATCAAAAGATTGTTTTGAATATCAGATCATGATTTCCCCCACCCTTGAGTATTGCTAGCTCTAGCCCCCTCGAAATACATAATTAAATTACACACACACACGTATAAAATTCTGGGCCCTCATTGTTTATCCCCCCCAGAATGATATCTTTCCAGTGACTAGTTTGGATTTCAGCTCTTCCTTCTGCTGTGTCTGGTGTAGAAGTCAGCAGATAAGTGAATGACGGGAGGCTCTGTTTGGTGGTTGGAACAGTGTCTGGGAGTTTGGGAAGCCGGTTTCTACTCTCAGCATCATTAGAGGCCCACTCTGTGACTTTGGGCCAAAGTTGTATGTTTCTGAGCATCCTTTTCCTCATGACTGAAACCAGGGAGTTTCAGTTAATACAACAATTTCACTCCAAAGTCTCATCTTATACTCTTTTAAAAAAAAATTATGGTACATATGATATCACTTACATCTAAAATATGACACAAATGAACTTACCTATGAAACAAAAACAGACTCACAGACATAGAGAACAGACTTGTGGTTGCCAAGGGAGAGGGGAGTAGGGGAGGGAAGGATGGGGAGTTCAGAATTAGCAGTGGCAAACTAATATATAGAGGATGGATAAACAACAAGGTCCTACTGTATTGCACAGGGATATTCAATATCCTGTGATAAACCATAATGGAAAAGAATATGAAAAAGAATATATATATATATGTATAACTGAATCACTGTGCTGTACAGCAGAAATTAACACATTGTAAATCAACTATACTTCAATAAAATAAATTTTTAAGAGCGATTATAGCACTAAAAAAATGGTACAATATCCATTAAGTTGACCATTTTAATCATATAAGCGAGATTTAAGTACAGTCATATTGTGCAACCATCACCACCCTCCATCTCCAGAACTGCCACATACTCTTTTTTTTTTTTTTTAAAGGATTTTCTTATTTATTTATTTATTTTTGGCTGTGTTGGGTCTTCGGTTCGTGCGAGGGCTCTCTCCAGTTGCGGCAAGCGGGGGCCACTCTTCATCGCGGTGCGGGGACCGCTCTTCATCGCGGTGCACGGGCCTTTCTCCATCGCGGCCCCTCCCGTCGCGGGGCACAGGCTCCAGACGCGCAGGCTCAGCAATTGTGGCCCACGGGCCCAGCCGCCCCGCGGCATGTGGGATCTTCCCAGACCAGGGCCCGAACCCGTGTCCCCTGCATTAGCAGGCAGACTCCCAACCACTGCGCCACCAGGGAAGCCCGCCACATACTCTTAAAAGGTACTGCTTAACCATTTAATCAGTCAGAACTCCTTGAGACCAATTGGAAGTGAAGGAAACTACCTGAAAAAGATATTAAATTACAAACTTCGGGGCTGTAATTGAACCCAGAACTGTTTTGAACTCTAATAGTAAGCAGCTACTCTTGAACACTTACTGTGTGGTAGGCATCATATGAAGCATTTTACCGACAATAACTCTTTATTTTCACAGTAACCCTTTGAGATACAGGACGGTGCTATCCATATCTTATAAACGAGGAAACCCAGGTGGCGATTTCATGTGACGCATGTGGGATCACCCAGCTCAGGATGCGGAGCCGTGTGGACGCCCAGTAGTCTGGCTCTGGGGCCCAACACTCTCAGGCCCTGTGCTCCCCAGCATGGTGGCCTCGCTCCTCAGGTATCAGAGCTGCCCAGCGCCTGGTTCCCACGAGAGCTGCCAGTGAGAGGCTTACAAGGGCACTACTGACCTCACTTAAGATTTGGGGTTTTATTTTAGTTTTCAAGGTGCCTGGGAGGATGACTTTGGCTGTTATGTAAGAGGCTTTTGCCCTAATCACGTTCTCTTGGTGTTATGAACACGTCCAATGGCTGGGCCAGGCTTCCAATGTATGGACACCTGTTCAGTCTCCACTAACAGTAGAGTGCTTTGACTCAAAATACAAAAGTCCCATAAAAATGCTGTAGCATGTTGAAGCAAATGTAGTTGTACAATTCACACTTGAGTGGTAAATAGTTTTTAAAAAATCTTTCTTACTTATTTAAAAGTCAGTTTTCTTGAAGGTCTAGAGCCTAACTGACGGGACAGACAAAATCCTTCTCTAAGAACTTGGGGACTTAGAGAAGGTGAGAGAATAAATTGTATTTATTTATTTATTTAATCAATCACTCAATCAAATGCTGCTCTCCCTCGGCCAGAGGAATCAGTAAAGGCTATGCAAAAACATAGCAGTAATTTAATTTCTTTTGAGTGGTGCTTCTATAGTTTGGGATATTCATTTTGGAGGAAGTTATTAAAGATGAATATCATGTGGTTTACATATGATCATCGCAACATATGCAGAAAAAGCTTTTGACAAAATTCAACACCAATTTGTGATAAAAACTCTCAAGAAAGTAGGCACAAAGGGAACCTACCTCAACATAGTAAAGGCCATATATGACAAACCCATGGCCAACATCGTTCTCAATGGTGAAAAACGGAAGCCATTTTCTCTAAGATCAGGAACAAGACAAGGTTGGCCACTCTCACCACTATTATTCAACATAGTTTTGGAAGTTTTAGCCACAGCCATCAGAGAAGAAAAAGAAGTAAAAGGAATCCAAATCAGAAAAGAAGAAGTAAAACTGTCACTGTTTGCAGATAACATGATACTATATATAGAGAATCCTAAAGATGCTACGAGAAAACTACTAGAGCTAATCAATGAATTTGGTGAAGTAGCAGGATACAAAATTAATGCACAGAAATCTCTTGCATTCCTATACACTAATGATGAAAAATCTGAAAGAGAAATTAAGGAAACACTCCCATTTACCACTGCAACAAAAAGAGTAAAATACCTAGGAATAAACCTACCTAAGGACACAAAAGACCTGTATGCAGAAAACTATAAGACACTGATGAAAGAAATTAAAGATGGTACAAACAGATGGAGAGATATACCATGTTCTTGGATTGGAAGAATCAACATCGTGAAAATGACTACACTACCCAAAGCAATCTACAGATTCAGTGCAATCCCTATCAAACTACCACTGGCATTTTTCACAGAACTAGAACAAAAAATTTCACAATTTGTATGGAGACACAAAAGACCCCGAATAGCCAAAGCATCTTGAGAAAGAAAAATGGAGCTGGAAGAATCAGGCTCCCTGACTTCAGACTCTACTACAAAGGTACAGTAATCAAGACAGTGTGGTACTGACACAAAAACAGAAATATAGATCAATGGAACAGGATAGCAAGCCCAGAGATAAACTCACGCACATATGGTCATCTTATCTTTGATAAAGGAGGCAAGAATATACAATGGAGAAAAGACAGCCTCTTCAATAAGTGGTGCTGGGAACACTGGACAGCTACATGTCAAAGAATGAAATTAGAACACTCCCTAACACCATACACAAAAATAAACTCAAAATGGATTAAAGACCTAAATGTACGGCCAGACACTATAAAACTCTTAGAGGAAAACATAGGCAGAACACTCTATGACATAAACCACAGCAAGATCCTTTTTGACCCATCTCCTAGAGGAATGGAAATTAAAACAAAAATAAACAAATGGGACCTAATGAAACAAGCTTTTGCACAGCAAAGAAAACCATAAACAAGACGAAAAGACAACCCTCAGAATGGGAGAAAATATTTGCAAATGAAGCAACTGACAAAGGATTAATCTCCAAAATATACAAGCAGCTCATGCAGCTCAATATCAAAAAAACAAACAACCCAATCCAAAAATGGGCAGAAGACCTAAATAGACATTTCTCCCAAGAAGATATACAGATTGCCAGCTAACACATGAAAGGATGCTCAACATCACTAATCGTTAGAGAAATGCAAATCAAAACTACAATGAGGTATCACCTCACACCAGTTAGAATGGGCATCAAAAAACCTGCAAACAATAAATGCTGGAGAGGGTGTGGAGAAAAGGGGACCCTCTTGCACTGTTGGTGGGAATGTAAATTGATACAGCCACTATGGAGAACAGTATGGAGGTTCCTTAAAAAACTAAAAATAGAACTACCATATGACCCAGCAATCCCACTACTGGGCATATACCCTGCAAAAACCATAATTACAAAAGAGTCTAGTACCACAATGTTCATTGTAGCACTATTTAGAATAGCCAGGACATGGAAGCAACCTAAGTGTCCATCGACAGATGAATGGATAAAGAAGATGTGGCACATACATACAATGGAATATTACTCAGCCATAAAAAGAAACAAAATTGAGTTATTTGTAGTGAGGTGGATGGACCTAGAGTCTCATACAGAGTGAAGTAAGTCAGAAAGAGAAAAACAAATACCGTATGCTAAAACACATATATGAAATCTAAAAAACAAATGGTTCTGATGAACCTAGGGGCAGGACAGGAATAAAGACCTACATAGACATAGAGAATGGACTTGAGGACACAGGGAGGGGGAAGGGTAAGCTGGGATGAAGTGAGAGAGTGGCATGGACTTATATACACTACCAAATGTAAAACAGATAGCTAGTGGGAAGCAGCCGCATAGCACAGGGAGATCAGCTCGGTGCTTTGTGTCCACCTAGAGGGGTGGGATAGGGAGGGTGGGAGGGAGGAGCTATGGGGATATATGTATACATACAGCTGATTCACTTTGTTATACAGCAGAAACTAACACAACATTGTGAAGCAATTATACTCCAATAAAGATGTTAAAAAAATTTAAAAAAAGATGAATATCATGTGGTTTAAGGTGATAAAGCGGAAACTTTTTCTAACTGAAGTACAGTTGATTGACAGTGTTGTGCCCATCTCTGCTGTACAGCAAAGTGACTCAGTTATACACATATAGACCTTCTTTTTTATATTCTTTTCCATTATGGTTTATCTCAGTATATTGAATGTAATTCCCCGTGCTATACAGTAGGACCTTGTTGTAGCAGAAACATTTTCTTTAGAAAGAATAAATAAATGTCTAAAGTGCACATTTTGTTTGATATTATGGCCAGCTAAGGGTTCTACGAGAATCAGCTATGGGGAGACAAAGGCAGGTGGGATAACAGGGAAGAGTGAGAGACTAAGTCTGGCTGTGGGGACCAGCTTAGGGGAAGAGGGAGAAAGAGATGGGGATCAAGGTGCGGAAGTGTTATTCGGTTCACTTTACAGATGTCCCATAGGTACAAATGTCAGATTGTCTTTCTCGAGTAGAAGCCAGCTTTTTTGAGGGCAGGATGATATGGTGGGTAAGAAGAGTATGGGTTCTGGGGCCAGATTGCTGGGGACGGTTACTGACCTTAATGTCAGTGATGTAATCTAACCCCTTCATGTGGTTGTTGGAGGATTGCACGTAGGATGTTTAGAACTTTCCCATGCAAGGTATGGTGTATCAATCAGCAGCTTGTTCCCAGAACTTTCCCAGAACTTTCCCAGTTCCCAGAACTTTCCCATGCAAGGTATGGTGTATCAATCAGCAGCTGGCACCGAATTTGGAGTTGGTAGCAACTTAATAGCTGTGTGATCCTTGGCACCTCCCAGCAGCAACTTCATCATGTGTAAAATGAGTATAATATTTATCTTTCTGGTCTACTGAGAAAAATTCCATGAGAAAATATGTGTGCAAGTGATACAAATTTTATATAAAGTACTTTATATAAAGTATGGCATGTTTATGTATTCTCCTTTTCCTTTACACTTTGACAAGTCATTTAATTCTTCAAGCCATATCTGTCTTTAAAAAAAAAAAATCCCCTTGTATTTCTAAGTCCCAAATTTCACTGTCCATATGGGTGTCTATAAGGTATAGATCTGTAATGCTAGGAAAGCACCTCTGTAGCAGGAAAGACAGGCACACACATCACCATTTATTTCATAGGTTAGGAAGTGCCTCCGACTGCAAGTTCTTTCAGTGTGCTGAAAAGTCCCCTCAGAATGTCTAGAAAAATTTCTTTCTTCCTCTTTATGTACATCTTTCAATATCTCACTTTTTAAAAAAATTTTATTGAAGTATAGTTGATTTACAATGTTGTGTTAATTTCTGCTGTACAGCAAAGTGACTTGGTTATACATATATATTCTTTTTCATGTTTACAGTTTATCACAGGATCAGTATCTCACTTCTTTTCAAGACGACTTCAGTTGTCACTTCTTGATGGAAGCCTACTGTAACATCTAGTCTGAATTATTATGATTCCCTGCTCTGGGCTCCTGTTATCCTTTGCACATATATATTACAGGACTTTTCACATTATATCATAACTTTTCCATTTTAACTCTGTCTTCTTTTCTAGCCAACAAACACCATCATCTTGGTTTTCCTGTGTGACTGACAAAGAGCATCCTAGGTGCCTGTTATATTTGATAGGTTCCTTTTTTAAATCGATGAATCAGTCACGTTTAATATAAACTCACCCCTTGATTTTATAGCAGAGACAATCCAAAGAGCCCAAATGAGTTGCCCAATGTTATAAAGCAGATCACAGGCAGATGAAGACTAGAACACAGGTGCCTAGGTTCTAGGCTTTGTGTTCTTTCTGGGTGGTTGATGAATGATCTGCGCTTGGAATGTCAACATGATAAAGGGTTTAACACTCTCATTATGGGTAAACACAAAGATTTTATTTCTATCTGAATCTTAATGCAATGTAAAAAAAATTTCAAAGGATTATTTACAGTGGAAATGAATATGAAAATTTCCTATTCATTAGCAGTGTCTTCTTAAGGTATAAATACATTATTTTTCTCTGTTGATGCCTCTGTAAACCTCCTTTCATGGCAGTTGGTAAGTTTAATTATTTTTTGTTATAGGTGATCTCTACTGTATGGGTCACTATTTCTGTATAGTAAATTAAACTGTAATGTGAAATTCTCACATGTCTATTAATTTTGTTCTTGCTCTCTCCAGGTTTCATTGCTTCAGACATGACATCAAGACACTCCAGTACACAGTTGTGGTTAATCACACATTATCATGAAATGGGATCGCTGTATGACTACCTTCAGCTTACTACTCTGGATACAGTGAGCTGCCTGCGAATAGTGCTGTCCATAGCTAGTGGTCTCGCACATTTACACATAGAGATCTTTGGGACCCAAGGGAAACCAGCCATTGCTCACCGAGATTTAAAAAGCAAAAACATCCTGGTTAAGAAGAATGGACAGTGTTGCATAGCAGATTTGGGTAAATTTTTTAAAATATTTTTTAATTACTGTTTTAACTTTTGTTGTCTTCCCTTGTTTAGCCAGGTTGCATCTTTTTCCCTCCAAACACTTTGTTATGAAAAATTTCAAGCATGCAAATTGAAAGGGCTTCACGGTGAACACCTGTATATTTACCACCTAGATTCTCCCATGAACATTTTACTGTTATCACATATCCAGCCTCCATTTATCAATACATCTTAATCTTTGATACATTTCAAAGTAAATTGCAGACAAAAGAGCCCTTCCCTCCAATGGCTTCAGCATACACACCAATATATCATTCACTGGAGTTCTTTGTTTACTTTTTTTTCTTTTCAGGTAAAATTTACATTTCACATGAAATGCACAGATCTTAAGTATACACCCTCAGATTTTTGACAAATGCTGTAGAATCCAAATCGCTCTCAAGATACAGACCTTCCCATTACTCTAGAAAGTCACCTCGTGCTGGTTCAGTCCGTTCCTGCCCCAGCCCACCCTGAGAGGCAACCAGTACTGTTGCATTCTGATTTCACAAGCTTTACACAAAGTAGGTACACAATGAAATAACCTATGGAATGAATTTGTCTTAAAAATGGTTTATAAAGTTGTTCTTCTGTAACCAAGGCAAAATTATCAATCAAAGAAAGAGGGAAAAAAAAAATCCCCAAACTAATTTACCATTTGCCCTGCTGGCATATCTCATTCTTATGGTGTTAGGGTGATGCTTAATGTAGCTTTAATTGCATTATAAATAAGATTATTTTCATTTATAGTGGCATTCTCTATAAAGCCTATTCATCCTAGACCCCTAGAATATTGGCTGAATAATTATGCTAATGAGAACTGAATTGTAATTTTGGTTATTCATTTCGGTGGACTACTGAGGATACTCACTCTCCTTGAATAAAAAATGGTTGCTCTTATTTTCATATCATTATAGTTATTGTTACACTGATAAAGGTTTAGGCAGTGTTAGCTCTAATTACATAAATGATAAAATTGTTTTTAAACACAAGGGATTTGACATAGGAAAATTTATTTCTTTCAAATAAATTTCTTTCAAATAAAATTTCTTTCTCTATCCCTTTAAAGTCCTTGTGTTCATGTTGAGAAATTATTTTACAGTGTTTTCCAAGTATAAGGAGGCATGACCCTAACGTTTTTGTTGTGGTGTAGAAGACTTTCATGGCTGTGCCATGGCTTATGGAGCTAAGGTGATTTGAGTTTCGCAATTATTGACCCAGTATTTTTTTTTTTAAATAAATTTATTTATGTTTGGCTGCATTGGGTCTTCGTTGCTGCACGCGGGCTTTCTCTTGTTGTGGCGAGCGGGGGCTACTCTTTGTTGCGGTGTGCGGGCTTCTCATTGTGGTGGCTTCTCTTGTTGCAGAGCACGGGCTCTAGGCGTGCGGGCTTCAGTAGTTGTGGCACGTGGGCTCAGTAGTTGTGGCACGCGGGCTCAGTAGTTGTGGCTTATGGGCTCTAGAGCGCAGGCTCAGTAGTTGTGTCGCATGGGCTTAGTTGCTCCACGGCATGTGGGATCTTCCCAGACCAGGGCTCAAACCCATGTCCCCTGCATTGGCAGGCAGATTCTTAACCACTGCGCCACCAGGGAAGTCCCTGATCCAGTATTTTTGTACAGGTTTTTTCATCTATCTATCTATTTACCTGCCCTAAGTGCTGACCTGCTTATACTCAGGGCAAGGGTGGGGGGCTTAGCAAGGGGGACTTCAGTGTTTGACACTGTGCCTTGAACGTCTCTATTGTTTGAAACTTTTATAATAGTGTGTTTATGTATTATTCATGTCACTAAAAGTCAGTTATGCCCACCTCACACAATTCTTGTAAGATTCAGAAATTTTATAAATGCTTGGCAAATAGTCATCCAAATGGTAGCTGCTGTTATAGTCCTGAGGCCAAGGGAAGATGGACAAATTGAGGCAGCTGTTGGTTTTGGTTTATGGGACTTGGGGGGAGTTAGCAAATCCAACTAATTAATTATTTAATTACATTTATTTTGACCTATAGCTTTCCAGCTGGATTCACGGTTTCACACAGAAATCTGTGTTAAGGGGTCATTATTCAGGGAAGTAGATTGGTAGTACAGAAGACAGCTCCTGTAAGACCGCAATTTATATTAATTTTTTACTTTATACCTAGAAATTAAGGATCACTTGTTAGAAATTATGTTCTATTATTTTATTTTTTTTTTTTTAAAGTTTTACTTGATTTTATTTATTTATTTATTTATTTATTTATTTTTGGCTGTGTTGGGTCTTCGGTTCGTGCGAGGGCTTTCTCCAGTTGCGGCAAGTGGGGGCCACTCTTCATCGCGGTGCGGGGACCGCTCTTCATCGCGGTGCGCGGGCCTTTCTCTATCGCGGCCCCTCCCGTCGCGGGGCACAGGCTCCAGACGCGCAGGCTCAGCAATTGTGGCTCACGGGCCCAGCTGCTCCGTGGCATGTGGGATCTTCCCAGACCAGGGCTCGAACCCGTGTCCCCTGCATTAGCAGGCAGATTCTCAACCACTGCGCCACCAGGGAAGCCCTATGTTCTATTATTAATACTGCAAAACTACCAGTATTTTAGCAAAAATACCAGTATTGTATTTTCCTAACTTGATCATAGAAAAATTCAAGCATAAAGAAAGATTGAAAAAGTAGTATGATGGTCATTCATATCCACAACACCTAGATTCAACAGTTATTAAAATGTTGCCAAATTTGCTTTATCTGTATGTGGCTGAGTGTATATATTTGCAAATTCATTTGAAAATAAGTTGCAAAGTCACAACTCTTTACTACTAAATACTTCAAAGTGCATCCCCTAAAAATACTTCTCTTGCATAATCACAGTTTATCACACCTAAAAGTTATTGATTATGCTTTAATATCATTTAATAGCCATTTTCAAATTTTTCCAGTTTTTTCAAACAAGAATTGAGGCACATTGCATTTGGTTGGTTTGTCTCTTTAGTTAGTGTAATAATTATGGATTACTGGGAAACAAATTACCTCTAAAACTTAGCAGCTTAAAATAACACAAATTTATTATCTCACACAGTCGGTCAGCAGTCTTGGAACAACTCAGGTCCATGGTTCTGGCTCAGGATCTTACAGGGGTAACAGTCATACCGTCAGTCAGGGCTGCAGGCATCTGAAGGCTTGGTCGGGCCTGGAGGAACTTCTAGGATGGCTCACTCACATGGCTGTTGATGGGAAGCCTCAGTTCCTTGTCATGTGGTCCTGTCCAACGGGCTGCTTGAGCATCCTCATAACACTATGAATGAGCCCAGAGAGAGCAAACAGGAAGCCATATGCCTGCTATGCCCTAATCTTGAAGATACACATACTCTTCTGCCATACTCTGTTTGGTAGTCCAGCCCACGCTCAAGGCACGAGGAATTGAGTTGCCCCTCATGAAGGGAGAAGTTTCAAAACACTTGTGGATGTATTTTTAAACCCCCACAGCTAGTATTTCTATTCTCTATTTAAACTGCACCTTTTTTGTATTCTGTTATCTTCACTCTTTGGTTCTGGAAATGGTGGAGGGGCATGTATGATTTGTGAAATGGTCATAATGGCCATAGAATCTTAGAGGAACCAGTCTGATCTAGTCAAGTGCGCTGCCAGTATCCTTGGTAACGATTACGGCTGAGATCACATGCGTGCTCTCTCCCTTGCTTTCTATGCAGTCATCATCTCACCCACGCAAAGCCACGGAGCGGGAGGAGAAGCATTCTCCGTAGATGACTTGAGGGATCCCCGTTGGGTTGCAAAGGTTTACGTGTCTGCTTGCTCCAGTTTGGCAACTTTCATTATTTTGAGTGTTACAGGAATCACTTTCAGTTGGTCTGCATATGCATCAAAAAGTAATTCCATTCTCAGATAAACCATGCATGTATCTGCCTATTCCCCTTGGTCTGTGAGGAATGCTGGGTCTCTCTAATTGGCTGAGGAATTCGGAAATGAGTCATGGTTTAAGATGGTGCTTCAAAACCATTTAACGTGATAGTTGTGCTTTGAATTGAGGGCCAGCTTAATGTTCTCTGTACATGTGGCTGCGGAGAAAGAAAGCCCTGTGGGTTTGGTCCACGTTACTGTTCAGGTGAGCAGCCCTTTTTTAGGGACGGAGCAGGGCCCGGAGCAGTCGGCCCTTTATGTAATGATACATTACCTCAAAGTCCCTGCCTCACATGGTTTGAAGTTTGTGTTTGCAGACTAGTGGGAGCTGTGCTGGAGCCTGAGAGCTTAATTTGCTCCTTGTTAAGCCACTTTGAGGCTCCCATTTAACAAGTGAGTCTGTTTTCCTGTGGATTTCGAACACTGGCCTCATGTTGGTTTGGTGTATTAGTTTATTATTTACCCCAAACTTTTTGTCTCTGAGGTTCATATATTAACCTAAGAGCCTCAGAATGTTTCTGGCATCAGCCCTATTTCCTGCTCTCAACAGAAGGCATCGCAAGGGCACTCCAGAGATGACGCTGGGTGTAATGCGGCAGTCACCATGGACACCACAAGAGGGCGCTGTTCGTTGGGTTTGGTTTAAAACCTTCAGCAGCCGTCTGTGAGAAAGGAAGGGAGCGGATTGACAATGTTGTCTTCTTCCTTTCAGGCCTGGCAGTCATGCATTCCCAGAGCACCAATCAGCTCGACGTGGGGAACAACCCCCGTGTGGGCACCAAACGCTACATGGCCCCCGAAGTTCTAGATGAAACCATCCAGGTGGATTGTTTCGATTCTTATAAGAGAGTCGATATTTGGGCCTTTGGACTTGTCTTGTGGGAAGTGGCCAGGCGGATGGTGAGCAATGGTAGGTATCTGATCTCAGATAATATTGTCCTTGTCCGAGTCCTCTTGATTCTGCTGCCTTTAAAAGGGCAAAGGGAATATTTAAGTACACATTGTTCCGTGAATCATGCTTGTGAAGCTGTTGGCATTTATATTTGCTTTATGGCTGGTAAGTGGAAGGCACGTAATGGCAGTCTGTTTTAACTGCAGGAGGGGAAACCGTGGTGGAAAAAGTATTTCTGCAAGAGACTTATTCCTTGGTTTGTTTTTTTTTCATCAGTCCATATTTTATTTTTCCTTCCTCCATCCTTATTCTGCCTTTTTCCCCCACCCTTCCTCCTTCTTTGCTCTTTTCCCAAGTGAGTTTTATCATGAGAAGGCTCAAGGAAATCTAAGGGTGAATTCTGCTATTATAGATATTTTTACTTCTTAAGTTTGGATTATTGAGAAAAGATTCAGGTTGCACACTCAGAATTCACTTGTTTGTAAGAAGCAGGCTGTACCTGCAAAGTAAGTGACGTTTACATTCAGGAAGCCCTGAATAGGAGGCTCGTGCTGGTCCTCTTATAAATAAGCTTTATGAAATGGTGTTGCCTTAGCAGCTAGGGAAGCATACTGTCTATCGATAATTTTTTACCCATGTTCCCTACAGTGAACTTTCACCTCCATCTTTCAAATCAGCCACAAATACATTGTTGAACTTTAAGTTCACTGTATTCTGAAAGCACTACATATCCTCATTCAAATAGCACATGACCCATCTACCCACAAAGTGGTTATTATAGCAGAATCTCTCGAATCGACCTCTTCATACCTTCACAACTGGAAGTCCTATTTCACAAAGAATATGTGTCTGAAATTGTTCCAGGAAAGCAGAAGAAAATGCTATATATTTAAATTAATATTCATTTTCAGGAGATATTTTACCCTCCTGGGACCCACTGGAATCCTAGATTTGAAGTATTAAAGAAATAATGCATGAAGTCACTGACATATGTGCTCCATCCCACCTTCCACTCATATTTTCTTGTAAGGATTGAAATTTTGGGGGCAACTACAATTTTCAAGAATAATAGCCAGAGAGTAGGAAGTTCTGGTTCTGTGAGCGAAGTGAAATTGGGGTAACGTAACATAGTTTTAGTGTGCAATAATTTAAGTTGTCAAGCCTTTGTGGTAGCTTTTTTTCCTCCCTAACAGCACAGTGTGTTTGCTTTTAACACTCTTAAGGGTATCAAAGACAATGTTTTAAATTAAACATAAACATACATGCATTGTAACCAGACAGTTCTTTTAAAGTTTGTTTTTTTTTTTTTTTTGGATGGAGTCATGAACACTTTCTTGGTAACTGTTTCTCAATTGTTGAGAGCTACTGACTTGCATTTTGTGCCATTCAAGTGCCTTGAGAATTGTTTGCAACAGAGCGATTGTTTTGCTGATTTATAAAGTTCTGAACTTTGCCTGAAATTGCACAGCGACTTCATTTCCCCATCCCCCTCCCTAATAATTCTTGAGTGCCTTAGAGTTGAAAATCAAATTCTAATTAGTTTATTTTAAACACTTTAGAGAAGGATTGGTGTCATTATAAACTGTGTGGTGGGGAACTTGCCCCAGACGAAGAGGAAGTTAATATTCCAAGGCCAGGATAGTGCAGTCCAGCTATGGGTGCTGGAGCCATGCCAGGCAAGCCTGCGTGATGAAAGGCAAACTTGGCAGAAACTTGGGATTTGGGCTTTGTAAGAACTCATGTTGCAAATTTGTTCCCTGTGTCGCAGGCTTAAACCCAAATGGCTTTCAAAGATCGGCTGTGATTAATAGGAGTCAGTTGGAGAATAGAGCCATAGTTTTCTTGATCTATCCTGTGTTTAACATTATTTTTGGAAAAAATATCGTGCAGGGTAGAGGAAGAGAGACTATTTTGGTTGCTTTCTGATTTACTGATCTCCCCCTTGCATCATGGTTTAGATTGTTCTCTAGTTCCTAAAATTTTGTGGGTTGAGCTTCTGTTCTGTGGTGTGGTTTGATTTTTAGGGGGAGGTAAGGGCATGTCATGTCTCATTTTAAATCAGCTACTGTCCCTTGGCAATGACTAATTTGATATTTCCCCTTCTCTTTCTCTAGTCCTCCTTCTCCCATGAATATTCACATGCACACAAACACACGCACACAGAAATCAGTTAATCCAAACTCGAACTTCAAAGTGTTCAATGCTGCTTGCATACCTGTGAATATTTTCGTTATTACTACCCCCAAACAGAAAAATGAGTAGAAAGAAAAATAAGAGAAATTTGCCTTTACCTTCCAATATTCATGTTTCTTTCCCCTTCTCTATGCAACCATGTATATATTTTTTTACTTAGTTGTAATCATAGTGTAAATATAATTCTGTATCATCTTTTTCATTTGTGTTTTTTAAATGTTGTTATTCTGTTTTTATTTTAGGTGGTCCCATGATATTTCATTAATTTAACCATTTCCGTGTTGTTAGACATCCTCTTTCCTCCATGTAGACATCTTTGTTCATACAACTTTTTCATTTGGGGAATTAATCTGAAAAAAAGTAGACCTATTAGGTCAAAGAATTTGGATGTTTTTATGGCTTCACACATACTGCCAAATTACTTTCCATAAGAGTTGTTCTAATATACAATATCCCGCTCACCCCAGGGTGTGATGTACGTATTTCACTTTCTTACTAGCTTTAAGAACTGACATTAAAGGATATATATATTTGAAATTATTGCATATTAAATGTACCTCATTTAAATATATGAATATCTTAGGGAGGTCATTATAATTATGCATCTTTGAGTTTCTGAGTCCATTATAAAAACTGATGACCAGATAGTTCTCTTGGAGTAATACAGTCCTCAAGTGAACCATGAGTATAAAAATATGTCGCATTTTATATTTTCATGGGAATTTTACATTTCTTTGCTAATAATAATACACTTCCTGCTGTGTCTGTACAGGAAATGAGAGTTAAGTCCATTTTCACATCGGAAATTTCTCAGTAGTGTCTTTTGGAATTTACTGTTTGTGTTTAGTTTGACACTGAATTTGGAATTGGTCGGAAGGAAAGCCATTTTCTCACCATTTCCGGGTGAATTTTCTATATGAATCTAAGGCAGGGGTTTGCTTGAATCACTAGTTCTTAAGCTAGAGAGCGTGCAGCAGAATCACCTAGAAACACAGAGTACTGAACCGTCCCCAAGAGTTTCTGATTTAGTAGGTCTAGGGTTGGACCCAGGATCTCCCTTTCTAGCAGGGCCCCTGTGATGCTGTGCTGCTGGGTCAGCGACCGTACTCTTGGGATCTCAGGTTAAAATGGAATATATCGGTCTCACCCAGGCCAGGAAATGAAGACTGTCCCTGGGGTGCTGACACAGCCCATCTGAGCAGGACTTCCTGGTTTGTGTTCTTATGCTTCAGGTGAAGCTTGCTCTCTCTTCCAAGCTGAAGAGGGGTCCCTTTCTCCTTTGAGTCCTGTAGCCAGGCCTTGGCCTTTCTTTCTAGATTTTTGCTACTTCTCTGGCAGTGTTCTTCCTTTCTTCCTTGTATAGTTCTGCAGACACACTGGTTTCTGGTTACCTGGGTTCAGTGTGGTGTGAGGACAGAAATTGACACGTGGATTCCACAGATAAATGCGTGCATCACAGCTCTTCACGTGTGCCATTGGCTTAGGTCTGATCAAAAACTTGTAGTAGCCCCATCCAAGCATCCTGCAGCAGTTCCCTCTTGAGATTAGAAGTCCTCTCTCTGGAACCTCAGCCTTCGGTGTCACACCTTGTTTGGATCCCTGTGTGCAGAAACGCCAGAGTTGTTTTGCTCTAACACCGTGGTCATCTGCTTACGGATTTAAAAGCTAACTAAAATGATCTTCACTGTCCCTCCTGTAGCACATCTTTGACTGTGGCATCATCCAGGCAGCATGAGCCTCTGTTATACCTTTCACGTGTTTCCTCTTCGCTGCCCACAGGAGGGCTATGTGGACCTACTTTTGTTTCACTGTGACTGGCTTTGGTTATTCCATTTTGTGATGGAATCCAGTGTTGAAATGTGTCAAAAAACATTTGTATCTCATTGAAAAAACCCTGCTGGCCGAGCTGCATCTCTTAATGGGGTGGGGACTAGGAAATACTTGTTAGAATAAGTTTATGTTTGGCATACATACTTCGGAAAACCTCTTCTAATGAGCCCTTGGGCTTGTTAAGGAATGGCGTGTGCCTCAAGTTCCTGAGCACAATGGGCTTGTATATGGAAACCATGACAACTCTGATTTTCTTCAGCAACTTAATATCCAATGTGTTTCACGATTTTAGTTCACTACCTTAGTGTATATTAAAGTTTGAACAAAGGGAAGACTCATATTAGGGAAAATTTTTAATATCCATTCAAGCAATTTCTTTCAGGTTTGTTTTATTTCGTTTGAGCCTTTAGGTGAGTGGTTGGGGGCAGGAATATGGAGGTGGGATTTTTCTCTCACTGATTCCTGGAATTTTGTGTCCCTGATTTAAAGATCTAGACCAAAGGAGGGCAGTCAACTGACCTCACGACAAAATAACCAGAGGCCAGCACAACTTTACTGGGTGTTGTTCACTGATTACTGGTCTCTTTTCCTTGACACATCTTTAACAGCAGGTGTCTCCACCAAGACAAGTATCTGTGGTGTCAACCTTATAAACAACCCCAGCATCCAGTGAATGATACATTCTTCTTCTCATGAGACGTCTGCAGCTAGCAAACGCTTGGAAGTCTTCTGGAGCTTCTCCCTCTAGGTCTGAGGGTGTGTGAGATGTAAGGCGTCTTGTCAAAGCTTGACTCAGAGCATGGCTGTGCATCTCTCCTAGGCCCTTTGACCTAGGCCCTTTGACCTTTCTTCTGACAACTGTAACATTAATAAATATTTTTAGTAGGGCCTGACTGTGAAGCAATCTGTGAACCATTTATTTTGGCTATGCCACATTGCTGAGAATCCCAGGAACAGAAATTACTTGTAACAGATTTCAGATAATGCATTTAGTCTTGATTTGAATAATGTGCATGATTCCATATGCCCATGAATTGCAGTGGGGATAGCAGGATGAGGTCATCACTGCCACACAGACACTTTGCCTAGCAGGGAACAGAGCTGTCCTGCCAGCTCTGTTCTTGTTTCTGAAAGGAGTACCTGCCCCGGGGAGAGGCAGGGCTTCCCAGCTAGTGCGCCTGGTTGGTTACAGGAGCGCCTGAGGTACTGGTTCTCTGAAACCTCCAGCGGCAAGGCAGCACCAAGGGCGACCAGAAGCCCCTGGGCTGTCGTCCCCTCTGCTGTGAGCAGCTCCATCCGTTTATATATTAGTCATTTTTGATGTGGGCCATGGCTTGAAAACTGTGTTTGAAATCCTTCTGTGAGGAATGTTAAGGAAAGTGACACAAATAGTTGATATACCTTTTGGAATCCTGTTCCTACCAGGAAAAAAATGCCTCTCTGGAAACAGTGTTTCCCGAGATTCTCTCATACACATACTACCTTTATGATTTCTTTTCATATCCAAATGCCCCTTGTACCATTATTTTCTTAATCATTTAAATCAGCTAACTTTTTCAAACATTTCTTTTTAAAAGGAAATTAACGTCACAACTGGAAGTGGGAAAACCAGTTATCCCATGGCATTAAAGGGAAGGTAACGTTAATAATACATATGCAGGTGTTTAATAAGACAAAAAAGTTTTGTCCATGAACCATATCTAATTTTCTCACAGGCCACCCCTGAAGGAAAAACTGTATTAACTTAGAGTCCTATCAGAAGCCAAACATGAACCACTCTCCTTCTCTGTAAAATGGCTTTAGTCGTAATGTTCTAATCTCTGAAGGGCTTCATGACTCCTGGAGGAGTTCATTGTTAACGGCAGCTCTCTGTAGGGATGCAGATGCTGGGGTCCTGCTCCCCTTGCCTGTTACCTGGGTGTCCACCCACGTTGCGGTGCGGTGAAGAGAGACCGCGGAACGTGAAGTGAGCAGGCCGTTGTGACGAGATTAATGCATTATCCCATTTGGGGCTTGTTGGGAAGAATTCTAGAATACAAACAGGGAATTGGATTCTGGTTAATGTTTGTCATTAGTTAGCTGTGAACTTGGACAAGTACATTTTCCCTGGGTGGTCCTCAGCTTCTTTTTCTGAAGGAAAGGAAGGCTGTGATCTGCATGATTCTGACATCCCCTGGATCTGTCTTTGCCTCACCTTCAGATTATTCAAATGATAGCCAAGTCCACAGTCCCTTATCTGCAACTGGGAAATCCCCAAAGCTTTGAGAGCCAAAAGCTTTTGGTTTGGGTAGGGAGGGTCATGAGGAAGGCCTTGTTTCCAGAGACTTACATTTTTAGAAAGACCCCTCTGGCGTTTCATGGGGTTTGAAGGTTGTTTCTAGGTTGTTCTTATTAATCTGCGCATTTGCTTTGTGATGTGTACTTTAAGGGTGTTGGAACTAAGACCTGGCAATTAAGGGGTTTACTCAGAACCATGCAGCAAATTAATGATAGGGATAGTGTTGGTAAATATATATTTGCCCCAGAGAAGAGAAAACTTTCGGTTAGACACGTGTCCAGGAAAAAAAAATTGTATAAATCAGATACACATGCCCAAAGTTGTGGGGAGGAGGTTATGAATAGTTTCTCTGATTCTCTCTGTTGCCCTTCGAGTCGCACCCCCTACCACGGAAAAGCGAGGCCTGGCACGGTTCGGCCTTCCTTGACCACTGTTTAAGAGCTCCTCTTGCACTGCATTCCTGGATCCTCTGTTGCTTGTACCACTCCTCTGGCACTCGAAGTACTCTGTATTTTTAGTTGCTTTTCCTGAATTCACGCTGTTCTCTTCGCTGGCTCACGATTTGGCAGTTGCTCGTTGGGTGCTGTTGTAAAAGGACTGAGAGTCCACTTTTTCTCTGGCAGAGTGAGGAAGTAACTTCCTACCTTGACAACACAGGAGGTAATTTCACAGTCTGACCTTGACCGCTCACCCTCCCCACCACCATGTGCACTGATTCCAGCTACAGGGAATTTCCCTCCTCCTCTCCAACACGGGAGGATCATTTGTAACCCCTTGTCTTTGTCCCATATCACCCGCCCCCAACCTGGATTGCCCCCTCTCCTTGGCGTATTCTTGTCCCATCCTCTCCTCTTTCTTTTTGACCATTTTTTTTTTAATTTTATAGCTACTGTATTTATTTATTTATTTATTTTTGGCTGTGTTGGGTCTTCGGTTCGTGCGAGGGCTCTCTCTAGTTGCGGCAAGTGGGGGCCACTCTTCATCGCGGTGCGGGGACCGCTCTTCATCGCGGTGCGCGGGCCTTTCACTATCGCGGCCCCTCCCGTTGCGGGGCACAGGCTCCAGATGCGCAGGCTCAGCAGTTGTGGCTCACGGGCCCAGCTGCTCCGTGGCATGTGGGATCCTCCCAGACCAGGGCTCGAACCCGTGTCCCCTGCATTAGCAGGCAGATTCTCAACCACTGCGCCACCAGGGAAGCCCCTCTCCTCTTTCTTGAAAACTCATCTCTCTCTGTTCAGCCAGGCCCTAGCTCCCGGAAAGCTTACTTGTGCTTCCATGGCACCTGCTTTATATTGGGTACTTAAACCACATAGGTGTTTAGTTCTCTGAGACCCCCTGAGCACCATGCCCCCCCTCACCTCTTCTCCCTGGCCCTACTTTGTAGTTTGTTTTCATGTCTTCCTTTCCCATTATTCTCATCACCAACATCACATCTTTATTTTTCTATCCCTAGTGCCAAGGACAACCTCTGGCTCACACAGTTTAAGGGACCAAAATGGTTTTAGAGCCAATTTAGGAACTCGCAAGTAAAACTTAGTGAGAATTTCCAATCTATCTTTGCCTTTCAAGATATAAAGTATACAAAGGGGTGAAAAACATTTTTGAGGTTTTTTTTTTTTTTTTTAAACAAGATTTCCATTATCTAAGGAGAAGAGAGAGGGACTTGTCCTCATCTTCCACTAGACTTTGAGTTCCTTGAAAACTGAGAGTATGTCTTATACTTTTATCATCCTCAACATTTAGAATGGTTTTCCACACATGGTCGGTATGTAATATACTTTATATTGATTGAAATAATTGCTTTCCTTGACCAGAGGGTGTTCCATATGACTGCTGGAGTTTATTAATTAATTAATTTATTTATTTATTTTTGGCTATGTTGGGTCTTTGTTTCTGTGCGAGGGCTTTTCCCTAGTTGCAGCAAGTGGGGGCCACTCTTCATCGCAGTGCGCGGGCCTCTCACTATCGCGGCCTCTCTTGTTGCGGACCATGGGCTCCAGACGCGCAGGCTCAGTAGTTGTGGCTCACGGGCCTAGTTGCTCCACGGCATGTGGGATCTTCCCAGACCAGGGCTCGAACCCGTGTCCCCTGCATTGGCAGGCGGATTCTCAACCACTGTGCCACCAGGGAAGCCCCTGACTGCTGGAGTTTAATACCAGGTTTATTTTATGCTGGGAAAGCGTGACCAACATCAGATGGAAACAGTCAACAGTTTGACCAATGGTTGACAAAAGAGGCATGACTAAGTTCCAGGCATGATCAATTAAATGGTCTTTTTAAACTTGATTCCTTTTGTTAAAACATGGCAGTATTTAATAAGATTAAAATATGGAAAATATAAACCCAAGGGAAAACTTCATCTTTGTATAGTGAATTTTATTGTTGAGTATCCCCAGATCCTATGTTTTTAAAATCCAGCCATGCTTTTTTTCTTTTGCATTTATAGAAAAATTGATGTTCCCATAACCATTCCCAAGCTAGCCAGGCAAATTACTTCAAATAGCTGGCTGTTATGCTAGATTTTTAAAGACTGAAACCAGGCTATTAAATATATTCTCCTTCAGAAAAGTTGAGAGGTGGTGTCGGGCACAATCCTACTGTTTCTTATAAGTTCATGTGGCCCTTATAAAGGTATAAATTATCTTGCAGGTCTGTGTCCAGCTGTATTTTATGTGATGTCTCCTAGTAATATATGTACTGAAAAGAATTAAAATATTGTTGAATGCTTCCTGGGGTCCTTACAAGAGAAGTAGGTAAGGTCTCTGAGATGAGGTATCTCAAGACTTCTGAAAGCAGTGGTTTATGCCCAGTCTGAACTGTTTATGATTTGTCAGGAAAGGTTTTAATCCATTGACTAATTCACATTACAAACACAGTCAAGCAATGTGGGTAAGTTAGTCTTAATATCAACTAGAATTTTTAAATTTAGACTACATTCCATTTTTAAAATAAACTCTTGAATCTGCGTAGTTTAACAAAACTGTAGTATTTAACAGGTGTTCCTTATCATGACTAATCTTTTTCATAAATGGTTTGTCTTTATATGGAATTTGTGAGAACAACTTCTCACTGTTAATTTCTTTGATAAATGAAAAGGCGATTGAAGCTTTTCAGGTAGCTTATAGGCACTAGAAAAACTTAAAAATGATTAAAACAGCCTCGTCCCACCTGCGCCAACAATCACTCTGGTAGGTATTTAGGAACAGAAGAAAGTTACATGGAGGAAGGAAAGAGGGCAGTAAAAGAATCCACTGTCCTTGTTGTTGAGGCCTTTGATGATGAGAGAAAAAAATAAGGGATTTTCTGGGTCTCATTTCTATAAAGGAAAGAATCAACTTTCTAATTCTAAATTATTGCTTTGAATTTTTCTGTTTGTGGAACTACTTTCTTTGTGAAAAGTAAGGAACTGATGTAATTTTGCTGGGAAAAAAGGTTTCTAAGGCATTGGAAACCATGCAGGGGCAGAAGCTGAAATTAGCCACTTTCACATTTGCTTGGGAGTAAGGGAAAAGTTCATTCTTTTCAGCCATTCTTCTGCCTTTCCAAAAAACTGTCCTCTGCATTTTATTTTGTGCCTTTGATCTGAGAGGAATTAATAGAGCCATCAAACAGACAGCTGTGAATGACAGAGGGTACTCAGAACATACAGAATGAATGAGTGAGGAAATAGTATTTCATATTACATTACTTGCATCCTCCCAATTGGAGGGATTATTTTATAGCAATGCCTTTTCCCCTAATCATAAAATAAGGGGTATTTTGATGATGGTCTTGGATTGTTTGTTTGCCTCCAGCTCTAGTTGTGGCCAACTTTTTATTTCAGTTTATGGTTCGAAAACACTAGATTCATGTACCTTCTTTAGGTATTTTGTCCTTTTTTAAAAAATTTTATTTATTTATTTATTTTTGGCTGTGTTTGGTCTTCGCTGCTGCGTGCGAGTCCTCTCTAGTTGCGGCAAGCGGGGGCCACTCTTCACCGCGGTGCGCGGGCCTCTCACCATCGCAGCCTCTCTTGTTACGGAGCACAGGCTCCAGACGCGCAGGCTCAGTAGCTGTGGCTCACGGGCCCAGTTGCTCCGCGGCATGTGGGATCTTCCCAGACCAGGGCTCGAACCCGTGTCTCCTGCACCGGCAGGCAGACTCTCAACCACTGCGCCACCAGGGAAGCCCTATTTTGTCCTTTTTAATCACTGAAGAGACTCTTGTTCTGTCTCCTGTGCCCTGTTGGGCACTGCAGAGCTGTTTGTATGCCCTCTTGGAGCGTTTTGTTATAATTACATGAGAGGTAGTCATATTTTCTTCTAACAATTATTGTTCCTCCAGTTCTCTTCAGGGCTTCTATTTATTGCTTTGTTTTCCACTTATTTTAAGACCTACCTGTAGCATTCAGAATCACCCTGAAGTTTGAGGAAGGTGATCAGTACTTTTTCTGTCACGTTGTAACCTGCGACAACCATCAATACAACCCTGGGAGCCTCTACTCTTTTGCTAACCCAACACAATTCTTGTCCATGTGTGTAGGTATTGTGGAGGATTACAAGCCACCGTTCTATGATGTGGTTCCCAATGACCCAAGTTTTGAAGATATGAGGAAGGTGGTCTGTGTAGATCAACAGAGGCCCAACATACCCAACAGATGGTTCTCAGACCCGGTAAGAGCAATGCTTTCTTAGTTTTAGAGCTATACTTAGCTGTTTGCTATTTGCATTCTCTTGATTTTTCAGCTGGTAGAGTTCTTGAGTGATCTGCCCTGTTTCTTTCTCTCCCTATTTTATGTAGAAGAGCTTTAGACCTAGTTGAGCAGGTTCACAAAATGGTCTCATTCTTGAAAGAGCCATTTCTGATAGATCTTGCTAATGAATGACAACATTCACAAGATTTTCTACCCTTGATTAGCTCCAGGAATTGGGAGACGCATTACTATGCCACTGGCCCTAGGACTGCAGTTTCACATGTAAACCAAGAGACCTGAGTGGTGCTTTTTAACCTCTTTTCTATCTCTGCATCTCCTCCAAACATAGGCTGTTTAATGCTGACAATCCTTATTGCTGCTGTTAAATAGTAAGTAGCAAATCTAAGGCATTGAGAAATGACCCTATTTGCATATTTCAGTTTTAACTCTGGGTTAGTGTTATAGCTTTTAGCACCATAAAACCATCAAGGGGTCCACACTGGTCTGTGTAACTAACTTGATAAAGTCAGTTGGTAGCATTAGGAGTCCAAAGGGCAGAGTTTAAGAAACTCAAGAGTGGTTTCTTCATCAGTGGCTATGGCCTTGATTATTTGTGTAAGGAAAATGGTAATAACATCACTTGAACTTCACAAGACCTGCAGAGTCCGGCAAAACAGTTGATATAACATCTGCCCAGCTACTTTTTCACTGTGGTGTTGGTTCTTTCTCTCCTCAGACGTTAACCTCCCTGGCCAAGCTGATGAAAGAATGCTGGTATCAAAATCCATCTGCCAGACTCACAGCCCTGCGTATCAAAAAGACTTTGACCAAAATTGATAATTCCCTAGACAAATTGAAAACTGACTGTTGACATTTTCATGCTGTCAAGAAGGAAGGTCTGACGTTGTCGTCGTTGTCCAGCTGGGACCTAATGCTGGCCTGACTGGTTGTCAGAACAGAATCCATCTGTCTCCCTCCCCAAATGACTGCTTTGACAAGGCAGACAGACATCTTACCCGGCCGTGTGCTGGGGAGACACCAAAACCACCCTAACCTCGCTCAATGACTGTGAACTGGGCATTTCACAAACTGTTCACACTGCAGAGACTCATGTTGGACAGACACTGTTGCAAAGGTAGGGAACTGGAGGAACACAGAGAAATCCTAAAAGAGATCTGGGCATTAAGACAGTGGCTTTGCATATCTTCACAGGTCTCCTAGACACTCCCCACGGGAAACTCAAGGAGGTGGTGAATTTTTAATCAGCAATATTGCCTGTGCTTCTCTTCTTTATTGCACTAGGAATTCTTTGCATTCCTTACTTGCACTGTTACTCTTAATTTTAAAGACCCAACTTGCCGAAACATTGGCTCCGTACTCCACTGGTCTGTCTTTGGATAATAGGAATTCAATTTGGCAAAACAAAATATAATGTCAGACTTTGCTGCATTTTACACATGTGCTGATGTTTACAATGACGCTGAACATTAGGAATTGTTTATACACAACTTTGCAAATTATTTATTACTTGTGCAGTAGCAGTTTTTACAAAACTGCTTCATGCATATGTTAAAGCTTATTTTTATGTGGTCTTATGATTTTATTACCGAAATGTTTTTAACACTATACTCTGAAATGGACATTTTCTTTTATTATCCGTTAAATTCACATTTTAAGTGCTTCACATTTATGTGTGTAGACTGTAACTTTTTTTCAGTTCATATGCAGAACATATTTAGCCATTACCCATGTGACACCACTGAATATATTACTGATTTAGAAGCAAAGATTTCAGTAGAATTTTAGTCCTGAACGCTGTGGGGAAAATGCATTTTCTTCAGAATTATCCATTATGTGCATTTAAACTCTGCCAGAAAAAAATAACTATTTTGTTTTAATCTACTTTTTGTATTTAGTAGTTATTTGTATAAATTAAATAAAATGTTTTCAAGTCAAAGTGAATTTTTTCAACATGTAAAAAAGATCTACATATTATAAGGCATTTTCTTGTGGGAACAATAGAAGCACAAAATTAACTTGTAAGTCGAATTTGCTTTTTAAAGTCTATTAATGAGCCTGAGGGTTCTAGGGGGATGCCGTCCAGTTTGAATTTGGTATCAGAAAATTTAGATGTTGGGTTTTTTTTTGGGGGGGGGGGCTGTGATTTTATTTTTTTCTTGTTCAGTTTCCCCAGCCTTGAAGTGAGGGTAACAGACTTGTCTGAGCTGCCTCCTTCACAGGGATTTGTGAGTATAAGTGGAGGGAAGGAGGTTAAAGCATTTTGTTTAGTATAAGGTCCTATGTGAGAGGAAAGCGGTCTTATGCATCTTACCTTGCTGCTTTGGGAGAGTCCACTGTTGACTTTTTTCACTTCTTGGTGTTCAACGGGATTGAAAATGTAGAGTTTCGAGTAGCTCAATAAGAGTAGAGGTTCTACTCTTATTCTGGAATTTTCTGGAATTTTCACCAGAGGTAAGTTAATAACTTCATTAGTATATATTCACTAATATATATTAGGGTATATATTAAAGTCACATTGAACTTTTAAAAAATTGTGGTAAAATACACATAAATTTTACCATCTTAACCATTTTTAGGTATACAGTTCAGTGGTATTAAGTACATTCACATTGTTATGCTGCCATCGCCACCATCCATCCACAGTACTCTTTTCATCTTGCAAAACTGAAACTCTATCAAACAATAGCTCTTCATTTCTCACTATTTTCAATCCCTGGCAACCATCATTCTAGTCCTTCTTTTAGTTTGTCTACTCTAAGTACCTCATAGGAGTGGAATCACTCGTATTTGTCCTTTTGTGAGACTGTCTTATTTCACTTAGCATAATGTCCTCAAGGTTCATCTTTGTTATGGCATATATCAGAATTTACTTCCTTTTTATAGTTGGTAATATTCCACTTTATGTATATACAACATTCTGTTTATCCATTCATCTGTTGATGGACACATGGGTTGCTTCCCCCTTTTGGCTATTGTGAGTAATGCTGCCATGAACTTGGGTGTATAGCTATCTCTGTCCTTCCTTTCAATTATTTTGGCTATATACCCACCAAAAGTGGAGTGGAGTCGCATTTAAAGTTTGTTGAAGTATTATATACATATATAAAATTGTACAGCTTGATACATTTTTATAAAAAAATTTTTTTATAAATTTATTTATTTATTTATTTTTGGCTACATTGGGTCTTCGTTGCTGCACACGGCCTTTCTCTAGTTGCGGGTAGCAGGGGCTACTCTTCATTGCGGTGCAAGGGCTTCTCATTGCGGTGGCTTCTCTTGTTGCAGAGCATGGGCTCTAGGTGTGCGGGCTTCAGTAGTTGTTGTGGCGCACAGGCTCAGTAGTTGTGGCACACGGACTTAGTTACTCCACAGCATGTGGGATCTTCCTGGACCAGGGCTCGAACCCATGTCCCCTGCATTGGCAGGCAGATTCTTAACCACTGCACCACCAGGGAAGTCCCTTATAAATTTTTATACATTGGTTGTACCCATGGAAGCAGCACCTAGATCAAGAAGCAGAACACTGACTTCTCTGGAATGATGTCAGGACCATGGTAGCATGAGTTGTTCCTTTTTTCTCTGCTCTTTGGTGTATAACTAATTACACATCCATAACTGAACAAAAGTGCCTCTGCACATTATACCAGGACAGCAGGTGATTACTATGCTCCTCTGCATCTGAAAGTAGGTGGAGAGGACCTCAGAGGGGGCTGTGGATACAAGAGAGTCAGTGAGCCTGCCCCACCCCCACTTGCCATGAGCAGGAAAAGGGGAACCTGGAGAGTACAAAACTGAGTGGACGCTCATGGGAGATGGAGAATTTGTGGAGGTCCAGCCAACCTGATGGGAGATCCCAGGACACCATCAGAGCTGGACAGAGATGAGTTTGAAGGCAGAGAGAGGAACCCACTGAGGCACCTGTTTCCCCCAAGGTGACACTGCAGTGCTCTACACTCTTGTTGGGGTCAGTGTCTACCTCTTTGCCAGAGGAGGTGGAAAGCACAAGTGGTGAGTGACAGACTGCCTGGCTGCATGGGTAGTAGTTGGAGGTACCTGTTTGTCTCCAGCAGCACTTGCATTTCTGAGGAGGGATTTCTGTGACTGGAAGGAAGGAGAGGAAGGGGAAGGAAGCAGACAAGAATGTCAAAGGGCATTGAAATAATGTGTTTCTTGCTGTCTGCTTTGGGGTTTCATTTAGAGGTCCACTCATGGATCTCTGAGAGTATCCCACTTGTGGATCTCCCTGTCAGGTCATGGGCACCCCCCAAAGCCCCAAGTGCTAAGCCCACACTTCCCAGCTTTTTTTGTGCACTCCTGAGTGCAGCCTTGAGAACTAACCCTGGTAAGAAAAAAATCAAAAACTTGAGCTATAGCATCATCTTCTGGAACACAAAAGAAGATTTTTAAATGCCAGCCTGCTGACCTGTAACAGCCAAAGTAAACAAACCCTTCACTAAGAAAAGTGTCTGCAATTTCAAAAGCAAAAGGAGAGGTGCATAACCTCAAACACTATGAAAAATCAAGCAAATATGGTGTCACAAAAAGAAAATAGTAATTCTCCAGCAACTGAACTCAAAGGCATGGAATATTGTGATCTAACTGATAAAGAATGCAAAATAGTTATTATGAAGAAATTCAACAAGCTACAAGAAAACTCAGAAAGGAAATTAAATGAACTCAGGAATGAATTTAATGACCATAAGTTCTTTATCAAAGAGACTGAAATTTTAAAAAAGAATCAAATTCGAAAGCAGAAGAATTCAGTGAATGAGATGAAGAATGCATTAGCAAGCATGAGTAATAGATCTGATGGAAGAAGGAATAAGTGACTTGAAGGATAGGAGTTTAGAAATGATTCCGTTAGAGAACCAAGATTTTTAGAAAGTGAAGAAACTCTGAGAGCTATCAGATTCTATCAGAAAAACAAATACAAGATTAATTGTATTTGAAAGAGAAGAGAGAGGGAATGGGGTAGAGAGTTTATTTAAAGAAATAATAGCTGAGAACTTCCCAAACTTGGGGAAGGAATTGGACATACAGGTCCATGAAGCTAATAAAACACCCTCTTATCCCAGTGCAAAAAGACTGTCTCCAAGACACAGTCTAATGAAACTGTCAAAGATAAATGATAAAGAATCTTAGGGTGGGGGGGGGGTGGGATGAATGGGGAGATTGGGATTGACATATATACATTAATATGTATAAAATAGATAACTAATAAGAACCTGCTGTATAGCACAGAGAACTCCACTTCACTGTACAGTAGAAACTAACACAACATTGTAAAACAACTATACCCCAATTAAAAGAAAAAAGAAAGAACAGAAAAAAGAATAAGGCAATTAAAAAGAATGGAGCAAATAAAGATGTAAAAGCATCATTTAATTTAAAAAAAATCTTAAAAGCAACCAGGGGAAAAAAGTAACCTACAAAGGAACCCCCAATTAAGCTATCAGTGGATTTCTCTGCATAAACTCTACAGGCCAGAAGAGAGAGGAATGACATATTCAGTGTTGAAGGATAAAAATTGCCAACCAAAAATATACAGCAAAGCTATCCTTCAGATATGAGGAGAAATAAAGACTTTCCGAAATGAAAACTGAGGGAGTTCATAAATAGACTTGCCTTGCAAGAAATGCTAAAAGAGTTCTTCAAGCTGAAATGAAAAGATGCCAGTTAGTCACACAAAAACATATAGAAGTACATAAATACTCTGGTAAAGGTGAAAATTAGAATGAGAAAACTAACTTTACATTAGAATGGTTTGTTAACCACTTAATTATAGTATGAAGTTTACATAAAACAAAAAACTATAGCTACTATAACATTAATGAATTTATGGCATAAAAAGGTAAATTGTGACATCAAAAATATAATAGGGGAGGAATAAAAGAGTGGAACCTCTATAGGTGAACAAAGATAAGTTGCTATCAGAATAAAAAGGACTGTTTTATCTATAAGATCTTTTCTGTTTCTAGTAACCACAAAGCAAAAATCTATTATAGAGTCATAAAACATTAAAAAAAAAAAAGCGGGGGGGGGGAGACTGAGCAAATCACCAGTGAAAACCACCAATTTGCTAAGGTATGCAGAAGCAGAGGAAAAAAACCAATGGAGATAGTAAACAACCAGAAGGCAAATGATAAGTCCTTACATAATCACTCTAAATGTAAATGGACTGAATTCACCAGTTGAAAGGCAGAGAGTGGCTGGGTGGATTAAAAATACAAGACCCAACAATGTGCTGCCTAAGGAGACTCATTTCAGCCCTGAAGACACACAAAGGCTCAAAGTGAAGGGATGGAAGAGGATAGTTCATGTAAATGGAAACCAAAAGAAAGCAAGCAGCCATACTTATGTCAGACAAAACACACTTTAAGCCAAAAGTGGTAACAAGAAACAAAAGATCATTATATAATGATAAAAGGGACAATACATCAAGAAGATACAACAACCAAATATACATGCACCCAACATCAGAACGCTGAAATAAACAGATGGTGAAAAAGATGGCAGAGTATAAGGACCTTGGGCTCACCTCCTCTCTTGAGCACACCAGAAACACAACTAACTGCTGAACAGCCATTGATAAAAAAGACTGGAACCTGCCAAAAAAGATATTCTACATCCAAGGATGTAAAGAAGAAACCACAAAACAGTAGGAGGGGTGAACTTGCGTTATAATCAAATCCCATGCCCCCTGGATGAGCGATCCACAAACTGGAGAATAATTATATCACAGAAGTTCTCCCACAGGAGTGAAAGTTCTGAGCCCCATGTCAGGCTCCCCAGCATGGGGTCTGGCATTGGGGGGAGGAGCCCCCAAAGTATTTGGCTTTGAATGCCAGCAGGGCTTGATTGCAGGAGCTCCACAGGACTGGGGGAACTGGAGACTCCACTCTAGGAGGGTGCACACAAGGTCTCACCCATACTGGGACCCAGGGCAAAGGCAGTGACTTCATAGGAGCCTCAGCTGGACCTACATGCTGGTCTTGGAGGGTCTCCTGGGGAAGCGAAGGTGTGGCTGTGGCTTTTCCTGGGGACATGGACACTGGTGGTGGAGATTTTGGGGAGTGCTCAGCTATGTGAACTCTCGAGGAGGAAGACATCTTGCTTGGGTCGTCTGCAGCAAGACCTGGCCCCACCCAACAGCCTGTAGGCTCCAGTGCTGGGATGCCTCAAGCCAAACAACCAAGAGGGTGGGAACACTGTCCCACCCATCAGCAGACAGGCTGCCTGAAAACTTCTGGAGCCCATGGCCACCTCTAGACACACCCCTTGACACAGCCCTGCCCACCAGTGGGCAGGCACTGGCCCCTCCCACCAGGAAGCCTGCACAAGCCTCTAGACTAGCCTCACCCACCAGGGGGCAGACCCAGAAGCAAGACTACTACAGTCGAGCAGTCTGTGGAACTGAGTCCACAAACACAGAAATTTAGACAAAATGAGATGGGAGAGGAATATGTTCGAGACAAAGGAACAAGATAAAACCCCAGAAGAACAACTAAGTGAAGTGGAGATAGGCAATCTACCAGAGAAAAACTTCGGAGTAATGATCATAAAGATGATCCAGTATCTTGGAAAAAGAATGGATGCACAGTGTGAGAAGTTACAAGAAAGTTTTAACAAAGATTTAGAAAATATAAAGAACAACCAAACAGAGTTGAAGAATACAATAACTGAAACGAAAAATACACCAGAAGGAATCAATAGTAGCAGAATAAATGAGTCAGAAGAACAGATAAGTGAGCTGGAAGACAGAATGGGAGAAATCAATACCACGGAACAGAATAAAGAAAAAAGAATGAAAAATGAAAACAGTTTAAGAGACCTCTGGGACAACATTAAACACACCAACATTCGCATTATAGGGACCTGAGAAGAAGAGAGAGTGCCTGAGAAAATATTTGAAGAGATAATAGCTGAAAACGTTCCTAACATGGGAAAGGAAACAGTCACCCAAGTCCAGGAAGAGCAGAGTCCCAGGCAGGATTAACCCAAGGAGGAACAGACTGAGACACATATTAATCAAACTGACAAAAACTAAAGAAAAATAGAAAATATTAAAAGCAACAAGGGAAAAGCAACAAATAATATACAAGGGAATCCCCATAAGGTTATCAGCTGAGTTTTCAGCAGAAACTCTGCAGGCCAGAAGGGAGTGGCACAATATATTTAAAGTGATGAGAAGAAACAACCTACAACCAAGAATACTCTACCCAGCAAGACTGTCATTCAGATTCAGTGGAGAAATCAAAAGCTTTACAGACAAGCAAAAGTTAAAAGAATTCAGCACCACCAAACCAGCTTTATAACAAATGTTAAAGGACCTTCTCTAGGTGGAAAAGAAAAGGCCACAACTAGAAACAAGAAAATTACATAATGGAAAAGCTCACCATTAAAGGCATATAGTAAAGGTGGGAAATCATCCACAAATATATCAAAACCAGTAATCGTGAGAAGAGGAGAACACAAATGCAGGATATTTGAAATGCATTTGAAATTAAGAGATCAGCAACTTAAAACAATCATGTATTTATATAGACTGCTATATCAAAACCTCATGGCAACTGCAAACCAAAAATCTACAATAGATATACACAAAAAAAGAAAAAGGAATTCGAATACAACACTAAAAATAGTTATCAAATCACAAGAGAACAAAAGAGGAAGGGAAGAAAAAAGATCTACAAATCAGATCCAAAACAATTAACAAAATGGCAATAAAAACATACATATTGATAATTATCTTAAATGTAAATGGATTAAACGCACCAACTGAAAGACATAGACTGGCTGAATTGATACAGAAACAAGACACATATGCTGTCTCAAGAGACCCACTTCAGATCTAGGGACATATACAGACTGAAATGGAAAATGGAAATCAAAAGAAACCTGGAGTAGCAATACTCATATCAGACAAAATAGACTTTAACATAAAGACTGTTACAAGAGACAAAGAAGGACACTATATAATGATCAAGG
Organism: Balaenoptera acutorostrata; assembly: GCF_949987535.1. Taxonomy (NCBI): domain Eukaryota; kingdom Metazoa; phylum Chordata; class Mammalia; order Artiodactyla; family Balaenopteridae; genus Balaenoptera; species Balaenoptera acutorostrata. The sequence continues at coordinate 19,826,893 of NC_080071.1, read as the reverse complement.
GATCAATCCAAGATGAAGACACAACAATTATAAATATATCAATATATGCCTCAACACAGGAGCACCTCAATATATAAGGCAAATGTTAACAGATGCAAAAGGAGAAATTGACAGTAACAAAATAATGGTGGGGGACTTTAACAACCCACTTACAACAATGGGCAGATCATCCAGACAGAAAATCAATAAGGAAACACAGGCCTTAAGTAACATATTAGACCAAGTGGACTTAATTGATATCTATAGAACATTCCATCCTATAAAAGCAGAATATGCATTCTTCTCAAGTGCCCATGGAACATTCTCCAGGATAGATCAAATGCTGGGCTACAAAGAAAGCCTTGGTAAATTTAAGAAAATTGAAATCATATCAATTATTTTTTCTAGCCATAATGCTATGAGATTAGAAATCAACTACAAGAAAATAACTGCAAAAATGCAAACATGTGGAGGCTAAACAATATTCTACTAAACAACCAATGGATCACTAAAGAAATCAAAGAGGAAATTAAAAAATATATACCTAGAGGCAAATGAAAATGAAAACACGATGATCCAAAACCTATGGGATGCAGCAAAAGCAGTTCTAAGAGGGAAATTTATAATGATACAAGCTTACCTTAAAAAAGAAGAAAAATCTCAAACAACTCAATCTTACAACTAAAGCAACCAGAGAGAGAAAAACAAACAAAACCCAAAGTTAGTAGAAGGAAAGAAATCATAAAGATCAGAGCAGAAATAAATGAAACAGAGACTAAGAAAACAATAGAAAAGATCAATGAAATTAAAACCTGGTTCTTTGAAAAGATAAACAAAATTGTAAACGTTTAGCCAGACTCATCAAGAAAAAAAGGGAGAGGGCCCAAATCAATAAAATCAGAAATGAAAAAGGAGAAATTACAATTGACACCAAAGAAATACAGTAAGTCCCCTATATATGAACAAGTGCTGTTCCGAGAGTGTGTCCGTAAGTCCAATTTGTTCATAAGTCCAACAAAGCTAGCCTAGGTACCCAACTAACAATTGGCTATAGAGTACTGTACTGTAATAGGTTTATAATACTTTTCACACAAATAATACATAAAAAACAAAAATAAAACATTTAAATCTTACAGTACAGTACCTTGAAAAGTACAGTAGCACAGTACAACAGCTGGCATACAGGGGCTGGCATCAAGTGAACAGGCAAGAAGAGTTACTGACTGGAGGAGGGAGAGGAAGTGGGAGATGGTAGAGCTGAAGGATCATCAGCAATAGGAGACGGAGGGCAAGCTGCAGTTACACTCATGCCTGACGTTGATGGCACAGGTTCTCATTCCTTGCTGGATTTAACTCTATCTACCCTCTTGAAAAAACAATCCAGTGATGTCTGGGTAGTAGCTCTTTTTTTCTTGTCATAGATGACATGGTAGCACTGGATTGCATTCTGAATGGCTGCTGCAACCTTCGTGTACCGTTCTACATCCCAGTCCTATGCCTCAAAAACTAACAGTGCCTCCTCAAATAAAGAAAATCCCCTTGCCATTTCCTGCATCATGAATCTCTTTGTTCTTCAGTTATTTCTTCTTCCTCTTGTCTCTCCTTCATCCTTTCTCTGGGCCTCCAATTCCATCAGGTCTTCGTAAGTAAGCTCCTTATGTTGCACAGCAAGGAGTTCAGTGAAGTTGTTCTCTTGCAGATCTATCTACAGCTTCTCACTGAGGGTCACTAAGTTGCTGAAGACCTCTTTGGACTCCTCATCTGAAAGCATATTCGTTTCTTTGAAAGTTCACAACTTGAAGGTTCGTATGTAAGGGACTTACTGTACAAAGGATCATAAGAGACTACTATGAGCAACTATACGTCAATAAAATGGACAACCTAGAAGAAATGGACAAATTCTTAGAAAGGAACAGCCTCCCAAGTCTGAACCAGGAAGAAATAGAAAATATGAATAGACCAATTTCAAGTACTGAAATTGAATCTGTGATTAAAAAGCTCTCAAAAAACAAAAGTCCAGGATCAGATGGCTTCACAGGCAAATTCTACCAAACATTTAGAGGAGAGTTAACATCTATCCTTCTGAAACTATTCCAAAAAATTGCAAAGGAAGGAATAGTTCCAAACTCATTCTATTAAGCCAGAATCACAATGATACTAAAACCAGGCAAAGATACCACACAAAAAAGAAAATTACAGGCCAGTATCACTGATGAACATAGACGTAAAAATTTTCATCAAAATACTAGCAAAGCAGATCCAACTATACATTAAAAGAATCATACACCAGGATCAAGTGGGATTTATCCCAGGGATGCAAGGATTTTTCAATATCTGCAAATCAATCAGTGTGATACACCATATGAACAAACTGAAGAATAAAAAACATATGATCATCTCAATAAATGAAGAAAAAGCTTTTGATAAAATTGAACATCGATTTATGAAAAAAACTCTCCAGAAAGTGGGCATAGAGGGAACATACCTCAATATAATAAATATATGTCATATGCCATATATGACAAACTCACAGCTACCATCATACTCAACAGTGAAAAGCTGAAAGCATTTCCTCTAAGATCAGGAACAAGACAAGAATGTCCACTCATGCCACTTTTTTTTTTTTTTTTAAAGAAATTCACGTTCTTTTATTTATTTATTTATGACTGTGTTGAGTCTTCGTTTCTGTGCGAGGGCTTATCTCCAGTTGCGGCGAGTGGGGACCACTCTTCATCGCGGTGCGCGGGCCTCTCACTGTCGCGGCCTCTCTTGTTGCGGAGCACAGGCTCCAGACGCGCAGGCTCAGCAATTGTGGCTCACGGGCCCAGTTGCTCCGCGGCATGTGGGATCTTCCCAGACCGGGGCTCGAACCCGTGTCCCCTGCACTGGCAGGCAGATTCTCAACCACTGCGCCACCAGGGAAGCCCTCATGCCACTTTTATTCAAAGTCAACAGTCACAGAAGAAAAAGAAATAAAAGGAATCCAAATTGGAAGAGAAGAAGTAAAACTGTCACTGTTTGCAGATGACATGATAGTATACATAGAAAATCCTAAAGATGCCACCAGAAAACTATGAGAGCTCATCAATGAATTTGGTAAAGTTGCAGGATACAAAATCAATACACAGAAATCTGTTGGATTTCTATGCACTACAACAAAAGATCAGACAGGGAAATTAAGGAAACAATCCCATTTACCATTGCATCAAAAAGAATAAAACACCTAGGAATAAACCTACCCAAGAAGGTAAAAGACCTGTACTCAGAAAACTATAAGACACTGATGTAAGAAATCAAAGGTGATACAAATAGATGGAAAGACATACTGTGATCTGGGATTTGAAGAATCAATATTGTCAAAATGACTATACTGCCCAAAGCAATCTACAGATTCAACGCAATCCTTATCAAATTACTGATGGCATTTTTCACAGAATTAGAACAAAATTTTTAAAAATTTGTATGGAAACACAAAGGACTCCCAATAGCCAAAGCAATCGAGGAAAAAAAAAATGGAGCTGGTGGAATCTGGCTCTCTGAGTTCATACTATACTATGAAGCTACAATCATCAAAACAGTATGGTACTGGCACAGAAACAGACATATAGGTCAATGGAATAGGATAGAGAGCACAGTAATAAACCCACGAACCTATGGTCAATTAATCTACAACAAAGGAGGCAAGAATATACAATGGAGAAAAGACAGTCTCTTCAATAAGTGATGCTGGAAAACTGGACAGCTACATCTAAAAGAATGAAATTAGAACATTCTCTAACACCATGCACAGAACCAAACTCAAAGTGGATTAAAGACCTAAATGTAGGACTGCATAATAGAACTCCTCGAGGAAAACATAGGCAGGACACAATTTGACATAAATTGCAGCAGTATCTTTTTGGATCTGTCTCCCAGAATAATGGAAATAAAAACAAAAATAAACAAATGGGATCTAATTAAACTTAAAATCTTGTGTACAGCAAAGAAAACCATAAACAAAACAAAAAGACAACCTATGGAATGGGAGGAAATATTTGCAAACTATGCAGCCAACAAGGGATTAATCTCCAAAATACACAAACAGCTCATACGGCTCAATTCCGAAAAGCAAACAACCCAATCAAAAAATGGGCAGATCTAAATAGACATTTCTCAAAAGAAGGCATACAGATGGCCAAAAGGCACATGAAGAGATGCTCATCATCAGTAATTCTTGGAGAAATGCAAATCAAAACTACAATGAGGTATCACCTCACACCAGTGAGAATGGCCATCATCAAAAAATCTAAAAATAATAAATGCTGGACAGCATGTGGAGAAAAGGGAACCCTCCTCCCTCCACTCTTGGTGGGAATGTAAATTGGTACAGCCACTATGGAGAACAGTATGGAGGTTCCTTAAAAAACTAAAAATAGAATTAATATATGATCCTGCAATCCTACTCCTGTACATATATCTGGAGAAAACCATAACTCGAAAAGATACCCCAATGTTCACTGCATCACTATTTACAATAGCCAAGACATGGCAGCAACCTAAATGTATATGTGTGTGTGTGTGTATACATATATACAAATATGTATATGTATATATATATAACTGAATCGCTTTGCTGTACACCTGAAACACACACAACATTGTAAATCAACTAAACTTCAAAAAGTTTTTTAAAAATTAAAAAAATGAACACTGAAATATATTAAGCAAATATCAATATTAACATATTTAAAGGGATAAAGAGACAACAATATAATAATAGGGGATTTCAATACTGCACTGTTAGCAATGGATAGGCCATCCGGACAGAAAACAAGGAAACGTTTGAATTGAACCATACTTTAGAACAAAAGAGCTTAACAGACATTTATAGAATATTCCATCCAACAACAGCAGAATACACATTCTTCATGAAGGCACACAAAACAACAGCAGAATACACATTCTTCATGAAGGCACACAAAACAATCTCCAGAATATGTCATATAATAGGACACAAAACAAATTTTTGCAAATTTAAGAAGATTGAAATCAAACCAGCTATCTTTTCTGACCACGACAGTATAAAACCAGAAAACAGGGGAAAGGTGGAAAATCTACATATATGTGAATCAAACAACACACTTCTGAACAACCAATGGGTCAAGAAGAAATCAAAAGGGAAATAAATTATCTCAAAACAAATGAAAATGTAAATACAACATATCAAAACTCATGGGATGCAGCAAAAATGGTTCAGAAAAGAAAGTTTATAATAAAAAATGCATATATTAAAAAATTAGAAAGCTCTGAAATAAATAATCTAAATTTACACAAAGGAGTAGATAAAGCAGAACAAATTAAGCCCAAATTTAGCAGAAGGAAGGAAATAAGGATCAGAACAGAAATAAATGAAATAGAGACCAGAAAATCAAAAGATCAGTGAAATTAAGAGCCAATTCTTCTAAAAGATAAAAGAAACACACTTTTAGCTAGACTAAGAAAAAAGAGAAAACTCAAGTAAAATTAAAAATGAAAGAAGAGACATTACATCTGATACTATAGAAATAAATAGGGTCATAAAAGACTATTATGAATAATTATGTGCCAAAAAATTAGATAAACTCGAAGAAATGGATAAATTTCTAGAAACATGCAACTTTTGAAGACTGAATCAGGAAGAAATAGAACATTGGAACAAAGCAATAACAAACAATAAAGAGAATGAATAAAAAACCTCCCAACATGGAAAACCCCAGGATCAGATGGTTTTACTAGTGAATTCTACCAAACATTTAAAAAAGAATTAAGACCCATTCTCCTCAAACTTCCAAAAAAGTCAGAAAGACGGAACGCTTTCAAATGTATTCTACAAGGCCAGCATTACCCTGATACAAAAGCAAGATAAGGACACCACAGAAAACTAGACTATTTCTGATAAATATAAATGCAAATTCTCAATATTAGCAAACTGAATTCAAGAACACATTAAAAAGTTTGTATACAATGACCAAGTAGGATTTATCCCTGGGATACAAGGATGGTTTGCCATACACAAATCAATAAATTAATACATCACATTAATATAATGAAAGATAAAAATCGCTTGATCACCTAGTATACACAGAAAAAGTGTCTGACAAAATACAACAACATTCCATGATAAAAACCCTCAAAAGACGGGGTATAGAAGGAATATACCTCAACATAATAAAGGCCATATTCAACAAACCCAAAGCTAAATCATACTCAATGGTGAAAGGTTGAAAGTTTCCCTCTAAGATCAGGAACAGCAGAAGGATGCTCACTCTCACCACTTTTATTCAATACAGTATTGGAAGTCCTAGCTAGAGCAATTAGGTAAGACAAATAAATGACATACAAATTGGAAAGGAATAAGTAGAATTGGTGCTATTTGCAGATGCTATTTGATTTTGTACATAAAAATGCCAAAGACTCAACCAAAAAACTGTTGGAAATAACCAAAAATTTTATTTAAGTTGCAGGATACAAAATCAACATACAGAAATCAATTGCTTTTCTATACAGTAATGATGAAGCATCTGAAAAATAAAGAAAATGATTTTATTTACACTGGCACCAAAATCAATACTTAGAAATAAATTTAATTAAGGAAGTGAAAGATCTGTATAATAAAATTACAAGACTTTGCTGAAAGAAATCAAAGAGGACACAAACAGATGGCAAGATATCCTATGTTCATGGATCGGAAGAATTATTGTTCTAATGTCCATACTATCCAAAGCCATTTATAGATTTAATGCAAAGCCCATCAAAATACCAATGGCATTCTTCACAGAAGTAGGAAAAGCAATCCTAAGATTTGTATGAAACCACAAAAGACTTTAAATAGCTAAAGCAATACTGAAGATAACAAACAAAGGCAGAGGTATCATACTTCCTAATTTCAAACTGTACTACAAAGCTATAGTAATAAAAACAGTATGGTACTGGCACAAAAATAGACATAGACCAATTGAACAGAACAGAGAGCCCAGAATTAAACCCCTGGATATATGGTCAATTAAAACTTGACAAAGAAGCCAAGAAACCCAATGGGGAAAGGATAGTCTCTTTAACAAATGGTGCTGGGAAAACTGGATAAACACATGCAGAACAATGAAAGTGGACCCCTCTCTTATACCACTCACAAAAATTAACTTGAAATGGATCAAAGACTTAAACTTAAGACCTGATACTATAAAACTCCTAGAAAAAATGTAGGAAGAATCTCCTCAACATTGATCTTAGCAATGATTTTTTGGATATGACACCAAAAAGCACAAACAACAAAAGCAAAAATATCAACAAATGGGACTACACCAAACTTAAAAGCTTTTGCACAGCAAAAGAAACAATTAACAAAATGAAAATGCAATCTAGAGAATGGGAGAAAAGTTTTGCAAACCATACATTAGACAAAGGGCTAATATCTAAAATATATAAAGAACTCATAAAACTCAGTAACAGAATAAAATCCAATTAAAAATAGTTTGGAAGACCTAAATAGTTTTCCAAAGAAGACATCCGGCCAACAGGTACATGAAAAATGCTTAATATCACTAATCAGGAAAATGAAAATCAAAACCACAATGAGCTATCGCCTCACACCTGTTACAATGTCTATCAACAAGAACACAAGAAATAAGGGCTGGTGATGATGTGGAGGAGAGGAAACCCTTGCACACTGTTGGTGAGAATGCAAATTTGTTCAACCACCACAGAAAACAATATGGAGATTCCTCAAAAAAATTAAAATAGATTTACCAAGGAAAAATAAGGAGGGAGATATCAAGATGGCAGAGTAGAAGGATGTAGAACTCACCTCCCCCCACAAACACATGAAAAATACATCTACATGTGGAACAGTTCTTACAGAACACTAATTGGATAGTGGCAGAAGAAATCCTATACAACCAAACCTGTGAGAAAGATCTCCATATACCTGGGTAGGATGGGGGAAAAAATGGCATTAGCTTGGGACGTGCACACACTGGAGCGATCTATAAGAAAAAGAAGGTCCACACAGGTGGACCCTCGCCTTGAGGAGTGAGCAGGGTGAGCTACAATCTGGGCATCCTAGTCCTTGGGTCCTGCATGGAGGAGATAAGCCCCCTTGCCTGCTGGGAAATCTGCTGAGGCAGACAGAAGGGCTGGAGAAGCCTAGGCTCTACTCACGAGTAGTGCACATTTGCTAACAGTCAAGGAAGAGAAAAGCCTTGCACTGGTAACTGCAATCTCACTGCACATCCCAATCTGAAGGGGTGAACACCCCAACCCTGCTCACTCCACACCACAGCCTGGCACAAGATCTGGCCAAAGATTTGGTCTAGCTATGCAGAGACAGACTGGAGTGCCTGGGGTGTGATCTGCGTGGAGGCCCAGAGCCCACTGTCAGTGCAAACATCGGGCAGTGGGTGGGGCTGCAGTGGACACTGACAGCACACACAGTGGGCAGCTCCTCAAGAGCATGCAACAACTGAGTGCTGAATCTTGGGTAGACAGGCCCTGGGCAGGAGTACACAGTGGTTTGTTTCCCATGAGAATGCCCAGCTCCACCCACTCCACACCACAGCTAAGCACTAGATGTGGGGACAGATAGATTCTGGGAGAAGTCTGCCATAGAGGCAGCCTAGATCTCAGGCAGCAGTGGCACCCCAACAATTCCTGAAGCCACAATGCCCCAACTCCCAACCACAGCCTATTCCACACCACAATCTTGCACTAGATTTGGGACAAACACAACAGAAAGAGAGATGCAACCCTGGGCTGTTCTGAGCAGAACTATGGACACCTATACAGGCGGTGCATAGGTCGTCTGTGACCAAACAGGCCTGACTTGCTTCAGCAATCACCTCCTTTGGGGTAGGGCACACACTCAAGGGCAATGGAGCCTGATTGAACCTGAGCCTCAGTGCTTCTACTCCAACAACTAGGGAGCAAACCCCACCCCCAACAGGGCAGTGACAGCCACAGAGCAAAGAGTAAGCCCCACCTCACATCCTGCACAGGCTCTAGATACTACAACACAAATCACACCCCCTATCAAGGAGATAATGGCCAGCACCCTCTGAGGAAAGACGTGGCTGGCATCCATAACGAAACCAGTCCTGTATCACAAATATTGGACACATATCGTCTATACAATGACTCTCCCACATAAAAACACCCCTTCAAGACCACAAGAGATAACTATCTCTGTCTCTATGAATTTAGGAGAAAGTTAAGTAAAATGAAAAAGCAGAGGAACTATTTTCAACTAAAAGAACAAGTGAAATCTCCCAAAAGAATAATAAAACAGACCTCACCAATCTACTAGACCCTGAGTTCAAAAAGGAGGTAATGAAAATGTTAAAGGAATTAAGAAAGATTATTGATAAAAATGCAGATCACTGTAATGAGGAACTAGAAACTATGAAGAGGAACCAATCGAAATTAGATAACTCAATTGCCATGATAAAAACCAATCTAGAAGCAATGACTAGCAGACTAAATGACACAGAAGAACAAATAAGTGATCTGGAAGACAGAATAATGGAAATAACCCAATCAGAACAGCTGATAGAAAGACAAATGAAAAAAAAGAAAACAACATATGAGATCTATGAGATAATATAAAATGTACCAATCTATGCATAATAGAGGTCCCAGAAGGAGAAGAGAGAGTGTGAAGGGAATTGAAAATGTATTTGAAGGAATTATGGCTGAAAACTTCTCAAACCTAAAGAAGGAAACAGATATCCAGGTACAGGAAGAACAGAGGGTCCCAAAAAGGTGACTCCAAACAGACTCACACCAAAACATATCATAATTAAAATGAAAAAAGTTAAAGAGAGGATTCTAAAGACAGCAAGAGAAAAACAAAGAGTCAGTTACAAGGGAACCCCCATCAAGCTATCAGCTGATTTCTCTACAGAAACCTTGCAGGCCAGAAGAGAGTGGCATAATATATTCAAAGTACTGAAAGGGAAAAATCTACAACCTAGGATACTCTACCCAGCAACATTATCATTTAGAATAGAAGGGGAGATAAATAATTTTTCAGTCAAGTTAACTAAAAGAATTCAGCAATTCCGAACCTACCCTAAAAGAAATATTGAAAGGTCTCTAAATAGAAAAGAAGCAAGACTCCATAGAAAAGGGAAAAATCACAATAGGAAAGGCAACTATATAAAGGGATTGAAGATCGCTTAAATAAGCCAGGACATAGATTAAAAGCAATCAAAAAATTATAAAAGTGATTATAACTACAATAAACAGTAAAAGGATAAGCAGGAAGATGTAAAATAGGACATCAAAACTCACAAAATGTGGGAGAGGAGAGTATAAAAATGTAGATCTTCCAGAATGTGTTTGAATTTGAATGACTCACTTTAAAGCAAGCAGATGTAATCACGGGTCAACATACTTGATCTCCATGGTAACCATAAATCAAGAATGAACAAGAGGGTCACGAAAACCAAAAAGAAAGGAGCTCATGCATTATACAAAAGACTTTAACACCCCACTTACATAAATGGACAGATCATCCAAACAGAAAATAAATAAGGAAACACAAGCTTTAAATGACACATTAAACAAGATTGACTTAATTGATATTTAGAGGACATTCCATCCAAAACCAACGGAACACACTTTCTTCTCAAGTGCACATGGAACATTCTCCAGGATAGATCACATCTTGTGTCACAAATCAAGACTTGGTAAATTTTAAAAAACTGAAATCGTATCAAGCATCTTTTCCAACCACAACGCTATGAGACTAGATATCAATTACTGAGGAAAAAAACTGTAAAAATACAAATACATGGAGGCTAAACAATACACTACTAAATATCCAAGAGATCACTGAAGAAATCAAAGAGGAAATCAAAAAAATACCTAGAAACAAGTGACAATGAAAACACAACGACCCAAAACCTATGGGATGCAGCAAAAGCAGTTCTAAGAGGGAAGTTTATAGCAATACAAACCTACCTCAAGAAACATGAAAAATCTCAAATAAACAACCTAACCTTATATCTAAAGCAATTAGAGAAAGAACAATAAAACCCAAAGTTAGCAGAAGGAAAGAAACCATAAAGATCAGACCAGAAATAAATGAAAAAGAAATGAACAAAACAATAGCAAAGATCAATAAAACTAAAAGCTAGTTCTTTGAGAAGATAAACAAAATTGATAAACCATTAGCAGACTCAGTAGAAAAAAAAAGGGAGAAGACTCAAATCAATAGAATAAGATATGAAAAAGGAGAAGTAACAAGTGACACTGCAGGAATACAAAGGATCATGAGAGATTACTACCAGCAACTATATGCCAATAAAATGGACAACCTGGAAGAAATGGACAAATTCTTAGAAAAGTACAACCTTTCAAAACGGAACCAGGAAGAAACAGAAAATATAAACATACCAATCACAAGCACTGGAATTGAAACTGTGATGTAAAAATCTTCCAAAAAACAAAAGCCCAGGGCTAGATGGCTTCACAGGGGAATTCTATCAAACACTTAGAGAAGAGCTAACACCTATCCTTCTCAAACTCTTCCAAAATATAGCAGAGGGAGGAAAACTCCCAAACTCATTCTACAAGGCCACTATCACCCTGATATCAAAAATAGAAAAAGATGTCACAAAAAAAGAAAATTACAGGCCAATATCACTGATGAACATAGATACAAAAATCCTCAACAAAATACTAGCAAACAGAATCCAACCGCACATTAAAAGGATAATACACCACCATCAAGTGGGGTTTATCTCAGGAATGCAAGGATTCTTCCCTATACACATATCAATCAATGTGATACACCAGATTAACAAACTGAAGGATAAAAACCATATGATTGTTTCAATAGATGCAGAAAAAGCTTTTGACAAAATTCAACACCCATTTATGATAAAAACTCTCCAGAAAGTGGGCACAGAGGGAACTTACCTCATTATAATAAAAGCCACATACGACAAACCCACAGCAAAAATCATTCTCAATGGTGAAAAACTGTAATCATTTCATCTAAGATCAGGAAGAAGACAAGGGTACCCACTCTCATCACTATTATTCAACATAGTTTTGGAAGTCCTAGCCACGCCAATCAGGGAAGAAAAAGAAAAGAAAGGAATCCAAATTGGAAAAGAAGTAAAACTGTCACTGTTTGCAGATGACATACTATACATAGAAAATCCTAAAGATGCCACCTGAAAACTACTAGAGCTAATCAATGAATTTGGTAAAGTTGCAGGATACAAAATTAATGCACAGAAATCTCTTACATTCTTATACACTAACAATGAAAAATCAGAAAGAGAAATTAAGGAAACTGTTCCATTTCCCAATGCGAGAAAAAGAATAAAATACCTAGGAATAAACCTACCTAAGGAGGCAAAAGACCTATATGCAGAAAACTATAAGACACTGATGAGAGAAATTAAAGATGATACAGACAGATGGAGATATATACCATGTTCTTGGATTGGAAGAATCAACATTGTGAAAATGACTGTACTACCCAAAGCAATCTACTGATTCAATGCAATCCCTATCAAATTATCAATGGCATTTTTCACGGAACTAGAACAAAAGATTTTAAGATTTTTATGGAAACACAAAAGACCCCAAATAGCCAAAGCAATCTTGAGAAAGAAAAACAGAGCCAGGGAATCAGGATGCCTGACTTCAGAGTCTACTACAAAGCTACAGTAATCAAGACAGTATGGTACTGGCACAAAAACAGATATATAGATCAATGGAACAGGATAGAAAGCCCAGAGATAAACCCACGCACATATGGTCACCTTATCTTTGATAAAGGAGGCAAGAATATATAATGGAGAAAAGACAGCCTGTTCAATAAATGGTGCTGGGAAAACTGGAAAGCTACATGGAAAAGAATGAAATTAGATCTCTCCCTAACACCATATACAAGAATAAACTCAAAATGGATTAAATACCTAAATGTAAGGCCAGAGACTATAAAACTCTTAGAGGAAAACATAGGCAGAACACTCCATGACATAAATCACAGCAAGATCTTTTTTGACCCACCTCCTAGAGGAATGAAAATAAAAAAAAAAATAAACAAATGGGACCTAATGAAACTTAAAAGCTTTTGCACAGCAGAGGAAACCATAAACAAGATGAAAAGACAACCCTCAGAATGGGAGAAAATATTTGCAAATGAAGCAATTGACAAAGGGATAATCTCCAAAACATATAAGCAGGTCATGCAGCTCACTATCAAAAAAACAAACAACCCAATCTAAAAATGGGTGGAACACCTAAATAGACATTTCTCCAAAGTAGACATACAGATTGCCAACAAACACATGAGAAGATGCTCAACATCACTAATCATTAGAGAAATACAAATCAAAACCACAATGAGGTAACACTTCACACCGGTCAGCATGGTCATCATCAAAAAATCTACAAATAATAAATGCTGGAGAGGGTGTAGAGAAAAGGGAACCCTCCTGCACTGTTGGTGGGATGTAACTTGATACAGCCACTACAGAGAACAGTATGGAAGTTACTTAAAAAACGAAAAATAGAACTACCATATGACCCAGCAATCCCACTACTGGGCATATACCCAGAGAAAACCATGATTCAAAAAGACAGATGTACCACAATGTTCATTGCAGCACTATTTACTAAAGCCAGGACATGGAAGCAACCTAAATGTCTATCGGCAGATGAATGGATAAAGAAGATGTGGCACACATATACAATGGAATATTACTCAGTCATAAAAAGGAACAAAACTGAGTTATTTGTAATGAGGTAGATGGAACTAGAGTCTGTCATACAGAGTGAAGTATGTCAGAAAGAGAAAAAGAAATACTGTATGCTAACGAGCATATGTAGAATCTAGAAAAATGGTAATGATGAACCTAGTGGCAGGGCAGGAATAAAGATGCAGACGTAGAGATCCGACTTGAGGACACGGGGAGGGGGGAAGGGGAACCTGGGATGAAGTGAGAGCATAGCATTGATATATATACATAACAAATGTAAAATAGCTAGCTAGTGGGAAGCTGCTGCATAGCACAGGGAGATCCGCTTGATGCTTTGTGATGACCTAGAGGGGTGGGATAGGGAGGGTGGGAGGGAGGCTCAAGAGGGAAGGGATATGGGGATATATGTATACATATAGCTGATTCACTTTGTTGTACAGCAGAAACTAACACAACATTGTAAAGCAATTATACTCCAATAAAGATATTAAAAAAGAAATAATAACTATCAGAGAGGAAACAAATAAAATAGAGATAAAAAACAATAGAAAAGATCAATAAAAGCAAGAGTTGGCTTTTTCAAAAGCAAAACAATATCAACAAACCTCTAGCCAGGCTCACCAAGAAGAAAAGAGAGAGGACCCAAATAAAATAAGAAATGAAAGAGGAAAAATAACAACGGATACACAGAAATACAAAAAAATCATAAGAGAATACTATGAACAGTTATATGCCAACGAATTGGACAACCTAGAAGCAATGGACAAGTTTCTAGAAACATACAGCCTGCCAAGACAGAATCAAGAAGAAACAGATAATTTGAACAGACTGATCACTAGAAGTGAAATAGAATTTGTAATAATAAAGCTCCCTGCAAATAAACAGTACAGAACTGATGGCTTCACTGGGGGATTTTAACAGACATGCAAGAAGAACTTATACCTAAACTTCTCAAACTCTTCCAAAAGACTGAAAAGGAGGGAACAGTCCCAGAGTCATTCTATGGAGCATTCATCACCCTGATAACAAAACCAGACAAAATCACTACAAAAATAAATAAATAAAGGCCGATATCTCTGATGAATATAGATGCAAAAATCTTCAATAAAATATTAACAAACCAAATCCAGCAATACATAAAAAGAATCATACATCAGGATCAAGTCAGATTCATTCCAGGGTTGGAAGGGTGATTCAACATAATCAGCATGATACACCACATTAACAAAAGGAAAGACTAAAACCACATGATCATCTCAATCGACACAGAAAAAGTATTTGACAAAATTCAACACTCACTCATGATAAAAACTCTCACCAAAATGGGTCTGGAGGGAACATATCTCAACATAATAAAAGCCATTTATAGCAAACCCACAGACAACATAATACTCAACTTTGATCAGCTTTATGATCATTACCCTGAATGAACTCTTTCTCAGGTAGATTGCCTATCTTCACTTGACTTAGTTCTTCTTTTGGCATTCTTTTTCCTTCATCTGGAACATGTTCCTCTGTTGCCTCATTTTGCCTAAGTTGCTGTTTGTATTTTCGTGTATCTGGTAGGTTAATTATGTTTCCCAACCTGGGAGAACTAGCCTTTTGTAGCAGATATCCTATGCATACCAACAGTGTACTCCCCTCTCATCATCCAAGTTACATGTTTCAGGGATTCCCCCTATGAGGGCTGTGTGGATCCATCTGTGGATGGATGGTGGACTGACTACGTGGGTGACCTTGTAGGCTTGGTTGGACCCCGATTTGATTAGTTGCCAGGTCCTGCCTTGTGCAGAGGCTACCAGCCACTGGTTGGTGGGAATGGGTCAAGAGGCAGCTGACTGCATAACCCCATGGGGCCCTAGGGCTAGTGCTGGTCACTGGTGGGTGGAGTCAGGATCCAGAAGACTCCAAGGCTGTTGACCGCCCCCTGGAGGGAGAAGCCAGGTTCTGGGGTTAGTGCCGGACTACTGGGAGGCAGAGCCCTCTCCTGGAGTCTGGTTGCAGGGCCCAGGGATCACAGAGCTAGCATCAGATCACTGGTTGGGGGGGGGGGGTGGATAGTCCCTGACACAGTTGGGTATGGACTTCGAGGTGTCCTAAAGCTTGTGTTGGCCTACTAGTGGGCAAGGCTGGGGCCCAGCTGGTCCAAAGGCAGGGTTTGGCCTACTGTGGGCAGGCTGGCCTGCAGGCTGTGGGATTGTAGTTTTCTTGCATCTGGTCTGCCCCCTGGTGGATGAGGTTGGTCCAGGGACTAGAGCAGACTTCCTACAGGGCAGGGCTGGGGCCCAGGGCATTTGGGGGCTGGTGCATGCCCACTGAGGGGTAGAGTTGGGTCCTGCCTGGGCCCTTTGGTAGGCAGGGCCATTTCTAGAGGTGGCTGTGGGCTCAGGTGGTCTTTAGGCACCCTGTCTGCTGATAGGCAGGACTATGTTCCTGTCTAGTTAGTACCTTGGCCTGAGGTGGCTCAGCACTGGTGCTTGCAGGCTGTTGGGTAGAGCCAGGTCTTGGCACTAAGCAGCTAAAGGGAAGACTCCACAACAGCACCCACCAGCACCAGCATCCACACGGTAGAAGGAGACCCCAACACAGCTGCTGCCATTGTCCACATCCCCATGGTAAGCCATAGCTGCACCTGCACCTCCCCAGGAGACTCACCAAGACCAGCAGGTAGGTCTGGCCCAGGCGCCTATCAAATTACTGCTTTTGCCCTGGGTCCTGGAGTGTGTGAGATTTTGTGTGTACCCTTTAAGAGTGAAGTCTCTATTTCCCCCATCCTTCTGGGACTCCTAAAAGTAAGCCCTGCTGGCCTTTGAAGCTAAATGTTCTGGGGGCTCATCTTCCCCAGTGCAGGACCCCCAGGCTGGGGAGACAGACATGGAGCTCTGAAATCTCGCTCCTGTGGGAGAACCTCTGCAATATAATTATTCTCTAGTTTGTGGGTCACCTACCCTTGGGTATGGAACTTGAGTAAGTCATGAGTCCACCTCTCCTACCTGTCACATTGTGGTTCCTTCTTTATATCTTTAGTTATAGAAGATGTTTTCTGATCGGTTCCTGTCTTTTTCATCAATGGTTGTTCAGCAAGTAGTTGAGATTTTGATGTGCTTGTGAGAGGAGAGGATGTTGAATCATCCTTGCATCCCTGGAATAAATCCCACTTGATCATGAAGTATGATCTCTTTAATGTATTGTTGAATTTGGTTTGTCAATGTTTCATGAGTATTTTTGCAACTACGTTCATCAGGTATATTGGTTTGTAATTTTCTTTTCTTGTGGTGTTTATCTGATTTTGGTATCAGGGTAATGCTGGCCTCCTAAAATGAGTTTGGAAGTTTTCCCTCCCTTATATTTCTTGGAAGAGTTTGAGAAGGATTGGTATTACTTCTTTGTATGTTGGTAGAATTCATCAGTGAAGCCATCTGGTCCTGGACTTTATTTCATTGGGAAGTTTTTGATTACTGATTCAATTTCCTTACATGTAATTGGTCTGTTCAGATTTTTTATTTCTTCATGATTCAGTCTTAGAAGGTTTTATGTTTCTAGGAATTTATCCATTTCTTCTAATTTGTCCAATTTGCTTGCATACAATTGTTTGTAGTAGTCTCCTATGATCCTTCATATTTCTGTGGTATCAGTTGTAATGTCTCCTCTTTCATTTATGATTTTGCTAATTTGAATTCTGTTTTTCTTAGTGAGTCTAGCTAAAGGTTTGTCAATTTCATCTTGTCAAAGAACCACCTCTTTGTTTCAATGATCTTTTCAATTATGTTTTTATTCTCTATTTCATTTGTTTCTGCTCTGATCTTTTTTTCCTTCCTTTTGCTCTGGGCTTTATTTGTTCTTTTTCTAGTTCCTTGAGGTGTAATTTTAGATTGTTCATCTGATATTTTCCTTGTTTCTTGAGGTAAGCATTTAAGGCTAAAAACTTCCCTCTTAAAATTATTTTTACTGCATCCCATAAGTTTTGATATGTTATATTTCTATTTTCATTTGTCTCTAGGTCTTTTTAAAAATTTCTTTCTCGTGTCTTTGATCCATTGGTTGTTCAGTAGTATGTTGTTTAACCTTCACATATTTGTGAATTATCTGTTTTTCTAGTTTTGTAGCATTTTGATCAGAAAAGATGCTTGATATAATTTCAGTCTTCTTAAATTTGTTAAGACTTGTTTTGTGGCTTAACATGTGATGCATCCTGGAGAATGTTCTATGTGCACTTGAGAAGAATGTGTATTTTCTTGCTTTTGGATGAAATATTCTGTCTGTATCTTTTAAAGCCATTTGGCCTAACATGTCTTTTAAGGCTGATATTTCCTTACTGATTTTCTGATTGGATGATCTATCCACTGATGTAAGGGGGGTGTTAAAGTCCTCTACTATTATTGAACTGCTGTCTATTTCTCCCTTTAGGTCTGTTAATAGTTTCTTTGGATATTTAGGTGCTCCTATGTTGGGGTGTATAAAGTATTTACAAATGTTATATCCTCTGTTTGATTGACTCCTTTTTCATTATGTAATATCCTTCCTTGTCTCTTATTATAGTCTTTGTTTTAAAGTATATTTTGGGGGCTTCCCTGGTGGTGCAGTTGTTAAGAATCCGCCTGCCAATGCAGGGGACACGGGTTCGAGTCCTGGTCCAGGAAGATCCCACATGCCAAGGAACAACTAAGCCCATGCGCCACAACTACTGAGCCTGTGCTCTAGAGCCCACGAGCCACAACTACTGAGCCCACATGCCACAACTACGGAAGCCCACATGCCTAGAGCCCATGCTCCGCAACAAAAGAAGCCACTGCAATGAGAAACCCATGCACCACAATGAAGAGTAGCCCCCACTTGCTGCAACTAGAGAAAGCCCGCGGGCAGCAATGAAGACCCAATGCAGCCAAAAATAAGTAAATAAAATAAATTTATTTAAAAAATTTTAAAAACTAAAGTGCATTTTGTGGGATTAAATATAGCTACCACAGCTTACTTTTGGTTTCCATTTGCCTAGAATATCTTTTTCCATCACTTCATTTTCAGTGTGTGTGTCCTTACATCTGAAGTGAATCTCTTGTAGCAAGCATATAGATGGGTCTTTTTTGTTTTTAATCCACTCAGCCACTCTGTCTTTTGATTGGAGAATTTAATTCATTTACATTACAGTAATTTTTGATAGGTATGTATTTATTGCCATTTTGTTAACTGTTTTCTGGCTGTTTTATAGTTCCTCTGATCTTTCTTCTTCTGCTCTTTTTCTCCCTTATTTTTTACTTTCTTTAGTGACATACTTAGACAAAAGATAATTAGAAAAGAATATATCTCCTGTAGGTTTTTGCTTTGTGGTTACCATGAGGCTTACATATAGCAACTTATATGTATAACTGTCTATTTTAAGTTGATAACAACTTAAGTTTGAAGGAATTCTAAAGCTCTGCATTTTAACTTTATCCACCCACATTCAGGTTTTGATGTCACATTTTACGTCTTTTTATCCTGGGTATCACTTAACTAATTATTGCAGTTTCAGTTATTTTATTTTGTTTTTTAACCTTCATACTAGCTTTAAAAGTAATTAATCTACTACTTTTACTGTATATTTACCTTTACCAGTGAGATGTATGCTTTCATTTTTTTGTTACTAATTAGCACCCTTTTTTGTCAACTTAAAGATGTCTTTTTAACATTTCTTACAAAACCAGTTTAATGGTAATGAGCCCTTTACCTTTTGCTTGTCTAGAAAACTCTTTATCTCTTTATTTCTCCTTCATTTCTGAATGATAACTTTGCTGGGCACAGTATTATTGGTTGGAGATTTTTTTTCTTTCAGCATTTTGAATATATCGTGCCACTGCATTCTGGTATGCAATGTTTCTGATGAAAAATCAGTTGATAGTCTTTTGGGAGCTCCCTTGCAGGTAACAAGTTGCTTTCTCTTGCCACTTTTAGGATTTAATCCTTTAACTTTTGACATTTTTTTTTTTTTCCACACACACACACTGTATTTTATTTTTACAAGAGATAAATAGACTGACACCAAGCATTGTACATGGATGACCACAACAAAAACAACAATGATTGCAATTACCAAACATGAAACACACTTATACTATGTCATAATATTGACATTCAGTCCAGTAATCCTCCACTGTAACAGCTCCTTTACTTTGCAGTGAAAATTGATTTGTATATTCTTTGCCTCTGAGTCCTTGTGGGATTTTTTTTTTTTAATTCAGACAGAAAGTCACAAAAATTATACTCATCCTCATCAGTTCACTCAGTCCCATGTAATTAATTTCTTTTTTTTCATCTTGATCTTTTGTTAGCACTTTTATGAGTTCATCAGTTTTTCATTAGAGTTCTGAAAATGCTTATTCATTCAGTTCAGCAGTACAGTCAGTTACCAGAAACCTGTACTTGTCAGAGTCTTTTCCATGAATTTCTTGAAGATGAAACCCTTTTATAGGAACATATTTGCAAAATCATCAGAGTACACCCAGAACTGTCTGTAAATGACAAAAGACTTAAAAATGACCATGGTTAAAGATTTCATGAAAGTTCATAATAATGCAGTTGACAAGAAAATTAGTTATTTCTGAGATATACATTTTAAAGTAATAACTAGGATTATTACTTATAACATTATACCAGAACATATAAGATTTTTAGACGTTTCCTGTAATGTCTGAAACATTTATATTAACATATTTCCATACATAATTCCATACAAATACAAATATAAGATTTTTAGAAATTTCATGTAATGTCTGAAACATTTATATTAACATATTTCCATATATATTTCCATACAAATACAAATATAAGATTTTTAGAAATTTCATGTAATGTCTGAAACATTTATATTAACATATTTCCATACATATTTCCATACAAATACAAATATAAGATTTTTAGAAATTTCATGTAATGTCTGAAATATTTATATTAACATATTTCCATACATATTTCCATACAAATACAAATATAAGATTTTTAGAAATTTCATGTAATGTCTGAAACATTTATATTAATATATTTCCATACAAATAACCCAATGAAAGTTTAGTATTAGTTGTTTTGTTTGTTTTTTTATACTGCAGGTTCTTATTAGGCATCAGTTTTATACACATCAGTGTATACATGTCAATCCCAATCGCCCAATTCAGCACACCACCATCCCCACCTCATCGCAGTTTTCCCCCCTTGGTGTCCATATGTCCATTCTCTACATCTGTGTCTCAACTTCTGCCCTGCAAACTGGCTCATCTGTACCATTTTTCTAGGTTCCACATACATGCATTAATATACGATATTTGTTTCTCTCTTTCTGACTTACTTCACTCTGTATGACAGTCTCTAGATCCATCCACTTCTCAACAAATGACTCAATTTCGTTCCTTTTTATGGCTGAGTAATATTCCATTGTATATATGTACCACAACTTCTTTATCCATTCGTCTGTTGATGGGCATTTAGGTTGCTTCCATGACCTGGCTATTGTAAATAGTGCTGCAATGAACATTCGGGTGCACGTGTCTTTTTGAACTACGGTTTTCTCTGGGTATATGCCCAGTAGTGGGATTGCTGGGTCATATGGTAATTCTATTTTTAGTTTTTTAAGGAACCTCCATATTGTTCTCCATAGTGGCTGTATCAATTTACATTCCCACCAACAGTGCAAGAGGGTTCCCTTTTCTCCACACCCTCTCCAGCATTTGTTGTTTGTAGATTTTCTGATGATGCCCATTCTAACAGGAGTGAGGTGATACCTCATTGTAGTTTTGATTTGCATTTCTCTAATAATTAGTGATGTTGAGCATCTTTTCATGTGCTTCGTGGCCGTCTGTATGTCTTCTTTGGAGAAATTTCTATTTAGGTCTTCTGCCCATTTTTGGATTGGGGTGTTTGTTTCTTTGATATTGAGCTGAATGAGCTGTTTATATATTTTGGAGATTAATCCTTTGTCCGTTGATTCATTTGCAAATATTTTCTCCCATTCTGAGGGTTGTCTTTTCGTCTTGTTTATGGTTTCCTTTGCTGTGCAAAAGCTTTGAAGTTTCATTAGGTCCCACTTGTTTATTTTTGTTTTTATTTCCATTACTCTAGGAGGTGGATCGAAAAAGATCTTGCTGTGATTTATGTCAAAGAGTGTTCTTCCTATGTTTTCCTCTAAGAGTTTTATAGTGGCCAGTCTTATATTTAGGTCTCTAATCCATTTTGAGTTTATTTTTGTGTATGGTGTTAGGGAGTATTCTAATTTCATTCTTTTACATGTGGCTGTCCAGTTTTCCCAGCACCACTTATTGAAGAGACTGTCTTTTCTCCATTGTATATCTTTGCCTCCTTTGTCATAGATTAGTTGACCATAGGTGCGTGGGTTAATCTCTGGGCTTTCTATCTTGTTCCATTGATCTATGTTTCTGTTTTTGTGCCAGTACCATATTGTCTTGATTACTGTAGCTTTGTAGTATAGTCTGAAGTCAGGGAGTCTGATTCCTCCAGCTCCATTTTTTTGCCTCAAGACTGCTTTGGCTATTCGGGGTCTTTTGTGTCTCCATACAAATTTTAAGATGATTTGTTCTAGCTCCGTAAAAAATGCCATTGGTAATTTGATAGGGATTGCATTGAATCTGTAGATTGCTTTGGGTAGTATACTCATTTTCACAATGTTGATTCTTCCAATCCAAGAACATGGTATATCTCTCCATCTGTTGGTATCATCTTTAATTTCTTTCATCAGTGTCTTATAGTTTTCTGCATACAGGTCTTTTGTCTCCCTAGGTAGGTTTATTCCTAGGTATTTTATTCTTTTTGTTGCAATGGTAAATGGGAGTGTTTCCATAATTTCTCTTTCAGATTTTTCATCATTAGTGTATAGGAATGCAAGAGATTTCTGTGCATTAATTTTGTAACCTGCAACTTTACCATATTCATTAATTAGCTCTAGCAGTTTTCTGGTGGCAGTTTTAGGATTCTCTATGTATAGTATCATGTCATCCGCAAACAGTGACAGTTTTACTTCTTCTTTTCCAATTTGTATTCCTTTTATTTCTTTTTCTTCTCTGATTGCCGTGGCTAGGACTTCCAGAACTATGTTGAATAATAGTGGTGAGAGTGGACATCCTTGTCTCGTTCCTGATCTTAGAGGAAATGCTTTCAGTTTTTCACCATTGAGAATGATGTTTGCTGTGGGTTTGTCATATATGGCCTTTATTATGTTGAGGTAGGTTCCCCCTATGCCCACTTTCTGGAGAGTTTTTATCATAAATGGGTGTTGAATTTTGTCAAAAGCTTTTTCTGCATCTATTGAGATGATCATATGGTTTTTATTCTTCAATTTGTTAATATGGTGTATCACATTGATTGATTTGCGTATATTGAAGAATCCTTGCATCCCTGGGATAAATCCCACTTGATCGTGGTGTATGATCCTTTTAATGTGTTGTTGGATTCTGTTTGCTAGTATTTTGTTGAAGATTTTTGCATCTATATTCATCAGTGATATTGGTCTGTAATTTTCTTTTTTTGTAGTGTCTTTGTCTGGTTTTGGTATCAGGGTGATGGTGGCCTCATAGAATGAGTTTGGGAGTGTTCCTTCCTCTGCAATTTTTTGGAAGAGTTTGAGAAGGATGGGTGTTAGCTCTTCTCTAAATGTTTGATAGAATTCACCTGTGAAGCCATCTGGTCCTGGACTTTTGTTTGTTGGAAGATTTTTAATCACAGTTTCAATTTCATTACTTGTGATTGGTCTGTTCATATTTTCTGTTTCTTCCTGATTCAGTCTTGGAAGGTTATACCTTTCTAAGAATTTGTCCATTTCTTCCAGGTTGTCCATTTTATTGGCATAAAGTTGCTTGTAGTAGTCTCTTAGGATGTTTTGTATTTCTGCGGTGTCTGTTGTAACTTCTCCTTTTTCATTTCTGATTTTATTGATTTGAGTCCTCTCCCTCTTTTTCTTGATGAGTCTGGCTAATGGCTTATCAATTTTGTTTATCTTCTCAAAGAACCAACTTTTAGTTTTATTGATCTTTGCTATTGTTTTCTTTGTTTCTATTTCATTTATTTCTGCTCTGATCTTTATGATTTCTTTCCTTCTGCTAACTTTGGGTTTTGTTTGTTCTTCTTTCTCTAGTTTCTTTAGGTGTAAGGTAAGATTGTTTACTTGAGATTTTTCTTGTTTCTTTAGGTAGGGTTGTATAGCTATAAACTTCCCTCTTAGAACCGCTTTTGCTGCATCCCATAGGTTTTGGGTCGTCGTGTTTTCATTGTCATTTGTCTCTAGGTATTTTTTTATTTCCTGTTTGATTTCTTCAGTGATCTCTTGGTTATTTAGTAACGTATTGTTTAGCCTCCATGTGTTTGTCTTTTTTACGTTTTTTTCCCTGTAATTCATTTCTAACCTCATAGCGTTGTGGTCAGAAAAGATGCTTGATATGATTTCAATTTTCTTAAATTTACTGAGGCTTGATTTGTGACCCAAGATGTGATCTATCCTGGAGAATGTTCCGTGTGCACTTGAGAAGAACGTGTAATCTGCCGTTTTTGGATGGAATGTTCTATATATATCAATTAAATCTATCTGGTCTATTGTGTCATTTAAAGCTTCTGTTTCCTTATTTATTTTCATTTTGGATGATCTGTCCATTGGTGTAAGTGAGGTGTTAAAGTCCCCCACTATTATTGTGTTACTGTCGATTTCCTCTTTTATAGCTGTTAGCAGTTGCCTTATGTATTGAGGTGCTCCTATGTTGGGTGCATATATATTTATAATTGTTATATCTTCTTCTTGGATTGATCCCTGGATCATTATGTAGTGTCCTTCCTTGTCTCTTGTAACATTCTTTATTTTAAAGTCTATTTTATCTGATATGAGTATAGCTACTCCAGCTTTCTTTTGATTTCCATTTGCATGGAATATCTTTTTCCATCCCCTCACTTTCAGTCTGTATGTGTCCCTAGGTCTGAAGTGGGTCTCTTGTAGACAGCATATATATGGGTCTTGTTTTTGTATCCATTCAGCCAGTCTATGTCTTTTGGTTGGGGCATTTAATCCATTCACGTTTAAGGTAATTATCGATATGAATGTTCCTATGACCATTTTCTCAATTGTTTTGGGTTTGTTTTTGTAGGTCCTTTTCTTCTCTTGTGTTTCCCACTTAGAGAAGTTCCTTTAGCATTTGTTGTAGAGCTGGTTTGGTGGTGCTGAATTCTCTTAGCTTTTGCTTGTCTGTAAAGCTTTTGATTTCTCCATCAAATCTAAATGAGATCCTTGCTGGGTAGAGTAATCTTGGTTGTAGGTTCTTCCCTTTCATCACTTTAAGTATATCATGCCACTCCCTTCTGGCTTGCAGAGTTTCTGCTGAGAAATCAGCTGTTAACCTTATGGGAGTTCCCTTGTATGTTATTTGTCGTTTTTCCCTTGCTGCTTTCAGTAATTTTTCTTTGTCTTTAATTTTTGCCACTTTGATTACTATGTGTCTCGGCGTGTTTCTCCTTGGGTTTATTCTGTATGGGACTCTCTGCGCTTCCTGGACTTGGGTGGCTATTTCCTTTCCCATGTTAGGGAAGTTTTCAACTATAATCTCTTCAAATATTTTCTCTGGTCCTTTCTCTCTCTCTTCTCCTTCTGGGACCCCTATAATGCGAATGTTGTTGTGTTTAATGTTGTCCCAGAGGTCTCTTAGGCTGTCTTCATTTCTTTTTATTCTTTTTTCTTTAGTCTGTTCCGCAGCAGTGAATTCCACCATTCTGTCTTCCAGGTCACTTATCCGTTCTTCTGCCTCAGTTATTCTGCTATTGATTCCTTCTAGTGTAGTTTTCATTTCAGTTATTGTATTGGTCATCTCTGTTTGTTTGTTCTTTAATTCTTCTAGGTCTTTGTTAATCATTTCTTGCATCTTCTCAATCTTTGCCTCCATTCTTATTCCGAGGTCCTGGATCATCTTCACTATCATTATTCTGAATTCTTTTTCTGGAAGGTTGCCTATCTCCACTTCATTTAGTTGTTTTTCTGGGGTTTTTTCTTGTTCCTTCATCTGGTACATAGCCCTCTTCCTTTTCATCTTCTCTGTCTTTCTGTAACTGTGGTTTTTGGTCCACAGGCTGCAGATTGTAGTTTTTCTTGCTTCTGCTGTCTGCCCTCTGGTGGTTGAGGCTATCTAAGAGGCTTGATGGGAGGCTCTGGTGGTGGGTAGAGCTGACTGTTGCTGTGGCGGTCAGAGCTCAGTAAAACCTTAATCCACTTGACTGTTGATGGGTGGGGCTGGGTTCCCTCCCTGTTGCTGTGGCGATCAGAGCTCAGTAAAACCTTAATCCACTTGACTGTTGATGGGTGGGGCTGGGTTCCCTCCCTGTTGGTTGTTTTGCCTGAGGCAACCCAACACTGGAGCCTACCCGTGCTCTTTGGTGGGGTTAATGGCAGACTCTGGGAGGGCTCACGCCAAGGAGAACTTCCCAGGACCTCTGCTGCCAGTGTCCTTATCCCCACGTTGAAACAGAGCCACCACTTGCCTCTGCAGGAGACCCCCCAACACCAGCAGGTACGTCTGGTTCAGTCTCCCCCAGGGTCACTGCTCCTTCCCCTGGGTCCCGATGCACACATTACTTTGTGTGTGCCCTCCAAGAGTGGGGTCTCTGTTTCCCCCAGTCCTGTCACAGTCCTGCAATCAATTCCCACTAGACTTCAAAGTCTGATTCTCTAGGAACTCCTCCTCCCGTTGCCAGACCCCCAGGTTGGGAAGCCTGACGTGGGGCTCAGAACCTTCACTCCAGTGGGTGGACTTCTGTGGTATAAGTGTTCGCCAGTCTGTGAGTCACCCACCCAGCAGTTATGGGATTTGATTTTACTCTGATTGCGCCCCTCCTACCGTCTCACTGTGGCTTCTCCTCTGTCCTTGGACGTGGGGTATCCTCCTTGGTGAAGTCCAGGGTCTTCCTGTCAATGATTGTCCAGCAGCCAGTTGTGATTCTGGTGCTCTCGCAAGAGGGAGTGAGAGCACATCCTTCTACTCCGCCATCTTGGTTAATCTCCAACTTTTGACATTTTAATTGTAATATGTCTTGGTGTGGATCTCTTTAGGATCAGCTATTGAATCCCTTTTGTGTATCTTTTAGTTCAGTTATGATTCTTCAGCTCTGTGACTTCCCTTTGGTCCTTTCTTATATTTTCTGTCTCTTTTCTGAAGCTCTGTGTTCATCCATTTTTCTCCCAAGTTCAGTGAGCATTTTT
Organism: Balaenoptera acutorostrata; assembly: GCF_949987535.1. Taxonomy (NCBI): domain Eukaryota; kingdom Metazoa; phylum Chordata; class Mammalia; order Artiodactyla; family Balaenopteridae; genus Balaenoptera; species Balaenoptera acutorostrata. The sequence goes on along the minus strand of NC_080071.1, from coordinate 19,799,974 downwards.
TTAAAAATATTTATTTATTTATTTTCCTTATTTTTTTTTGGCTGTGTCGGGTCTTAGTTGCGGCACATGTGATCTTTGAGGCATGCGAGATCTTTTTGTTACAGCGCACAGTCTGCTTGGGTTTCTCTCTAGTTGTGGCATGCGGGCTTCTCTCTAGTTGTGGCATGCTGGTTTTCTCTCTCTAGTTTTGGCGTGCAGGCTCCAGGGTGTGTGGGCTATGTAGTTTGTGACATGTGGGCTCTCTCGTTGAGGTGCGCAAGCTCAGTAGTTGTGGCATGCGGGCTTAGTTGCCCTGTGGCATGTGGGATCTTAGCTCCCCTGACCCGAAATTGAACTGCGTCCCCTGCATTGGAAGGTGGATTCTTTACCACGGACCACCAGGGAAGTCCCCAGTGAGCATCTTTATGACCATTACTTAGATCTCTTTATTAGGTAAGTTACTTATCTCCATCTCATTGAGTCGTTTTTTCTGAGGTTTTGTTTTGTTCTTTTGTTTGGAACATAGTCCTCTGTTTCTTCATTTTGCTTGGCTCCCTGTGTTGTCTTCTATGCATTAGATGAAATTGCCACCTTTCCTAGTCTTAAATGGTTGGTCTTATGTATGACATAAAACTTATTGTTCAACCCTGCCCTAGCTCATGACTATCTCTCAAACCTTTGTGATTCTTTAAGCAGCCTATTTTACTTTTAATAGCTCCCAGTAGTTGCAGGTATGCTTAGAACAGTCAGTGTCTTAAAGGAGAAGATCTCAGTCAGCAACTAGATTCAGGCTGATTAGAACTCAGGCCCTCAGGCAGAGGTTTGTAAAGTGTGCAAATATATACAGTCTTGTGGGACCCAAGTGTAAGCCCCATTGGCCACCAGAGCCAGGTGATCTGGAGATGTCTCCTGAGTAGCTGTCAGAAAAATTGGGGTCCAGGTGAGTGTACAAGCTCCTTTCTGGGAGAATCTGGTGAGCTGTAGCAAGGTAGAAGGAGAATGCAATGATGGTGCCTCCTGGCCTATATTCCCTAAAAGAATTTCCATAGCCTCTAGTTAGGGGCAGCCTTCAGTTTGGCACACAAGGCTGAAGTTCCAGGACAAGCTAGTAGGCCTCTTTCACAGAAAGATTGGTGGTGTGTTTCAGTCTGCTGTCTGTGCAGTACCTGCCAAGAACTGTTTCTCTGACTGTTATAATCCTGTGGGACCCTGGAATGCAAACCTACCCTGGCCACCAGAGCCAGGCAATTAAGGAGTATCCCTGAGTGACAGCTGCAAAAAACGGCATCAGATGTAAAACTGGGTCACTGGACACATGTAGAAAATCCCCTCCAGGAGATTTGGCACTCTAAAGCATGGCGGAGTGAGTGTGAAGACAGTGCCTGCCTTCTGAAGTTTTGAAAGGTTTACAGTCAGCCCTTATATGTGTTTTAACTAGAAGCCTACTCTCAGGCTGCAGTTATGATTACTAGTTAATAGGCCTTTTTTTACAGAGACTGAACTCCTGGGTCTGTAGCTTCTTGCTGTATCCTGGTGGTAGTACCTGTTTAAGAACTCTTCTCCAGGCTGTCAAAAATGTATCTGAAGAAATTATGGCTGAAAATTTCCCAAACCTGAATAGGGAAACAGATATCCAGATACAGGAAGCACAGAGGGTTCCAAATGAGATGAACCCAAACAGACTTGCACACCAAGACATATCATAATTAAAATGGCCAAAGTGAAAGTTAAATAGAGAATTCTAAAGGCAGGAAGAGAAAAAAATCATATACAAGGGAACCCACATAAGGCCATCGCTAATTTCTCAGCAGAAATTCTGCAGGCCAGAAGGGAGTGGCATGATTTATTCAAAGTAATGAAAGGGAAAAACCTGCAACCTAGAATATTCTACCCAGCAAGATTATCATTTAGAATAGAGATAAAGAACTCAGACAAGCAAAAATTAAAAGAATTTAGCAATACTACACTTACCCTAAAAGAAATGTTAAAGTCTTCTCTAAATGGAAAAGAGGTAAGAATCTGTAGGAAAGGGAATTCCAGTAGGAAAGGCAAACATATAGTAAGGATTGAAGATCACTTAAACAAGTGAGTACATAGATTAAAAGACAAAAATTTGTAAAAGCAAGTATAACTACAATCAACAGTAAAGAGATAAGAAGATGTAAAATATGACATCAAAAACACAAAATGTGGGGGAGGAGTGTAAAAGTGCATATTTTTTAGAACTTAAATGAATATCAGTTTAAATCAAGTAGATATAATTATGGGTCAACATATGAACCCCATGGTAACCACAAATCAAAAACCTACAAAAGATACACCAAAATCAAAAAGAAAGGAACCCAAACATACTACAAAAGAAAATCATCAAACCACAATGAGAGAAATAAAAAGAAGAGATGAACAGAAAACTTCAAAAACAACCAGGAAACAAGTAATAAAATGGCCTTAAGTACATAACCAGAAATTATTTTAAATGTCAGTGGACTAAATGCTCCAGTCAAAAGAAAGAGTGGCTGATTGGATTGAAAAACAAGACCCTTCAAAATGCTGCCTACAAGAGATGCACTTCAGAGCAAAAACACACACAGACTTAAAGTGACAAAATGGAAAAAGATATTTTCTGCAAATGGAAACAAGAAAGCAGGGGTAGCAATATTAATATCAGACAAAATTTATTTTTAAAACAAAGGCTATAACAAAAAAACAAAGAAGGGCATTATGTAATGGTAAAGGGATCAATACAAGAAGAGGATATTATACTCCTTAACATATATGCATCCAGTGCAGGAGCACCTAAATATATAAAGCAAATACTAACAGACATAAATGGAGAAATTGACAATACCCATTAACAGTAGGAGACTTTAACACCCCACTGACATCAGTGGACTGATCATCCAGATAGGAAGTAAGGCAACTGTGGTCTTAAATGACACAATAGACCAGTGGATTTAATTGATATCTACAGGACACTATAAACAGCAGCAGAATACACATTCATTTCAAGTGCACATGGATTTTCTCCATCATATACTAGATCACAAATCAAGCCTTAACAAATTTAAGAGAACAGAAATTATATCAAGTATTTTCTCTGCCCACAATGATAAGAAACTAGAAATCAACCAAAGAAAAATGGGAAAAGAACAAACACGTGGAGACTAAATGACATGCTACCAAATAAAAAAAAACTAAAAAACAAAAAAACAAAAATGGGTCAACAATGAAATCAAAGGGGAAATCAGAAATTATCTCAAGACAAATGAAAATAAACACAACTCTCCAAAATCTATGGGATTCAACAAAAGCAGTTCTGAGTGGAAGTTCATAGTGATACAGGCCTTCCTCAAAAAACAAGAAAAACCTCAAACTAACCTGTCACCTAAAAGAATTAGAAAAAGAAGAACAAAGCCCAAAGTGAGAAGGAATGAAATAATAAAGATCAGAAAGGAAAATAAATGAAATAGAGATTTAAAAATCAATAGAAAAGATCAATGAAGCCTAGAGTTGGTTTTTTAAAAAAATTGATAAACATTTAACCATGCTCACCAAGAATTAAAGACAGAGGACCCAAATAAAATAGGAAATGAAAGAGGAGAAAGAAAAACTGATACAACAGAGATACAAAAAAATCATACTATAAACAGAGAATACTGGAGTTACATGCCAACAAATTCAACAACCCAGGAGAAATGGACAAATTTCTAGAAACACAGAGCCTACCAAGACGGAGTCAAGATGAAGACACAGACAATTTGAACAGAATGATCACTAGAAGTGAAATTGAATTTGTAGTAAAATAAATGCCTAGAAAACAAAAGTCCAAAACCAGACAGCTTCACAGGGTATTTCTACCAAACATATAAAGAAGAACTAATACCTATACTTTTCAAACTATTCCAAAAATTGCAGAGGAGGGAACACTCCCAAACTGATTCTATGAGGCCACCCTCACCCTGATACCAAAACCAGACAAGGACACAACAAAAAATGAGAAAATTACAGGCCAATATCTTTGAATATAGATGCAAAAATCCTCAACAAAATATTAGCAAACTAAATCCAACAGTATATATAAAGGATCATACACCATGATTTACTTGGATTCATTCCAGGGTCACAAGAATGGTTCAACATTTGCAAATCAAGCAATGTTATCCACCACATAAAAGTAATGAAAAAAACCACATGATAATCTCAATTGACACAGAAAAAATGTTTGACAAAATTCAACATCCATTTATGATTAAAAAACCAAAAACTCTCACCAAAGTGGGTATTGAGGGAACATATCTCACCATAATAAAAGCAATTTATGACAAACTTACAGCCAACATAATACTCAATGGTGAAAAGCTGAAAGTGTTTCTACTAAATTCAGGAACAACCCAAGGAGGCTCACTTTTGCCACTTCTATTTGACATAGTATTGGCAGTCCTAGCCACAGCAGTCAAACAAGAAAAAAATAAATAAAATGTATTCAAATTGGAAAGGAAGAGGTAAAATTATTCCTATTTTCAGATGACATGTTACTTTATATAGAGAACCCTAAAGTTACCACCCCAAAACTATTAAAACTAATAAATGAATTCATCAAGGTTGCAGGATACAAGATTAATACACAGAAATTTATTGCATTTCTATACACTAATGAAATATCAGAATGAGAAAAGTTAAAAACAAACAAACAAACCTAGGAATAAATTTAACCAAGAAGGTGAAAGACCTATACACTAAAAACTATAAAACATCAATAAAGGAAATTGATTCAAAGATATGGAAATATATCCTGCGTTTTGGTTTGGAAGAATTAATAGTTAAAATGGCCATACTACTCAAAGCAATCTACAATTTTGATGCAATCACTGTCAAAATACCCATGCCATTTTTCACAGAACTAGAACAAATAATCCTAAAATTCATATGGAACCACAAAAGACCCCGAATTGCTAAAGCAATCTTGAGAAAAAAGAATAAAGCTGGAAGTATAACCCTCCCAGACTTCAGACTATACTACAAAACTACAGTAATCAAAACAGTGAGGTATTGGTACAAAAACAGACACATAGATCAATGGAACATAATAAAGAGCCCAGAAATAAACGCATGCACCTATGGTCAATCTACAACAAAGGAGGCAAAAATGTACAGTGGAGAAAAGACAGTCTCTTCAACAAGTTGTGCTGGGATAAATGAAACAGCCACATGTAAAACAATGAGATTAGAACATTCCTTCACATCATATACAAAAAAACTCAAAATAGTTTAAAGACCTAAATGTAAGACCTGAAACCATGAAACTCCTAGAAGAGAACACAAAGAAAACACTCTGACACAAACTGTAACAATATTTTCATAAATCAGACTCCAATGCAAAAGAAATAAAAGCAAAAATAAGCAAATGGGACCTAACTAAACTTAAAAGCTTTTGCACAGCAAAGGAAACCATCTACAAAATGAAAAGAAAACCTACTGAATGGGAGACAACATTTGCAAAGGATGCAGCTGACAAGGTGTTAATATCCAAAATATACAAACAGCTCATACAATTCGATATCAAATAAACAACCCAATCAAAAAATGAGCAGAAGACCTGAATAGACATTTTTTCAAAGAAGATATAAGCAGTTGGCTATCAGGCACATATATCTACATATAAAATAAGTAACAAGGATATACTGTATAGCACAGGGAATTACACTCAGTATTTTGTAATAACATATCATGGAGTATAATCTGCAAAAATACTCAATCACTACGCTGTAGACTTGAAACTAACATAATATTGTAAATCAACTGCACTTCAATTAAAAAATTACACTTTTTCCATTGGTTACAATCCTGTGAGATTCATGAGCATAAGCCTCACTTCACTGGCCACCAGAGCCAGGCAATATAGAGGTGCCTCTTGGAAGCAGCTACAGAAATTCATGGCATCAGACAAGATATAATGTCCTTTCTTGAATATATCAATGATCTCGAGCAAGGAAGAGGTAGAGTACAAAATTTGTAATTACCTTTATTCCCTGGGAGCACCTGTAGGCCTCTATGAGTGAGTCAAACCAGAAGCCTGTCCCTCTGCCCAAAGCTGCTGGACAAGCAAATAGGCCTCTTTCTCAGAAACACTGGAGATAAGTTTAAGTCTACTATCTGTGCAGTGCTTGGGAGTAATAGTCCACCAAAAAGTGTCTTTCCAACTGTTACAGTCCCTTGAGACCCAGGAATGCAAGTCCCCCTGACCTCCAGAGCCAGGCAACAAGGGGGATCCCCTGGGTGGCAGCCATAAGGACAGGGTCCTTAGACATAAAAACCAGGGCACCAGATGGGGCTCCTCTTAGGAGATATTGGCACTCTAGAGCACAGCAGAGGGAGAGTGCGAAGATGGTACGCACTAACTGGAGCAAGGCAGAGGGGGAGTGCAAAGACGGCATCCACTGAAAAAGAAAAATGGAATAGGAGAAAAGGAAAAAAACAGGGAGAAATTTCAAAAGAGAAATAAGAGAGGGGGAATAAAAGGGTGGCACCCACCAGCTTTAGAAGGCAGAGGTGGGCACAGAAGATAGTGCCCACCAGTTGGAGCATAAAGATGGTACCAGCCAAAAAAGGAAAAAAAAAGAAAAAAGATGGCACCTGCCAGCTTTAGCAAGGCAAAGGGAGAGCAGGAAGATGGTACCCACCAGCCTCTGTCCCCAGAGAGTATCCCAGTAGGTTCTGGCCCCTCAGACCAACACTTTAAAATGAGTAAATGAGTCTTTTGCACAAAATCTGGGCACTTTTCAGAGACCTGCTTCTGTCTGGGCCCTGGGATGGGTGAGTTTGCCCATGAACTATTTTAGAGCTGTTTCTCAGTTTCCCACAGCCCCATGGGTCTCATGAGTGGGAGCCTACTTGGTCTTCAAAGCCAGATGTTTTGGGAGTTCATCTCTCAGGTGGAGGTCTTCAAAGTTGGGGTGCCCAATGTGGCTTACAAAACATTCATTCCTCAGGGAGAAGCTCTGGGTTTTGAGTTTCCTCCCAATTCTGGGTTACCATGAAAGAGGTGGAGTTTATGGCAAGATTGTGTTTCAGCTTTTCCTGCCTGCTTCAATGTGGTTTTTCTCTCCTTGCCTGATGTGAAGGGGTTGCTGGGCCAGTTTTTAGGTTTTTTTTTCAGAGGAACTTGTTCCATATGTAGCTGTATATTTGTTGTCTTGTGGGAGGAGGTGAATTTAGGATCTTCCTACACTGGCATCTTGAAATGGAACCTCTTCTTTCCTGTTAATTAAGTAGATCTTCATCCCCTGTAGATGCAACAGCTGAAAGTCAAAGCCTGAGAAAAATTTAAAAGATGGTCAAAATGATCAGCAAACCCCAAGAAGGGAGTCGCTTTCCTGAAGGCAGATGCCTGCAGAGAGAGCCCCTGAGTGTCTCTGACCCTGATGACCCAAACAAGTACCACTGAGTCCTAGCTCCAAGGGCAATCATTGTTCTTCTAAGAACCAAACGAAAAATTCATAAAACTGCCACACTATAAGAAAAATACAAGGTAGAAAGTAGAAAGAATAGGATTTTTAGAGTCGTGATGGTCCTCCAAGAGTACAGTTCTTCTCTTTAGATGCTCTTTGCCAACCACAGTAGTCACCAAATGGATTAGTTACAGAGACATTATATCTTGCTGCATGGCTGTCTGATTTAAAACTCTACCATTGGGAAGCATGGCAGTTAAGAATCCTTTAGACGCAAAGATTGTGTGTTAGATGTCTATATTTTTTAGACCCCTTCCTAAACATGAAGCCTCAAATGGCCTTTTCTGCAGGATAGGCCCAGAAATGAACTTCAGAAAACTATATGAATACCCAGTTGGGCATAGGATTCCTCCCCCCAGAAGGAATTAGCTTATTTCCAGTCATTAGGCATAAACTCCCTGCCATTGCAGACTGGGCTCTTCCTAACTCCACCTCATATGCATTTCAAACTCACCAAAGCCACCACCCTCATTTCTGTTACTCTGAGTCTCTACATTTATTTGCTCTTTCCCCTTTCTGGGTTCTGCTATGTATGTGGCTCATTTAGCACCCTGTTCAAAAGTCAATAAAATATCTGTTTGAAATTTAAAAAAAAATTTTTTTTAAGTCTACCATGGGGTGATAAAAGTTTGATGTCACTTAATTTAGGTTCAGTTTCTGACTATGGATTGATACAATGGTTAACTCTTAAGGATTATTTTCTCTGGACCTCAATTTTTAAGTTTCTATAAGAATAGAGATAACCTGCTCCTACAAACATCTTGGGTGATGGAAATGTTAATGTTAATTCTGAAAGAATTTTCAACCCACCCATTGAGGGAAAAAGAAAAAAATTCTTGCCCTGCAGGTGATTAACATTAGAATGTTAGCACTATGGAAGACCTTAAAGTAGGCCATCTCTCATCCAATCTTTCAGTTTTACTGAATAGACATGGGGAAAAGTCAAGTGCCTTACCCAGATAAGTAGCCTGGCAGGGAGATACCTGAACTTAGAACTCCTGATTCCCTGTCTAGCGTTTTTCCCCTACCAGTGGTTCCATAGTGAATGGGGATGACAACAACTGTCTTTGAATCACTAAGGTGATGTTAAAAGTGCAAACTCCTGGGTTCTAGCCAGGATGCCATATCTGGTGTTATAATCGGAGACTCCAAGTTTTTAATTTTTAGCACCCAATACGCCTGATATGCAGCTAGATTTCTAATACCTGCCTGACATGCAGCTAGATTTCTAATTACTGCCTCCTGCTGCTTGGGATCTGAGTTAGTTGGCCCAGTGATGGTGAGAAAAGGAGGTTTCCAAAAGAGCAGACTATGGGGTCTATATATTGCAGAGACGCATAAGATGATCCACTGAAATGCAGGAAGAAATTTCTATGTATATATATTTATTTTACACATAGAAAACGATTTTAAGCATTACTAATACTAACCCAGGAGTGGACACTGACAGCATTACTTGTGTTACAAATAATACAGAGAAGCCTGGAAGATCCCCAATGTAGAAGGGCTGACAGAGCACCCCCTCCCCCAAGCATTTGCTTGCTTTCAATGTATCAAAATGACTTGTTCTTAAGGTTTATTCAATTAAGTGGATTTATTAATTATGTATCTACTTCTATGCAAATTAACTGTTACAAAATAACAATTGACTTGAAAGGATTCATACAAGAAACTTTCAGGTAAAATGTAATACTAATAATGCAAGCAAAACTGAACAAAAACATGGCAAAGATCACACTTTTCCTATTCTTTTGCGGGCGTGGGGGGCAATGAGCAACCAACTTGATTTTTTTTACATGTTTTTAATTGAGGTATAGTTGATGTACAATATTATATTAGTTTCACGTATACAACATAGTGGTTCACAATTTTTAAAGGTTATATTCCACATACAGTTATTATAAAATACTGGCTATGTTCTTTGTGCTGTACAATGAGTCCTTGTTGATTTTATACATGGTAGTTTGTGCCTCTTAATACCTTCCCCCTATCATGCCCCACCCCACTTCCCTTTCCCCACTGGTAACCACTAATTCATTCTCTATAACTGTGAGTCTGTTTCTTTTTTGTTATATTCACTAGTTCGTTGTATTTCTTAGATTCCACATAAATATAAGTGATATCATACTGTATTTGTCTTTCTCTGATTTATTTCACTTACATAAAACCCTTCAAGTCCATCCATGTTGTTACAAATGGCAGGATTTCATTTTTTTTATGGTTAAGTAATATTCCATTGCATATATATATATATATATATATACACATACATATATATACATATATATACATATATATATATATACACATACATATATATACATATATATACATATATATATATATACACATACATATATATACATATATATATATATATACACATCTTTATCCATTCATCTGTCGAAGGACACTTAAGTTGCTTCTGTATCTTGGCAATTGTAAATAATGCTGCTATGAACATTGAGGTACATGTATCTTTTCAAATTAGTGTTTTCTTATTTTTTCAGATATATACCCAGGAGTGGAATTGCTGTATCATATGGAAGTTCTACGTCTAGTTTTCTGAGGAATATCCATACTGTTTTCCACAGTGGCTACACCAATTTACATTCCAGCCAAGAGTGTAGACAGGATCCCTTTTCTCCACATCCTTGCCAACATTTGTTGTGTTCTTTTTGATGATAGCCATTCTGACAGGTGTGAGGTGATATCTCACTGTGGTTTTTATTTGCATTTCCCTGATGATTGACGATGTTGAACATTTTTTCTTGTGTCTGTTTGCCATTTGCATAGTATGTCTTCTTTGGAAAAATGTCTATTAGGTCTTCTGTCCATTTTTTTGATTGGGTTCTTTGTTTTTTTGATGTTGAGTTGTATGAGCTGTTTATGTATGTTGGGTATTAATTCCTTACCAGTCATAGAGTTGTATGAGCTGTTTATGTATGTTGGGTATTAATTCCTTACCAGTCATATCATTTAAAAATGTATTCTCCCATTCAGTAGGTTGTCTTTTTATCGTCAGTGGCTTTCTTTACTGTGCAAAAGCTTTTAATTTTAATTAGGTCCCATTTGTTTATTTTTGCTTTTATTTCCTTTACTTCAGGAGATGGATCCAAAAGAATATTGCTGTGATTTATATCAAAGAGCGTTAGGCCTATGCTTTTCCCTAGGAGTTTTATAGTGTCTCACCTTACATTTAGGTCTTTAATCTATTTTGAGTTTGTTTCTGTAAATGGTGTTACAAAATGTCATTACTTCATTCTTTTACATGTAGCTGTCCAGTTTTCCCAGCATCACTTGTTGAAGAGACTGTCTTTTCTCCAGTGTATAGTCTTGCCTCCTTTGTTGTAGATTAATTGCCAATAAGTGCATAGGTTTATTTCTGGGCTCTCTATCCTGTTCCATTGATCTATGTGACTGTTTTTGTCCCAGTACCATACTGTTTTGACTACTGTAGGTTTGTAGTATAGTCTGAAGTCAGGGAGCATCATTCCTCATTCTTCTTTCTCAAAATTGTTTTAGCTATTTGGTGTCTTTTGTGTTTCCATACAAATTTTAAGATTATTTGGTCTAGTTCTGTGAAAAAAGGCCATTGGTATTTTGATAGGGATGGCATTGAATCTGTAGATTGCCTTGGGTAGTATGGTCCTTTAAACAATATTGATTCTCCCAGTCCAAGAACACAGTCTGTATCTTTCCATCTATTTGTGATGTCTTGAATTTTTTTCATCGGTGTCTTATAGTTTTTGGAGTACAGGCCTTTTGCCTCCTTAGGTGGGTTTATTCCTGAGTATTTTATTCTTTTTGATGCAGTGGTAAATGGGATTATTTCCTTAATTTCTCTTTCTGATCTTCTGTTGTTAGTGTATAGAAATGCAACAGATTTCTGTGTATTAATTTTGTATCCTGAAATTTTATCAAATTCATGGATGAACTCTAGCAGTTTTCTGGTGGCATCTTTAGGATTTTCAATGTATATTATCATCTGCAAACAGTGACAGTTTTACTTCTTCTCTCCCAATTTGGATTCCTTTTATTTCTCTTTCTTCTCTGATTGCTGTGGCTAGGACTTCCAAAACCACTTTGAATAAAAGTGGCAAGAGTGGGTATCCTTGTCTTGTTCCTGATCTTAGAGGAAATGCTTTCAGCTTTTCACAATTGAGTATGATATTAGCTGTAGTTTTGTCATATATGACTTTCATTATGTTGAGGTATTAGGTAGGCCAAAAGGTTAGTTTGGTTTTTTCCATAAGATGGCTCTAGTAGCACTTAGTTGTCTTTAACTTCATTTGAAACAATTTTGTTAGTTTGTATGTGACAGCTGTCATATCAGCATGCATTTTAAAAAAGATCAAAATTGGTGAGTTTTTGTGTAACCATTTTAATATTGAAGATGGAAGAGAAAAAGCAACATCTTCAGCATATTATGCTTTATTATTTCAAGAAAGGTAAAAACGCAACTGAAATGCAAAAAAAAGTTTTGTGCAGTGTATGGAGAAGGTGCTATAACTGATCAAACGTGTCAAAAGTGGTTTGCATAGGAAAAATTAGAAGATAAATAAAACTTCAAAGACAGTTTAGATGGTGCATAAAAGCACAAAGATAGTTTAGAAGGAAATAAAGTTGGGAAATTTCATAATAAATATGTACAGTTTCCTTCATTAAGAGTTAATCAATTGTGTCAGCTCACACTTAAACAATCAGGGATGAGTATACAAAAAAATAAAATAAAAAGTGGTTTGCAAAGTTTCATGCTGGAGATTTCTCACTGGACAATGCTCCACTGTAGGGTAGACCAGTTGAAGTTGATAGCGATCAAATCAAAACAATAACTGAGAACAATCAATGTTATAACATGCAGAAGATAGCCGACATACTCAAAATATCCAAATCAAGTGCTGAAAATCATTTGCACCAGCTTGGTTATGTGAATCGCTTTGATGTTTGGGTTCCACATAAGTTAAGTGAAAAAAACCTTCTTGACCATGTTTCCACGTGCAATTCTCTACTGAAATGTAATGAAAATGTTCTATTTTTAAAACAAATTTTGATGTTGATGAAAAGTAGATACTGTACAACAATGTGGAATGGAAGACATCGTGGGGGAAGTGAAATGAAACACCACCAACCACACCAAACGCCGGTCTCCATCCAAAGAAGGTGATGTTGTGTATATGGTGCGATTGGAAGGGAGTCCTCTATTATGAGCTCCTTCTGGAAAACCAAACAATTAATTCCAACAAGTACTGCTCCCAATTAGACCAACTGAAAGCGGCACTCGACAAAAAGCGTTCAGAATTAGTAAACAGAAAACGCACAATCTTCCATCAGGATGACGCAAGGCAGCATGTTTCTTTGATGACCATGCAAAAACTGTTACAGCTTGGCTGGGAAGTTCTGATTCATCCACCGTATCCATCAAACATTGCACCTTCGGATTTCCATTTATTTCAGTCTTTACAAAATTCTCTTAATGGAAAAAATTTCAATTCCCTGGAAGACTGTAAAAGGCACCTGGAACAGTTCTTTGCTCAAAAAGATAAAAAGTTTTGGGAAGATGGAATTATGAAGTTGCCTGAAAAATGGCAGAAGGTAGTGGGACAAAAGAGCGAATATGTTGTTCAATAAAGTTCTTGGTGAAAATGAAAAATGTGTCTTTCATTTTTACTTAAAAAACTGAAGGCACTTTTTGGCCCACCCAGTATATTCCCTCTTTGCCCATTTTCTGGAGAATTTTTTTTTTATCATAAATCGATGTTGAATTTTGTCAAAAGCTTTTTCTGCATCTATTGAGATGATCATACAGTTTTTATTCTTCAATTTGTAAATGTGGTGTGTCACATTGATTGATCTGCAAATATTAACAAAAAATCCTTTGCATTCCTGGGGTAAAGGCCACTTGATCATGGTTTATAATTCTCTTGATGTATTGTTGGATTTGATTTGCTAATATCTTATTGAGGATTTTTGCATCTATATTCATCAGTGATATTGGCCTGTAATTTTTTTGTGATATCTTTGGCTTTGTTATGAGGGTGATGCTGGGCTCATAGAATGAGTTCAAATGCATTCCTTCCTCTGCAATTTTTTTGTAATGGTTTGAGAAGAATAGGTGTCAAAACTCTTCACTAAATGTTCAGTAGAATTCACCTGTAAAGTCTTCTGGCCCTGGACTTTTGTTTGTTGGGAGTTTTTAAGTTACTGATTGAATTTTAATACTGGTAAATGGTGGTTGATTTTTTCATTCTTTCAATATTTTTAAATAAATCATAACATTCTCTGCTGGCCTGAAAACTTTCTGTTGAGAAAGTCTGATGACAGTCTTATGGGGGTTCTTGTATAATTTCTATTTTTTCTCTTGCTGTTCTTAAATTTTTTGGTCTTTGACTTTTGACAATTTAACTATTATGTGTTTTGGTGGGCTCTATTCAGGTTTAACCTATTTGGGATTCTTTCAGCTTTATGGATCTGGATGTCTATTTCTCTCTCCCCAGGCTTGGGAAATTTTCAGCCATTCTTGTTTTAAATACGCTTTCTATCCCTATCTCTTTTCTCTTTCTAGAACTTTCATAATGAAAAATCAAAACATTTGTTTGAAAAATCAAAACATTTTTTCTTTTGATTGTGTCCTATAAGTCCTGTAGCCTTCTTCATTCCTTTTCATACGTTTTTCTTCTCTTACAATATAATTTCAAATGTCCTATGTTCTAGGTCACTAGTTCTTTCTTCTGCATGGTTGAGTCTGCTCTTGAAGCTCTCTATTGAGTTCTTCAGTTTAGTCATTGCGTATTTCAGCTCTAAGATTTGTTTGTTTTCATGGTTTCTATTCCTTGAATTTCTTGTTTTGCTAACGCATTGTGTTCCTTATTTTGTTTAGCTGTCTGTGTGTTCTTGTACTTCACTACTTTAAAATGATTATTCTGAACTTTTTGTCTGACAGTTCATAAATCTCCATTTCTTTAGGGTCAGTTATTAGAGCTTTATTAATTTCTTTGGTGTCATGTTTACCTGATTCTCCATGATCCTTGATTCCTTATGTTGGTATCTGTGCATTTGAGTAAGCAATTTCTGCTTCCAGACTTTACAGGTTCACTTTGGCAGAGACAGTTATTCACTACAGCTCAACATGGGTTTCTGGACATTACTGTTGGTAATGTCCTAGGGCTCACTATCAGGGTTTTGTTATGGGCGAGGCCACTGCTTAGGCTCTGAGGTCGGGGGTTGGGGGACTGCCACTGACTAAGAACAGTTGGATAGGACTGCTGGCTTTGTTCCCTGCCCAAGCAAAGGCTTTAGGATGGGCTCCATCATTGCCTGAGTTCATTGATCAGACTTCCTAGATTATCCTCAGCAGTAACTGGGGCTATGGATTAACTTCCCTGCCTTGACAGAGCAACAAGATGTGTCCCAGGGCCTGCACAGCTTGTTTGGGGGACCTAAATCAGGCAAGACTATGCACTGAATCCTGGCCACATAGGACCACTCGTTCTTCTTTGCTGATGGGAAAAGCCACAGGCTTTGCTCCCTGTACAAGTACCACTATAAGCAAGGCTGTTAGATGAGCTATGCAGCTTTCTGTGTGATCTGGTTAGGTTTCCTGGTTGGGCAGACTGAAGGATGCATTCAACAGTGGACAGGGCTCTGAATCATTTACCTGCCTGGGCACAGTGAGAGAACCAACTCCAAGGTTGGGAAGGCTCTTTGTGGTCTTGACTCAAGCTGACCCATGCCCCAAGCTCCCTGGCCAAATAGGGTCACTGCCTTGGCTCTACAGCCTATCAGCTCTGCCTGCTGTACTCTCTGCTCAAACATTGCTGAGCTACATAGCTTCCAGGTGCTCTTGGCCGCCTTTCCGGTGATACAGTGTCAGGAAATATATTCAGCAGTAGGCCAGGCTATGACCCAGCCTCCCTGCCTGAGTGGGGGCAGACCAGGCTCGAGGGCTGGCAAGTGTTTGTTTGAGGACCCAAATCTAACAGACTTGCACCTCATCAAGTACCCTGGTCAAGACTGTGCCAATGACTTGGTTCTGAAGAGGAGCAAAAAGCCTCTGGTCGGGACTACTACTTGGGTGCTGCAGGTAGGAATTCAGTCTGCCAAGGTCCGGTTGCTGGTTGTTGCAAGCTCCTTCCCTTTCTCCATCATAATCAGATTCCCAGTGTTCAAGTCCCTCAGATTCTCCTGCAGTTCCCATGGGGTGAGACCAGAGTGGGGGCTCCCAGAAAGCAACCCACAACACTGGGGGCACTGGATATCCATCTTGGGCTTTCTTTTCCCCCTGCTGGAATTGTAGGCTCAGGGGAGACCTCTCTGCATGATCCTGCATCAGCCTGGGGGATGGGTAATGCAGTCAGGATAAGCCACTCCTCTTACCCTTCTAATGAAATCTGTCTCAGTCTCTGTGTTGCAGGGGCGTGTCAGCCTCACCCCATGTTCTAGGATTTTCTCAGTGGTGTTTTGTCCATGAAGAGCTGTTAGTTATTGTTCTTGGCTGGGGAGGGGAGCAAAGTCAGGAATGTTTTATGTCACCATCTTGGTGATGTACTCTGGACTGCTACTTTTTACTATAAACCTTGTAGAACTATTATATTAATCTTTTTTAAACAATGATATGTATAATTTAGAAAAAATGAAATTACGAATTCACTAAAAGAATTATTAGTCACCCACTAAGTCTCTTGGTAATTAACAGACTGACCTGACTTCCCAAACCAGCAGAATATCGCCATTCCAACATTCTATAATACATTTTTCATTATAGAAAGACGGAAAATAGAGCAAATATGAAGAAATAACCTGGAGTAGCACCACTCAAAGATAATAGTTAAATATTTTAGTATAATCTGAGTTTTTCTAGGCATTTTTTCAACAACCGAGTTCATATCTGGCAAGTACATTTGTGTCCTATATTCGTATCTAAAAATGTCAAAACTATGTAAGATCATTTGTTGGGGAAGAAAAAAAAGAACCCAACCTCTCATACTCATAGTAAAGCAATTTAGCATGCATATTTACTCAGGAGAAGATTGGATGCACAGAGTGAAAAGTTTGAAGTTTTTAACAAAGAGTTAAAAATATAAAGAACAACCGAACAGCGATGAAGAATACAATAACTGAAATGAAAAATACCCTGGAAGGAATCAACAGTAGAATAAACAATACAGAGGAATGGATCAGTGAGCTAGAAGACAGAGCAGTGGAAATCGCTGATGCTGAACAGAGGGGAAAAAAAAGAATGAAAAGAAATGAGGACAGTTTAAGGGACCTTTGTGACAACATCAAGCACACTGATATTTGCATTATAGGGATCCCAAAAGGAGAAGAGAGAGAAAGAAAGGGGCTGAGAACATATTTGAAAACAAAATAGCTGAAAACTCCCCTAACCTAGTAAAGGAAACAGTCATCCAGGCCCAGAAAGTGTAGATAGTCCCATACAAGATTAACCCAAAGAAGAACACACCAAGACAGATTGTAATTAACATGGCAAAAATTAAAGATAAAGAGAGAATATTAATAGCAGCAAGGGGAACACAACAAATAACATACAAGGGCACTCCCATAAGGTTATCAGCTGACTTTTCAGCAGAAAATCTGCAGGCCAGATGAGAGTGGCATGATGTATTTAAAGTAATAAAAGGAAAAAGCCTACAACCAAGGATACTTTATCCAGTAAGGGTCCTAATTAGATTTGATGGAGAGATCAAAAGGTTTACAGACAAGCAAAAGCTAAAGAGTTTAGCACCACTAAACCAGCTTAACAAGAAATATTAAAGGATCTTCTCTAAGTGAAAAAGAAAACTCCACAACAGGTAACATGAATATTACAAAATGAAAACACCCAATAGTAAAGGCAAACATACAGTAAAGGTAGGAAATCATCCTCACACAAAGCTATTATGGAGGTTAAAAGACAAATAGTAAAATCATCTATATCCACATAAGCAGTTAAGGGATACATAAAACAATTAGATGTAAGATATAATATCAAAAACACTAATCATGAGGGGAGAAGAGTACAAATACAGTGTTGTTAAAATGCATTTGAAATTAAGAGATTAGCAATTTAGAATGATCACGTATGTATATAGATTGCTATATAAAAACCTCATTGTAACCACAAACCAGAAATCTATAATAGATATACACACAAAAAAGAAAAAGCAATCCAAACATATCACTAAAGACAGTCATCAAATCACAAGAGAACAAAAGAAGGAAAAAAAAACCAGACCTACAAAACAACCCCCAAACAATGAACAAAATGGCAATAAAAACATACTATCAGTAATTATCTTAAATTTAAATGGACTAAGTATCCCAATCAAAAGACATAGAGTGGCTGAATGCATACAAAAACAAGACCTATATATGTGCTGCCTATAAGAGACTCACTTCAGATCTAAAGACACACAGACTGAAAGTGAGGGGATGGAAAAGAGTATTCCATGCAAAAGGAAATCACAAGTAATCCAGGATATGAATACCTATGTTAGATAAAATAGGCTTTAAAATAAGGACTGTTACAAGAGCCAAAAAAAGATATTACATAATGATCAAGGGATCAATCCAAGAAAAAGATTTCAATTGTAAATATATATGCACCCAACATTGGAGCACCTCAATACATAAAGCAAATATTAATGGACATAAGGGAGAAACAGATAGTAACACAATAATAGTAGGGGAATTTAACACCCCGCTTGCATCAATGGACAGATCACCCAGACAGAAAATCAACAAGGAAACACTGGCCTTAAATAACACATTAGACCAGATGGACTTAATTGCCATATATATATATATTTATGGAACATTCCATCAGTAAGCCGAAGAATACACATTCTCTTCAAGTGCACATGGAACATTCTCTAGGATAAATTACATGCTAGGCCACAAAACAAGCCTTGGTAAATTTAAGAAAACTGAAATCATATCAAGCATCTTTTCTGGCAATAATGCTATGAGACTAGGAATAAACTCTTGGAAAAAACTGCAAAAACACACAAACACCTGGAGGCTAAACAATATGCTACTAAACAATCAATGGATCATTGAAGAAATCAAAGAAGATATAAAAAAAACCAAGACGTAAATGAAAATGAGAACACAATGATCCAAAATCTATGGGCTGCAGCAAAAGTACTTCTATGAGGGAAGTTTATAATGATACAAGCTTGCCTCAGGAAACAAGGAATATCTCAAATAAACAATCTAATCTTACATCTAAAGGAGCTAGGAAAAGAACAATCAAATCCCAAAGATAGTAGAAGGAAAGAAATCATAAACGTCAGAGCGAAATAAATGAAATAGAGACTAAAAACAAACCAGAAAAAATGAATGAAACTAAAAGCTGGTTCTTGGAAAACTTTAATAAAATTAATAAACCTTTAGCCAGACTCATCAAGAGAAAAAAAAGAGATGGCCCAAATCAATAAAATCAGAAATGAAAAGAAAGAGAAGTTACAACCAACACCACAGAAACACAAAAACTCATGAGACTATTATGAACAACTATATGCCAATAAAATGGACAACCTAGAAGAAATGGACAAATATCTATAAATATACAATCTCCCATGAGTGAACCAGGAAGAAATAGAAAATATGAATGGACCGATTACCAGTAATGAAATTGAATCAGTAATTAAACTCCCAACAAACAAAAGTCCAGGACCAGATGGCTTCACAGGTGAATTTTACCAAATATTTAGAGAAGAGTTAACACCTATCCTCCTCAAACTATTACAAAAAATTGCAGAGGAAGGAACGCTTCCCTATTCATCCTATGAGGCCAGCATCAACTTAATATCAAAACCAGACAAAGATAGCACACAAAAAGGAAAATTATAGTCCAACATCACTGATAAACATATATTCAAAAATCCTCAACAAAATATTAACAAATCAAATCCAACAGTACATTAAAAGGATCAAGTGGGATTTATCCCAGGGATGCAAGGATTTTTCAATATCCACAAATCAGTGTGATACACCACATTAACAAACTGAAGAACAAAAACCATACGATCATCTCAATATATGCAGAAAAACTTTTGACAAAGTTCCACATCCATTTATGATGAAAACTCTCCAGAAAGTCAGCATAGAGGAAACATACCTCAGCATGATAAAGTCCATATATGACAAACCCAGAGCTAATATCATTCTCAATGGTGAAAAGCTGAAAGCATTTCCTCTCAGATCAGGAACAAGACAAGGATGCCCACTCTTGCCACTTTTATTCAAAGTAGTTTTGGAAGTCCTAGCCACAGCAATCATAGAAGAAAAAGAAATAAAAAGGAATCCAAATTTGAAGGAATAAGTAAAACTGTCACTCTTTGCAGATGACATGATACTATACATTGAAAATCCTAAAGATGTTACCAGAAGACTACTAAAACTCAATGAATTTGTTAAAGTTGCAGGATACAAAATATATAGAAATCTGTTTCAGTTCTATAATCTAACAATGAAATATGAGAAAGGGAAATTAAGGAAACAATCCCACTTACCATTGCATCAAAAAGAATAATATACCTTGGAATAAGCCCACTTAAGGAGGTAAATGACCTGTACTTGGAAAAACTAAGATGAAAGAAATTGAAGATGGTAAAAAAAAGATGGAAAAATATACTGTGTTCTTTGATTGGAAAAATTAATATTGTTAATATGACCATGCTACCCAAGAAAATCTACAGGTTTAGTGCAATCCCTATCAACATACCAATGGCACTTTTCACAGAACTAGAAAAAAATAGTTTTAAAGTTTGTGTGGAAATACAAGAGACCCCAAATAGCAAAAACAATCTTGAGAAAGAACAGAGCTGGAGAAATCATGATCCCTGACTTCAGACTACACTACAAAGCTACAGTAATCAAAACAGTGTGGTACTGGGACAAAAACAGACACATAGATCAATGGAACAGAATAGAGAGCCCAGAAATAAACTCACACACTTATGGTCAATTAATCTATGACAAAGGAGGCAAGAATATACAATGGAGAAAAGACAGTCTCTTCAATAAGTGGTGCTGGGAAAACTGGACAGCTACATGTAAAAAATATGAAATTAGAACATTCTGTAACACCATTTACAGAAATAAACTAAACATTGATTAAAGAAAGACCTAAATGTAAGACCAGAAACCATAAAATTCCCAGAGGAAAATGTAGACAGAACACTCTTTGACATAAATCATAGCAATATTTTCTGGATTTGTCTCCTAAAGCAAAGGAAATAAAAGCAAAAACAAACAAATGGGACTTAACCAAACTTAAAAACTTTTGCACAGCAAAGGAAATCATTGACCAAATGAAAAGATAACCTACTTAATGGGAGAAAATGTTCTCAAGTGATACGGCCGATAAGGAGTTAATATCCAAAATATATAAACAGCTCATAGAGCTCAACAGTAAAAAAACAAACTTGATTAAAAAATGGGCAGAAGATCTGAAGAGACATTTTTTCCAAAGAGAACATGCAGATGGCCAACAGGCACATGAAAAGATGCTCATCGCTAATCAGAGAAATGAAATAAAAACCACAATGATAGATCATCTCACACCTGTCAGAATGGATATCATCAAATAGAGCACAAATAACAAATGTTGGTAAGCCTGTGGAGAAACTATGACCCTTGTACACTGTTGGTGGGAATGTAAATTGGTGCAGCCACTGTAGACAACTGAATGGAGGTTTCTCAAAAAACTAAAAATAGAACTACAATACGACCCAGCAATCCAACTCCTGGGTATATGTCCAAAAATACAAAAACACTAATTTGAAAAAATACATGTGCCCCAATGTCATAGCAGCATTATTTACAATAGCCAACATATGGATGCGACCTAAGTTCCCATCAACAGATGAATGGATAAAGAAGATGTGGTATATGTATACAATGGAATACTACTCAGCCATAGAAAAGAATGAAATATTGCCATTTGTAACAACAGGATGGACTTGGAGGGTATTATGCTGAGTGAAATAAGTCAGAGAAAGACAAATACTGTATGGCATCACTTATATGCGGAATCTAAAAAATACAACCAACTAGTGGATATAACAAAAAAGTAACAGACCAAAAGATATAGAGAACAAACTAGTGGTTATCTGTGGAGAGAGGGAAGAGGTGAGGGGCAATATAGGTTAGGGGATAATGGGGTATAAACTATTATGTATAAAATAAGCTACAAGGATGTATTGTACAACACAGGGAATATAGCCAATATTTTATAATAACTATAGAGTATAACTTAAAAATTGTGAATCACTACTGTACACTAACATATAATATTGTACATCAAGTATATTTCAATTTTTAAAAAAGGCATTTGAATTGGAGAGGAAGAAACAAAACTGTCACTATTTGCAGATAACATATTATATATAGAAAATGCCAAGAACTCCACCAAAATACTGAATTCTTTTGCATTTATATACATTAACAAACTATCAGAAGGAAAAATTAAGAAAACAATCCCATTTACAATCAAAAAGAATTAAGTACCTAGGAATAAATCTAACAAGGAAGTGAATGACCTACACTGAAAACTATAATTCATTGATGAAAATAATTGAAGACACAAATAAATGGAAAGGTATCTTGTGTTCATATGTTGAAAGTCTTAGTTTTAAAAATGTCCACACTACCAAAAGCAATCTACAAATTCAATCTGTGCAATCCATATCAAAATTGCAATGGCATTTTTCACATAAATATACAAACCTAAAATTTGTATGAAACCACAAAAACCCTGAATAGCCAATGAAATCTTGGAAAAGAACAAAGACATCATGCTTCTCAATTTCAAAGTATATCACAAAGCTTTAGTAATCAAAACATTATGGTATTGGCATAAACACAGGTACATAGATCAATGGAACAGAATACAGAGCCCAGAAATAAACCCATGCATTTATGGGGAATTAATCTATGACAAAGGAGTCAAGAATATATAATCGGGACAGAATATACACAAAGTACAGTCTCATCAACAAATGTGGCTGGGAAAACTGGACAGCTACATATGCATGAGAATGGGTCTAGACCCCTATCTTACACTATACACAAAAATAAACTCAAAATGGATTAAAATTGTGAATGTAAGACCAGAAACTGTAAAACTCTAGAAGAAAACATAGGCAGTAAGCTCCCTGACATAGGTCTTGGTAATGATTTTTTGGATCTGACTCCAAAAGCAAAAGGCAATAAAAGAAAAATAAACAAGTGGGACTATATCAACCTAAACAGCTTCTGCACAGTAAAGGAAACCACTAACAAACTGAAAAGGCAACCAAATGAATGGGAGAAAATATTTGCAAATCATATATCTGATAAGAGGTTGAAATCTAAAATGTGTAAAGAACTCATACAACTCAATAGCAAAAAACCAATCTGAGTAAAAAATGGGGAGAGAACCTGAATAGACATTTTTCCAAAAAAGTCATACAGATGACCAACAGGCACAGATGCTCAATATCACTAATCATTAGGGAAATGAAATCAAAACCACAATGAAATCATCTTACACTTTTAAGAATGGCTATTATAAAAAGACAAGAGATAAGTGTTGGTGAGGATGTGGAGAAAAGGGAGCCTTTGTTGACTGTTGGTGGGAATGTAAACTGGTGCAGCTGCTATGGAGAACAGTATGGAGGTTCCTCAAAAAATGAAAAATAGAACTACCGTAGGATTCAGCAATTCCACTTCTGGGTATTTATCCACTTCTGGATATTTATCTGGGTATTTATCTGAAGAAAATGAAAACACTAATTTGAAAAAGGTTCATTCTGCAACTCCACGTTCATTGCAGCATTACTTATACTAATACACTTTTATTATAATGTAATGCATCCATTGACCAATGAATGTAATATATAGAAGATGTGATTATACACACACACATATGCACATGCACCCAACACACAGGAATTCTATTCAGCCATAAAAAAGAGTGAAATCTTGCCATTTGTGACAACATGGATGAGGGCATTGATGCTAGGTGAAATAAGTCACAGAAAGACAAATACCATATGACCTCACAAGTGGAATCTAAAAAACAAACAAACAAAAAAAGCTCAGATTCATATGTACAGAGAGACTGGTCGTCGCAAGAGGCAGTGGGTGGGCAAAATAAGTGAAAGTAGTCAAAAGGTACAAACTTCCAGTTATAAGACAAGTCCTGGGGATGTAGGTACAATACGGTGACTATAGTTAATAATACTGTGTTGTATAATTGAAAGTTGCTAAGCAAGTAGATCTTAAAAATTTTCATCTCAAGAAAAAAATTATAAATATGTACAGTGATAGATGCTGACTAGACTTACTGTGGTGATCATTTCCCAGTTATACAGATATGGAATCATTTTGTTGTATACCTGAAATTAATATTTTATATCAATTAAAACTCAGTAAAAATATAAGGGCTAGTTGGCTTCATGTTCCATATGAGTCTTCCCCAGTCTCTTCCTCTCCTTTATTTTCTTCTGTGTTGGTGTGAGAAATTGAGGAAAAAGAACTGATCTAGGTAATTCCTGGCTACCCAAAGAAACCTAGCTGGTAAGTTTATAATCTGAAAATAATAGTTGAAAACTATTATATACTTACCTATGTAGTTACCATTTCCAGTGCTTTTCTTTCCATCATGTAGAGCCAAACTTTCATCTGATATTATTTTCCTTCTGTCTTTAACATTTTTTCATTTCTTTAACAATTCTTTTACTGTGGGTCTGCTGGTGATGAATTCTCTCAGCTTTTCGATGTCTGAAAAAGTATTTTGTCTTCAGTTTTGAAAGACGTTTTCACCAAGTATAGAATTCTAAGTTGACATTTTTCTTGCTCCACTATCTTGTTTGCATTTTTCCTATGAGTAATCTGATGCCATCCTTATCTTTGTTCTGTCTAGAATGATTTTTTTTTTTTACCCTTCTGATTGGTTTTAAGACTGTGTTTTTATCACTGCTTTTAAGCGTTTGATTATGATGCACCTTGGTGTATTTTGTTGTTGTTGTTTTTCTTGGGGTTTGTTGAGCTCTTGAATCTGTGAATATATTATTTTCATCAAATTTGGATATTTTTTATTACTTCTTCAATTTTTTAGTTTCCTATGCTCTTCTCCTTTCCTTTGGAGACTTCAATTACACATATATTAGGCCAGCTGATGTCCCACAGTTCCTTGATGCTCTGTGTATTTTTTTTTTATAATTCTCTTTTCATTCTACATTTTCGAGGGTTTCTATTTCATGTTCACTAATCTTTTCTTCTGCAATGTCCAATCTGCCATTAACCCCATTTAACGTATTTTTCATCTCACATGTAGATTTCTTTACCTCCAGAATTTTAGTTCAAAACCAGTATTTTTTTTTTTTACAAAAACTTCCATGTCTCAAGGTTTTGTCCATATGGAATATAGTTAAAATAACTGCTTCAATGTCATTGTCTGCTAATTCAAATATATGTGTCAATTCTGGGATAGTTTCAATTCACTGATTTTTCTTCTCATTATAGGTCATATTTTCTTGCTTCTTTATAATTCTGGTAATTTTTTTACTGGATGTCACACACTGAATTTTACCTTAATGAATGCCAGATATTGTTGTATTCTTTAAAATATTTCTAAACTTGGTTCTAGGTTGCAGTTGTTACTTGGAAACTCTTTAGTCCTTTTGGTTCTTGCTAAAATTTGTTAGGTGGGCCTGGAGCTATGCTCTGCCTGGGGATCATTATTCCCCAATACTGAGGCAAGACTCTTCTATGTACTTTACCCAATGCCCCATGAATGATCAGTTTTCAACCTTAGAAATAGGCATTATTTCTGGCCCTGTATGAAGACCAAGAGCAGCCACCTCTCATCGTTTCAGGTTGTTCTTTCTCCAGCTTTGGGTAGTTTCCTCACATACATGCACTGATCAGTATCCAGCTGAATACTCTTCATATAACATAGGTCTTTGCTTCCAGAAGATTTCATCTGGAATCTTTACACTCTTTTACACAGCATGAATTTTCTCTAGTGCTTAGTGATTATGTTTTTAGACTGAGTCATACCTTAGGGCAGTGGTTCTCAACATGTGGCCCCTAGATCAATGATATCAGTATCACCTGGCAACTTATTAAAAATGAAGATTATTAGGTTGCATCTCAGACATATAGAATTGGAAATTCTGGATGGGGAGGCATTTTGTGGAGCCAGCAATCTGGGTTTTAACAAACCCTTCATGCAATTCTGATGGGTGCTAAATTTGAGAACCAATGCCTTAGAACCCAGAGTTTGAGTAAAGGGGGAAGGAGTCTTAGGTAATATTTCAAGTGCCATTGAATCCTCATAATTGTGCAGCTGCCAGTCTCAGTTGCAAACAATTTGGCCTTGATCAGGTAAAGAATTGAAGATGACAGGAGTTACTCAAGATAAAGAGAATCTAAGAAGCAGAAAAGTTTTTCTTCTTGGAAAGTTTCTTGGTTAAAACAATTCTTTCCAAATTTCCTCTTCTCTTAGAGCATAGGGAGTTTGGGAGATGAGAGGGTTGTAGAGAGTTGGGCACTGCAGTAACTAATCTTATGATGTACCTAAGGCTTTCAAGGGAAATGAGCTAAGGGACTGTGCTCAGGGACCATGTCTCCAGCTTTTGGAATTTCTCAGTCCCTAATCCCATGTCTGGTAAACAGGCTGTTGACTCCAGAGGGGAAGTTGGCAGCAGCAAAAAACGGGAGAGGAGTTCATGCCATAGGGCAGTGTACATTGGACAAGAGTTGCAACAATGTTGGGTAAAAGCACTTATCATGAAAAAATTGGCCTTTCAACAGCAGTGGGCCAATTTCCCAGGCAGGCAAGGTTTGTTTGTCCAAAAGGTCTTACTCTGTCTCTCTTGGCCACATGATGGCCCTGCCTCTCCTCTCTGCCAGTCAAAAATGGGACAAGAAGGGCAGAGAAGAGACAGAAGCTGCTGCTCTATTTATTTTAGTGGTTTGCTTCTTCCTTGCCAAACAGTAAATTTATTCATATTTATATAACCAGGTTCTTCCTAAATAGACCCTAATTTGAAAAGGAAAGATTGGTAGTCTGAGGAACATCTTAGACAGTATGAAAGACAGGGTTGACTTTGCTCATTGCTGGACAATACACACAGGTGATACAAGTGCCCCAAAATTTTGAGTACTCAGGAATTGTATCACATATTCTTTGCCCATAGAACTGTTAGGTCACCCAGCTGGGGCCCTTTAACCTCATCTCTATGCTCAGCTCTGCCATTCCCAAAATTCTGATATTAATCTAGTTTCAAGTTTCCTCACGTGTTCATTACTTTCCTCAATAACCATTTACTAGTGATTTACTAAAAGCCAAGCTTGTAGCAGGTGCTAGGAAACATCAAAAAGGAAGTACCATCCTGCTTTTAAAGAACAGAGCCATACAAAAGTGCAAAGGGTACTCTCAGGGTAACAGGAGTCCTGGGCCAGGAGCTCTTTATTGCTGCAAGGTCTATATAGTCTCTTTTGTCTGGATACAGTCACTGAGCTCTGCGCATGTTGCCTGTAACTAAATGTTGGTCTCCTATACCCACACTCCCTCACCTCACCACTGCCACCATAATCAAGTTCCTACCTTAGAGCCTTTATTCAGTTATAATAACTAGCATTTATAAGCCATTTAATACATGCAAACATTCTCTAAGGGCTTAACACTATCTAATACATCACCTCATTTAATTTTTAGAGCAACTTGATGAGAGGCTGTTAGGCTATTATCCCCACTTACAGATGAAAAAATTGAGGTATGGAGGAATGAGGTAATAATCCTCATTCCTGCCTTGCAATGACAATCTTATCTAGTTTTTGGAGCTCCGTCTTGAATGCAGAGACCCATGCCTGAGTTTATATCTGATTCTGGAATCACTCTGCCAGTGCCTGCCTAGAGGAATTCTGGTCGCAAACAAGAACCTGTTTCTTACCTGGGTCTTAGTGTGCATCTTACTGTATTTTGGGTTATTTGTTTCCTTGGCTCTCTCTCCTTCTAGACTGTGAGCTATTCGATAGCAGGGATCACTTGGCACATACTTGATATCTAATACATATTTTTTTTCCCTCCCTTTGTAGTAGATGCTGAATGGATGTATCTTAAATGCTGCTGGACCTTCCCGTGGTACCTGCCTTACTTGGCAGCTTTATCTAATCTAGGGCTCTTACACTTAAATAAATCAGCTAGGCTGAGGGCAGTGTAAGAGGCAGTAGTGGGGAATGAGGCATACTGAAAAGTGTCCAATTTAAGGAGGCAGCTGTTACTCATTTCCAGCTGATTACTGCCCTACAAAAATGATGACTCCATGCTGCCAAATTTTCAAGATAATTCAGAACTATGGATTGTTACATAAAATCTTCCAAACTTAAAAACACTGCCAAACCAAGGAAATCTAAAGTCCAAATTTTCTATATGCATTCTACATATTTTTAAAGAGCTAATAGTTGTTTTTTAGATGATTTGTTTAGATGTAGAGACATAGACACACATATGAACACTCAAAAAATAGTGTTTATGATAATATGAACTAACAGAGCCAGGGCAAATGAATCAATCATGAGGCTAGTATATAGAAGCAAAGATTTCAAAAGGAGAGAGAATAAAGTTGGGGAAAGACCAATGAGAACAGATCTGGGATAAAGGGGAAAGTGAAGAAAATCTAATTGCTAGCTCTAATAGGGCATTTATTAAATCTCTTCTCTCAATAATGTGATAGTTCATAGGCTATAGCTAAGGAGTTGTAATGCCTTGCTACTGTGGTGTTAAAATGACAGGGTGGCAACTTCATCTGTTTTGGAGTTTGGGGGGATGTTTTGCTGGCTTGCTTACTTGGGAACCCCCTGCTTTATGGAAGTGTTTTCTAGAAACTCCTTTTGCCTGCAACCATACCCACAATCTTCATTAATGTGTGTGGGCCCTGCTCATGGGAAACAAGGCTTGAGAGGATAATTTTTTCACAAAAAGATGATTTTAGAATACCATAGATTCATATGGAACATGTTGAGAATTTCTTGAAAGATGGTACCATCTTCAGGAAATGGAGAAGAATTTGCTAATTTTTGTGAATATTTCTTCAACACCTATTATGCACCACGTATGGTTGTGAGCAACTTTCACTGAGCAATGGTGGGTAAAAAGAAATAAAAGCTGTGCTGTCTATCTTTTCAGAAATGTACAATTGGCTTGGGTGGGAAGAAAATGGAGCCATCTGTAGAGGAGTACGTTCAAGGAAGGTGCAAAATGAGAATGAGGAAAGGAGAAAAATCAGAGAAGGAGATATGCATTCTGACTTTGGACTGAGAATCTCTTTGCCAATTTGTCCTTACACATGAAGTCTTATTCTTTGCACACTCTTGCAATCTGTAATACTGCAAAACAAAGTTAGATTGTTTCCCTCTTATTTTAATACTCAGTAAGGCCTAGGCCACATTAGTTTTTGCTGCAAAAACTTAACATGGCCTCAAATAACATCATTCTCAAGCATGTTCCTAACTGTGATTATTGTATGCAAGATTAGATTAGACGTTGACATACATGAAAAATGAGAATGATAACTAAATAAAAACCAGGTGACATCACCAAGATAGCAATATAGGTTATTCCTGACCTCACTCCTCCTCACAAGAACTAACAACTATTCATGGACAAGACACCACTGAGAAGACCTTAGAACACGAGGGTGAGGTTGAAGCACTCCCTGCACCACAGAGACCAAGACCCACCACATTAGAAGGGTAAGAAGAATGGTTACACACTGCATTGCTCTTCCCCAGATCAGCAGAGCACAACAATGAAAGGTCTCCCCCCAGCCTTCAGATTCTCCAGTGAGAAAAGAGAGCCTGGAGTAGACATCCAGCTTCCCTAGCACTGTGGGTCATTTCTTGGGAATCCTCACTCCAGTCTCATCCCACAGAAATTGCAGGGAAATCTGTTTGTGGACTTGACCACTGTGAATCTGACTGTGATGGAGAAGGGACTAGGGGCTTGCAACAATCAGCACTCAGATCTTGGCAGACTATGTTCTTACCTACTGTGCCCAAGTAGTAATCCCAATCAGCAGATTTGCTCATCAGCAGAACCAAGTCAGTGTGCAGTTGACCAGGGAACGTGGTGGGGTGCATGTCTGCCTGATTTGAGTCGTTAATGAAGAGTCATGTCAGCCCCGGACACTGGTCTGCCCCTTCCCAGGCAGGGGAGCTGAGTCATAGCCTGGTCCTCTGCTGAGTATAGCTACTGGCCATATCCGACCAGAAAGGCTGGCCAAGACACCTGGAAAGTTTGTAACCCAGCAATGCTAGAGTATTGTGCACAGAGCAAAGCCATTTGCCAGGGAAATTGAGGAATAGCTTGGCTTGAGTCAGGACCACAAACAAGAGGCTTGCCAGGCTTGGAGTTGGTTCCCCTACTCCACCCAGGCAGAGGAGCTAATTCATAAGCCTTTTTACTGCTGAATATAGCTCCTGGTCCCTTGCAACTAGAAAGACTGATCAAGAACACCTGGGAAGCTGCTTAAAGTTGGCCCTCCTAGTCCACCTAGGCAGGGAGCTAATTGCTAGTGCCACCCACTGCTAAGTGTAGCTACTTGATCTGCCTGACCATAAAAACTGACAGAGTCCAGCAGGCAGACCTGATTATCTGCAGAGTAAGGCCAGCAGCCCTGTTCAGCCAGGAAACCTGAGGCCTGGGTCAGCTTGAGTTAAGACCACAAACAAAGAGCCTTACTGACCTTGGAGCTGGTTCTCCTCCTCTGCCTGGGCAAGGAAACTAATTCAGAGCCTCACCCATTGCTGAATACAGCCTTTAGCCTATCCCACCCAGGGAATCTAACCAGAGCATAACGGAAGCTGCATAGTTCATTCACAGCCCTGCTTACAATGACACTTGAACAGACAGCACAGCCCATGACTTTCCACATCTATAAAAAAAAAAAACCCCAAACCAAGGACCCCATATGGCCAGGAAATTCAGTGCATAGTTTGCCTTATTTGGGTCCCTAAAGAACAAGCCATGTGGGTCCTGGGGTCAGTTCTTCTACTCTGTCAGGGCAAGTAAGCTACTTCATAGCTCCACCTTCTATAAGTATAGTATTGTCTCTACCATCTAGGAAGATATACCAAATAGCCCTGGCAACTGTGGAGCCCATCCTATACAGAAATTGAGCCAGAAGTCCTGTTTACCTTTTCTCAGCCAGTGGCAACTCCTCCAAAATTGGAGCTTGGGCAGTGGCCACACCCAATAATAGACAATGATAGCAAGCCCCATCTGCCCAAGGATGTTATCAGCTGACCCTCCAGAAACACAAATTGAGCTGACTGGTGAAGAACTGTCTCTGCCAAAGCAAACCCATAACATCTGGAAGAAGATATTACTTACTCAAATGCACAGATACCAATGTAAGAAATAAAAAATCATGAAATATCATGTAAACATGACACCATAGGAAATTAATAAAGCTTCAATAACTGTCCCTAAAGAAATGGAGACCTATGAAATGTCAAAAAAGCAATTCAGAGAATCCTCTTAAACTTAGTGAACTATAGACACACAGAAAGACAACAACATGAAATTAGGAAACAATGCATGAACAAAATGAGAGTTTCAACAAAGAAATAAAACCATTAAAAATCCCAGAAATTCTAGGTCTGAAAAATACAATAAGCAAACTGAAGAGCTCAACAGAGAGCTTCAAAAGTAAACTTGACCACAGAGAAAACATTCAGTGATCTAGAAGACAGGGCATTTGAAACTATCCAGTCAGAAGAGCAAAAATAAAAGAGAATGAAGAAGAGTGAAGAAAGCCTACAGGACTTACGGGATATAATTTTAAAACTACAATATTCACAAAAAACTACAATATCCACATTGTAGAAATTCAAGAAGGAGAAGAGAAAGAGAAAGGGACCAAAAGTATACTTAAAGCAATAATGGCTGAAAATTTCCCAAACCTGGGAGAGAAATGGACATCCAGATTCATAAGGCCCCCAACTCCCCAAATGGGCTGAACCTGAATAGAGTTACACTGACATACATTATAATCAAGTTGTCAAAAGTCAAAGGCAAAGAACTTTAAGAGCCACAAGAGAAAAGACAGAAGTTACATGTAAGTAAACCCCATAAAACAATCAGTGAATTTCTTAACAGAAACATTTCAAGCAAGGATAGAATTGTATGATATATCCAAATTACTGAAAGAAAAAAAAAAGTTAATCCAGAATTTTATACATGGCAAAGCTGTCCTTCAGAATTGAAGGAGATAGACTTTCCCAAACAAACAAAAGCTCAGGGAGTTTATCACCATTGGACCTGTCTCACAAAATATGCTAAAGTCCTTTCAGTGGAAATAAAATGACACTGATTATCATCATAAAAACATAAGAAAGCAGCATAAAACTCACTGGTAATGATAAATGTATAGCAAAATTTCAAATCTGTAAACATAATGATTGTGTGTAACTCACTTAAACCCTAGTTTAAAAGTTAAAAAAGTCTTGGTAAAAATAACCATAACTACAATAAGCTGTTGTTGGATATACAACATAAAAATATATAAACTGTAATATAATAATCTAAAATGTGAGGGAAGAAGTAAAGTGTAAGAGTTAGGAATTCTATTCAAATTAAGTATTTATCAGTTTCAAATAGGTGTTATCAGTTTTAAGGTATTTTATGTAAGCCTCATGGTTTCCACAAGGGAAAAAAATACCTGTAGTTATTACACAAAAGAACATGATAAAAAAAAGTCAATGCATACTGATACAAAAAAACAAACAAACACCCAAAAAACAAGAACAACAAAAAAACCCCATCAAAACAAAAAAGACAGCAGGATAAGAAACAAGGAACAATAGATCTACAATACAGTCAAAAACAATTAACAAAAATGGAATAGTAAGTCCTTATCTATCAATAATTAAACATAAATGGATTACTTTAAACACAAATTCTGCAGTCAAGAGACATAGAATGACTGAATGGATAAAAAAATAAGATACAAAAAAAATGCTGCCTTCAAGAGACTCACTTTAGCCTTAAAGACACATAAGGAATAAAAGAATAGAAAAAGATACTTTGAGCAAATGGTAACAGTCCCATCCTACCCCTTCCAAAAAAAGAAAGCAGAGTTAGGTATACTTAGATAAAACAAACTTTAAAATAAAAATGGTAAAAAAGAGAAAAAGTTCATTATATAATGATAAAGGGGTCAATCCATCAAGAAGATTACAATGATAAATATTTATGCACCCAACACTGGAGCACTCATATACAAAAAGCAAAATCTAACAGAGCTAAAAGGAGAAATAAACAGCAATACAATAATACTTGGAGACCTTAATACCACACTCTCGACAATGAATAGATCATACAGACAGAGATTAAATGAAGAAACATCAGATTTTAACTACATTATAGCTCAAATGAATCTAACAGACATATAAAGAACATTCTATCTGACGACATTCTTCTCAAGCACACAAGAACATTTTCTAGGATAGGCTACATGGTAGGTGACAAAACAGGTCTTAGCAATTTCAAGAAGATTGAAATCATACCAAGTATTGTCTCTGGCTGCAATGGTTTGAAACTAAAAATAACAGGAGAAAAGCTGGAAAACACATGAATGCATGGATATTAAACAACAGTGTACTGAACAAAAAAAGGATTAAAGAAGAAATTAAGGGGAAATTAAAATGTATTTTGAGACAAACAAAAATGGAAAACAGCAAAACTTATGGGATGCAGCAAAGTAGTCTAAGAGGGAAGTTCACAGCAATACATACCTACAGTAAGAAACAAAATCTCAAATAACCTTGCCTCAAGGACCCAGAAAAAGAACAATAAACTGAGCCCAAAGTTAGCAAAAAGAAGGAAATAAAGATTACAGCAGATATAAATGAAACAGAGAATAGGAAAATAGAAAAGATTAATAAAACTAAGCATTGCTTCTATGAAAAGATAAAATTGGCAAACTATACTAATGAAGGAATAAAGAAAAGGACAAAACCCAACAAATTATAAGTCAATTAGGGGATATTACAACACCACAAAAATACAAAGGATAAGAAGCTACTGTGAACAACTATATGGAAACAAACTAGACAACCTACAAAAAAATGGGAAAATTCTTATAAACATACAACCAACCAAGATTAATTAGGAAGAAATAGAAAACTGGAAAGAAGATCAATTACTAGGAGAGACCTTCAAGATGGCGGAGGAGTAAGACGTGGAGATCACCTTCCTCTCCGCAAATACATCAGAAATACATCTACATGTGGAACAACTCCTACAAAACACTTACTGAATGCTGGCAGAAGACCTCAGACTTCCCCAAAGGCAAGAAACTCCCCACGTGACTGGGTAGGGCAAAAGAAAAAAGAAAAAACAGAGACAAAAGAATAGGGACAGAACCTGCACCACTGGGAGGGAGCTGTGAAGGAGGAAAAATTTCCACACACTAGGAAGCCCCTTCACTGGTGGAGACGGGGGGGTGGGTGGGGGTGAATCTTCGGAACCACGGAGGAGAGCGCAGCAATAGGGGTGCAAAGGGCAAAGTGGAGAGATTCCCTCACAGAGGATCACTGCCGACCAGCACTCACTAGCCTGAGAGGCTTGTCTGCTCACCCACTGGCCAGGATGTGTCGGGGCTGGGAGCTGAGGCTCCGGCTTCTTTGCAGGTCAGACCCTAGGGAGAGGACTGGGGTTGGCTGCTTGAACACAGCCTGAAGGGTGCTACAGCTAGCCGGAGGGAGTCTGGGGAAAAGTCTGGAACTGCCTGAGGCAAGAGACCATTGTTTTGGGGTACGTGAGGAGAGGGGATTCAGAGCGCCGCCTAAACAAGCTCCAGAGATGGGTGCCAGCCGCAGCTATCAGTGTGGACACCAGAGATGGGCATGAAACGCTAAGGCTGCTGCTGTAGCCACCAAGAAGCCTGAGTGCAAGCACAGGTCACTATCCATGCCTCCCCTCCCGGGAGCCTGTGCAGCCCGCCACTGCCAGACTCCCTTGATCCAGGGACAACTTCCCCGGGAGAACACGTGGCACGCCTCAGGCTGTTGAAACATCATGCCAGCCTCAGCTGCCACAGGCTCTCCCCGCATTCCGTACCCCTCCCACCCCCCCGGCCTGAGTGAGCCAGGGCCCCCTAATCAGCCAGTCCTTTAACCCCCTCCTGTCTGGGCAAAGAACAGACGCCCTCAGGCAACCTACATGCAGAGGCGGGACCAAATACAAAGCTGAACCCCAGGAGCTGTGCGAACAAAGAAGAGAAAGGGAAATCTCTCCCAGCAGCCTAAGGAGCAGTGGATTAAATCTCCACAATCACCTTGATGTACCCTGCATCTGTGGAATACCGGAATAGACAACGAATCATCCCAGAATTGAGGTGGCGGACATCAGGAACAATGATATACGTATTTTTCTCCTTTGTCTCTTTATATGAGTGTGTATGTGTATGCTTCTTTGTGTGATTTGTCTGCATAGCTTCACTTTTACAATTTGTCCTAGGGCTCTGTCTGTCCGGTTTTTGTTTTTGTTTTTGTTTTTTTAGTATAGTTTTTAGCACTTGTTATTATTGGTGGATGTGTTTTTTGGTTTGGTTGCTCTCTTTTTTTCTTTTCTTTTTTCTAATACTTTTTAATTTTTAAAAAATTTTTAATAATTATTTCTACTTTTTATTTCAATAACTTTATTTTATTTATTTTTTTCTTTCTTTTTTTCTCCCTTTTCTTCTGAGCCATGTGGCAGACAGAGTCTTGGTGCTCCGACTGGGTATCAGACCTGTGCCTCTGAGGTGGGAGAGCCGAGTTCAGGGCACTGGTCCACCAGAGACCTCCCGGCTCCACATAATATCAAACAGCAAAAGCTCTCCCAGAGATCTCCATCTCAATGCTAAGACCCAGCTCCACTCAACGACCAGCAAGCTACAGTGCTTGACACTCCATGCTAAACAACTAGCAAGAAAGGAACACAAAACCACCCATTAGCAGAGACAGTGCCTAAAATCATAATAAGGTCACAGAAACCCCAAAAACACCACCGGACATGGTCCTGCCCACCAGAAAGACAAGATGCAGCCTCATACACCAGTAGACAGGCACCAGTCCCCTCCACCAGGAAGCCTACACAACCCACTGAACCAACCTTAGCCACTAGGGGCAGACACTAAAACAATGGGAACTACGAACCTGCAGCCCGCAAAAAGAAGATCCCAAACACAGTAAGTTAAGCAAAATGAGAAGACAGAGAAACACACAGCAGATGAAGGAGCAAGGTAAAAACCCACCAGACCAAACAAATGAAGAGGATATAGGCAGTCGACCTGAAAAAGAATTCAGAGTAATGATAGTAAAGATGATACAAAATCTTGGAAATAGAATGGAGAAAAAACAAGAAACATTTTACAAGGACCTAGAAGAAGTAAAGAGCAAACAAACAATGATGAACAACACAATAAATGAAATTAAAAATGCTCTAGAGGAATCAATGGGAGAATAAATGAGGCAGAAGAATGGATAAGTGACCTGGAAGATAAAATAGTGGAAATAACTATTGCAGAGCAGAATAAAGAAAAAAGAATGAAAAGAATTGAGGACAGTCTCAGAGACCTCTGGGACAACATTAAATGCACCAACATTCGAATTATAGGGGTCCCAGAAGAAGAAGAAGAGAAAAAGAAAGGGACTGAGAAAATGTTTGAAGAGAGTATAGTTGAAAACTTCCCTAATATGGGAAAGGATATAGTTAATCAAGTCCACGAAGCGCAGAGTCCCATACAGGATAAATCCAAGGAGAAAAACGCCAAGACACATATTAATCAAACTATCAAAAATTAAATATAAAGAAAAAATATTAAAAGCAGCAAGGGAAAAACAACAAATAACATACAAGGGAATCCCCATAAGGGGATTATGTATATTTGCCTTTACCAATGATATTCTTTCATAATTTTCATATTTTTACTTGTGGTCTGTTCTCTAACACTTAGAAGTTCTTTTACCATTTCTTGTAGAGCCTGTTTAATGCTGCTTAACTCTTTTAGCTTTTGCCTGTCTGTAGAATTCTTTATCTCTCTCTCAAATCTTGAATGAAAGACTTGTCAGGTAGAGTGTTCTTGGTTATAAGTTTTTTTCCTTTACTAACTTAGAATATATAATGTCACTAACCTCTGGCCTACAGTTTCTGCTGAAAAGTTAGCTTACACTCTTATGGGCATTCCCTTATACATAACTAGTTGCTTTCCCTTGCTGCTTTCAAGATTCTCTCTTTATCTTTAATTTTTGCCATTTTAATTACAATGTATTTTGTTGTGGACCTCTTTGGGTTGATCTTGTTTGGGTCTCTCTGTGCTTCCTGGACCTGGATGTCTGTTTTCTTTCCTAGGTTAGGGAAGTTTTCAGCTATTATTTCTTCCAGTAAGTTTACTGTCCCTTTCTCTCAACCTTCTCATTCCTGTATCCCTATAATGTGAAAGTTAACATGCTAGATGTTTTCCCAGAGCTCTCAAACTGTCCTCATTATTTCTTTTTTCTGTTCAGCTTCAGTGATCTCCACTACTCTGTCTTTCAGTTCACTGATTCTCTCCTCTGTATCATCTATTCTACTGCTGATTCCCTGTAGTGTATTATTTCAGTTGTTATATTTTTCAGCTCTATTTGGTTGTTTATATTTTCTAATTCTTTGTTAAACTTCTGTGTTCATTCATTCTTCTTGAGTTCTTTGAAAAGGTCAATAAATTGTATAAAACAACTTGTCAAGAAAAAAGGGGAAAGGAACAAATTATCAGTATAAAAATCATAAAAGGAAATATCACAAGATACCCTACGTACATTCAAAAGATAATAAGAAAATATTATGGACAAAGTTATGCCAATAAATTTGATGATCAGGGTGAGTGAAATGAACAAACTATTTGAAAAACAAATTAGGAAAACTGCCTCAAGAAACATAGAAAACCTAAACAATCTTATATCAATTAAATAAGTTGAAAGTACATTTAAAAAGCTTGCTGTGAAGAAAATCTGGGCACAGATGTTATCACTGGTAAATTTTATCAGGTATTTAAGCAAGAAATACCATGCCTACACAAACTGTTTCAAAATAAAGGAAGACTGTCCATCTATTTTGTGATGCCAACACTATCCTGTTACCATAACCAAAGACATTACAAATAAACTATAAACCAAAATGTTTTGTGGAGATAAAAATACTTGTGATAATAGAAATGGGTTTGAAAAACATATTTTGAATCAAGCTATATATAAAAAGTGGGGTACATTCCAAGAATGCAAGTTTGGTTTATCATTGGCATCCAAATTGAAAAAAAGATCTTTATTTGCAGAAGATATATTTAGAAAACCCTAAAGATTCCAAAAAAAAAAACCCCCAAAAAACTGCTATAGCTAATCAATGAATTCACTAAAGTTGCAGGATTCAAAAAGAGATGTACAAATGTCAGTTGCTTTTCTATATGCTAACAATAAGCTGCAAGTAATTGAAATAATCCTATTTACAGTTGCATCAAAAGGAAGCAAATACCTAGGAATAAATTTAACCAAGGAGGTGCGAGACCTGTACACTGATAACTATAAGACACTGATGAGTAAAACTGGAGATAGAAATAAATGGAATATGTATTCTGTGCTCATAGATTTTAACAATAATAATTCTTCCAATGTGCATACTACCTGACATCATCTAGAGATTTAATCAGTCACTATCAAAATTCCAACGGTATTTCTCACAGAAACAGGACACACAATTCTAAGATTTGTATGAAACCACAAGAGACCCCCGGATAGACAAATCAATATTCAGAAGTAACAGCAAAGCTGGAAGCATCACAATTCCTGATCTCAAAGTATATTACCAAACTATAATAATCAAAGTAGTATGGTATTGGTACAAAAACAGACACAGCAATGGAACAGAGAGCTCAAAAACAAACATGTACATATGGTCAATTAACGTACAAAGGAGCCAAGAATATACAGTGGGGACAGGATCATCTTTTCAATAAATGATTCTTGGAACACTGGACAGCTACATGCAAAAAATAAATAAAGCTGGACCCTTATCTTACACCATACACACAAAAAATCATTAAATAGATTAAAGACTTGAATGTAACACATGAAACCATAAATCTCCTAGAAGATAAAACAGGCGTCAGCTCTTTGACATCAGTCTTGGTAATGATCTGATTTGACACCCAAAACAAAGGCAACAAAAGCTAAAGTGAGTGGGACTACATCAAACTAAAATCTTCTGCACAGCAAAGGAAATCATCACCAAAATGAAAATAAGATCTATGAAATGGGAGAAAATATTTTCAAATCTGAAAAGGGGTTAATATCCCCAATATATAAAGAACTCACAACTTAATAGCAAACAAACAATCTGAGTAAAAAAAGAAAGGGCAGAGGATCTGAATAGACATTTTCCCAAAGATATATGAGCGGCTAACTGGTACTTGAAAAGGTGTTCAACATCACTAATCAGAGAAATGCAAATCAAAACAATGAGAAATCATCTCACTTATTAGGATGGGTATTATCAAAAAGACAAGAAACAACAAGTGTTGGTGAGGATGTGAAAAGGGAACACTTGTGCGCTCTTTGTGGAAATGTAAATTGGTACAGCCACTATAAAAATCCGTATAGAGATTTCTCAGAAAAGTAAAAATAGAGTTACCATATGATACAGAAATTCCCCTTCTGTGTAAACATATGAAGGAAACAAAATCACCGTCCCAGAGAGATGTCTGTATCCCCATGTTCACTGCAGCATTACTTACAATAGCCAAGATATAGCAACAACATAAATGCCTATCAACAGATGAAAGGGTATAGAAAATGCAGCACGTATAGACAATGGAGTACTATTCAGCCATTAAAGAAGGGAATCCTGACATGTTCAACAACATGAATGGTCCTCAAGGGCATTATG
This sequence comes from Balaenoptera acutorostrata, assembly GCF_949987535.1. Classification (NCBI taxonomy): domain Eukaryota; kingdom Metazoa; phylum Chordata; class Mammalia; order Artiodactyla; family Balaenopteridae; genus Balaenoptera; species Balaenoptera acutorostrata. Next base: position 19,760,527 of record NC_080071.1, on the reverse strand, counting down.
ATAAGTGAAATAAGTCAGAGAAAGAAAAACAAATATAGTATGATCTGATATATTGAGTCTTAAAAAAACCAAAGTCATACAAACAGGTATCAGATTTGTGGTTGCCAGAGGTGGGGCAATTGGATGAAGGTGGTCAAAAGGTACAAACTTCCAGTTGTAAGATTAATAAGCTCTGGGGATGCCAGGCAATATTCAAGATGGCAGAGTAGGAGGACTTGGAGCCCACCTCCCCCCAAAAACGCATCAGAACTACATCTACATATGGAACAATTCTCATGGAAAATTGGAAATTGGCCAAAGAGATCCTATACAACCAAAGTTGCAAGAAAGTTCTCCATGTAAGCAAGTAGGACAGAACAAAAGGGCATCAGGTCAGAACCTATACCCCAGGGAGTGATCTGTAGGAAGAGAAGGTCCTCACAGGTGGACCCTTTCCCTGGGGAGTGAGCAGACTGAGCCACAATCTGGGCATCTCAGTCCTGAGGTCCTGTGTGGAGGAGACAAGCCCCCTTGCCTACTGGGAAACCCACTGAGACAGACAGAAGGGCAGGAAAAGCCAGGACTCTACTCACAAAAGAGTGTATGCATGCTGGCTTCCTGACAATCAGGGCAGAGAGCACCTTACACTGGCAACTGCCACCTTGCCACACTTCCCAATCCAGAGGGGCAAACACCCTGGCCCTGCTCACTCCACACCAGAGCGAGATGCAATATATGGGCAAAGACTTGGTTTAGCAACACACAGACAGACTGGGGCACCTGGGACGTGAACCAGGTGGAGCCATTGAGGCCACTGTCAGCACAAACAGCGTGATGGATGGGGTCACAGCAACCACTGTCAATGCATGCATGGGGCAGCACCAAAAATGTGCACAGCAGCTAAGCACCGAATCTCAAGCGGACAGGTCCTGGAGGAGGACTCATCTATCTATTCAGAGACAGCCTGGAGGGTCTGGGGTGTGGTCTGGGTGGGGCCATTGTCAGTGCACTCAGAAGTACACAGCGGTCTTTCTCTGTCAGACTTATTTCATTTAACTTAATGCTTCCAAGTCCATCCATATTGCTGCAAATGGCAAAATTTCACTTTAAGGCTGACCAGCATTCCATTGTGTACATATACACATACCACATCTTCTTTATCTACTCATCTGTTGATAGACACTTAGGTTGCTTCCATATCTTGGCAACTGTAAATTATGCTGCTATAAACATTGGGGTGCATGCATCTTTTTGAATTAGTGTTTTGGTTTTTTTTGATATGTACCCAGGGGTGGAATTGCTGGGTCACACAGTACTTCTATTTTTAGTTTTTTGAGCAATCTCCATACTGTTTTCTACAGTGGCTGTGCACCAGTTTACATTCCCAGCAGCTGTGTACAAGGATTTTTTCCTTTTTCCACAACCTCACCAACATTTGTTATTTGTGTTTTTTGATGATAGCCATTCTGACACGTGTGAGGTGATATCTCATTGTGGTTTTGATTTGCATTTTCCTGATGATTAGTGATGTTGAGTATCTTCTCGTGTGCCTGTTGGCTATCTGCATTTTCTTTTGGGGGAATTGTCTATTCAGTTCTTCTGCCCATTTTTAATTGGTTGTTTGATTTTTTGAGTTTTATGACCTGTTCATATATGTTGGCTATTAATCCCTTATCCATCTAGTCATTTACAAATATTTTCTCCCATTCAGGACAATACTGTATGATATCACTTATATGTGGAATCTAAAAAATACAAAAAACTAGTGAATATAACAAAAAAGAAGCAGACTCACAGATACAGAGAACAAACTAGTGGGTGCCAGTGGGACGAGGGAATGGGGAGGGGAAATATAGAGGTAGGAAAGTAAGAGCTACAAACTACTAGTTATAAAATAAGCTACAAGTATATATTGTACAACACAGGGAATATAGCCAATATTTTATAATAACTAAATGGAATACAACCTTTAAAAATTATGGATCACTATATTATATACCTGTAACTTATATAATATTGTACAGAAACTATACTTCAATTAAAAAAGACATCCAACAACAACAACAAAAAGTATACAGCAGTTACTCTCCCAGCAATAGCACCCTGGCCTTGCCCATTACACACAGCAGCTTAGTGCTAGATCTGGTGCAGGCAGATCCTGGGAGAAGACTCAGGTGGCAGCCCAGATCTCAGGTGGCAGCACAGCTATAACAATACCTCCACCCACAATGCCCTAACCCCCAGTCACAGCCTATTTCACACCAGCCTTGCCTTAGATATGGGTCATACACAGAGAAAAGGACATGACCTTGGGCTGCTTCTGAGCAGAACCGCACATGTATACACAGGTGGCACATAGGTCCTCTGTGAACACACGGGCCTCACTTGCTTCAGCAATCACCTCCTTTGGACCAGGGCACACACTCAAGGGCAATGGAGCATGATTGAATCTGACCATGAGGGCTTCTAATCCAATAATTGGGGAGCAGATCCCACCCCTGACAGGACAGTGATAGCAACAGAGGAGAGGAAGCCCCACCTCACATCCTGCACAGGCTTTAGATACTACAACACAAACTACACTCCCTATCAAGGGGATAACAGCCAGCACACCCTGAGGAAAGCAGTGGCTGGCATTCATGCCAAAACCAGACCTCGCACCAAAAACATTGGCCGTGCAGTCTACACAGGTATGCTCCCACATAAGAAACACCCCTTCAAAACCACAATAGATAACTGTTTCTCCTAAAGTTTATAGAGACAGAGAAACTTAAGTGAAATGAAAAGGCAGAGGACCTACTCCCAATTAAAAGAACAAGAGAAATCTCATAAAAGAAGAAATAATGAGATTCCTGTAATGGCTGCTTCCTGGAAGGCGCTGTCATGTGGACCCTCTTAGCCTCAGCATCCTGAACTGATAGAATTAAACAAAAACCGCTTTCTTTGGAACCTTCAGCCTTTAAGAACCAGTCACCTCAAGATCTCAACATCATGATCTCAGTTTCAACACAATTGTTCCGAGTCCTCTTTTCATTGCTTCTGGTGCTGCCTGTTGTTGAAGCAGTAGAAGCCGGAGATGCAATCGCTCTCTTGTTAGGTGTGGTTCTCAGCATTACAGGCATTTGTGCTTGTTTGGGGGTGTATGCACGAAAGAGAAATGGACAGATGTGACTTTGAAGGGCCTCCTGAATCAAACCTTGCCCTGAAAACCTTTGTGCTATTGAGGTTCAGAACTGAGTTTTGGTGTCTGAAAGTTCTCAAGAAACAGTAAATAGGGTAGCTTCATAGTCTTGGTTATTTCCCTATAAATAGGAACAAACTGATATATTATGTTAAATGGAAAACAAAACTTTTTTTCACAACAAATAATGCACTGAAAAATGCCGTCTGTAATTTGCATTTGCTAGTTAGAAAGAACGTCAAAGAAGTGAGATGGCTGAACTTTGCATAAGTAATATTTCATAGTTTCAGAATTCTCAATAGGAAGAAGAAAACTCTTGCCCAGAATCCTAGGAAATTGCCACTGTTTAGTTATAATCACTGCCTCCTGCATCATTGAGGAGTCTTTTCTCCATATTTTTAATGCATTTTTGTTTTGTTATCTCCCAAGTTAATATTGTACCTAGATATTAAATACAGTTGGTCAAAAATTAAAACTTATCTCTTTGTGGGGGAAAAAGTTTAGAAAATGTATTCGATGTATCTAATGTTGAAATGGAGAAAAGATTTAATGTAAAAAAATACTTTATATTGACACTGAAATGGAGAAGAGATTTAATGTTTAACAAAAACCAAAAAATCTTTATATTAACTGCTAACATCTCCATGGTGAGAAGTACTATATTAAATATAAACCCATTATGTAAAAAAAAAAAAAAAGAAGAAATAATGAAACATAGCTCACCAGTCTACTAGACCATGAGTTCAAAAAGGAGGTATTAAAAACACTAACTGAATTAAGATTATCAATATAAATTCAGATCACTGTAACAAGGAACTAGAAACCATAAAGATGAACTCAAAAATAGACAATTCAATTATAACAGAATAAATGACACAGAAGAACAATAAGTGATCTGGAAGACAGGATAATGGAAATCATCTAATCAGAACAGCAGACAGAAGAACAAATTAAAATAATGAAAGCAACATACAAGATCTATGGGATAACATAAAAAGCACCAACCTACCCATAACAGGGTTTCTGAAGGGAGGGGGTGGGGGATCAAAAAATGTATTTCAAGAAATTATGGCTGAAAACTTCCCAAACCTAAAGAAGGAAACAGATATCCAGATACAGAAGCACAGAGGGTCCCAAACATGATGGACCCAAACAGACCAATACCAAGTCATATCATAATTATAATGGAAAAATTTAAAGACAAAGGATTCTAATGGCAGCAGGAGATAAACAGAGTCAGTTACAACGGTATTTCCATAAGATCATCAGCTGATTTCTCTGCAGAAACCTTGCAGGTCAGAAGGGAGTGGCATGATATATGCACAGTTCTGGAAAAGAAAACCTGCAACCTAGGATACTCTACCCAGCAAGATTATCACTTAGGAGAGAAAGAACTTCGCAGACAAGCAAAAACTAAAAGAATTCAGCAATACTAAACCTACCCTAAAAGAAATATTGAAGGGTCTTCTCTAAATGGAAAAGAGGCAAGAATCTATAGGAAAGAGAAAATCAGAACAGCAAAGGGAAATATATGAGAGGATTGAAGATCACTTGAATAAGCCAATACATAGATTTTAAAAATTGCATAAATAACTATAACTACAATAAACAGTAAAAAGATAAGCATGAAGCTGCAAAATAAGATATCAAAATCACAAAACGTGGGGAAAGGGGATATAAGAATGTAGATCTTTTAGAATGTGTTTGAACTTGTATGACTATCAGTTTAAAGCAAGTAGATATAGTTATGGGTTAACATACTTGACCTATACGGTAACCACAAATCAAAAACATACAACAGATTCACAAAAATCAAAAAGAAAGGAACCCAATCATACTACAAAAGAAAATCAAACCATAATGGGAAAAACATAAAAAGTAATGAACAATGAACTACAAAAACAACTAGGAAACAAGGATTAAAATGGCAATAAGTACAAACCTATAAATAATTATTTTAAATGTCAGTGGACTAAATGCTCTGATCAAAAGACAGAGTGGCATATTGGATTAAAAAACCAAAAACTTGCAATATGCTGCCTACAGGTGACTCCTTTCAGGGTGAAAGACAGAGCCTGAAACTGAGGGCATGGAAAATGATATTTCATGCAAATGGAAATGACAAGGAAAGCAGGGATAGCACACTCATCTCAGACAAAATAGACTCTAAAGCAAAGGCCACAAAGACAGATAAAGAAGGGCATTATATAGTGATAAAAGGATTACATTTGTTAACACATGCACCCACGATAGGAACACCTAAATACATAAAATACTAACAGACATAAAGGGAGAAATTAACAATACTATTGATACAATAATAGGAGACTTTACACCCCACTGACAACAATGGACAGATTATCAAGACAGAAAATGAATAAGTCAACAGAAATCTTCAATAACACACGAGACAGTTGGACTTAATTGACATCTACAGGACAGTACATTCCTCCCCACCCCCAAAGAATACAAATTCTTTTCAAGCACACATGGAACATTCATTGTTTAAACAAACCTCAACAAATTTAAGAGGATAAAAATTATTTCAAGCATCTTTTCTGACCACAATGGTTTGAAACTAGAAATTAACCAAAGAAAAATAAGAACACATGGAGACTAAACAACATGCTACTAGAAATGACAAAACCAAAGAAGAAATCAGAAAATAAAGACAAATGAAAATGAAAACACAAATTTCCAAAATCTATGGGATGCAGCAAAAGCAATTCTAAGAAGGAGGTTCATAGTGATACATGCCTTCCTCAAGAAGCAAGAAAAATTACAAATAAACAATCTAACCTGCCATCTAAAAGAATCAGAAAAAGAATAACAACCAAAACCAAAAGTCAGCAGAAGTAAGGAAATAATGATCAGAGAGGAAATAAGTAAAATAGAGATAAAAACCGATAGAAAAGATCAATAAAAACCAAGAGCTGGTTTTCTGAAAAGATAAACAAAATTGACAGATCTCTAGCCAGGCTCACCAAGAAAAGAGAGAGGACACAAATAAACAAAATGAAAAATAAAAGAGAAGTAACAACAGATACCACAGAAAAATTGTGAGAATATTATGAACAGTTATATGCCAACAAATTGGACAACCTAGAAGAAATGGACAACCTTCTAGAAACATACAGCCTGTCAAGACTGGGTCAAGAAGAAACAGACAATTTGCACAGACTGATCCCTAGAAGTGAAAAAGAATCTGTAATTAAAGAGCTCCCTGCAAACAAAAGTCCAGAACTAGATGGTTTCACTGGGGAATTTACCAAACATACAAAGAAGAAATTATACCTATTCTTCTCAAACTATTCCAAGTGATTGAAGAGGAGAAACAGTGCCAAACTCATTGTATGAGGCCACCATCATCCTGATACCAAAAGCAGACAAAGACACTACAAAAAAAGAAAATTACAGGCCAATATCTTTGATGAATATGGATGCAAAAATCCTCAACAAAATATTAGCAAACCAAATCCAACAGTACATAAAAAGGATCATACATCATGATCAAGTTGGATTCATTCCACAGTGACCAGTATGGCTCAATATATGCAAAAAAAATCAATGTGATAACACCACATTAACAATAGGAAAGACAAAAACCACATGATCATCTCAATGAAGAAAAAGCGTTTGACAAAATTCAACAACCATTCATGATAAAAATGGGTATAGGGGAACATATCTCAACATAATAAAAGCCATTTATGACAGACCTACAGCCAACATAATACTCAATGGTGAAAAGCTGAAAGCCTTCCTGCTAAATTCAGGAACAAGACAAGGATGTCCACTCACCATTTCTATTCAACATACTATTGGAAGTCCTAGCGACAGCAATCAGACAAGAAATAAAGGAATCCCAATTGGAAAGGAAGAAGTAAAACTGTCACTGTTTGAAGAGGACATGATACTGTATATAGAGAACCCTAAAAGTCTCCACACAAAAGCTATTAGAACTAATAAATGATCAGCAAGGTAGCAGGGTACAAGATTAATATACAGAAATCTGTTGCATTTCTTTACACTAATAATGAAATATCAGAAAGAGAAAGTAAAAAAAAAATCCTGTTTAAATTGCATTAAAAAGATAAAATGCCTAGGAATAATCTTAACCAAGTAGGTGAAAGACCTATTCTCTGAAAACTATTGAACATTGATGAAGGAAATTAATCAAAACAGTGCAATATTGGCACAAAACAGTTATATAGATCAATGGAACAGAATAGAGAGCCCAGAAATAAACCTACATACCTACAGTCGATTAATCTATGACAAAGGAGGCAAGAATATACAATGGAGAAAAGACAGTCTCTTCAACAAGTGGTGCTGGGAAAGCTGGACAGCTACATTTAAATCAGTAAAAGTAGAATATTCCCTCATACACTCACACCATATACAAAAATAAGCTCAACATGGTTTAAAGACCTAAATATAAGAAATATAAGATATGATAGCCTAAAACTCCTAGAACATAGGCAAAACATTCTCTGACATAATTCATACCAATATTTTCTTAGATCAGTCTCCCAAGGCATAAGAAATAAAAGCAAAAATAAACAAATGTGTCCTAATCAAACTTAAAAGCTTTTGCACAGCAAAGGAAACCATCAACAAAATGAAAAGACGACTTATTATTAAATGGGAGAAAATATTTGCAAATGATGCGACAAGGGATTAATCTCCAAAATATGAAAACAGCTCATATAGCTCAATATCGAAAAAACAAACAACCCAATCAAAAGATGGGCGGAAGACCTAAATAAACATTTTTTCCATAGAAGACATACAGATGGCCAACAGGCACAAGAAAAGATGTGAAACATCACTAATTATTAGAGAAATGCCAATCAAAACCACAATGAGTTCTCACTTCACACCTGTCAGAATGACTATCAAAAAGTCTATAAATAATAAATGCTAAAGAGGGCATGGAGGAAAGGGAACCCTCCTACACTGTTGGTGGGAATATAAATTGGTGCAGTCACTACGGAAAACAGTATGGAGGCCCCTTAAAAAACTAGAGCTACCATATGATCCAACAATCCCACTCCTGGGTACATATCCAGAAAAAAATTAAAACTTTAATTCGAGGGCTTCCCTGGTGGCGCAGTGGTTGAGAGTCTGCCTGCTAATGCGGGGGACGCGGGTTCGAGCCCTGGTCTGGGAGGATCCCACGTGCCGCGGAGCGGCTAGGCCCGTGAGCCACAGCTGCTGAGCCTGCGTGTCTGGAGCCTGTGCTCCGCAACGAGAGAGGCCGCGATGGTGAGGGGCCTGCGCACCGCGATGAAGAGTGGCCCCCGCTTGCCGCAACTAGAGAAAGCCCTCGCACAGAAACGAAGACCCAGCACAGCCAAAAAAAATAAAATAAATAAATAAATTAAAAAAAACAAACAAACAAAACTTTAATTCGAAAAGATGCACCCCAATGTTCACAGCATCACTATTTACAATAGCCAAGACATGGAAACAACCCAAGTGCCCATCAACAGACAATTTGCTTAAGAAGATTCCACACACACAACAGAATATTCCCCAGCCACAAAAAGGAATGAAATATTGCCATTTACAGCAACATGGATGGACTAGAGAATATCATAAGAAGTGAAGTAAGTCAGACAGGAAAGACAAATATTATATGATATCACTTAAAGGTGGAATCTAAAAAATACAAATGAATCTATACAAATAAACAGAAACAGACAGAGACATAAAAAAGAAACCTGTGGTTATCAAAGGGGCGAGAGAGGGGTGGAGGGACAAATTAGGAGTATGGTATTAACAGATAAAAACTACTATACATCAAATAGATAAGCAACAAGGATTTACTGTATAGCACAAGGATTTATATTCAGTATCTTGTAATAATCTGTAATGGAGTATAATCAGAAAAACAAGTTCTGGGGATGTAACGTGAAGCATGATGACTAATTACCAGTACTGTATCGTATATTTGAAAGATGCTAGGAGAGTAAATCTTAAAAGTTCTCATCATCAAAAAAATATAAAAGTGTGAGATGATGGATTTTAACTAAATTGTGGTAACCATTTCATAATATGTACATATCAAATTATTTTGTATACCTTAATATGATGTTATATGTCAATTATATTTTAATGAAACTTGTGGGGAGAGAGATAAAAACATTGAATCCAGCAACATATATTCTGAATCCAGCAATATATAAAAATTAAGTTGCATTTCAAGAATGCAAGTTTGGTTTATCATTCAAAAATCAATGTATTTCATTATATTAAAAGGGTAATAAAACACCATATGATAATTTTAGTAGGTATGGAAAACGTATTCGACCAAACTTAACACACACGCATGATAAAAACTCTCAGAGGTGGGAATAGAAGGGAATTTCCTCAACCTGATAAATAGCATCCATAAAGAGCCTACAGTTAATATCATACTTAATGGCAAAACACTAAGTTGCTTTCCCCCTATGACTGGAAACCAGACAGGAACATACTTTTCTATCTCTTATATTTAACATTGTATAAATGGTCCCAGCCAGGCAATAAGGCAAGAAAAAATAAAAAGCACAGAGATTAGAAGGGAAGTAGTAAAACTGTATTTATTCCTAGACAACATGATAATGTAGACAGAAAATTCTAAGGCACATACAAATAGCCACTACAATAAATGAGTTTAGCCAGACCAATTTACAATAATCAATTGTATTTTTACATACTAGCAGCCCACAGTTGGAAACAGAAGAGAAAAAACAGTAAGTACCACTAACAATAGCATCAAATAACATCACATTTGAATATTACTGATGGGAATGTAATACCCCTCAATTCTACTCTCAGGTATTTGCACAAAAGAATTGAAAACATATGCCCATATGCAAATAGTGTAAAAGACATTTATACTTATATTGGCAGTAAAATAAAATTAAAAATAAACCTAAGGGATATAGAAGTATATAAAATAGAAAGTGAAAATATTGCCTCTCTCCCCAATTTCATTTTCTAGATATATCCACTGTTAATAGTTTGTCAAATCATTCTAGACTTTAATGCATAAACACATACATAATACTGTTATACAACCTGTTTTATCACAGCACAATATAGCATGGATATTATTTGTGTTAACTTTCTTTCCAAACAGCTCTTGATGTACTGTAATTTACTTAATAGATTTAAAAATTTTTTTCAAATGTTATATATATAATTTGCATATGTATGTAATATGTTATATATATAATTTGTTGGAAGGATAGTTGCCAAAATTTTTAACAGTAGCTATTTTTTATATAATTTTTAAAGATTACTTTCCATTTACAGTTATTTCCAAAATATTGACTATATTCCCTGTGTTGTGTAATACATCCTTGAGCCTATCTTACATCCAGTATTTTGTATCTCCCACTCCCCCACCCATATATTGCCCCTCCCCTCTCTCCCCACTGGTAACCACTAGTTTGTTCTCTATATCTGTCTACTTTTTTGGTTATATTCAGTAGTTTGTTGTATCTTTTAGATTCCGCACATAAGTAACATCACACAGTATTTGTCTTTCTACGTCTGACTTATTTCACTTGGCATAGTGCCCTCCAAGTCCATCCATGTTGCTGCAAATGTTAGAACTTTGTTCTTTTTTATGGCTGAGTAGTAATCCATTGTGTGTACATATATTACATACAATGTGTGTATATATACCACATGTTCTTTATCCATTCATCTGTTGATGGACAGCTTGATTCCATATCTTGGGAATTGTAAATAGTGCTGCTATGAACACTGGGGTGCATGTATCTTTTTGAATTAGTGTTTTTGTTATTTTTGGATATATACCTAGGAGTGGAACTGCTGGTCACATGGTATTTCTATTTTTAGTTTGAGAAAACTCCATACTGTTTTCCACAGTGGCTGTGCACCAATTTATATTCCCACCAGCAGTGTACAAGTGTTTCTTCTATTTTCCTTTTCTCCACACCCTCACCGACATTTGTTATTTGTTGTGTTCTTTTTGTTTTTTGTGTTCTTTTTGATGATAGCCATTCTGACAGGTGTGAGGTGACATCTCATTGTGGTTTTGATTTGCATTTCCCTGATGATTAGTGATGTTGAGCAGTTAATAGATTTCTTATTAGACAATTAGGTTATTAGTGTTTTACAAAGCCAAACACGCTTATATATTTTTATATACTTGTGCAAATCATTCTTTAGAAATCTTAGAAATGAAATTTTAAATTCTAATAGCTACTGGCAAATTGCCCTTCAATATTTTGCTAAGTACACACCTATGAATAGCATTATTATAATGCACAAGCAAATGTATTTATTTTTCTTCACTGCTCAACTTTGAGAAAGTTTCTCTCTTTTGCTTACAGCTGGGTTAGTTAGGGAAGGCTAATGGCACACACAATCAGCTTCTTTGTAGCTTCAAGTTCAAGATCCCAGTCTTAGAAAACTAAATATCATTTGTAGGTGTTACTTATTGAGCATTTCTTGTTCCAAATATTCAGAAACATCTGGGGGACCATTCTTTTAAAGGTGAAATTCAAGTTTAAGACTAGAAGAATTCATTTTCTTGATTTTAATTTTATCCTCATTGTTTAAAATTTGTTCTTTTATCTACTGATTAACTTCAGACTAGTGCAATCTTTCCTTTATGCACTTAGTTCACTAAGAATGGAATTCTCTCCTTTATGCACTTAGTTCACTAAGAATGGAATTCTCTCCTTTATGCACTTAGTTCACTAAGAATGGAATTCTCTTTTCTATATCTAACCACTGCTAAGAGCTAAAGCACCATTCAAAATATCCTGGCTGGAAGAGTAAGATTTTCAACCAGGTGGGAATGGTAAAAAAACAAATTAACTTATATTAATGGGTGCTAATGGGCACTTATAATGATAAGAAATTGGTTAAAACCACTCTCCATTTCCCTACTGTGTGCAGAACACTGATAGACTTTAAACAGACTGTGTACTTTATCGCCCAATTAAGCATTTGGTAAATGAGATCAGAATCTTTAGTAGACTGAAGCCCTACAAAAAAAAAATCACTTACATGAGCTCTTTCACCTTAAGAGAAGGTAACTACTTAAAGCTCTTGCTCAGCAGGTGGTCAATGCAGGAGTCTTGTCTATCTTCTTTTGAGGGTTCAAGACCTTTATGGGGTAGCAGATGAATATTTGCTTTTGCTTGACCAAAGCCATAAGGCTGCTTGGAATGTAGGTTGGGATACTCAAGCACAGTTTTTATTATATGGTCTAAACTCTTAGAGCCCATACTCATGCATCTATTAGATTATAGCATTAAATGATGGAAATACTACTTTACGTTCACAACTTGTCTAAGTCTTTGGGATTTGTCATACCCTTTCTTCCTCCTGACAACCCAGGAGGACCTGATGTCCAGCTTCCTCAAGGAAAAGCGCTATATTTGAATTTGAAGAACACTTAATATTAAGGGGAACTGAAGGTCACTCCAACATAATTGATTTTGACTGAGAAGTTAGATGTCCTTGATAGACTGAAGTGTGAGGGAACATGACTTTCTCAGTGCCTCAACTGACACAGTCAATTTAGAGTTCATGCCCCCACGGCAGAACATCCTGGTAATGTCTCAAGGTTTCATATATCAGGCTCTGTACCACTTGATAAGCCTCTGAAAGAAAAGACTCCAGGTCGTGGTGTGTAGGTATAGGTGTAGGAGAGGAGGGGCAAGCAGGAGAGGGAAAGGAGGAAGGGAGGAGGGGCACGGAGGCGGGTGGTGGTGGTGCTGATTTAACAGCTCTATCAGACAAATATCAACTACCATTAAATGTGGGCAGTAGCTCAATGTAGAAGATTCTAAACTGGGGTCAGAGACTGAAGTCTAACAACAGTGCTGTGTAGTATAGAGACTTCTGAATTTGTTTTTCTTAACACGTGAGAGAATCATCACTAAAGCATTTTCTCTTTTACACATGCAATGACTAATTTTTATTCAAAAAATTTCACTCAACGTATAATTACTGGGTCCCTGCTCTACACCAGGCACTGAAGTATACAATGGAAATGGTCTCTGCTCTCATAGAGCTTAGAATGTCGTGTTGGAAAGATACCTTTTTATAGTTACGAATGGAAGTGCTAAAAAAAAAAAAAAAAGGAATTCAATCTATAAAGTAAAGGATGAGCTCCCTGGAGGAAGTGATGTTTAAGGGAGTTCTGAAGGAAGAAATAGGGTTTAACCACATACATGGGGAGTTGGAGGAGGAGGGGAGGGATTTAAACGTGAAAAATAGCCAGTGTAGCTGGGGGTGAGTGCTGGGACCAGGCTAGCCCAGTGGGCATGCAGGCCTTGCAGTCATGGTAAGCGTTTTGTTTATCCTAAGAGTAGTGGAAAACGACTAGCTTTTGTAGTGAAAGAGTGAGATTAGGTTTAGCTGCACTACAGGAGACTGGATTACTACCCCGTTCACTCATTTTCTTCTCCAAACCTTTATGAAGAACCTACTGGTTAGGTACTGCAGTTAACCAAAATGTAGAGCATATAATCATGCTCTTGAAATGCTCAGTCTAATTGGGGGGACAGGCATGGGTTTGGGGGTTTTATTGCAGCTGTAAAAAAATTACCACACGTTTAGGATTTAACATAATTTGTTGTCTTACTGTCCTGGAGGTCAGAACTCTGAAATGGATTTCACTGGGCTGAAATCAAGGTGTTGGCAGGCTCATGGACGTTCTAGAGGTTCTAGAGGAGAACTGTTATTATTTTTCCATCGTCCCACTGCTAGAGACTACATTCCTTGGTTTGTGGTTGGGCCACTCTGACCTCTGCTTCTGTGGTCACAGCTCTTCTGACTCTCCTGCCTTCCTCTTTCCCTTTTAAGAACCTTGTGACCTCACTGGGCACACCTGGATACTCTCGTGTCTCAAAATCCTTAATTAATTCCATCTGTAAAGTTCCTTGGCCATGCAAGGTTACATACTCACAGGTTTTGGGGATTAGTTCATGGCCATCTTGGGGGAGGGGCACTATACTTTCTATCACAGCATGTAATTAAGTGATGAACAAAAGGCTGACAGGGAAGGCTGAACCAAGACAAGAATGTCTCTCCAATTTGCCTTATTTTTGGTAGTTGCCTAAGAGTACACTGCCATGATTCTGCAAAGGACAGTTTCATGTTTTAAAAAGGAAACATGAAGACCTATTCTGAATACTTTTATATCTTAAATGAAAATACATCTATACAGAATTTTTCAAATCATCACTACAAAGAAACAAGCCTAATTGCTGTGGTCTGGTAAACAGCAAATTTCATCAGGGTTTTTGTCTAGCTCCTAAGTGTAAGCTGAATAGAGCACAGAGCACTTTCCAAACTTTAATGCATTTTCAAATCTGGTTTAAAAGCTGATTCATTACATCAGGAGTGCAACTTGAAATTTTGCTTTCCATTATGCTCTCAGGTGATGTGATGCCGCTTATCCGAGGACTACACTTTGAAAAAAGCAAGGACTGAGATTTCTGTCACAAATCCTCCTAACATGCACAAAGAGTGTGGAGTGCATAACTTGGGAGAGAAAACAGTCATTAGCTCATGAAGAATACAGTAAGGTGTGTGTGTGTGTGTGTGTGTAGATGAAATAAATTGTTAACTAGTTATACTATTTCATTCGGAGGAAGAGCTTAATATCCATGCAGTTTCTTAGGACCAAGGATCAAAAAATGGAGAAAAGTTTCTTCCTGGGAACTTACCTCATCTGAGTTAGAAAACTGGGAAGATTTCATTCCTCTAAAGACTATTAGAGGGGCTTCCCTGGTGGTGCAGTGGTTGACAGTCTGCCTGCCGATGCAGGGGACACGGGTTCGAGCCCTGGTCTGGGAAGATCCCACATGCCGCGGAGCAACTAGGCCCGTGAGCCACAATTACTGAGCCTGCGCGTCTGGAGCCTGTGCGCCGCGACAAGAGAGGCCGCGATAGTGAGAGGCCCGCGCACCGCGATGAAGAGTGGCCCCCGCTCGCCACAACTAGAGAAAGCCCTCGCACAGAACCGAAGACCCAACACAGCCAAAAATAAATAAATAAATAAATTTTAAAGACTATTACAGGTAAACACTTTTATCTTACCGAACCCGCCTGATATTTGAAGCCGTGGAGCCGGTGATATGCCAGCACTGGCAGGAACAACTGACTGTGAAATATTCAGCAGTTCTGTGAGCTGCCTGTGAATCCACTGGTAGCTTGATAGATTGGTAGATTGATCCCTGGTGGGAGTATTTACACCATGGAAATTGATAAGTGCTACAAACAGTGCTGGCTTGCTTTCCCTAAGGGAGCTGGTTTACCAGCATACCACTGCCACAAACCCACTATTTCTTTTAATTTGTACATTTTAGCAATGGCAGGTGATACACTGAGTCTAGACTCAGCCTTTCTCCCTAGTCTACCTGCCTGTGCGCCCTGTAAATGCAACTCTATGTGTGCAAGTAGCTTCATATGGCATCCTCTAAGTCCAAACGTCTCCTAGTTTCCCAGAGCTGAGTTGTTATTTGGGCTAGAAGTGAATGTCTCAGAAGTAATTTAACGTACTTAGAATCACAAACTCCACTTGAAGTTTTAGACTTCTCTGTTTTTTTAGACTTTTCTTGTGAGATGCTCCAAGGCATCTGGGAACAAGTCATTTATCTACAAATCACTCCTTTTAGAAAGAAAGTTGGGCCAGTCATGTTATTTTTTTCTGCCACTAGTGGTCTAATCTGAAGAGGAACAGCTGAGAGGGAGCATGCAAAAATTAAGCCAGTTAGGTGTGCATGGGAAAAGGGGGCCCTAGGGTGTAGCTGGAGCAGGTGAAAATAGAGTTCCAAGGACGTGGTATTTGTGTGTGTTGGGGGAGGGACTGTGAACAGGGATTAACAGGTAGGGAATGAGGTGGAGGGATAGAAGAAAAGAAACAAAGGTGATAGTTTTCCAGGAGGCCCAATATTAGTTGGTTAAGCCTCAACGTTTGTGTATTATTATTAACCAATTATTCTGGTACTAGGCAGTTTTATGAAAATTATCTAATTTGATCCTTTCTTCTCATATTTACAAGTTAGTTGAGATGGCAGCAGTATCCTTATTTACTGATGAAAAAACAAAGTTTAAGTCACAGACCTGGTATGAAGCCAAGCTCAGACAAGGAGTGGGCAAACTACAGTCTTCAGGCCAAATATGGCCCACTGTCTGTTTTTTTGAATAAAGTTTTATTGGAACACAGCCATTCCCAACTCTATACTCTTGCCTGTGGTTCCTTTTTGCCCTGTAACAGCAGTTGATTAGTTATGACAGAGAAGTCTTGACAGGAACTGTATAGCACACAAAACCAAAAAAACCTCTGCAATCTGGCCCTTCACAGAAAATATCTGCTGACCCCACCTTTAGATCCCAGATCCCACTGTGCCAGCTGAGTCAGTCTGATTGATTCCAGTAGTGTACAGGACCACAAACTTGACATAATTTTAGGAGTATTACAGACCTCTGGTGCAAAAACAATACCAAAACAATACCACAGTAATAGCTAAAATTCCTACCATCAATCACTTCTGGGAATTAAAGCATGAAAGGTTTTATTTAAAATATTATCTAGGGAAAAATAGTAACTTAAGTGTTGGTTTTTAACATTCTATGAAATAAACCTAATTGATTTATTTATTAACCAAGAGGCAGGTATGTCCTAAGTGAAGGGGCCATGAGATGGAAAGTTTTGGTGGGACAGGGGATGTCATCTAAAGCAGCATGGTGAGAGTCTTGAGATGAAAACCAAGAGAAACAAGCTCCTTGGTGGCCCAACAATCAGTGTTTATAAAAACATGAGTTAAGCATGGCCTTGGAACTTTCTAGGGTTATAGAAATATTCTGTATCTTGACCTGGATGATGGTTACATGGGTACATATATGTTAGAAAAACCAATCGTTAAGTTGTATACTTAAGAGCTGTGCGTTTTGCTATATGTTAACTAGACCTCAATATTTTTTTTTTAAAAAAAGAATACAAATGAGAGAAGATTGTCATTGGTGGTCAAAGAAAGCATCTGGTACATTAAGAAAACATTTAAATTAGATTTTCTTTACTGATAAATAAGCAAACCTCATCATCTGTGAGACACCATATGCCCCCACTCAGACCTCACATCTGATTAACCAGGATGCCTAAAGTTACAAGGGTCTGGAAATTTATCACACCTGATAAAATAGAGCCTGAATAAATATATTAATATAGTTTAGTTATTGGTCTTCAAAAAAGAATAATAATATTAGCTAACATTTATTAAGTTATGTGCCAAGGAATATAGAATTTAGCATGCATTAACTCATTTCATCCTCACAATAACCCTGGAATATAGATACTATTATCATCCCATATTATAGATGGAAAAATTGAGACACAGTAAATTATCTAAGATATACTAAATCTAGGCAGATTGGCTCCAGAATTGCACTTTTTATCACTTTGCTATATAGGCTCTCAACAAAAATGGTCATTTCCTTTGGAATCCAAATTTACATAAGGACTATAAGATTATCTTTTTATTGAGAAACATGGGTTTGCTTCTACCACCTCCAGGTCTTCATTTGGTCCCTGGATTGTACTTAGTAAATATGTAATAAATATTTGGCAATTAAATTAAAGTGCATGTAAGACATGACATCAAAAGCACAAGCAACAAACAAAAAAATGACAAGTGGGACTACATTAAATTAAAAAGCCTTTGTAATTAAAGGAAATAATCAACAGAGTGAAAAGGCAACTGATAGAATGGGAGAAAATATTTGCAAACCATATATTTCATAAAGAGTTAATATCCAAGATTTATAAGGAACTCCTACACCTCAATAGCAAAACAAAAAACAAATATCCCAATCAAAAAATAGGCAAAAAACTTAAATAGACATTTCTCCAAAGAAGACATATAAATGGTCAACAGGGATATGAAAAGATTCTCAGCACCACTAATCAACAGAGAAATGAAGATCAAAACCATAATGAGATATCACTTAACACCCATTAGGATGGCCATTATAAAAAAAAAAAAAGATAAGTGTTGGTGACGATGTGGATAAATTGAAACCCTTGTACATTGTTGGTGGGAAGGCAAAATGGTGCAGCCACTTTGGAAAACAGTATGGAGGTTTCTCAAGAAATTAAGAATAGAACAATCATGTGATCCAGCAATCTCATTTCTGGGTACATATTCAAAAGAATTGAAATCAGGATCTCTAAGAGATATATATACTCCGTGTTTGTTGTCCCATTAGTCACAATAGCCAAGCTATGAAAACATCTTAAAAGTTCATTAATGGATGAATGGATAAAGGAAATGTGGTATATTTGTAAAATAGAATATCATTCAGCCTTAAAAAAAAGAAGGCAGTCGAGCCATATGCAACAACATGGGTGAACCTGGAGGACAGTATGCTAAGTGAAATAAATCAGTCACAGAAAACCAAATATCACATGATTCCACTTTTATGAGGTATCTAAAAATAGTTAAACTCATAGAAACAGAGAGTAGAATGGTGGTTGCCAAGGTCTGGGTGTGGGGAGGGGAAAAGGGAGAGTTGCTTTACAAAGGGTATAAAGTTTTAGATATGCCAAATGAGTAAATTCTAGAGATCTGCTGTACAACATTGTGCTTATAGGTAACAATACTGTATTGTACACTTAAAAATGTGTCAAGAGGGTAGATCTCATATTGTGTTCTTACTACAATAATTAAAAAAAGAGGATCTGTCACTACTCAATAGTGACAGATTAGATCATTCCATTTACTCAAAGCTTTATAGCTCTTCCTTTGATGTTCAACATTCCTCTAAACTACAATAGGTAAATTCTCTCTCTCTCTCTCTCTTTTTTTATCCCAGTCTTCCTTTTTTTATCCCAGTCTTCCTTTGTTTAGCTCCTTGTTATACCTTATCTATAAAGGATCTCAAATTTTTAGAAAAAGTTTAAAAATAAAGCACACAGGTGAATCTGCGGAATTACAGAGCCAACAGCGTTTAGTCAGCCCTTAAAAGCCTATCTCAAATGTTACCTCCTTTGTGAAGTATTCCCCAAATCTTTAGGCAGGATGAATCTCTCCTTCCTCTCTGTTCTTACAGCTCTGTGGCTATTGACTTATGTTGGCATTTATTACATTTGTAACTCCACATAGAGAGGAAGTGTATCATAACCAGTCATATCCCAGAGCCTAGCACATCTGGCATGTAGTGGATGCTCAATAAATATTTGATTTCTGAATGAAGGAAAACACTTTCAGAGGCGCTTGGAAACTTTGTGTTATTTTGTATACAAAGTAGCATCCTTAAATTGAGTGGCAATGGAAACTGACAAGTACAGTAAGATTAGGCAATGGCTGATTGCTAATTAGCAGTCTGCTCTAATAGTCCTTGCATTTGTTTGGTTACTAAGCACAAATTCCTCCCCAAAAAACTCACAAGTGATTTTTGAAGTCATCGACATAATTTTTTCAATGTATTCATCCATGGATTCCCCCAAACCCCACCTCCAACCAACAGTCTTGAGGAATCCACCAATGTGTTTCTCAGTTTAATTCCTATAGTACTTGACAGATTAAAGCATTTTATAATTTGATTTCCTGTTCCATTCATCAGTCTAAATATTTGTGTTTAGGTTTGGGTTCTGGACATTTCCTTAGACCATTCTACCAAATGTCACTGAAAGAATTACTGGGCTTGTACATCTGCTACCATTCTCAAACCCCTGGCTGATCTTTTGAACTAATTACAGCCCTCTTTCCTGCAGCTTCTGAAACCTTTTCAACACATTGCTCAAGATGGTCACTACTAAATAAACAGATGACGCCTAGGCAGTGTTTAATACCCACTTAAATACCCAAGATTTAACTGCCCATACCACTGGGCTGCCTTCCAAGCCATGTTTGCACAACCATTGCGCCTCTCTCTCTCACTTTCATTCTTTCACATGTACTTGAACCACGTAAAAACCCTCAATCTGCAAAGCTACAACAGTTATCAAGGTTTTCATTGTCCTGGGGCCTTGAAGTTTTCCCTACCCTTTCAACTCTTAGAGGTCTCAAGGCCTCGGTCTTTTGCCTGGACTTTGGGCCACTTGCATTCCTCTCTCCCTGAGTATTATTTTTTCCTCCCAACATGACACAGGATTCAGAAGATTTGGTTCTTCCTCTCAGGCTACCAAGGTCTTACAGATTGAACTTTAGTAAGTACAATTCCCTATGCTTCTGAATCTATAGCAAAAAAAAAAAAGTGTGAAGACTCCTAGGAACCATTAACAGAAGTACCTAGAAAGAATCACCCTCTTCATTAGCACGTTATTATTATGAGTTCCAGATTTGTTGGTGGTCATGATAGGAGCTGGGTCCCCAAGGAAATAACATATTCTCAAGAGTGGGGTCTTTGATGATGGAAAATACCTAAAAGATGGACTAACTCATATCTTAAGATGTGTAACATCCCTAACTGCAACTCTCCATTCTTTTACCCATGTCTAAAGTCTGTGGTGACTCTATGTACAACCTGAAACTCAAGGAATAGCCATGTTTAACTGTGGATTGGCATGAATTAAGCTAAAATGAGTAATTTCAGGACTGTAACAACATTTCTTGACTCTCCCTTCCCAGGGCTCCTTTTCACTGAGAAACCGCTCTTCTCTTATCCCAGGTGATTAAGCGTATCAGATTGACTGAGTGATCTAAGGCACCAGACTCAAGCCCTTCTTCCCATGTGATTAACACGCAGTCAATCATTCTCTGTCCATCATGACTGGTCCACAAAGCAGGCCAGCAGAGTTCCTCTCAGACGCTTCCTAAACATGGGTGCTAAGAAAGAAGTTTCTCTAATCTGATATGGAAAGTTGTACCAGCCACTTTATAAAACTTGAATTGATGCTCGTAATGTCCACCATGCAGAGAAACCCACCAAAAAATCAAACCACTATATAGAGTAAAGCAGAACCAAGAGATAAAGAGAAAGAAATTCCTGATGACATTACCTGAGCATCTAGATCTTATCATACCTGACCAATTCTATCATTGAACTTGTCAATTACATTGGTCAATAGAATTTTTTTTTTTGGCTTAAAGTAGTTTGCAATGTGTTTCTGTCACCAGAAAAAACCTGATTAATATATACACATATTTGAAATATATATTATGTATGAAATATGATCTTGAAATTTGGGGAACCCAAGTTATACCCTAAAATATGCTCATTGGAGCTGCCACTATATTCCAACTTACTGCATCTAAACGACTCCCCGGAGTTCCTACCACCGAAGACCTAAAGATAAGCTAAGAAGCAAAGCAAGAACCACCTTAATTAATTCCTATTCTGGTTAGGTAGATCCACCTGCCTCTTGAATGAAGCCTTCCTACCTCCTTTATATTATGTCTAAAGCCATCAACATCCCTATCACTAACATGGCACGTACTCTTCTACTTTATACTTAACCCGAAAAAAAAGATGTGTAAAAGTTTGCATATTAAATGTCCTGCTCTCAGCCTTTTGCCCCATTTGGATTCCTGAGCACTGGCAGCCTGTCATATACCCTTCGGGTCAAAGATTAAAAGAGTTTTCTCTAAGGAATTTGACCAGCCAAGAAGAAAAGTCTTTGAGATGATGTTGAAAGCTCTTTTAATTAAATATTTCACCCATGCACAGAGAGCTTTCAATCAGCTTTTCAGAGTACCATTCTTACATATAATTAGCAAACAGCTGGAGAGCAATGCCAATACAAATACAGAGGTCAAAACTAACAAGAAAAAGATAAACATAGAGGAAACAAAGACTATTTTTATGAAGAAGAAAACCTAGAAAACAACACATGAGCTATAATTGATATCCAGAGGATTTGAAGACAAATGCTGCAAGCATTGAATAAGATTAGGAATGTGTGTGTGTGTGTGTGTGTGTGTGTGTGTGTGTGTATACATACATACATACATATATTCAGAAACAACAACAATAAAATTTCTTTGGAAATTTAGATGAGAGTAGAAATGAAGAAATAGAAAGACTCAGAAGGTGGGGCTGAGGAAACCTCTCCAAAAAGTCAGGCAATACGACACAGTATGGAAATAATGGAGAAAACATAAGACTTCAGGAAGAATCCAGATAATCCAAAATCTGCTTAACAGGTGTTACAGAAAGGGAAAACAGAGAAAATGAGGAGGGGGAATCGTCAAAAAGTAATTTGAGAAATTTTTCCTAAACTCAACATCATTTTCTAGACTAAAAGGGCTCATGAAAAGCTCAGCATGATGGAAGCAAAAAGACCCACACTGTATCAGATACCTCTGATGTAACACATCAGATCCTCCTAGCCTCTTGTTTCAATTACTGTTATGGCAACCAGATCTGCCAGGCTCCAACGAGGTTCACATGTGTTTCACCTCAAGCCAGTACTGCATGCCTCCTGACTTCTTCGCTGAGGCTTTTCTATCGGCACTAAAGAGTGGGATGTTCCAGAACCCTGTTTGAAGCTCACACAACCTCAACTTTTTCTTACCTGGAAAACCAGTGCTAAAACATATGAAGATATATCATCATGGAATTTTAGAACGCTAGGGATTTGAAAAAAGCCTAAAAGCTTCTGGAGAGAAAAAGAAATAGATCACATGCAGAAGATCAAATATCACAACAACACTAGAAAGCTAGAAGAAAATGAAGCAAACTTTCCAAGTTCTGAGGAAAAAAATTTCCTATAACCAGAAGCAGAAAAGGCATTTGATAAAATTTAACACCTATTTATGAAAAAATTCTTAACAAACAAGGAAGTGAAGAAATATTCTGAGTCAAATAAGAAGTATTTATAAAAATATAACCTGCAAAACTACTGATCAAATATGCAGGTAAAATAAGGGCATACAACTTCACAAAAAGCAAACATATAACAAAACAAAAAAATTTCTCACATATCTTTTCTCAAGTAGTTACCAGAGGATTTGATCCACCAAAAATGAGGTAGTAGGGCTTCCCTGGTGGCGCAGTGGTTGAGAATCTGCCTGCTGATGCGGGGGACACGGGTTCGAGCCCTGGTCTGGGAGGATCCCACGTGCCGCGGAGCGACTGGGCCCGTGAGCCACAACTGCTGAGCCTGCGCGTCTGGAGCCTGTGCTCTGCAGCGGGAGGGGCCGCGATGGTGAGAGGCCCGCGCACTGCGATGAAGAGTGGCCCCCGCTTGCCGCGGCTGGAGAGGGCCCTCGCACAGGGGCGAGGACCCAACACAGTCATAAATAAATAAATAAATAAATAATTAAAAAAAAAAAATGAGGTAGTAAACCAAGAAGAAAGAGAACACAGGACACAGGAAAGAGGGAATCTAAACCAATAGACAGGGAAATGTAATCTCTAGGATGATGGTAAAGGGAGATGTCAGGAAAAATGTACAAAGGACTTGGATGACAACAAGACCAAGTAAAAGCAGGTCACAAGGCTCTAGGCTCTAGAAACTTCTTCAATAAGATAGAGCTAGAATACCTGAAGTGTTCAAACATAATAAGAGGGTAAATATACAACTAGAGGAGGTTTTGGAGATAAAAAAAACAAGTAAGTTATCAACTCCAGGGAACCAAAAATGTATTCAAGAAATAAAAATAATCATAGTATGTTATACGTTATATGGTCCAGCTATAAAAAACACTCACAAGCCAAAATAGTATAAACACTGAATATTTATCCAACCGAAATTATGGTATAATGATCTTGGGAAGATGGAGTGATGGGAAAGTTTTATGCATGGAGTAAAGCTGAAGAATGCAATAAAGAGCCAAATCTCTGTATTCTCCAGTAAAAATTCAATATTAAAAACAAAAGTCTCAAGAAACAGCAACATAAGCAAAATGGAAGTAAATATGAAAACAATCAACAGAAAGATGTGGAAGTGATTGCCTTTGGGAGTGAGCACTGGGGTCAAGGACAGGGGACTGCTATTGTTTTGTTCTGCTCTATAAAAACATTGGAAAATTGACTCTTTAATCTCTGTGCATGTATAACCTTGGATAAACATGAAAATTTGGACTTCCGCTTTTAGCCATTAGGAAGAAACAAAGTTTGGACTTACTGTCAGGCCATAGTCAACTAGATAGTTGAGCAAAATATATAAAACAATACTTCTCAGATATTAAACAACAGGAAGCACAGGACTGTGATAGCTGAGGTATGGGAAACTAATAAAGGTGAATCCTATGAGTCCTAGGAGTTCTGCCTGGAGGTAATTTCCCAAACTCAATGCAGAAAGAGGGAACCCCAAAGACTCTAGCAATCTCACTGGGTAGAGGAGACCATTCCGAGTTCAAGGAGTCTGAGGGAGCTTGAGTATGCGGGGAAGAGTAATGGAGAGAGAAAGATAAAAGGCTTCAGAAATATTCATAGGGCCCCCTTTATTGTTTGGCTAAATATCAGTCTGTACATTCACAGGGTGAAATTCTACAAGTGTGCAAAGAACAGCTTTTTAGGGGAGAACAACTGCCAGGGAGCTGCAAGCAGAACAACTCCAGAGTTCACACATCACTGGAAATATTTTGAGTTCACAATAGCCAGGGTAAAAAGTCCTTATTAAATAGAAAAAGCATTCAGTAGAGACCACGGAAGACTCAACCCTCAGGTGTGGTCTTAGCTAGCCATCAAGTGAAGACTACTCTAGACATGCCTTAATAAACTCTTAAAAAATAACCCTTGAAAGAATCAAATTTATCTGCCAATAACCTAAATGATTACCAGAACAAAGCTCAACAAACACATTTTGAAGGACAACAACAAAATTCAGCACTCAAATAACATAAAATTTACAATGTTCAGAATCCAAAAAAAAGAGAAAAAAATCACTACACATGTATAAAGAAGAGGAAATACAACCAATAACCAGGAGGAAAATCAGTCTATAGTAACAAATCTAGAAATTACAGAGATGTGGAATTAGTAGGCAGAAACTTTAAGACAACTATGATCATTATGCTTGAGAATTCAGAGGAAAATGAATACAAAGAGGAGGGAAATAGAAGATATTAAAAAAAAAACAAAAAGGTACTTCAATAAATGAAAACTATAGGAGGTTCTAGTCTGTTCTGCCTCGCAGCACCCGCCCCCCTTACGCGGTCACACTAAGCTAGCGCCGGGGCCAGGGATCCGGCCGCAGCCTCCGCTGCGCCCACCGCCTCCGGACCATGGACCCCCGCAAAGTGATCGAGCTTCGAGCCTTTGTGAAAATGTGCAAGCAGGACGCGAGCGTTCTGCACACCGAGAAAATGGGCTTCCTGAGGGAGTGGGTGGAGAGCATGGGGGGTAAAATACCACCTGCTACTCCTAAAACTAAATTGGAAGAAAACACCAAGGAAGAAAAAACAGATACTAAGAAGGCGGAGGAAAACATAAAGACAGAGGAACCATCAAGTGAGGAAAGTGATCTAGAAATTGACAATGAAGGTGTGATTGAACCAGACACTGATGCCCCTCAAGAAATGGGAGATGAAAATGTAGAGACAACTGAAGAGATGATGGATCAGGCAAATGATAAAAAAGTGGCTGCCACTGATGCCCTAAATGATGGTGAACTACAGAAAGCCATTGTCTTGTTCACAGATGCCATCAAGCGAAATCCTCATTTGGCCATTTTGTATGCCAAGACAGCAAACGTCTTCATCAAATTACAGAAGCCAAATGCTGCCATCCGAGACTGTGACAGAGCTATTGAAATAAATCCCGATTCTGCTCAGCCATACAAGTAGCGAAGGAAAGCACACAGATTTCTGGGCCATTGGGAAGAAGCTGCCCATGATCTTGCCCTTGCCTGTAAGCTGGATTATGATGAAGATGCTAGTGCAATGCTGAAAGAAGTTCAACCAAGGGCCCAGAAAATTGCTGAACACAGGAGAAAGTAATAGCGAAAACGTAAAGAGAGAGAGATCAAAGAAAGAACAGAAAGGGTCAAGAAGGGTCAGGAAGAACATGAGAGAGCCCAGAGGGAGGAAGAAGCCAGACGACAATCAAGAGCTCAGTATGGCTCTTTTCCAGGTGGCTTTCCTGCCGGAATGCCTGGTAATTTTCCTGGAGGAATGCCTGGAATGGGAGGGGGCATGCCTGGAATGGCAGGAATGCCTGGGCTCAATGAAATTCTTAGTGATCCAGAGGTTCTTGCAGCCATGCAGGATCCAGAAGTTATGGTGGCCTTCCAGGATGTGGCTCAGAACCCAGCAAGTATGTCAAAATATCAGAGCAACCCAAAGGTTGTGAATCTCATCAGTAAATTGTCGGCCAAATTTGGAGGTCAAGCATAATGCCCTTCTGACAAATAAAGCCCCTGCTGAAGGAAAAGCAACTTAGATCACCTAATGGATGTCGCAATACAAAGCAGTGTACCTCCGACTTTCTCATGAGGACAGCTGGGGTGCTTTGAAGATAACCCTACCCCTCTGCCCCAAATGCAGCTGAAACATTTTACAGTGGTTTGCCATTAGGGTACTCATTCAGATAATGTTTTCTTACTAGAAATTAAAAATTTTAAACAATTTTTAAACCTTAAAAATATTTAAAACAAATTAAAAGTGTGTGTTAATCCCTACATTTTTCTTTACTAATCATTTTGGTTTTTTCCTTTGAATTAATTAGGCAAGGAAGATACTTCAGTATGGAAGATTTATTGTTCAAGTTTGAGTGAAATAAAGATTTATTAGTGGGAGGCAAATGTAACATTTAAATAAAATTTGAGATGGATATATGGTCACTGAGGCATTTTGATTTGTCTTTTTAATTGCTTTATTATTATTTTTTTTAATGATTTACTTCCATGAAACTATTGGGACCACCAGTATTGCAGTAGGACCTGGGTTAGGGACTGGAAATACTTGTCAGGGCTGCAGTAATCTTAACTACATTTTCTATAATGTGTACCCTTGTGCAGATGCATTTAAATCTTACACTGTGGTGAAGGGATGATTTTTATACTGCTGCAGTAAAATTGGATTATTTAGCTCTGTTCTTGTCTGATATCTAAAATAAATGTTTCATATTTCCACATAGGGGAAATAAGGAAATACTTTTCTTTTTGTATTTCTATGTTTAAAATGTTCTTTTCAGATCAGAAAATGCCCAACTCTTTGTCTGCTTTCTACTTGTTTTCACATTTTTTCCCTCTCACTCTTCTTGGTCCTTTTTCACTAGCATCATCACTGCTATCATCATTCACAGTATAATTATACAAGCATATTTAATGATGGGTTTAATTTAATATGTAATACAAATAGTGGCTATGTAGGGTAATACCCATAATAGCTGTAGTTTCTTACTTGGCCAAGAGACTTCATATTTAAGTGTTAGATTTCCTCTTTGGTGAAATCTTAACATACCAATAGATGTTGGAAGAAGGGATTCCCTTTGGCGTTTGGTCTCTTACTTAGGAAATACCTATTGCAGTTAGAGTTTATCTCACAGTATTAATTTTTGGAAAAGTTTGAATTAATTGATACACAAAGAGGGGAACCTAAATTCCTAATCCAGCATGAACTAAAAAAATTGATGAGATTCATGGTGGTTCTTCATTGTGGAGTTGTGAGCATTGTGAAAGATGCATTGTTCCATTCAACTCTTAAATACTGCAGCCATGTCCCCACCTCTCCTTATTCTTTCCCTCTCCTCCAAGGATAAAGAAAATGATAAATTTTCTGTTGTACATCCAATTCTTATATTAAATGAGGCTAAGTCCAGGCACTGTACCAGGAATTGCTAGGTTTCTACTTATTATCTTTCAATATAAAGTGCTAGTTTAAAAGCAATTTCAAGGGATGAGACCCTCTGTACTTTGCTTATTTGAAGAATCAATGGTAGGAGCAGTGAAATAAATTCCATGGAATACATCTCTGAAATCATAAGTAAGTTGATTCAAGTTTTTACCCTTTGCTGTACACAAGCAGATAGAAATGCATCTGTTAAGTGAGAAAAAGCTGTATGCTGATTGAGCATACTTTTTAAACCCTTTAAAAATACTCAGCATATAAACTTGAGTTTGAGCTTGCTGGTGTTCTTTTTGTTAATATGCATTCTCCTTTCTCAAAATTTCCAGTGTGTGCTGTAATTCAGAACCAGCTGCTTCTGGATTTTTCATTTGATTTACACATTACCTAAGTACATTCTAACACTGCACATATTACCATAAGTGGGTAAAAGTAAAACTGGTCTGAAAATGTATCCTGTGCTTTTTATACTTTTAAGTTAATACAAATACAAAGTAAATCTTCATTTTTGTAGAAACTTAACATCATTTCTAAACCAGACATGTTCTTTTCTTGTGCCAATAATGCTACAAGAAGGAAAAGTAAAGGATGTTTTTTCTGCTAAAAAAAAAAAAAAAGAAAGAAAACTATAACATCTAAAATAAAAACTTTGCTGGATAGAATTAATGGCAGATTAGAAACTGGAAAAAAAAAAGAAAATATAGTGGACTTAAAGAAAATACAATATAAATTCTCCAAAATGAAGCATAGAGTGGAAGAAGACAACAAGAATAAGAAGAAGAACAACAACAAGGTTCTAACATGACATACATGTGATTGGAATCCCAGGAAGAGAGAAAACAAAAAACCAAAAACCAAAAACAAGGGGGTGGGGGTGGGGGCAGAGACATGTGACTATATAATGGCCAAACATTTTTCCAAATGTGAAGAAGACTATAAACCAAGACACAAGAAGCTTGATGATCCCCAAGCAGGACAAGTATAAGGAAAACCACAGCACATCATAATCAAATTGCTTAAAAAAAACAGTGATAAAGGGGAAACCATTACCCAGAGAAAAAAGTGATTATGTAAAGAGGAACAAAGATAAAAATTACAGCAAGTTTTTCATCAAAACCTATGAAATTGAGAAAACAATATAACAACATATTTAAGTTCTGGGGGAAAGTGTCAATCTAAACTTCTATACCCAGAGAAAATATCTTTCAAAAATGAAACACTTGGCTTCCCTGGTGGCGCAGTGGTTGAGAATCTGCCTGCCAATGCAGGGCACATGGGTTCGAGCCCTGGTCTGGGAAGATCCCACATGCCGCAGAGCAACTGGGCCCATGAGCCACAATTACTGAGCCTGCGCGTCTGGAGCCCGTGCTCCGCAACAAGAGAGGCCGTGATAGTGAGAGGCCCGCGCACCGTGATTAAGAGTGGCCCCCGCTTGCCACAACTAGAGAAAGCCCTCGCACAGAAACGAAGACCCAACACAGCCATAAATAAATAAATAAATAGATTTAAAAAAAAAAAAAAAAAGAAACACTTTCATGTAAGTAAAAGCTGTGTGAAGGCATTGCCAGAAGAACAAGAAAAAAATTATATCAGCTGACAACTTAAATAAGGAGGACCAAAAATGGTAAATGGATAGATAAATAGAAAAATTATTATTTTCTCACTAAAAAAATTTTAAAGATAGCTAACTGTTTAAAGTAATAATGAAAACAATGCATTTGGAGGCTTAACAATGAAAAATGTTTAACAATTATGCCACAAAAGAGAGAAGAAAGGAGATAAGTTATACAGTTCTAAAGTTCTTATGTTATATGTGAAGTTTTGTGATTTAGTTTGAAGACAGGCTGTGTTAAGTTTAAAATGCGTATTGTAAAGCTTAGAGCAAACACTTTAAGAGACAAAACACATGGGTATAGCTAATTAATCAGTAGTGGGAAATAAAATGAAAGACAAATAATAAGGAATTAATTGAAAAGAAGGTAGAAAATGAGAAATAAAGAACAGAGAGGACAAAAAACAAATTGCAAAATATTAGATTTAACCTCAAACGTATCAATAAATACACTAAATGTAAATAGTTTAAACTCTACAATTAAATGTCAGAGATTGTTGGACTGGATAAAATAAAGCAATATTCAACTATAGGCAGCTTTCAACAAATTATCTTATATAAAGACATCAGTGGGTTTAAAAAAAAAGCATGGAAAAGGTACATATTGCAAATAGTAACCAAAACAAAGCTGGAATGGCTAAATTAAAACCAGACAATGTTGACTTCAAGACAAGGATCATTGCAAAGGGTAAAGAGGTTTCTTTCATAATGATGAAGGGATCAATAGTTCAAGGATATAGAATAATCTTAAATGTGCATACACATGTAACAAAGCTTCAGAATATATGAAGCAAAAACTGAAAGAAATGAAAGGAGAAATTAAAAAACTCACAATTACAATTAGAAACTAAAAACTCCTCTCTCAGTAACTGATAGAATATGCAGATATAAAATACTTCAAAAACACCATCAAGCAAATTGACATGAATAAAACACTTTACCAAAAACTACAGAATACACATTCTTTTTATGTGCACATAGTTGATTCACCATAGTAGACCATATGCTGGGCAATAAAATGAATTTCAATACATTTAAAAATGATTGAAATCATACAAGGTATGTTCTCTGAACAAAACAGTATTAAATTAGAAATCAATAATTAAAATTCCCAAATATTTGGAAATCACACAATCCATTTATAAGTTTAAGAAGAAATCATAAGAGGAATTAGAAAATATTTTGAATGAATAAAAATGAAAATACACATATCAAAATCTGTGGGATGCAGTAGTATTTAGAGATATGCTGTCCAATATGGTTGCCACCGGCTACATATAACCATTTACATTTTAATTTTAATTACTTAAAATCAATAAAATAAAAATTCATTTTCTTGGTCACACTAGCCACATTTCAAGCACTAAATAACCACATGAGGCTAGTGACCACCTTATTAAATAGTACAGAGAACAGTACCACCAACACAGAAATGTCTATTGGCCAGCACTGTCTTAGAGAAAATAATCAGTCATTAAATGATTATTTTGGAGAAAAAAATGTCTGAAATCAATTATCTAAACTTATCCTTTAAGAAACTAGAAAAAGTACAGCAAAGTGAACCCCAAGTAAGGAGAAAGAAGGAAATAATAAAAGGTGGAAATCAATGAAACAGAAAACAAACAACAAAAAATCTCAATGAAATGAAAAGCTGGTACTTTGAAATAATCAATAAAATTGATAAACTTGTAGGTAAACGGAACAAGTAAAAGGAGAGCAGACACAAATTACCAACATCAGAAATGAAAGGGGATTTTACTATAGATTCTTTAAAAGGGAACATTATGAACAAAGTTATGCCAATAGATTTGACAAATTAGAGGAAATGAAAAAATTCCTTGAAAGGCACAAATTTCCAAAACCAACTCAAGAAGAAATAGAAAAAACTTTAAATAGCCTTATATCAGTTTAAAAAATTGAATTCCAATTTAAAACCTCTCCAAACAGAAAATATTATCAAATTGAATCCAGCAATATATCAATGGGGTAACATACGATGACCAAGTGGTATTATTGCACAAACTCATTTTAGAAATGCATAACATTTTAAACATCAATTGATATAAATCATATTAACAGAATAAAAGAAAAAAAACATATAATTTTATCAGTAGATGTAAAAACAAGCATTTGAAAAATCTTAATACCAATAAAAATTCAGCAATCTAGGAATAGAAACTTTTAAGCCAAATGAAAGGCATTTGCAAACAACCTACAGCTAACTTAATGGTAAGAGATTAAATATTTTTCCTCTAAGATGGGGAATAGGACAGGATATCACTCTTACTAGTTCTCTTCAATTGTTGTATGAGAGGTCCTAGCCAGTGCAACAAAACAAACAAACAAATAAACAAGAGCGTACATATAAGAAAAGAAAAAGTAAAACTATCTTTATTTACAGATAATATCATTGTCTATGTACACATACTAAGAAATCCACATAAAAAAAATCTCCTACAAGTAATAAGTGAATTTAGCAAGGTCTCAGGAAACAGTATTAATACACAAAATCAATTGTATTTCTTTATTCTAGCAATAAACAATTAGGATGTGAAATTCTAAAAAAAATTAAACATTTAAAATAACATACAAAACATTGAGGAGTAAATTTTTCAAGAGATATGCAAGATATCTACACTAAAAACTAAATTATCTCACTAAGAGAAATTAATAAGATTTAAATAAATGAACAGATACATTATGCACTGATAGGAAGACAATATTTTTAAGCTGCCAGTCTTCCCAAAATAGATTCAATGAAATCCCAGTGAAAATCAGAGCAGGCATTTTTGTAGAAATTGACAAGCAGATTCTAAAACTCACGTGGAAATGTGAAGGACCTAAAGTAGCCAAAAGACTATACTGTAAAAAGGAAAACAGTTTGAGGTCATACACACATCTTATTTTAAGACATTAAAAAGCCATGATAAGAGAGTTTGCTGCTGGCACACGGATAGACATATAGATTATGGAACAGAAATAGACTACAGAAATAGACTATATATATATACATATATATATATATATATATATATACACACAGTCATACAATTTTGGACAAAGGTGACAAGTAATTCAATGGAGGAAAAGAAAGTTTCAACAAATGGTACTAGATTTGGGTATCTATATGCAAAAAAAAAATGAGACTTGTACCTTATATCACAGTAAAAAAAAGTAAATTGGAATGGACTATCGGCCTAAATGTGAAACCTAAAAAATGTAAAACCTATACCACTTCTAGGGGAAAATATATGAGAAAGTCTTTGCCATCTTGAAGTAGACAAAGATTTTATAACTCGGACACAAAAAGCATGATAAAAAAAAAGTAATAAATTGGTCTTCATCAAAATTTAAAACTTCTCTGTGAAAAAATGATCTAAAGAAAAATGATAAGATGACAAAAATTTGGAGAAAATATTCACAATACATATATCTAAGAAATAATTTACATTGAAAATACATGCCAAAATTATAAAACTCAGTAATAAGAAAAAAACCAGGGGCTTCCCTGGTGGCGCAGTGGTTGAGAGTCTGCCTGCTAATGCAGGGGGCACGGGTTCGAGCCCTGGCCTGGGAAGATCCCACATGCCGCGGAGCGGCTGGGCCCGTGAGCCACAACTGCTGAGCCTGCGCGTCTGGAGCCTGTGCTCCGCAACGAGAGAGGCCCGCGCATCGCGATGAAGAGTGGCCCCCGCTTGCCACAACTGGAGAGAGCCCTCGCACAGAAACGAAGACCCAACACAGCCAAAATCAATCAATCAATCAATCAATCAAACATACGCATCTGATTCAAGATCCTCATTATAAAAAAAAAATAAATAAATAAAAAAAAAAAAAAGAAAAAAACCAATTAAAACTGGCAAATAGTTTAACAAAACCATCACAAAAAACATATAAGAGCCATTAAAGCGTGAAACAGTCACCAGGGAAATTAAATGCAAATTAAATCACAATAAGACACTTTCACTTCACACCTACTAGGCTAGGTAAATTAAAAAAGACTGAGAATGCCAAGTGCTGGAGAGAATGTGGGGCAACTGAAACTTGCATACTTTTTTTAGGTGGAATGCAACATGATATTGGCATTTTCTTATAAAGGTACACTTAACATATGATACACTTAACATATGATTCAGCAATTCTACTGCAGAAGAAATGACAACATATATCCACACAAAGACTTGTACATAAGTGTTCACGGTAGATTTATTCATAATAGCCAACAACCAAATGCCCAACATCTGGTAAATGGAGAAACAAATTGTAATACATTCATAAATAGACTACTGCACAGCAATGAAAAGGATCAAACTATGGTGCACACACAACATGGATAATCTCAGAGACATTATGTTGAGAGGAAAAAAAAAACCAGAAAAGAATACACACTGTAGGATTACATTCATATGAAACCCCAGAAAAGACAAATCCAATCTACGGTGACAGAAAGTAGATCAATGGTTACCTATGCTGGGATTGTGAGGTGAGGGTTGACCAGGAAAAGGTACAAGGCTACCTTTTCTGATGATGGAAATGCTCTATAACTTGATTGTGATGGTGGATCCACACGTATATACACTTTTCAAAACTCATCACCTGCACAGTTAAAATGTATGCATTTTATTGTATGTAAAATGGACCTCAACAACATTGATTAAAGGACTAAGTTAAAATTGAAAGGGTGTGACAAGTGGAGAGACAGAAAAGGAAGATGAAAAGCAATGTGTGAAATAAGAGGAAAAAATATGACTGGGTTAGGAAAAGGAAGAGGAAAAAGTAAATTGAAGAAAACAAAAGGGTAAAATGGAGGGGGTCTCAAATTAACTCTTATAGCATTCACTTCTATGGGCTTGGCCCTTTACTCTTTCCCTAAATCCTCATAACACCTTGCATGTTAAAGATAATTACCCTCATTTTATTGATATGGAAACTGAGACCCTAATAGTTCAAATGTTTTTCCATATTTTCCCATTGGCTCCCAAACTCTGTCTACTCTATGTTACTAACATCCTTTGGCAGTCAGTTTTCATTGGGTGGGTTCTCCAGATGCCGAGATGGAGTTTGCATACAGAGTATTTATCAGGGATCAACCTCTGTGAGAGGCAAGAGGAAGAAGTAGGATTGGGCAGAGGGAGAAGTCAAACTATAGTGCAGGCTCAACAAAGCCTCTGCCAGCACTGGGGGAACACTGAAGAGTATAAGGACCCTCAGAGTCTGCCACGTGGCATTTGCTGTCACGCAGGTCTGTGGGAGGACACCGGCCTTTCACTGAAGTGATTCCAAGACAAGAAAGGAAGGTAAAAGGAATTATATTAATGACTATAATAACGAAAACAGTAGTGAATATGTTTTATGTGCTGGGCATGGTCCAAAGCATGTTTTAACTCATTGAAAACTCACAACAACCCTCCCCCAGGTACATACCATTTTTAATCTCCACTTACTATTTAAAAACTGAGGCAGAGGGAGATTTAGTGTCTAGTCTCAGGCTATACAGTAGAAAGTAGAGATACTAGGACAGGGTTCTAGACATAGTCTGTCCTCAGACTGTGCTCTCCCAGCGTCAGAAAGACACCCAGCCCTTTTCAGCGAAATACTCTAGATATACTTGATCAAGTGCTACCTGGAGTCTCATAGCTCCTCAAAGAAAAGCCTCTTATCAATAGCCTCAGGTTGCTCTTCCATCTGAAACAAGAACCTTCTAATTAAATACATCTTTCTCCTCAGGCAATTGGTTCCTCAGCCACTTGGCCTCGAAGGCAACATCTTTGCACATAGGAACCTCCTACAGAAAGGCTTTCAAAAGTGAGGGAAAAGTTCTAACTAAAGCAAAGAGCCACCTTGAGGAAAACCAGAGTGAATTTATTTTTAATTTGAAATGAAGGGGTTTTGGGTGCTGATACTCTGCCTCCACTAGACCCAGATTGGTCTGTAATACAATCTGACTCTTGAATACTTAAAAATAGAGATAATTGAACGCCCCACGCTGTGATGTGAGGCCTTTAAATTCAGTGCTGAATTCAGTGGTGGGAGTGCTGATTTGCATTAACTTAGTCATGCCCACCTCATCAACTTAGGTAACTGATGTTAGGTCCCTAGAGTTTCCCAGGAACGCTTAGGTTCCTAGGAACACACTAGACCAGAAATCAGACTTAGATTTTATTCCTAGTTCTGCATTTAAGTAGTTCTGTGACCTTAGACAACTCACTCAGTTTTTTGGGTTTCAATTCCTTCATCCACAGACTTTGGGGCTTGGATTGAATAATTGTTAATTCTGCAATTCTCAGAGATCAAACAGGGAACTTAAAGAAGGCTTGAGTATAGGAGCTAAAAGGCTTTAATTGGAAAACTGTCCTTCCATAAAATATTTATCTGGGGCTCGCTTCATAACTACAGAGGCACAATCCCTTGTTTTACCCACAATAAGCCTCTTAAAGCAAACAGTCCTCAACATTCTTATGTTGAGATAAATGAGTAACAGACAAGCCCTATAGAGAGAGGAGTTGACACATTGTCAAGAAGCAGTATGATTTGTGGGAAGAGTGAGAATTGGTAGAGCATTCTAGCAGAGCTCTGCCATAACTTAACTTACCTTCCTCATTGTTAGACAGGCTTCATGATAACTGTGTCCTCCCAGTAGAAAGGATCAGAGAACAAAAAGAAAGAAGGAAAAAAAGAACTCTTAGGGAGTAAATTTTGCCTATAAAATGATTTGAGCTCAAGAACAAAGAAAACAGAGTTTGCTTCAATAAGTGTGTAGGATGTATTCTGAATTCACTAGATTTCATTCACCTAAACAGAAGGCATGTATAGAGCATGGCTACCTTCAACTCCAAAGAAAATTAAAGGGATAAAAGGGAAAACTGGATCGGGTCTTCTATAGACCAGCTTCCCTATTTTACTGTTAGGGAAATTGATGGCCAGAGAGAGAAAGTGACTTCTCCAGATTTATGCAGAAAATTAGCTACAGGTCTATTACTAGGACATGAATCTACATTCATTTATTTATTCAACAAATATTTATTGGCCCCTAGATGGGAAAGACCCTATCCCACTCTTGTGGGGAGGCAATCAAAAATCTCATACATAAATGTAGGATTAGAACTGTGACAAGTGACCCAAAATAAGGCACACAATGCTATGAGAACATATAATAGAATCCTATGGGCCTGCCCATAGACCCAAGGAACTCTTCTTTGAGGTTTAAGCAGGCAAAGAGGGAGGAAAGTAAAGTGTATTCCTAATAGACACAATAGCATGAATAAAAGGCCCTGGTGCAGAAGGAAACATGGCATGTTTCAGAAGTTTAGAAAAAACAAAAAGCTGAAGCACAGAGAAGGAGGGGAAGGATGGCAAGAGAGAAGACTGGAGGGGGACTTTGAAGGTAGACCATGAAGCTATGAAGGTCATGTTCATTTATTCATTCATTTACTTATTCATTCTTATATCACTGATTTATCCATTCAACAATTTTTTTGAGCATCCATCAAGAAACAAGTATTGTTCTGAGCATCGAAGTTTGAACAATGAGCATAATAAAGTCTTTGCCATCATGTGGGTTACATGGGGAGAGAGACAAAGATAATAAATAAATAAATAAATAAATAAAAATATAATGTGTCAGGTGGTAACAGGTGCCATGAGAATAAATGAAGCAGGGAACAAATAATGGTGGTGTGAAGTGCTATTTTACAAACGGTGACAAGGGAAGATTTCTTTTTTTCGTTAAGATAAATTTTTAGCAAAAGGTAGAAGTAAAGGAGAGAACCATTTAGCTATAAGAAGAAAGAGTGTTCCAAGTAGAGGAAACGGCTCAGGCAAAGGTCCTGAGGTGAGAACATACTTAGAATATTTAAAACAGCAGAGAAGCCAGTGTTCTTGGAACACAGACAGGAAAGGGAAGAGGGAGGATCTGAGAAGAGATCTTAGAGGAGCAGGTTATAGGGTCTTGGAACTGAAGTAAACTCCTTGACTCTGACTCTAAATGGAATGGGAAGTCCTTGGAGCATTTTGAACATAATAATATGATACGACTTATGTTTGAGAAGGATCACCCTGGCAGCTCTGTGGACATAGACTGTAAGAGGGTAAGGGTAAAAAAGAGAGAGAACAGTTGGGAATCTAGATTAATAATCCAGGTGAAACATGATGCTGGCTTTGATGGGGGTGGTAGTAGGAGTGGCGAGGAGAGGTCAGATTCTGGATGCGTTTCAAAGATCGAGACTACATGATATACAAGTAAATTGGATGAAGGGTGTTAGACAAAGAAAATGAGTCAAGGATAACTCCAAGGGCTTGACCTGAACCACAGGCTGAATGGAGTTGTCATTCACTGAAGAAGGGGAGGCCACCAGGCATTTTAAGTTGGGGAGTGGGGGACAGCCTGATCACACATGTGGGTCCAAAAGATCACTCAGGCTGCAGTACGGAGAATGGGTTGGAGATGAACAAGGGTGGATCTGAGGCACCTAGATAGGAGGCTAAATAGGTAGTGCACACAAGAGAGTCATTAGTGGACCATCCATGAAATTTTTTTGCTATTTTAACAGCTTAATTTAGTAGTTATAGATGTAAATTTATGAATACTAGAAAAAATAAAACACACCAACCCTGTGACTTCAGAAAATTGCTAGGAACAGAGAAATATAGTACCTTAAGTTTGATCTAAGAAATAGATTTAGTAAATAATGGGATAGTTGGTACTTGGAAATGGAAAAAAAAAATGTGATAGCGGTACTCAGACACTAAAGTTTGAGGAAAATAGACTATATTACACTGCCAGTTTGATAAGCTTCATTGGTTAAGTGAGGTTTTTTTTTGGAGTGAGTCATACTTTGGGGTATACACCCAGCACATAAGCTAAATTATCCTACACTGTCTTGGGAAATTTCCTTTACTTGAACTGCAGCCATGCTTATTCGGTGTGACTCAGTCACCTGGGTATGGCAAATGGGACCAGGAAGGAACCAATGAGATGCTCTCTTCTGGAATTCAGATTTATGATAATGACAGCAAGCTAGTTTCTGTGGATACACTGAATGAGAATCTGTAAACCCAGGAGCTGGGGGTGGTTGTTGGCTGTTCTGTGGTCTGGAGAGGCAAAGGAAGCTGGCCGCAAAAAGAAATAAGAAGGAAGCAGATACATAGAGAGATAAGAGACAGAGAGGACTGAAAGATTTTCAGTATCTCATTCTTGTCTTCTCCTGAGGCCCAGTAGCCTTTCTGTATTGGATGTCTGAGACATTCTTTTATAGTGATAATAAATACAACTTTTAAATTTAGCTCTTTCAATCATTTTTCATACTTGCTACCAAAGTGTTATACCTAATGGCTATTTCCACAATTTAGAAACAGAGGATAGAAGCTTTTTCTTTAGAATAAAGAACCACCTAGGGAACTCCTGGAGTTCCTGTATCCAAACTCATCACTCCAACAAAAAGAAAGTTTTAAGTTGTCCAGTTTGGGGATAGAGGATTCACATGGCTTTGAACTAGCTTACAAAACCAGTAAAAAGAATGAGTCTAACAGACAGAAGTAAGCCAACATTGGTTGAGAGAAAAATTAAGAGAAGATGCCACAGTAATTCCATTTAGGAAGAAGAAAGAATGAGAGAACCAAAGAAAGAAATCAGTGATGAGGTTTCAAAGAAATTATTTTAAAAGAGAAATTTTATCAAAATAAGTTTAAAAATTATTTGCAAACATTCAAAAATATCAGAAGACTTCACAAAAAAATCACTGTTTGAATTCCCACATTGTATGAGAGTAAGGGAAATCATATCAAATTGAGAAGTCTATTCCCAGATGAAGCAATCTTTTGATATTTTTGCTTAAAAAATGCTATAAAGCATTGTATACTAGATTCCCTCACCTCATCCCTAACACTACCTTATCCTCCTCTGCTATGACCACTTTCTCTCTTCTCCCCAAAAATCTCAAAGGGAAAAAAATGTGTGGCTGACAGAAATATGATAGAGCCCACCAGAATGTAAGAAATTGCACACAGAGAGAAGATCAAGATGGTGGAGCAGGAAGACATGGATCTGACCTTCCCTGACAAGCACCTAAACATTACATCTACCTATGGAACAATTCTCACTGAAAACTAACTGGAAATTGGCAGACAGATTCCTGTACAACCAAGGTTGTGAGAAAGATCCACACGCAATCTGGGAGGAAGGGAAGAGAAGAGATCAGGTCAGGCAGGACCTGTGACCCTGGGAGGGGACTCAGAGGAAAAGGGAAATTACACAGGTGGAGAGCCTCCCTGAGGAGTGAGGGGTTCAAGCCACACACTGGGCATCCCAGTCCTGGGGTCTGACGCAGGGAAGACAAGCCCCCTTGGCTGGTGGGCCTAACAGCAGGCTGTGGGAAACCTGGACTCCACTCCTGAGGAGCACACTTACTTGCTCCCGAAGCGGGGCAGAGAGGGCGGGTTGAAGACTGCCCGGGAGGCCGGCCACTTTCCGGGGCTGCCCTGGTGTGCACGCCAGCCCGAGCCGAGCAAATGCTCCAGCCTCACTTGCTTCACGATGCAGCTCAGCACGGGTGTGAAGGCTCAGCTGTGAGACTCAGCGGCAGCTCAAACCCAAAGCAGTGTCTGAGCAGGGAGAGGCAGACTTTACTGGTGCGTACACAGGCAGCAGGCCAGAAACAGCCCTGATCTCTCTCTGTGGCCAGACCACCACAGCCTGCACTCCAGCTTACCCTGAGAGCCCACACAGGCCTTGCCTGACCTATAGTGCAGCTCCAAACCAGGGCAGGG
Source organism: Balaenoptera acutorostrata (assembly GCF_949987535.1). Classification (NCBI taxonomy): domain Eukaryota; kingdom Metazoa; phylum Chordata; class Mammalia; order Artiodactyla; family Balaenopteridae; genus Balaenoptera; species Balaenoptera acutorostrata. Next base: position 19,720,275 of record NC_080071.1, on the reverse strand, counting down.
GTGGCAGAGGCTGAAAGGAGATCTCAGCTGTGAGTGACAAAGAAGGCTTGGACCCAAAGCAACGTATGAGCAAGGCACGGGCAGCCTTTACTGGTGCTTACACAGGCAGCACATTAGAACCATTGTGGGTCTCTGACCCCAGCTGGACCACCAGTCTGCACCCCAACCCGTGCTAAGCACCCACACTGGCCCCTCTTGCTCGGGGGCGATGGTGTCGGTGCTGGGAGTGGGGACAACACACATTTAAAGGGAACTGAGCCAGCTCGGAACTGACCCTCAGGGCTTCTGCCCCAGCAACCTGGGACCCAATCCCACCCTCAATAGGGCAGTGATGGTCACTGAGCAGAGGGGAAGCCTCACCTCACACCTGGTTCTGGCCTTAGCCCCTCCATCTCCAGCCCTACCTCCTACCAAGGTGACAGCTGCCAGCACACCCTGAGGAAAGACGTGACTTGTGTTCATGTCAAATCCAGCTCTCCTACCAAAGTCACTGGGCACACACAGACTGAATAGGGACACACTCACATAAGGACACAACTTCAACACTGCAATGGTAACTGTTTCACCTAATTTCATAGAGACAGGGAAAGTTAAGCAAAATGAGAAGAATGAGGAGTTTGTCTCAACTGAAAGAGCAAGGGAAAAAAAAAAACCTGAAAGAACAAATAATGAAACAGAAATAAACAATTTACCAGATAAAAAATTCAAAACATTTGTAATAAGAATGCTAACTTAATTAGGGAAAATAATAGCTTAATATGGTGAGAATTTTAACAAAGAACTAGAAAATATAAAAACGAACCAGTCAGAACTGAAGAATACAATAACTGAAATGAAAAACACACTGGAAATAATTAAAAGCAGACTAGGTGATACAGAAGAACTCGTAAGTGATCTGGAAGAAAGAATAATGGAAATCAACCAATCAGAACAGCCAAAAGAAAAACAAATTTAAAAAATGAAAATAGTTTAAGGGATATCTGGGACAACAGCAAGTATACCAATACTCACACTAATGGGGTCCCAGAAAGAGAAGAGAGAGACAAGGCAATCAAAAATATATTTGATAAAATTATGGTTGAAAACTTCCCAAACCTAAAAAGGGAAACAGATATCCAGGTACAGGAAGCACAGAGGACCCCCAAACAAGATGAATCCAAACAGACTCACACCAAGACATATCATAATTAAAATGGCAAAATTTAGTCAAAGGTAAAGAGAGAAGTCTAAAGGCAGCAAGAGAAAAACAAAGAGGCATATACAAGGAAATTCCCATAAGGCTATCAGCTGATTTCTCTGCAGAAACTGTATGCCAGAAGAGAGTGGCATGAATATATGCAAGGTGCTGAAAGGGAAAAACTTGCAACCTAGGATACTCTACCCAGCAAGACTATCATTTAGAATTGAAAGAAAACTACCACATGATCCAGCAATCCCACTCCTTGACATATATCCAGAAAAGATGAAAACTCTAATTTGAAAAGATATATACATCTCAGTGTTCACAGCAGCACTATTTACAATAGCTAAGACATGGAAACAACCCAAGTGTCCATCAACAGACAACTGATTTCAGAAGATGTGATAGATACACAATGCAATATTACTCAGCCATAAAAAAGAATGAAATATTGCCATTTGCAGCAACATGGATGGACCTAGAGACTATCCTACTAAGTGAAGTAAGTCAGACAGAGAAAGACAACTATTATATGATATCACTTATATGTGGAATCTAAAAAATAATACAAATGAATCTATATACAAAACAGAAACAGATTCTCAGACACAGAAAACAAATTTATGGTTACCAAAGGGGAAAGGGGGGAGGGATAAATTAGGAATATGGGATTAACAGATACAAAGGACTATTCATAAAATAAATAAGCAATGAGGATTTACTGTATAGGACAGGGAATTATATTCAATACCTTGCAATAACCTATAATGGAAAATAATCTGAAAAAATATATAACTGAATCACTTTGCTGTACCCCTGAAACTAACACAATATTATAAATCAACTATACTTCAATAAAAAAATAAAAAATAGAATTGAAGGAGAGAGAACTTCTCAGACAGGCAAAAATTAAGAGTTCATCAATACTAAACCTACCCTAAAGGGAATGTTAAAGGGTCTTCTTTAAGTGGAAAAGAAAAGACTATAACAAGAAGTAAGAATTTATAGGAAAGGAAAAATCCCACTAGTAACGGCAAATATATAGTAAAGGCTGAGAATCAACCCCTTAAATAAGCTAGTATGAAGATTGAAAGACAAAAAATTGTAAAATCAGCTATGACTATAATAATTAGTAAAGGGATAAACATAGAAAATATGACATTAAAAACACAAAATGTGGAGGAGGGCAGAAAAAAACGTAGAAATTTTAGAATGTCTTTGAATTTAAAGGACTACCTGCTTAAAACAAGTAGATATAGTTACAGTCAATATATATAAACTGGTAACCACAAATGAAAAACCTACAATAGATACACAAAAACTAGACAGAGAGGAATATAAGCATACCACTAAAGAAAATCATCAAACCACAAGGGAAGAAACAAAAAGAAGAATAACAGAGAAGAACCAAAAAAAAAAAAAACCCCAGAAACCAAGTAATAAAATGGTAATAAGTACATCCCTATCAATAATTACTTTAAACGCCGATGGATATATATACAATGGAATATTACTCAGCCATAAAAAGAAGGAAATTCTGCCCTTTGCAACAATGTAGATGGACCTAGGGATCACTATGCTTAGTGGAATTAGAGAAAGACAAATACTGTATATTATCACATACGTGGAATCAAAAAAATAAAACAAAAAATGTAATAACAAAACAGAAGACTCACAACTATAGAGAAAAAACTAGTAGTTACCAGTGTGAAGAGGCAAGGGGGAGGGGCAAGACAGTGGTATGGGATTAAGAGATACAAACTACTATGTATAAAATAAATAAGCAACAGGATATATTGTACAGTACAGGGAAATATACCCATTATTTTGTAATAACTTTAAATGGAGTATAATCTATAAAAATATTGAATCACTATGCTGTGCACCTGAACTTAATATTGTAAATTAACTATACTTCAATTTTAAAAATTGCAGGGGCTTCCCTGGTGGTGCAGTGGTTGAGAATCTGCCTGCCAATGCAGGGGACACGGGTTCGAGCCCTGGTCTGGAAAGATCCCACATGCCGCGGAGCAACTAGGCCCGTGAGCCACAACTACTGAGCCTGCGCGTCTGGAGCTTGTGCTCCACAACAAGAGAGGCCGCGACAGTGAGAGGCCCGCGCACCGCGATGAAGAGTGGCCCCCGCTCGCCTCAATGAGAGAAAGCCCTCGCACAGAAACGAAGACCCATCACAGCCAAAAAAATAAAAATAAACAAATAAATAAATTTAAACAACAACAACAAGAAAATTGCAGACAGGTTATAAAATGTAAGTCAATGATCTATTTTTCCACTACAGGTAAAATTCACATATTTTCTTTTGTTCATCAAGATGAAAAATAGAAATGAAAGAAAAACAATGAGTTATGTTGCTTAATTGGCATAATAAGATTTAACAGTTTATGCAGAATTTTGATAATTTTCTATTAAAAAAAATCCATCTGAGAAATACCAACCAAAACAATTTTTTAAAATAAAATGTATTTAGGGAGAGATCTATCACAACTGCATCCAGTGCCTGTGCATTGCCTGTGACGGGCCACAAGGACGGGATGGAAGAAACGGTGGGGTTACAGCAGTCCAGGATGGCCTGGGGCTAGGATGGTGCAAGACTGAGGGGTTGGGATAGGATGGGCTGTGGAGTACATTTCTCGATCATTTTTTAAAAGCTGAAAATGCAATGTTTCGTTTGGAGGGCTACAAAATAGGTAGATGTGAACATCCAAAACGCCACACTGTTAAAATGGCTGCATCAAAACGTCTCCTGCCCATTCCACTAGGTAGTAATTAACAGCGGGACCACGCGGAGGTTGCAGTCCGGTCAGCAATAAGATAGAACTGACTCTCACATGTGTTTTATTTTGCCCTCACAGCATTTTTCAAAAAGGGGATCACCATATTTTAAAAATGTGGCAGGATGGTGGCCATGGAAGTCAGAATCCGCCAAGGGTAACAACTCACCTGCTGAATCAAGTAGCCCCGAAAATGGATGGCGCTGGAGCGAGGAGCCCACACCCGCCACTGCTGGCAGTCCGAGCGTGCAGGAGAGGGTCGCGAGCGGCGATGCGGTGTAAGGCGCGCGGGGCGTCGGCGTCCTCGTGCGTGCGTGCCCCTCGCTGCGTGCCCCGCCCACCACCGCCGCTGCTGCCGGAAGCCCCACGGACGCTAGGCTGCTACTAGTAGGAGGGCTGCAGCAGTGAGCCTTGAAGCCTAGGGTATGGGCTTCAGGTGGAGCCGCCGCAGGTGCAGATCTTGGTGGTAGTAGCAAATAAAAACAATAAAAATTAAAAAAAAAAAAAGCTGTGAAGATTTCAATATAAAATTTGGATTTTAAACTTCTCTTGGAAAACAGAATATTGATACTCTGGGCCCTTATTCTCAGATGACATTAATTGACTGGATCTGAGTATAGGCTGCCGGGTTTGGGTGGGGCACTCTCCCTTCATTCCACTAGGCACCAGGGCTCCATTTTGGCTCACTTCTCTCATTTCTGCGCCTGCCTGCTTCCTCGAGGCACCTCAGTTTGCAAACGCCTGGCCCAGAGCCTAGAGCCCTGTGGTGAGGGATGTAAAGATCCCATAAAGTGAGGCAGCTGCTACTTTTTCCCAAGTATGTAACCATGTGATGGTTCAGTGATGCCACATCTTCCAATTTTTCAAGCAAAGTTGGAAATTTGTATTTTTATGTAAAGCCTTTCAATTTTTAAATACGAGTTCATTCTTTTCACGTTGACAACCAAATAAGACACATCTGTGAACCATCAGCCTATGCCTGCCGGCTTGCCATTCTTCCCTGAACTGTAGGACAGAAGTCTGTATCAGAAAGCCCATGATATTCTAGCTGCCCTACGTTCGCTCCATTTCCAGAAGTGCTGGTGTAGAAGTCAAATTGTGGTTTTCCAAGGGCAGATATAGTTCAATTGAATTCAACAGGCACATTTACCAAGCATTCACCGTATGCAAGGCTCTGAGCTAAGCACCATGAAAAGGGTAGATATACAAATGGGACAAGGCCACATACCACCTTTAAGGAGTTGTCAATCAACCACATCTTTGACACCACTGACAAATAAGTAGAGTTTGTGTTCAGCTACCTTGCTCCCTCATTCCAGTATTGCTTTTCCCTTATGGAGCTCCCACAGATGCCAGTGTTCTCTATTACTCTGGTGCTCCTTTCTAATGCTTCACTACTATTTCTATTTCTGCTACGACTACTACCATTAGCAGTAACCACTACAGTACACTACAAGTACCACTACAACAAGTATTACTACTCCTACAACTACTGTTACCATCATATAGTGTGTCTTTGTGTTAAGCACTTTATATGAACAATTTCTAATGTTCACACAATCCTAGAAGATAGGTCCTATTATACCCATTTAACAAATGGCACAATTAAGTTAATCAACTTTGTTGAGGTCACACACAGTGTTATATTGTGATTTACAATAAGAAATATATATTTGGTCTTCATCCCCATTCCTGATACAGAGCTCCTAAAATCTTTGGAATTTCCTGTGATGAGAGCAATAAAAATGACTTTTGTTATGTGAAAGTGGTGACTTTTGGAAAGCACCTGAGGATGGGGCAGGTTGCCAGTGGAGTTAACCATGTGGTTAGAAATTTGAAAATTTCAGTCCACCTCCCACCTGCCCACACACGTTCTGTCACTTGGAAGGAGAGAGGGGCTGGAGATTGAGTTCAATCACCAATGTACAATGATTTAATCAATCATGCCTATGTAGCGAAGCTTCCATAAAAACCCAAAAGTACAGGTTTGGAGAGCTTCTGAGTGGGGGAAGACATGAAGATGCAGGCCCAGAGAGAGCATGGAATCTCTACACCTTTTCCTTGTACCATGTCTTCCATATGGCTGTCCTGATGTATATCCTTTTATAATAAGCCAGTAATCTAGTGAGTAAAATGTTTTTCTGATTTCTGTGAGCCATTCTAGCAAATTAATCAAACCCAAGGAAGGGATCATTGGAACCACCAATCTACAGCCAGTGGGTCAGAGGCACAGGTGACAACCTGGATTTAGGATTGACATTTGAAGGGGGGTGGCAGTCTTGCAGGACTGAGCCCTTAACCTGTGGGATCTGATGCAATCTCCAGTAGATAGTGTCAGAATTGAGTTGAATTGTAGGACACTCAGCTGGTGTTTGGAATTGCTTGGTGATGGGGAAAACCCCCCACACATCTGAATGTAATTGATGAACCACACCATAGTTAGTAATTAGCAATAATGGCACTAAAATACAAGTCTGTTGGAGACTCCTGCATCTGAGTGTCAGGACTGATCTTTACAAAGTGGTAGCTCTCTCTTAGGACTGAAATTCTGGAATCTTAGAATGTTCTTCTAACACAAGGGTGCATTAAAATTAATCCAATCACTTTCAGTGCCAGGCTCCACTCTCCTTGCTATAATGCACCCAGAACGATTGTTGTGAGACACAAATCTGGTCATATCACCACTTGCCCTAAATATTTAACAGCTTCTCATTGTCTTCTGTATACACACCTATCTCCTTCATATGGTTTATAAGTAGGCTGACCATATGACCCACTTTCCTGGAATAGCTTCAGTTTTCGCTTGCTATTTCAGCATAATTATTAACAGTCTTTCACTCACAAATGTGTCCTGGTTGGTTGGTTGATAGATTGTAAGTTCATCCTATTTATAAGACTTTTCATTATTTGGGTTTTGCATATATCTCTAGTCTTATCTCTCACCATTTCCTCCTTAAATTCTCCGTCTGTCTCATTAAATGCCTTTCCATTCTCCTGACACACACTCTTTCTTTATCTTCCAGACTATTGCCCATACTTCTCTTCTCCTGGGGCACTTTTCATCTTCTTTCAACACTGTTTATTCTTTAAGTTGCAGCTTCGTTCAGTTGCATGTCTGTCTTGCCATCACTCGGAGCACCAGTATGCTTGCCCTCATGGTCCTTAGCACATTGAAGCTCAATTATGTATATATGTGTCCGAAGCCACCACTATACCATAAACTCTATGGTGGGGATCATGTCTGTTTTGTTCATGTTTTCCCCAGGAGTTACAGCTATCCCATTTACAAAATAGATGCTCTGTAAATATTTGATGAGTAAATGAGTGAATTTGGATATATGAGAATGCCTAGGAGAGTATCAACACATCTAGGCTCTCAAGTGCGGAGTGGGGATGTATAAGGGGTTTAATAGTCAGCAAAACAAGGGGCAGGGCCATCTGTGTCACTGTGAGGTGAGGTACAATGGGCTTCACAGTGCCCTTCAGGAATATCTTTTCTCTTTCTGGCTGCCAAAAAAAAATTTTTAAGTGTGATTTCACCTGTATCAACAAAAGACTGGTGGTTGAGGCATGAGCTCACAGGATATAAACTTGCCTTGCTCCTTTTCCACACCTAGGTCCCTTATTCTGCTAGGGAAAACTCAGAATGAGCACAAGGCATGTTTTATGTACAATTGTAAAGTGATAGGTGACTTGGTGTTTGTGCACATCTGCCTCTCAGGTCCTGTTCATCTACGGAACCAGGCTAAGCTTCTGAAAGGGATTCTAAATTTTCCATGAGGATATTCAGAGTTTTGCTAACTGGTTGCTCTCTTGGTTGTATTCGGAACACATTTTTCTTTTCCTTGATTAAGCATGGGTAGAGCAGGGGTCTGGAAACCATGGCCAGTAGGCCACATCTGGCCTGCTGCCTGTTTTTGTAAATAAACTTTTATTGGAACACAGTCATGCCTAGTCACTTAAATTCTGTCTGTGGATACTTTCTTGCTATGATGGCAGACTTGAATGGTTCCAACAAAGACCCTGTAGCCCACAAAACTTAAAATATTTACAATTTGGCCCTTTACAATAAAACCTTGCTGACCCCTGGCCTTGTGCCCCAATCTGGGACACCTTGGGAAGAATCTAGGAGCTTGCTACTCCAAGTGTGGTCTGTGAATCAGAGACAATTGCATCCAAAAACTTACTATGAATATAGAAATCTTGGGCCCAACCCCAGACCCATTGAATCAGAAACTGTATTTTAACACGATTTCCAGGTGATTTATGTGTACATCAAATTTGGAGAGCACTTATCTAGGTTCCTCTGGAGACTGAGGAGAACCTTCAAAGAACTCACTCTTGAGAAGACATTGCCTCTGAGATATGCAGAAAGTTTAGATGGTGGCCTAACATTTATAGGTTTCAGGAGTATCTTTATGCTAACATGCCGTACTTCAGAACCTCAAGGAATAAAACCTCAACAATGGAATCTTAAAACTATGGAAACTGACAAGGTGAGTATTTTGGAGCCAGAGAAACTCCAAGCACTCCTCAAATCACACTATTCAGTAGCCACATACTTTGACTTGGAAGGAAGCCAACCCTGAGCATTTTTTGAATCCAAGAACGACTCTGGGGGATTAGTGGTGCTGGTGAGAAACAGTTGCTGTTTTATTACACGCCTCAGTGCTCCATTTTATTGCAATGACAAAAATACCCACTCTCTCTATGTCTATCTCACTGTTTCTGATTTCTTTTCCCCCGTGTCTGTAGTTGGTACTATTAGCTTTGAGGGAGAGAGGCAAGGTGAATTTTTTTAAAGTTATTTGTTATCCAAAATGTGTTTTGGTGGCTCTAAAATGAAAAAAATGTCACGTGAAAAACGGCTATTTTTCTATTGCTCTTGAGACATCATGCTGGGGATAATTCCTGGAACCCTGTAAGAATCATATTGAGCTGTGAGACAGCGTGGCAGTGCCTGTTCCAACAAAAGAAATAGGTTGATTGCTATCAAACAATGCTTTTATGTGAATACCAGTGAAAGCTGTAGAATATTCTGTAAGTTACTTAGTGGCAAGGCAATGAATGTCTCCAATAGCACATGGTGTTCCTCTTTAGAGCAGATGTGTTTTCCCTCCCCAAACAATTCAAAATAAAATCTGGAGTCATGGACAGAGAGTGCTCTTTTGTTGCGGTAATTGGGCGGTTCTAGTGTGTCAACCTGGGAAATTTAATAAATCTCCTCATCAACTTCATCACTGTAACGTTTTGTCACAGTGAGGAACACACAAGAAGTTGGTTTGGTTTGCCTGTTTTTGCTGCTGTTGCTTTGCCCAAGATTTTTACTTCACTAACCTTGGATTCAGATCCTTTGGTCGAAGAGAAAAGAACACTCTAAATTTATTAGCTTATTAATTTGCTTAAAGTACACTTTGTATATTTTGGAATCTGAGAAGAATAGTCCTAATCACTCTCAATTCAGCACTGTAGCATGGGACAGTGTTGGTTTAGGAACCATGCTTTTAACGTCATCTATTTCTGACCTTACTGCACTCATTTCGATAGCTAGTCATTAATACATTTGATTGATTTTGATATTGTTTTCTTTATCTGACTTTACCATTTCCCTGATGCAGATTCAAATGAGTCAGTTAAAGTAAAAATTGTGTCTAAAAGAAAAAAAGAGAAACAGAAGAGATTTGGATACTCCAATATTGCTGGTTGTATAGATTCATTGAAGCAGGCTTTCAGCTGGGTGGGGTTGAGGATGCTGGTCCAAGAGGGTTTACAGACCTAAATGTCAGCTGTGCTCCCAGTACCCTTGAATGACTCAGTGACCCTGGAGCCCAGAGACCGTATAAATGGATTTAAGATTCTGAACTATGGCAAGTTTTTCTCATCAAATCCTTTGCTGTTATAAATGCAGTCTCCATATCTAGGGAATGAGGACTAAATATTCCCCACGTCAAGGGAAAGCCCACCACCTCTTCTTGAGACAGGCTGTTCTGATCCAAATAAACTCTTTGAATAAGTAGAATTCATGTCTTTCCTTGTTTATTAATTGATTTTAAAAGTTTTAAGATTCTAGTTCAGCAAATGGTACCTGCTCTGGGCCAGGTCCTACGTCAGCACATGTTTTTTTCAGTTACTCCTTACAATTACCTTGTGGGATTAAATATATTTACTCCATTTACTGATGAGGAAACAGAGTCTCAGAGGGTGAGTATCCCAGCCACTACACCATGCTGCCTTGGGTTATGAGTGGGTAAAAAGTCTTCCTTTATTAATTCATTGTCCACAAGTAATGACTAAGGTAACTAATATACAGTGTGCTAGGCACTATGCAGTGTTGGCAATACAAAGGTAAATGAGTCACTGTTTTTGCCCTCAAGGGGACCCATACCAAATGGGAAGATATGGATTTCATTTTTCAACAAATTTGAGTTGTTGTTTTTGTTGTTTTGAATCTCTTTTATTGCTTTTACTTGGCTTTAAGAGTGTACTTGCTATATGGCTCGTGCTGAGTAGGACCTGTGTGAATTGGCTTAGGCAGAGCCTTTGCCCTGAATGTTTACACTTCATGACAGATATAATAGACATGGAGATGACTGCACAAGTGTAAGGCAATGACAAATGTGCTCATTAGCAATGAGAGCTAACTGAAGAATCTCAAATTTTGAAAAATAACATTTATCCAATAAGTAAAAATAAACCTTTGAGTATCCAAAATAGAAGCCACTGAGCCTATTTACTAAAGCTCATGTGCTTTATTTGCAGGAAAACAATTCAGGCCCTCACTTTCAACCAGTTTATTCTTATCTCACACAGAATTTTAACACAATTGGATATCTGCTTGCAGCTTATAGTACATTAAAAAAGAAATTTGTTTATCTTTTGGCATTGGATGAACAAAAGAAGAGATTAGATTACCCCGAAAAAACTTATTAATAATTTTGCTGAAGGCTGATTTTATCCACTGGAACTGGGAGATAGTGCAGAAAATGTATTTAAAAGAGTTTAAAACAAACACATTTGATTTGGCTTTCCCACGAAGCGCATGACTGAGTTTGTCTGTTTTCAAAACCACCATACCTTTTATTGAGAGTAACTGCATCCTTTACCCTTTTGCTCCATTCCCTCTCATTTTTCATTGGTTGGTGTGCATGGCTCTTGTGTGTTGATAGCCCCAGTCAATCATTAACTGCCGAGTTTCTGCAAACTCAATGAGCGTGGCTTTTAATCTTACACCCCCTCACAGTTTCCCATGGACTCGAAGTGGAAAACATCAAGCTAGAGTTTCACCATCTTTTGGCAAAACAGTATTTCCTGGAGTCTTGCCTAAGTTGCTTCATGTTGTCAGTCACTAGACTAGGCTTCTCCAGGGAACAGTTACTCTAATAAGAAAGGAGGCCCTACGAGGCAAAAGGAAACCAATGGCCACACTACATTCAGGGACAAAATTGCTAGCCATCTTGGCAGTGTGATTATGGATCTTCGCTTAAGAACTTCCATTTCCAGGTGGTACATGAGTTACTTTGTTGACTTGTGAAGAGTCTTTTTTTTTTGAGTATGTGACTAAATATTTCTGAGAGTGGATTTATAAATAGTATCCGATGATGGCTCTGTTCTTGAGAGGGAAAAGGAAGTGAAAAAGGGTACCAGGAGGACTTCATTTTGTCACTTTGAAGAATTATAATATGTTAGTTACCTAAAGAAAAGTGGATCTTTGAAGGTGAGATATCAAATATAAATTCTTGTTTTTCTTTGAATAGTGTAGGAAAGGGATGTGTAGTGTTCTTGTCACGTTTAAGAATTATGCAGGTGGACACAGAGTAATGCAGAATCTTGACCAAGGGTAGCAGAGTAAGACAAAAATGGGGAGAGCCAGAAATACAACACAGATCTCTTGACTCGTGTTTACATGTTCTACAGGATAGTCTCGTGTTTTTATAACTCGTTTTGATAAGTTGCCCACTCTAAAGTTTAATGTATTATGACCAAATGACTGAGAAACATCTGTCTCTGACTCAGGATGGTAAGAGAAGCACAGTATGAGGGATACCACTAGATAAGAACGAGACAAGGAATAATAGACTTGGTATCACTCTCAAAGAATCTCTATGTCTAATGAAAGAACTTATATTTGATTCTTTTTCAGTGCTTCTTTTTGAAATCAGATATTTAAATTTAATGTAATTTTGTATTTAAAACAATTAATAGAATTGGGGGTTTATTTATCCAGTGATTAAGTGTCTAAGGCACAAGTGGCCTTAAAAGTGATAAACATAGATGAGACTTACATTACAAAGTTCCTCAACTGAATCTCTCTTTGACCACTCTGTATAATCACATTTGTATTTTCTAGAATTTTATACAGTTTACAGATGATCCAAATATTTTTACCTTACCTTTTTCTTTCATAATGTTCAGTTCATAAAATCATCACCACCACCACCACCACCACCACCGTCAGCCTCTTCATCACCGCCCTTATTATTTTTGAGAAGATGTTAAGCTCTCGACACATATTAACTCATTGATATCTCCCAATAATCCAATGAAGTAGATATTATTACTATCCTGGTTTTCCTGATGAGGAAACTAAGGCACAAAAAGTAATTGGCCCAAATTTATACACCTAGTATATATCATTGAGGACAGTCTTTTAAACATTATTCTATAATGCTTTAGGCCTAGTGAGACCTTAGGGAAATTTTAATTTAGCCCTTTATTTTGCAAAATGAGAAGCTAAGGACCACTGTGAACTGACTTTCCTTTGGTCAATTCTCGGCAGAGCTTTGATTAGTACTCACATTTCCTGATTTCCGGTACAAGGATCTTTCTAATATTGTACTTTGCCCTTAACTTTGAGGTACTACAATATTCACTGGAATGTCCACTTCACAAGGGGAAAAATATAGAAACAAAAGCACTTTGCTGTTCCATAAATAAAATGTTTGGTAGGAATGGAGACTTAGTCTATTGATTAAAATAGGATTCTTGGAATATTTTTATACTCATTGCTACCTGTGAGGTCCTGTTAACCTGGATATTTCATGGAAGGCATAGAATATTAACCATCTTTAGCCTTTTAGGGAAGCGATTTTTATCACCAGTGTCCTTAATTATGAAGGGTTGTAAAGTCCAGTTTTCTTATACCCATTCTCTGTAATATCATTCACAAATGAGTCACGTTGAGTTATATTGTAAAAACACATAGTATACATTTCTCATATCTAAAACAATGAAGTTAAATAACCACATCCCTAGAATAAAATTGAACAGTACTTGAGTAAGTTTGAATGGGATTTGATTTGCCTTCTTCTGTCCTTGGAGAATTTCATAACTATCCAGGAGTAGTTCTTTAGGCATATGCAAGATAAGTGACTTCTTTCGAAAATGCAAAACTCATTGTTGGTTAATATCTGTTAAATACAACTAAAGATTCAAATACACTGAAGAACAAATGGAAAACATGCTTTCTGCCAATTAATAGCTGGCATTCTAAAAAATCTGAAAGTGAAGGTCTTCTAGTATTTTGAGGTACTCAATTGTATTTAATTATGAAAACTATAGAACATGATTCTTCTTATAAACTGTATTAATTACAGAACAGATTTCTGTATTAAATTGAATTAATTTTAAAACATCTTTGTGGTAAGGAATTTGGATTATGAAGTACCCAAAGGACTTCATTATGAGGCAGCTTCACTTATAAGCAGGGCATCAATCTACCTATTTTGCTTTTGAGCAAGACTCAAACTTATAGGTAAAATATTCCCTTGGGGTAAAGCAGATGCCTTCAGAAGCTGCATTAATAACTATTTGCAGTAACTGTTTATGATTCATGAGCTAAGCGGGGTTATTTTCCTATGGCTCACCAGACCATCTGTAAATTGGCCTGACACAGAGCTTCAAAAGAATAAATAAACAGTAAAAAATTCAGAGTTAGAATTGAGGCTGTTTTCTTAATGTGAAATCCCAGTTGTTGCTGTTTTTAACCTAATCAAGTACTTTTCCTTTTCACTGAGGTCTGAATGTTGACTGTAGGTTAATTTCAGCATATAAACCTTAACATATGGTAAACAAGTAAATATTTATTTTACATACACTTCCTAAGGTTTGAGTATATTGCATATATTAAGTAAAAAACATGCATGTCATTTAAAAAATTGTCTAAAAATTAAAAATTGACAAAAAAGGAGAAAATATGCATGTCCAGGAAACCCAGAAAAATAATAAAGTAATAATAAAATTAAAATAATAAAACAATAATATATATTATAAAATAATAATATATATATAACCACCAGGTCCCTGACTTCTCCATTTTCGAAATACAAATAAGGTATCAATGACTTTAATTATATGGATAATTGTTTAATTATCTAAATGTAAAGAGTATATATTTATGATAAATGTAACACATGACCCTGTACAATTCAAACAACACAGAGATGAATAAAAACTGAGAGTGATTACCTACCACTAGCCTCTGTTTTTCAGGTATTTATAGAGTGTAAAATTCTAGGCTCTCCTTCACAAACACATCTAGATGTGTGCATATACATACACATATGTAGTCTTTGTTTTATAGACACTGGGACTTATTGTATGGTAACGTTTTTTAACCCTAAAAGTGAACAACCATGTATAAAGATTAATTTAAGTGTTTTAACAGCAGTGCATTATTCCATGCATTGCCTTTTAAAAAATTATTTCCTTGTTGATAGGTATTGAGGTTGCCTTCAACGTTTTTTCTATAACAAAGCTTCCTGTTGAAGATATCCTTGTAAATGTCCCAGTAACATTAATCATTACAATTTTTTTTAAATTTATTTGTTTATTTATTTATTTTTGGCTGTGTTGGGTCTTCGTTTCTGTGCGAGGGCTTTCTCTAGTTGCGGCAAGCGGGGGCCACTCTTCATCGCGGTGCGCGGGCCTCTCACTATCGCGGCCTCTCCTGTTGCGGAGCACAGGCTCCAGACGCACAGGCTCAGTAGTTGTGGCTCACGGGCCTAGTTGCTCCGCGCCATGTGGGATCTTCCCAGACCAGGGCTCGAACCCGTGTCCCCTGCGTTGGCAGGCAGACTTTCAACCACTGCGCCACCAGGGAAGCCCAATCATTACAATTTTAATAAGTAAAATTTATTCTTGATTCAAAGTTCAAAAGGTACACATGAGTATATGATGAAAAATCAATCTCCTTCCTACTACTATTTCCCAACTACTCAGTTTCCTTCCTTTTCTTGTGAATTCTTCCAGAGATTTTCTGTGTATGTGCGTGTGTGTGTGTGTGTGTGTATACAAAATTTTCCTCCATAAATGCTGTCGTAATCTATATACTCTTCTATACCTTGCTTTTAAAAAATTTTTTTATTGGAGTATAGTTTCTTTACAATGTTGTGTTGGTTTCTGCTGTACAGGAAAGTGAATCAGCCATACATATACCTATATCCCCTCCTTTTCGGATTTCCTTCCCATTTAGGTCACTACAGAGCATTGAGTAGAGTTCCCTGTGCTATACAGTAGGTTCTCATTATCTTGCTTTTTAAATTCATAATAGATCGGTCTGTTTAAGCTGCTTATTTCTTTTTATTGACGCTGAAGTATTCCCTTGTATGGATTAGTGTAATTTATTCATCTTATTAAATGTTAAGTAGTCCCTTGTTAAGTTGTTTCCTACCTTTGCTATTACAATAAAGTGAATATCTTTATATGTATACAATTTTCACCCAGGTGATTGTATATCTGTAGCATCATACTTAAGTGTGGAATTGTTGGATCAAAGAGTATGAGCAATTTTATTTTGAAAAAGTTAAAATTGCAAGCCTCCTTTGTAGAGAGATTGTATCAACATACTTTTCAACCAACAATGTATAAGAAATATACATTTTCATAATTCATTTTACATAATGTATTTTCCCTTCAACTCTGTCCAACATAGTTTCTCTTTCTCTCTCTCTCATCATGGCCAGAATGGTAGATGAAAATGTAACCTCATTATGATTTTGTTTACTACTTTTTTTTTTTGGGCCAGCCGTGCAGCTTGTAGGATTTTAGTTCCCTGACCAGGGATCGAACTCAGGCCGGTGGTAATGAGAGCTCAGAGTACTAACCACTGGACTACCAGGGAATTCTCTGTTTACTATTTTTAAAAAGTATCAGTGAGGCTGAACAATAATTCATATATTTAATAATCATTTGTATTATCTTTTCTATTAATATTTATCTTCCATTTCTCCCAATCTGATTCTTAGATTTTCCTTATTGAGTTACGTGAACTCGTTACATTTAAGGCTATTGGTTGTCTAATAGTGATGTTGGTTGCAAATTCCCACCCTCTCCTCCCCGAAGTTATCATTTGTCTTTTGACTTTTGGTCATTATTGCAATGCAGAAAGTTTTTATTTTTATGTAGTAGAATTTATCATCTATTTTTAGTGGTTTCTGAGTGTTTTCTTTAACATCTTTTTTGGAGTATAATTGCTTTACAATGGTGTGCCAGTTTCTGCTTTGTAACAAACTGAATCAGCTATACATATACATATATCCCCATATCTCCTCCCTCTTGTGTCTCCCTCCCACCCTCCCTATCCCACCCCTCTAGGTGGTCACAAAGCACTGAGCGGATCTCCCTGTGCTCTGCAGCTGCTTCCCACTAGCTATCTATTTTACATTTGGTAGTATATATAAGTCCATGCCACTGTCTCACTTCGTCTCAGCTTACCTTCCCCCTCCCCCGTCCTCAAGTCCGTTCTCTATGTCTGAGTCTTTATTCCCGTCCTGCCCCTAGTTTCATCCGAACTATTTTTTTTTTTTTAGATTCCATATATATGTGTTAGCGAACGGTGTTTGTTTTTCTCTTTCTGACTTACGTCACTCTGTATGACAGACTCTAGGTCCATCCACCTCACTACAAATAACTCAATTTGTTTCTTCTTATGGATGAGTAATATTCCATTGAATATATGTGCCACATCTTCTTTATCCATTCATCTGTCAGAGGACACTTAGGTTGCTTCCATGTCCTGGCTATTGTAAATAGAGCTGCAATGAACATTTTGGTACATGACTCTTTCTGAATTATGTTTTTCTCAGGGTATATGCCCAGTAGTGGGATTGCTGGGTCATATGGTAGTTCTATTTTTAGTTTTCTAAGGAACCTCCATACTGTTTTCCATAGTGACTGTATCAATTTACATTCCTACCAACAGTGCAAGAGGGTTCCCTTTGCTCCACACCCTCTCCAGCATTTATTGGTTGTAGATTTTTTGGTGATGGCCATTCTGACTAGTGTGAGGTGATACCTCATTGTAGTTTTGATTTGTATTTCTCTAATGGTTAGTGATGTCAAGCATCCTTTTATGTGTTTGTTGGCAATCTGTATATCTTCTTTGGTGAAATGTCTATTTAGGTCTTCTGCCCGTTTTTGGATTGGGTTGTTTGTTATTTTGATATTGAGCTGCATGAGCTGCTTGTAAAGTTTGGAGATTAATTCTTTGTCAGTTGCTTCATTTGCAAATACTCTCTCTCATTCTGAGGGTTGTCTTTTCGTCTCCTTTATGGTTTCCTTTGCTGTGCAAAGCTTTTAGGTTTCATTAGGTCCCATTTGTTTCTTTTTGTTTTTATTTCCATTTCTCTAGGAGGTGGGTCAAAAAGGATCTTACTGTGATTTATGTCATGGAATGTTCTGCCTATGTTTTCCTCTAAGAGTTTTATAGTGTCTGGCCTAACATTTAGGTCTTCAATCCATTTTGAGTTTATTTTTGTGTATGGTGTTAGGGAATATTCTAATTTCATTCTTTTACATGTAGCTGTCCAGTTTTCCCAGCACCACTTACTGAAGAGGCTGTCTTTTCTCCATTGTATATTCTTGCTTCCTTTATCAAAAATAAGGTGACCATATGTGTGTGGGTTTATCTCTGGGCTTTCTATCCTGTTTCATTGATCTATATTTCTGTTTTTGTGCCAGTACCATACTGTCTTGATTACTATAGCTTTGTAGTATAGTCTGAACTCAGGGAGCCTGATTCCTCCAGCTCCGTTTTTCTTTCTCAAGATGGCTTTGGCTATTCAGGGTATTTTGTGCTTCCATACAAATTGTGAAATTTTTTGTTCTAGTTCTGTGAAAAATGCCATTGGTAGTTTGATAGGGATTGCATTGAATCTGTAGATTGCTTTGGGTAGTATAGTCATTTTCACAATGTTGATTCTTCCAATCCAAGAATGTGGTATATCTCTCCATCTGTTTGTATCATCTTTCATTTCTTTCATCAGTGTCTTATAGTTTTCTGCATACAGGTCTTTTGTGTCCTTAGGTAGGTTTATTCCTAGGTATTTTATTCTTTTTGTTGCAGTGGTAAATGGGAGTGTTTCCTTAATTTCTCTTTCAGATTTTTCATCATTAGTGTATAGGAATGCAAGAGATTTCTGTGCATTAATTTTGTATCCTGCTACTTTACCAAATTGATTGATTAGCTCTAGTAGTTTTCTGGTAGCATATTTAGGACTCTGTATATATAGTATCATGTCATCTGCAAACAGTGACAGCTTTACTTCTTCATTTCCAATTTGGATTCCTTTTATTTCTTTTTCTTCTCTGATTGCTGTGGTTAAAAATCCCAAAACTATGTTGAATCATATTGGTGAGAGTGGGCAACCTTGTCTTGTTCCTGATGTTAGTGGAAATGGTTTCAGTTTTTCACCATTGAGAACGATGTTGGCTGTGGGTTTGTCATATATGGCCTCTATTATGTTGAGGTAAGTTCCCTCTATGCTTACTTTCTGGAGGGTTTTTATCATAAATCGGTGTTGAATTTTGTTGAAAGCTTTTTCTACATCTATTGAGATGATCATATGGTTTTTTTTCCTTCAATTTGTTAATATGGTGTATCACATTGATTGATTTGCGTATATTGAAGAATCCTTGTGTTCCTGGGATAAACCCCACTTGGTCATGGTGTATGATCCTTTTAATGTGCTGTTGGATTCTGTTAGCTAGTATTTTGTTGAGGATTTTTACGTCTATGTTCATAAGTGATATTGGCCTGTAGTTTTCTTTCTTTGTGACATCTTTGTCTGGTTTTGGTATCAGGGTGATGGTGGCCTCGTAGAATGAGTTTGGGAGTGTTACTTCCTCTGCTATATTTTGGAAGAGTTTGAGAAGGATAGGTGCTAGCTCTTCTCTAAATGTTTGGTAGAATTTGCCTGTGAAGCCATCTGGTCCTGGGCTTTCGTTTGTTGGAAGATTTTAAATCACAGTTTCAATTTCAGTGCTTGTGATTGGTCTGTTTATATTTTCTATTTCTTCCTGGTTCAGTCTCAGAAGGTTGTGCATTTCTAAGAATTTGTCCATTTCTTCCAGATTGTCCATTTTATTGGCATATAGTTGCTCATAGTAATCTCTCATGATCCTTTGTATTTCTGCAGTGTCAGTGGTTACTTCTCCTTTTTCATTTCTAATTCTATTGATTTGAGTCTTCTCCCTTTTTTTCTTGATGAGTCTGACTAATGGTTTACCAATTTTGTTTATCTTCTCAAAGAACCAGCTTTTAGTTTTATTGACCTTTGGTATTGTTTCCTTCATTTCTTTTTCATTTCTTTTTCATCTGATCTTTATGATTTCTTTCCTTCTGCTAACTTTGGGTTTTATTGTTCTTCTTTCTGTAATTGCTTTAAGTGTAAGGTTAGGATATTTATTTGAGATGTTTCTTGTTTCTTGAGGTAGGGTTGTATTGCTATAAACTTCCCTCTTAGAACTGCTTTTGCTGCATCCTATAGGTTTTGGGTCATGTGTTTTCATTGTCATTTGTTTCTAGGTATTTTTTGATTTCCTCTTTGATTTCTTCAGTGATCTCTTGGTTTTTTAGTAGTGTATTGTTTAGCCTCCATGTATTTGTGTGTTTTACAGATCGTTTCCTGTAATTGATATCTAGTCTCATAGCGTTGTGGTCGGAAAAGATACTTGATATGATTTCAATTTTCTAAAATTTGCCAAGGATTGATGTGTGACCCAAGATATGATCTATCCTGGAGAATGTTCCAAGAGCACTTGAGAAGAAAGTGTATTCTGTTGTTTTTGGATGGAATGACCTATAAATATCAATTAAGTCCATCTTGTTTAACGTATCATTTAAAGCTTGTGTTTCCTTATTTATTTTCTTTTTGAATGATCTGTCCATTGGTGAAAGTGGGGTGTTAAAGTCCCCTACTATGATTGGGTTACTGTCGATTTCCCCTTTTATGGTTGTTAGCATTTGCTTTATGTATTGAGGTGCTCCTATGTTGGGTGCATAAATATTTACAATTGTTATATCTTCCTCTTGGATTGATCTCTTGATCATTATGTAGTGTCCTTCTCTGTCTCTTATAATAATCTTTATTTTAAAGTCTATTTTGTCTGATATGAGAATTGCTACTCCAGCTTTTTTTGATTTCCATTTGCATGGAATATCTTTTTCCATCCCCTCACTTTCAGTCTGTATGTGTCCCTAGGTCTGAAGTGGGTGTCTTGTAGACAGCATATATACGGGTCTTGTTTTTGTATCCATGCAGCCAGTCTATGTCTTTTGGTTGGAGCATGTAATCCATTTATATTTAAGGCAGTTATTGATATGTACGTTCCTATTACCATTTTCTTAATTGTTTTGGGTTTGTTATTTTAAGTCTTTTTCATCTCGTGTTTCCTGCCTAGAGAAGTTCCTTTAGCATTTGTTGTAAAGCTGGTTTGGTGGTGCTGAATTCTTTTAGCTGTTGCTTGTCTGTAAAGGTTTTAATTTTTCCATTGAATCTGAACAAGATCCTTGCTGGGTAGAGTAATCTTGGTTGTAGGTTTTTCCCTTTCTTCACTTTAAATATGTCCTGCCACTTCCTTCTGGCTTGCAGAGTTTCTGCTGAAAGATCAGCTGTTAACCTTATGAGGATTCCCTTGTATGTTATTTGTTGTTTTTCTGTTGCTGCTTTTAATATTTTTTCTTTGTATTTAATTTTTGATAGTTTGATTAATATGTGTATTGGGGTGTTTCTCCTTGGATTTATTCTGTATGGCACTCTCTGCGCTTCCTGGACTTGATTAACTGTTTCCTTTCCCATATTAGGGAAGTTTTCAAGTATAATCTCTTCAAATATTTTCTTACTCCCTTTTTTTTTCTCTTCCTCTTCTGGGACCCCTATAATTCGAATGTTTGGGCATTTAATGTTGTCCCAGAGGTCTCTGAGACTGTCCTCAATTCTTTTCATTCTTTTTTCTTTATTCTGCTCTGTAGTAGTTATTTCTACTATTTTATCTTTCAGGTCACTTATCCGTTTTTCTTCCTCAGTTATTCTGCTATTGATTCCTCATAGAGAATTTTTAATTTCATTTATTGTGTTGTTCATCATTGTTTGTTTGCTCTTTAGTTCTTCTAGGTCCTTGTTAAACATTTCTTGTATTTTCTCTATTCTATTTCCAAGATTTTGTATCATCTTTACTATCATTACTCTGAATTCTTTTTCAGGTAGACTGCCTATTTCCTCTTCATTTGTTTGGTTTGGTGGGTTTTTACCTTGCTCCTTCATCTGCTGTGTGTTTCTCTATCTTCTCATTTTGCTTAACTTACTGTGTTTGGGGGTCTCCTTTTCGCAGGCTGCAGGTTCATAGTTCCCGTTGTTTTTGGTGTCTGTCTCCAGTGGCTAAGGTTGGTTCAGTGGGTTGTGTAGGCTTCCTGGTGGAGGGGACTAGTGCCTGTGTTCTGGTGGATGAGGTTGGATCTTGTTTTTCTGGTGGGCAAGACTGCATCCTGTGGTGTGTTTTGGGGTGTCTGTGAACTTATTATGATTTTAGGCAGCCTCTCTGCTAATGGGTGAGGCTGTGTTCCTGTTTTGCTAGTTGTTTAACATAGGGTGTCCAGCACTGTAGCTTGCTGGTCATTGAGTGGAGGTGGGTCTTAGTGTTGAGCTGGAGATCTCTGGGAGAGCTTTCACTGTTTGATATTATGTGGAGCCTGGAGGTCTCTGGTGGACCAATGTCCTGAACTTGGCTCTCCCACCTCAGAGGCACTGGCGTGACACCTGCCCAGAACACCAAGCCCCTATCAGTCACACAGCTTGGGAATTTCCTGTTAGTCCAGTGGTCAAGACTCAACTCTTTCACTGCCATGGCCCAGGTTCAATCCCCCATCAGGGAACTAAGATCTGAAAGCAGATGGTTGCTATAGTGACAAGATACATCCACACTGGTGTTGATTGAAAGGAACATATCTCAGAACTAACAGAGGCCACAGAGGATGGATATCTTTGGGAATCTTTCTTTTCTCCAACTTTTCTGTCCTTGGTCCTGGCTGTGGACCCTGCAGTGCCTCGTAAACTGTCTCTCATCCTTCAGCGTGGTCTGGGAGTCCCTGGAGAACACAGAGTTAGACCGAAAGATGAGAGTGCCTTTGTAGAAGTCCACAAATCCTGTAACATAGTTCCAGCGTAACAGGCATATGGCCCTTCACCTGCGGCTGGCAGCATGGCTTGCCAAAATTCGAAGTTCACGTGTCTGGCGAGCTGGTTCAGCATCCAAGATATATTTTTTAATAAGCTAAAATAGGGACTTCCCTGGCAGTCTAGTGGTTAAGACTGGGTGCTGCCAATGCAGGGGGCATGGATTCGATCCCTGGTTGGGGAACTAAGATCCCTCATGCTGCATGGCATGGCCAGACACCGAATCTGCCATCTGCCAGCACCTTGATCTTGGACTTCCCAGCCTCTCCCGTTGTCCGTCTTTGGTCAGCCAGGGCGGAGACATGTTCCTGCCCCTATGGCCCGAGAGGCTGCGCAGCGACTGCCTGAGTTTCGTTTGATAATTAGAAAGTTCATGTCATCTTCCAAGTTGTTTAAAATAATCACTTGATTTTTTAGCACTTCTACAGATTAATATTTTTTCACAGTTAGATCTTGTGTCCATCCAGAAATCCATATCAAGTTTCAAATTTACTCATACTGATTTATTGCCCAACTTACATGACACAAACCCCTACTTAACTAGATTTGAGGACCTCAGCCACTGTGTTAGTGTCCTTCAGTTGTTTTTGGGATATTCTCATAGGGGTTATTTCATGAACCATCTGATATGAGGCAGGATAATTTCTTGGCTATAATTATAGCTTCTGGAATCAGACAGATTTTGATTTGAAATCTGGTTCTGCTACTTACTAGCTGTGGCATCTTCAGAAAATGTGAGTAGTTGCTGAAGGTCATAGCAGTAATAAGGCTTACATCATAAGATTACTGGGAATATTAAATGAGATGATACATGTCATCCTGATACACCTAATTGGCAATATTTGGCATGATTATCATCATCAACATATTAATGTGGTTATTAATAATTAATAATAGTGTTATTATTGTTATTATCATTAAAGTCAGTTTTCTGGGTAGAAGCCCAATTGAGATAGTGTCATCTGCTGATCTAGAGAGAGCCCAAGTGATGCCAAAGGTAAACATAGTGGGAGTGTCATTGTTTAAGGTACTGTCTCTAAACATGCCATACTCCCAGAGCCACATGATTTTAGAGCTGGATTATATGGAAAAGTAGGCCTCCTAATTGTTGACTGCACATTGCCACATGGGTCCTGAAGAACCTGGCTTGTCCACCAAGCTTTTCCAGAAGGCTGAAGACCCACATTCATCTAATTATGAGATTCAAACCCAGGCCAGTAGGCCTGGTGAGTAACCAGTATAGAAAATAGAGAAGAGGAACTTCCCTGCTGGTCCAGTGGTTAAGAATCTGCCCTCCAATGCAGGGGACATGGGTTCAACTCCTGGTCAGGGAACTAAGATCCCACATGCAGCAGGGCAACTAAGCCCGCACACTGCAACTAGAGAGAAGCCCACACGCCACAACTACTGAGCCCGTGCACCACAACTAGAGAAGTCCTCATGCTGAAACTAGAAAGAAGCCCGCACATCACAATGAAGACCCAGGGCAGCCAAAAAAAAAAAAAGAGAAAATAGAGAAGAATAGTATATTTATAACCCTGAAAGAGGTAAAACTTTCCCGGGATTCACAAAATTCAGAAGTTATAAAGGAAAGCATCAACTGATTTTAATATTTAAAAGTTCAGAATTTCTGTGCAATAGATGTCAAAATTAAAGTCAAAAGACAATTGTCAACCTGACAAAAAATTTTTGCAACATATGGACATAAAATGATATCAGCCTTAATATCTAAAAATTTCATGCCAATTAAGATGGGAAAAAACAACCTAATAGAAATTCAAGAAATTACAAATGATTAATAAACATGTGAAAAATGTTCAAATGCAAATTCAAACAGAGATATATTTTTGCCCTTAGACAAACATTTAAAATATTTGTAATAACCAAGAGCATATAGGTACATTGCAGGTAGAATATAGTTTGGGAGTAGCTAAAAAATTATACATTCACTTTGAACTGGCAAATGCCACTTCTAGACATCTTTTGTACATACATGTGTGCACTAAGATATAGGATTAAGAGAATGAATTGCCACATCATAAAAAAATATAGAAACAATCTAAATATCCATCAACAGAAGAATGGTTGATATGGAATGTTATACAATGGTTAAAAATCATGTGGTAAATTCTAACAAGGAACGGTTTCCCAAACATACTGCTGTATGAAAATGCAAGTTGCAGAACAAAATGTATAGTGTGATTCCAGAAGTGATAAGAAACCCTCCAGACAAAAGTATATATAGTGTATATAGCTATGTAGAAGAATGCCTGGAAAAGTCATACCTAAATGTCAGTTTAGAGTGCTTCTGATAAGGAAAGTGGGCTCCTCTGAGGAGAGGGAGGTGGAGAGGTAGGGGAGAGAGTATGGGAGATTTTCACTTTTTATTCTCTATATCTCTCTGTGGTTTAAAGGTTTATGACTAGAATGCATTCAAGTACTTGTGTATCTGAAACTTAACAAAAATGACATCATGGTTATCCTTACACAGTACTGCTTGCTGCAAAGTTTAACAGAATAGTTACTTCTAAAATCTCACTTAAGATGATTTATATTTTCAGAATACAGTTGGAAAACCAATTATGAGATCACAAATAATCAGGGTGTATAACAGGATTGCTCACAAACCACTAAATTTAGGACTGGCTTTGCCAGCAGCACATGTTTTAAGATAAGGCCGAAGTCCTTGTTAGAGCTGGTGCCTGTTATAATGAGGTGATTTTGCTGACAAACTGCACCCAGCCCCATCATACTAAATTCTGCACTGCAGCAAGTCGTGTCACATTCTGGGATGGGCTTTCTTTCTCTGCTGCAATCCTACTGAACTTTTGCTCTTTAACATATAAGAAAAACAGTGGCAGAATGAAACTTCCCTGGTATCATTAAAATTGTGAAACTGACTTACAGTTGTTTGGCAAAGCCATTGCATAAGAACATAATCTTTCTTGAAATTTCATGAGAAAAGGCTTGATGCCCTAGTACTCATGAATTTTCTGCCTCTAAGAATGGCCTTTTTGGTCTGTCATTTGTTTTCCTGCTTTTGACAAAGACAGGGGTCCACAAAATATTTCACTTTCCTCTTGTCTGTACACACTATCTGCAGAAGCAAAGCAAGAGTGAAAACACCATGGTAAACAACAGTGATATTCATCTGTAGTAGCAGGGAATGAAGAAGACTGTGACAAAATAGTAAGTGCACGCCCCATCCAAAGAGGCAGCTTCGTTCATTTCCAGCTGGTTGTTATCATGTTGGAATGGAAGTCCAGTGTTGCAGATTTTCTAATTTTTAAGGAGAAGCCAACAACAACAAAAAATTCTGAGTTTATGTGGTTATTAAATATTGGGAAATATAAACTATAAATACAAAATATAATGTGCAAAAATCACTTAGCCAGCCCTGTAAAACATATGAAAGCCAAATTTAGCTTGTGGGCCACCACTTTGCAACTCTGGATTCATGTCATTCTTTTTGTCCTGAATGCTCTGCATCATAGGTTCCCAAACATGGCAGTGCAAAAGGATTCTCTATGGAAGATATTAAAAATCCAGACTATCAGGCCCCATTCAGTGTACTAAATTTGTAATTACATTTTTAACAAGTTCCTCTATTGACTGTATACAGCTTGCCCAACAAGAGCTTTTGGATAGCTGCCTATCAGCTACAATTGAAATAGCAGATGAAATCCATCTTGAATGCAAATTGCAATCCATTAATGGTAGTTGCCCAGGGCACTGATTTGAGGAGAACTGTCTGACTGTGACCAGGGTCAGTGGGGAGATTGATGATCTGTTAGTGATGTCTACCTTGGGCATAGACAGGGAGAAATGTGGTACATATGCAGTTTCTTTGCTGACCATGACCAATTGGTTAGGATCTATTCTTTTAAAAATAATATTTAAATAGCTCCATGATGTGGCCTCACCTTCTTCTCTAGTCTCATCATCTACTATATCCTGCCTCATATGTGAATCTCCAGTAACAAAGTATTTGTTGCTTCCCACATGTGTCGTTCTGTTTCACTGCTCTGTGGCTTTGCTCCTGCACTTTCCGTCCCTTACCCCCTCCCTTTCTGGCTGACTCTACTCACTGGATAGGGCTCAGCTTGGACATCTTCTTCCAGAGGAGGATTTTTCTGACTTCTTCTCCCTCCCCCTTTTTTTCAGGATGGATTAAGTGCCTTGTGCTTCCTCATATGAGTGTCCTAAGAATATCTCCATCATGGTATTTGTTTCATATTATTAAAACGATCAGCTTACACTTGACATTTCTTCCCCAAACTTGAAGCTTTCCCATCTTGAATGTTTTATTCATATATGTATAAACACACAATATATCATCAATTGCATAACTAAACTACATCTGGTATATCTGTAGTGCTGAATTAATGTTTATTAAATTGAACTTAGCCATTTTTACTATGGATAGCCTTATATTATATATATTTGTATTGGAGACTTATCCTTCTTGCTGAATCTTATCTTGCTTAAGGGCAAAGTACCTGGAAACACAGATGTTAAAAAATGTTGAAGCGTAGAAGAGCCTTAGAAATTATCTCATTAATATATTTCTCTTGTAATTATACACAAGAGGAAAATGAGGTTAGGAGAGGAGAGAAGCCTATGTGGTTAAGCTTAGTTTCTGGAATCATACTGTCAGGGTTCAAATCCTGGTTCACCACTTCTTAGTTATGGGAACTTAGCTGTAAATTCTGAGCTTCACTTTTTTTGATGTGAGGATGAGGCCAATAATATTAAGTCCCTAAGAGGGATAATATGTTGTTTCAATGAGAAAACCCCTTTTTTATGCTTGGTAAAATTCCTATCATGTTGCAAGGACTAACTACATGTTACTTGTTGTAGTTTGCCCCTAAAATACATAGTAGTTAGTGAAAGAACCAGAAGAAGAACCCAAGTTTTCTGACTTTCATTCCAGTTACGTTAACAGTTTAATTAATCCTCTACTATGGCGGACTACATGTTTCCCAGTTTTGGCACTGGCCTTGCCCCCCAAACACCTAATACTTAGCAAGAGGGCTAAGCAATGAGGGCATTTTGCTGGAGCCTTTAAAAGTAAGTGCAAGGTAACGGGAAAGCATTCTTAAGCAAAAACAAAACAAAATGAGAACAATGACAGAAAGTTGGACTAGATGAATAGACAAATTCTTTTTCTCACATGTAATATATTATGCAAAACATTTACATAAGCCACTGAATACATTTCAAGTCAAGTTTGCTTTGGTGGTTTAAAAAAAATCATCCAAGGTGAGTTGAAGGGAAACATGTCTGGCTGTGTCCTCTCAATGCCAACGTGCTTGTAAAATGGCGAGCATTTGGGAGTCCTTGCTAAAATCATGACAATCATTTGAGCCATAATCATAGTGAATAGTGTCAATAAATTATTCTTTTAAACATTGTCTGTAGCATTACATAATGTTCAAGTTCTTGTTTTTAAATCAATTCTACAGGATTCTCACTAATCTAAAGAAACCAAAAATATTTTACCATTGCAGTGGGACAACCAATTGCTCATCAATTCAGCTTTGTATAGAATGTTCTATTCAATGTAATGTCTGGCATCCATTTCCTTGCCTTGCCTTCAATATCCTCTATCAAGGCTTTAAGACGTTATTTAATGTTAGCCATGCTCACTGGAAACTGAGCATGGCTAGTTTAGTTTGATCATATATATAATCAAATTAATCAGTTTTTAATAGATGGTTTTAATGGATATGTTTTTAATATATATTATTTTAAAATTAATCTGTTTTAATATATAGCATCAAAAGTTTTTTGATAATTCCAGTATTGAAGTTGACAGAAATCATTGTGTTTTTACTGAAAACAATAATGCTTAACTATAGATTTAGATCAATATATCGTAGGAACCTAATCCTTTAAAAAAAGGGGTGTATGTTATCTGTGCAGAGTCGAGGCTGGCATGGTACCTTGGTTCTTTATGACAATGTGATCTACCAAACCAATGCCGAGATTGCCCACCTCCAATTCTTTTGTTAATGAGTAAGAACTGTGTCATATTCCTACCACAGGACAAAGGGGAGTAACTTAGACCAATGATAATTTATTCCACAGGGCTGGACACATTGCAACCAACAAATCAGAAGGAAGGGGATAATGAGCAATGGGGCAGTAACCAAACGTGTGTGCTGCATCACCTCTAGAAATCAATTCGAAGAATAGATCCTAGTGCTAGGATGATGAGTGTTATCTCACACCATGATGGCATTCCTAGTGATCAGGCATTCATGTTCATCAACAGCTTGGAGGATAAAGGTGTGCAGAAGTAATAACTAACACGGATTTAGCTGTGGTAGTAAGATACATACCATTTAAAAACTGCTCTAGTATCTCTGCAAATATGATACATATTTAGGGAAACTTTTATTATTTCAGGCCACCAACTGGTGCTAGTTAATAAAGAGGTTTTAGTTAATAGATAGGATTAGTGTTACAACAAGAGTTTCAGTAAATAATAGTTGTTCCCAAACCTGGCTATGAATCTGAATCACATGGACTTGAGAAATTCCAAGGGCTTGTGGGATAGATGAAGAGGTGTTAGTATGAAAGGTGGAATGGTCCAAGGTATTTGTAATTTGAGCAATAAAAAAGCTTTGAGATATTTTGTGACCTATAGAGTTTATAGTAACACTGTATGAAATAAACACACCTGCCCTGAGCACACTGGTATTCTTAAAAGGTGAATAAAATGTACTCAGGTGTGAATAGAAATCTTCATTAAAAAAAAATAGAACAAACTCGCTTGTGTTTGCCTCTATCCAGTGGTTCTTAACTGTCTTGGTTCAAGGGCCTCATTGAGAATCTGAACAAGGTTATGGAACACTTCCCAGAGAGATGCACATTTACATATTCACGCAATGCTTTGAATATTAATACCCCCTTCTCTAATGTTCTTGGTCTTATTAGAAAAACCGAAACAGCATAACTAATAACTAACAACAGATACAATTGAGCAAGTCCTTACCAGTTTTCCAAGTTCTACCTAGATCTACTGAATTAGAAGCTTCAAGGGGCTCAAAGATATGTAATTTCATAAAGTCCTTTTGTTGTTTCTGATGAAGTTAATTGGATCCCTCTTGATTAGTCAGAGAAACAAGGGCTTTAGAGTCAGACAAACTTGAGTTAAAAATCAAAACTTTACATTCAACGAACAAGGGTAAGTCATTTAAACTCTGTGAGTCTTAGTCCCTCTCACCTATAGAATGCGAAAGGTAGCTGTCCTCACAAGAGTGTGGTAAAAATAATATGAGATAATGTATGACAGGCTCAGAGCATGCCCCTAGCATATAGTAAGCGCTATATGCATCTTTTCTTTATTGTAGGTACTCATAAGGAGCCTGATTTGTTTGCAGTGAGGATATTGTCCTAATATTAAATAATTACTTGAGATAAAAAATTCAGAAAACAGAAATCATGATACTAAAACAAAGATAAAATAACAAAGGCAAGAGCTGGAGATGGCTTTTATTTGAGTCACATAATGTATAAACATATTAGCAAGGCAGAGCTTCAGAAAACAAAGCTCATTGCTCCCCAGATGCACAGGTCTCATCTTTAACCTTAATTTTGCAAGGCTTTTGGAAGGTTTCCAGTTCCTAAAGCTTTTAAATTTTCATGTCAATATAGTGAATTCTTGGTTGTGTGAAAGGAGACACAAGTGTTCAGAATGGTTCTGAATTGGGAAAAGGATAAAATAAATCATGTTTTATGTCTAGCAACAAACAAATCTTTGAACATGATGCAATAAACACTGTGGAGAAGAGTTAAGATTTAGAGATGTACCCTGATTGTTTGGTCAACCAAAAAAGAATATTTTTATTGGAAACCTTAGCTTTAAAAAGGATACAAATGGGGGGTCTGGGTTAGGCAAAAAAAAAAAAAGAAAAAGAAAAAAAAAGAACAGTAGCGGCATTGGGTGAAATAACTGAGAAAATGGAAAAGGAGGGAACAGCCAAAAACAGGGAAGCAGTGATGACTGCTTGCATTTTGGGAGAGATTTTAAAGTAATTTTGCATAGCTCAGTAACTTACTTGGGAGGTTTTCTATCGCTTCTTAGGTTAATGTATCTTTGATCCATCCAAGGATCTAAGAGATGGGTCAGGAGAGTTAAGGTCAACGATGGAGTGTCCCGAAATAGAATCAGATCACTAAAAGAGCTTAGTGACCCATGAGTCCACTATTGTCTCTTAGAGAATCAACATATGAGATAAATATTTGCCCTGAGCTGGTGAGTGTTCTCTCAAAATGTTGAGTGCGGAGCTGTGGCTGTGAGTCAGTACTTTCACAGAGAACACAGCCAACACGTGTTTGCTTTTTTGCCGTGGTCTTTACATTTTCCACCCATGGACTTCACTGAAAATCTGGCAAAAGATTTTATATACCCTTCCTAGAGAAACTGTTTACATTTACATATAAGCATAGTTTTTTGTTGTTTGATCACCACTTCTCTAATGTTCTTGGTCGTCTAGGGAAATACAAACAATGTAACAAGTAATAATACCTTCAATTATTAATTAAGCTAATAATAACTAATAGTTACTATTAATTAAGTCCTTACTATGGTAAGGACATTGTGCTAAGCCCTTTATATGCATTACCTCATTTAATCCTCACCTTGACCCTATGAATTAAACAATATTATGGACCCCATTTTATAGATGAGAAAACTGAGGCTTAGAGAACTTAAATAGCTTGCTTAAAGCTCTACAGCTAGCAAGTGGCAGAGCCTGGAATCAAACTGAGGTCCGTGTGGTGCCAGTGCGTATAATCTTAAACACTGCTTCATAATACCTCTAATTTTTTAATAGAATTTTTTAATAGGCACTTAAGATCCCATATTCCAACCTGGGCTCTAAAAGATTAGTGAACCTTCTGAATTTATACATTGTGTGCGTGTGTGTGCAATGTTTGTTTTTCTGGAGATCGATAGCTTTAAGCAGATTCCCTTAGGATATCTCATCTAAAACAGTAAAGAGTCAGTCATCTAGCTCTGTCCGATTTTAGCTGTGGATTAAGTTAGGCCATCATAGAGCCACATATTTGGGCCACACTGACCGTCTTCCCTCCACTTCTGTCATCTCACAGAATTGCTGTTATTGAGCTGTTTTTGGAATAATGCCCTAGTCTTGAATTGAAGAATACTGCCAGAAATAGATGTATAAAATCTACGACTGCATTTGCTTTAGGAATATTTTTGAGTATATTTTAAATATACTCAAATATTTTAAATATTTAAAATGTTTAAAAATACCTCCAGTGTCTTCTAAACGAAACCTCAACCAACAAATTACTTTTAGAAGAGAGAATATACCTTCCTTATGCATAATAAATAAAATAATGATGTATCCCTTTATGCAAAAGCCAAAATTTCAGACTCAAATCTGCAATCCAACTTTAGTACTTCTGGAGGGGTCTTTGGCTTGCATATTTGAATTTTACCTCACCCTCAGTTATAGTCATCTACTCTGATTTGTATTTTCCCTTGTTTTGTGTGTGTGTAAATAAATATATATGTTTCATTCCATGAATTTTTGTTTTTGGCGGGAGAAGGATTTATTACTTGCAGCAAGTAGGGAGAACACAAGGGTTCTTTCCTGAAGCAGTGTCTCCATTCCATGAATTCTTGTAAAGTTTCTGAAATTCTTTATGGAACACTGAGGAATATAAATTAATAATTTAACTTTTCCCCCTTCTTCCTTTTCTATCACTTCATGCCTAAAAAGAGGCAGAGCTTTAAGACCTTGCAAATATTTGTTCTTTAATGCCTTAAGCGTCAACGATCATTTCAAGGAAATGATCCCCAGTTAGGGCAAAATAGCAGATTAAAATAATACAAATGCCTTCAATGACAAACACTTTTCTTACTGATTAACTTAGCAGAGGACCATATCTTGCTTCCCTCCTCCCCTACAAATATTTTCTCAGGCAAAAATGGATTTCTTTCATTGACGACTGGATTTTCTGAGAAGTAGCTGTATTGTAGCTATTTTGTGTTGTGAATCTATTGAAGCCACATGGTTTAAACCCAGATTTGAAGGGGCAAAGTTCTCTTCCGGTTGTGTATACTTGAGTTCCTGAATGTGAAGTCTAGCCCAGTGAAGAGATCAACACACCAGCTCAGGAGTTAGCTAATATGCTGGTATTTATGCATAGAGTTAACGTTTTGCTCAGGAAAGAACTTTGAATTTTCTTAATCATTTAAAACAAGTAATTGGTTAAGAGTCTAAACCTTGGTGCCATAGAGCATGATTCTTGAAAACATTTTAGGTCAGGTTGAACCAATTATGAACTCTGCTGGGAGACTGTAAAAAATCAGGAAAAACTTTAAGACAGCTACAGTGGGTGTCTGTCCTGAAAAAAATGTATACAGAAAATCTTTTCCACTGCCTTGCATACCAAGAGAACTCAAATTTTTGCTTCTCACCAAGATCAATCTTATAAACCCTACACTTATATATCTCACTACTGGCTCCTCAGCTCTAATGCATGTCTCATCATTTCGAACTCAGTATCTGAAGTGGAATTCATACACATCCAACCTGACTCTTTGTTTTAAGTATAGTTGATTTACAATATTGTGTTAGTTTTAGATGTACAACAAAGTGATTCAGTTATGAATATATATATATATATATATATATATATATATATATATATATACTTTTTCAAATTCTTTCCCCTTATAGGTTATTACAAAATATTGAGTATAGTCTCTGTGCTATACAGTAGGTTCTTGTTGGTTATCTATTTAATATATAGTAGTGTATATATGTAAATCCAACCTGACTCTTCTCAGTGTTCCCTCTCTGAGTGAATGGCCCACCCAGGGCAGGCATCAGAACGCTGAGGGATACCTTGAATCATTCCTCTCCTTTCCTGTCTCCCCCTCCTCTTTCAACAAACTGCTCTTTTTTCTGTTTCCTTTGTCAAAATTTGTTCCTGCCAAGAGTCTTTTTTCAGCCAGATGACTGAGCAATCCTCCTGGCTAGTGACCTAGATTTCACTCTTGCCTAGGCACAGCCCATTCTCTGCATTAGAAGCTGGAGTGGTATTTTAACATTTCAATCTGATCATGCCATTCCCTTTATTGAAAAATTCCAGTGACTTCCCATTACTTTAAAAATTAGGATCCAAATCCTTAATGTTGCCTAAAAGGTGCCCACCTGATCTGAATACATCTTCAGACTCATCTCTAGCATTCGGATTTCTCTAAAACCAAGTGCCTACTTGCCTTGAGTCTTTCATACACACACAAACACACACACACACACACACACGCAAGCACTCAACCCCTAACTAATTTCTATTCTACTTTCAAACTCTGCTCAACACACATCTTAACAGAAACTTTCCTTGCTACTTCTGACAGATTCACCCCATTGTAATTTTTAGAGTACCCTATATTTGCCCTTTCTAGTACTTATCACAATTTAATTAATTCTGTAACTAGTTTTTAAGATCTTTTTCTTTTGTTTGACATAAATTTCAAAAAAGTAGATGACATTTTTTTTTTTACACTATATACCCAGTGTCTGAAATTAGTGCCTTGCACAAAGCAGGTATTGGATGAATTAAGTAACAAATGATGAACCCCCTTGTGAGTAAGGTACAAAATGCCACTCTAAATAGTTATATGATTTTTTACCTTGTGGAAATTATTAAACATTAATGCTACTAACTAGTCCTATTTCCTTTGGGAAGAAGTCAATTTTAAACACAATTTTTAGTAAAAACTAGGAAAGAAGAGGATGGACATTTACATTGACTGAGTGCTTACAATGTAGAACGGCTTTAGATCATCAAGTGATACTAATTCTAGTGTAATTCTCACAATTGCCCAGTGAGAATTCATGAGAAAAGAACAGAGACCCAAAGGATAACTTGACCATAGTTACACAGTTATCAAATGGCAGAGATGGCAATAATTCAAAGGTTTCAACAAAATAAGTCCACTTTTTGGAAATAACAGGACCAAATGTATCTTCTGGTGTATTAACACTTGTTAACAAAGGAGAGGCTGGGATCTAGGTGTATTTGACTCAAGTGTCAAGAAACCATTTCCATCGCATAACGGTCACTCCATTTATGGAATGAAGAAGAAAAGGCTCTTAGCAGTAGTGCTTTGATATACATGCTGAAGATATATTAATTGCCCATAAAACTTAAAACTAAAGTGAAACTTTGGGGCTTTGTAGGAGCTGTCTAAATTAAATCAAGATACAACATAGCAAGTTTTCCATCTGCTTCTATGCCATGTGCTATCAGATACTTTGACCTTTGAGATTTATGAAAGAGTACGACAAAATCCTGTTCTCCAGTTTGTTTATCCTAAGGACATCATGGCTTCACGGTCTTCCAGGACCTTGAAGAAACAGATGACAACTAGTTGTCCACTTCTCTGCCTCTCTGGTATAGTCTGGGCTTGATCTCTTAATAGATAGCTGCAGCAGGATAATGGGACAGGCCACCCTCCTCAGCGAAATGAAATTCATATTTGGTGCTTTTGATTGCAGACTTGACTGTCAGTCATCCACAAAGAGATACGTCTGGTGCTGCAGTGAATTGGGTCCTTGCTACTCTGTGTGTGTGTACATGTGTGTGCACCTGAATGTGTATCTCTTTTGGTGCTTTTGGTGCTTTGGATTCTGATATGGTTCTCCTGTGAAGTGGTAAGGTCACACCTATGTGGGTGGGAGGAGGGTAAGTGGTCTCACTTTAAAGAGGTGGATATTCCTGGAGTCAATGATGTGGTGAAGAGGAGGATTCTCCGAAAAGAATGAACATTTAGAAGGCGGGCTTTAGAAAGGCAAGAGGGAATGTCTGTTGCTCTCTGGGGTCAGCCTCCCCCTAAATAAGATGGCCTCTGCCGAACAGGCCACAGGGAAATGAGTCTGGAGCTGAGGGGGGAAACGCCTCTCTAGGAGACAACAGGAAAGAACATGAACAAACAATACTTTATGAACTATGTTGCCTGGTCGTATGTTCCTATCTGGTTTTGTTTCCCTTGTTATTATATCTGAGCTTCAAGTGGAGTTCATTTCACTCCTCCAGCCTTGCATCAACTCCAGGACTAGGAATTTAGAGAGCAGCTGTGCTCCCCATCAAGCTGTAGTATTACAGGTGAACTTTTTCTTCTATTTATGTCCACATGTCCCCACTCTCTGGGCCCACGTGGTGGTGGCAGAGTTGATTACTGAGTTGTTTATCCATCAACCTCTCCCCTACATGACAATATTCTCTCCATTGAAACCTCAGAAGGTATTAGACTTGAGTTATTGAGTAAGATTCTGGGCTCTTTAGAGGAATATCTTTAGATTCTTCTTTCTAGTAAGTTTCTCCATAGCCCTCAGATTTCCCCCTAATCATTGCTGTTTTCTGAAATTCATGTAAGAAAAAATTTTTTCTTCAAAAAAAAAGAAGGCACAATATACAAATATACAGCTATATACTAGCCTGATAGAATTTTGTTCATTCTGAAATATAATTTATCAACCAATAACCGTACAATTTCAGAACGTTTCTTGTTTGAATGGGAGAAATGGGTGGGAGATTAGGAGCCCTTTGTGTAGGACAGAGGGGGCAAAAGAGGAATAAGAGAGGCTAGAAATATCAAAGACCAGCTGGGCTTACTTTGCCTCTTTTCTTGGAGTGAGGTTAATTTACTTTCAACTGGTGGAGTCCTTTTGCCCAGAGTGGGAAGAGATAAGCTATGAGCCAACTTGGTTTTCAGTGATGGACCAAGTATTGGGTGACTTTTTCCCTCAACCACAGCAGATTCTTAAGAATCTGGTTTCCAGAGAATTCATAAATAGAAGTATCAATGTATTTTACAACTCTATACAATAGATAGGAGAAGGGGCACACCAAGAAAATAATGTACCCCATCTTCCAAAATGTCATGGTTTGCTGTATGTTTGATAATCCTAATGTAGGAGTCACCTTAAAGGAAATGAGTGGGTTGATAATGACTTATTATGAACCTCTAAGAGCAGGACACATGTGGGGTCTTATCACAAGATAAGCACCCTATTTGGCAGCAGTAGTTAGTAAAAGCTACTGGGTCACATAGACAATCCAACAGGAAGTAATTGAGTTTGGATTATTTTTGAGATCTCCCAGCATCCTCTGCATCACTCTCAGATTTACTCCTCTAGAGCTTTGGGCAGTAATCTTTCTATCATTGTTCTTTTTGGTTTCTTGTCCTGTTAGGTTATAGAAAAATCCCTGACTTCTCAGTGTAGGAACAAGAGTCTCACTCTTAGGGGATAGAAAGTGAGTACTTCTGATAACTATTTTTGGGCTTTTGTCATTGGCAATCTTTTTTATTTTGTGCATTTTATGTTTTACAGCCAAAAGTAAATAAATAAATAAATAAATAAATAAATAAATAAATATTTTTTTAAACCTGATGCTCCGTTCCCAAGCCTTCCTTGAAGCTACAGTTAGGGTGAAGAAAGCCACAGCTAGTGTTCAGATGCAGCAGCAGGAGAGATCCTAGCAGAACCATCCACTGTCCGGCCTCAGGGTGTTGATGGTGTCAGATGTGCTGTCTGTGCCCACTGAGGGACAGGGCAGAGCACCTCAAAGGCCAGTCCCCCTGGGTGCTTATTACGTGCCAAGTTAATTTCAGTTGCCAATGTCAGAACTGCCAGTGTTAGAACTAGCAATACGTCTTAGGTAGCATTCTGTTACATGAACACATTTCTGCTATAAAAAGACCCCTCTGGCTGAAGAGTCCATGAGAATAGATTGGAGAGGAGTGAATCTCAAGGAAGAGGGACCAGTTAGGAGGCATTTTTGACATTTCAAGTAAAAGAAGATGATTTGCAGTAGGATGGTCGCAGTGAGATGGAAAGAAGTGAAAAAATTTGAGAGATTTTTTATAAAAGTTAGAATCCATAGAAACTACTGGTTAACTGGATGTAAAAGATGAGACAGAGGGAAGTGATAAGGGGAAAAGAAACAGGGTATTTGTCTGGGGTTAAAAATAACTGTCCTTTTTGAGTGATTTACTCAGGAAGGGATGGATTTGTACTGAGTCATCTAACTCTCTTACCTCCTTGTAACCTCACTCTGGTAGAGTATAATTACAGGCCCATTTTAAGGAAATGATCCAAGTGGTGGAGGCTTGCTTACTTGGAACTGAATCTCTGACCTGTCTTTTATAGATAGAGCCTGTATTGAATGCAGCTAATCAGCTCAGCACACTGACATTAGCCAGTGGAAGAGAAAACAGACAAAGTTTGAGTTTGTTGAAAGACCATATTAATAGTATTAAAAGCATACAAAAATCAGTGAAGGGGGTGCAGTCATTTTGGAAGGTGGTGAAAACACATAGTGTGAATACTTTACAAAGACATTAAGCTTTTAGCAGTGGCAGTCGAGCTAAGAAACTGTTTGATATCCCCCCATTATCCATGTCCATAGAGTGGGGTCATTATTTTTCTTTTTTATGAGACCTGAGCTGTCTCATGAGGTAGACACTTTGAAGGTATATATTGTAGAATCTCAACAAAGTTCCTAAAACACATGACTATTTTCATGGGATAGAATTAACAACAGACAAGAGAAGAAGAACCGAAGTGAAACTAAAGTTTCCCAATGTAAAACTTTCTGGGATTAAGAGATGAGATGAGTGGAGGTGAGTGTGTCATGCACTTCTTTAGAGAAGTTGTGAGTTTAGGGAAGGAAAAACGCAGTAAAATGAGAAAAGATTAGACCTTGACAGTATGTAGCAAATTATCATAGTATGCCTCCTCACCATATGCTTGTTCCATGACAAGTTCATGTTCCAAGATGAAATGAGAAATTAAGATGCATGGCATTCATGATTCTGGGAAGGATAATAATAAAAGAAACCTGTATGATAAAAAAAATCCTAAACAACCACACCCAACCAATAGTCATTTTCAAAGTTCAGTTATTACACATTTACTTGCCTTATTCATTTGGAATGTTATTCTGCAAATGTATCAAATCTTTACAATTTGTACCTGTTTCCCTGGTTATGTAAGATTTACTCACCCAAAGTCTGTTTTGCTGATGGGTTATGAACTCCTCAATTATTTGTTGTTTTTGTTTTCCTTTGATGATGAGAATCCAGGAGTCATGATGTAATGTTGCTATGGTAATGAATATGTACAAATAGATGACTAAGGGTGGGGGGAAGCTTAAATCTTTAGAAACATATTTGCATGTAAATTTCTTTCCAGTGAAATTTTAAAAAATTTCACATGTAAATTTTTTTCTGTTATGTACAAAATTATGAAAGATGTACTATGTTATATCATATCTTGAACAATGCAGTTGTGCTGCTTATATTAAGTAACAGGAGTCACTCAATATGCTCCAAGGAGTATTTTCTTAATAATAGTTCATTTTTAAAGATATTGGATTAAAACTGGATTAATTTCCATAGGTGTGTTTATGCATGTGTGTACAAATAAAGTATACTCTTAAGTAAAAATTGGGACACATTATAAGGATGAAGCTCTTTTCTTCAAGCCTATCAATCAGAAATATTTATAGTTGCCTAAGAATATACTTTTCCAGCCATTGGAACTCAATACATGCTGAGTGGTTAACTCATTACTTCAAAGCTGCCATAGAACTGACGTTGGAAGAAGAACATGAGCTTAGGACAGAGGGAAATGGTATTTGGAGATGTAGTTTAATATAATCCTACAAGTTAAGTATTTAGATTTTGACATATTAACCTTTTTTTGTTGTATCACAGAACTTTGCACCAAGATATCAAGAGTTGCTGCTTCCTTCATTGGCTGGCCACATGTTGACTGGCAAGGTACTTAACAACACTTGGCTTTTATACTGTGCTTAAGACAAAGGTAATGATCTTTTGCCATTTGAGGAGGATTCATTAGACCAGCACTGTCCAATAGAGATAGAATGCGAGCCACACATATAATTTAAAATTTTCTAATAGCTATATTAAAAAGTAAAAAGGAATAGGTGAAATTAATTTTAGTAATATATTTTATTTGACCCAGTGGATCCAAAATATTATCATTTCAACATGTAAGCAATATAAAATTATTAATGATATATTTTACATTCTTATTTTGTAGTAAGTCTTTGAAATCCAGCATGCATTTTATACTTACAGCACATGTCAATTTGGACTAGACACAGTTCAAGTGCTCACTACTCACATGTGACTGGTGGATAACATAGCAGACAATGCACCATTAGACTAAGAGGAAAGTGTTGAATTTATTTAGAATATTGAAGTTATTTAATATCAGACTTCTTGGGATAATAACCTTGCTTTCTTAGAAGATGAGAGCTTTCCAACTTGCAGGGAAATTGCTTACTGTATTCAAGAGACAAAATAAATATGTGGAGGGTAAATACCTGACATTAGCATAATGCCTTACGGTTTGACAGTATGTTCACATTCACTACCCTTTTTAATCCTGTCGTGGTTCTGAGAAATAGGGAGGAACAAAGTTCCACTTACTTTTGAGGAAGCAGGCCCTGATCTTTAGGCTCCAAGTCTCATGATCCAATGGTAGATCACAGTCTAGGGTATAGTTACCAAATAATGAGCAAGCCAAGTCAGCCAAAATATAATGTGTTCTAGCATTTTCTTTTCTTTTTTTAAAAAAAGCATCTGTTTTGTGGGTGTCTGGAAGGGCTCAGGCTTGTCCCAGATCTCCTTTTTTTTTTTTTTTTTGATTTATTTGTTTGCTTGGATCCAGAAGGAAATGAGAACAAAGTCTTTTTATGCTTAGGAATGTTTTGATTCATACAAGGTGGTGGTGGTGGGGTGAGATCCTCAAGACTGTCATTATCATGCATCAAAGTCCGACAAATATCCCACCCCCAATACCGTGACTCTTTGATTAAGTCAACTGCATACAGCATTTCAGAATAGGTCTTCCATAGATGTGCTATTTAGAGCTAAAGTAGGTGAAGAAGCAAGTAATATCTCTTACTCTAAAGCAATTAATTTATATGACGATTGCTTTTCAAAGAGGCCCCTAACAGCAGCAATAACACCAGCACTGGATTCTTGGCTTTTTGTGTTGTTCAGTTAAAAATAATCCCATTCAGATTGACATATACACATTACTATATATAAAATAGATAACTAATAAGGACCTACTGTATAGCACAGGAAACTCTACTCAGTAGTCTGTAATGTCTTATATGGGAAAAGAATCTAAAAAAGAGTGGATATATGTGTATGTATAACTGATTCACTTTGCTGTACAGCAGAAACTAACACAACATTGTAAATCAACTATACTCCAATAAAAATTAAAAAAAAAATTCCATTCACTTTAATGTACAAGCTACACACCTGGATTGAATTTAGGCTAATTTCTATTAATTGGTAATGCTGCCCTTATATTTTCAAACGCAATCCACATGGGAAGCACACTCATTTGATAAGCCCCAGGGACTTAAACAATACCCAAAGTGTCTAATGCAGTACTTTCAATCATTCTTCACCTCCCCTTAAAGCTTGGGTATGATTCCACCCCGCCCCTCAGTTTTTCAACTGCTGCAATTGTAGTTGTTAAGTATTTTGCATAAGATGGGTCCTCTACTTCCTTCTAAACCTGGATTACACATTGCAGATGACCACATCACCTGGTGAAGGTAGTCCAGCTTCGGTCGCCATTCATGGGGGGAGGGGGTCACTTGAAGGCGTCAGATTAGAGATGAAGTGTGTTAAGCCAAAACTATAGGTAGCGTAGGCAGTGGGGCAACTGGTTATTTCCAGGGCTGGACAGAGAGGGCGCCCTTCCACAGACGCGCGCACAGCCAGGACGTGGCGGAGTGAGGAGCCCGGAGGAATACCCAGGATGTTTCAGGGCTCAGTCTAGTTAGAAAACCTTTAGGGCACTGGACGACAAATGAGTGTCAAGAGACTTGGACGCGTGGATCTTCTGTAGGAGACTATAGAGCGGACCAACAGGAAGCAACTGCTGCAGGGTTTAAGTCTTCCTGAAGTCTCCGTAGGGCTTTCCCTCCTGTCCCGACGCCCTTCTCAGCGTATCCAGTCTTGGGGACTCCGCGCCACCCCACCTGCTTTCTTTGCCTCCCCCTGCGCCCCCGCTCGCCCCCACCTCTCTGCGATCTCACTGCTTCTCCTGCGGGCCAACCTTGCCCGCCAGCCGGGCAGCGGCAGGCCCCTTGCGGCTGCCGGAGGGCCCAGGGGGCGGAGGCGCGGCAGGGGCGGGCTCTGTCGCCCCCCCGCCCCCCTGCCAGCCGGGCTGCCGGGGCCAGTGGCTGGAGCGCCGCGCACCGCCAGCCGCGGGGGCGGGGGATGGGGGAGGCAGGGGAGGGGGGCGCCCGCGCTGATTAGAGCCAACCGCACACTTCAAAAGGGTGTCGGGCCGTGCTTCCCTCCTGCGCCCCGGAAACTTCAAAGCGGTCCGCGCTGCCCCGGCCGTCGCGCTCCGCTCCGGGGCCTCGCAGCCCGGGCGCGGCGCCTGGTGGCCATGACCCGAGCGTTCCGCGCCGCGCTTCGCCAGGCTCTCCTGCTCGCCGCGGCCGCCGCGCTCTCGGCAGGTACTACAGGCGCCCCTTTCTCCGCGCCCGCGAGGGTGGGAGCCGGGGGCGGTCTGCGGGTGGGCAAGGGGTGGGGAAAGAAGGTGCTCCGAGCGAACTGACCTTCCTCGGGGCGGAGTGCGAAGCGCCAGTTAGATTGAGGGGGCGCGGGATAGGGCGCAGCGTGGGCACCTGAAGTCGGCCAGCGGGGTAGACAGGTGTGTTGGGGATGAAGCCACCAGGAGGGGGGAAGAGCTCCAGGGACGTTGGGGTATGGGATTAGGGGTCAGGTGGGTGACACATTTGGGGGCAGATTGTAGCGGAGGGAGTAGGAGAGTGTTTGTGGGTGTGTGCAGGGATGGGAGTTGGGTGGCACCGTGAGTTCACTCTGCAGGGTCTTGGGGGACGCTCCGTGCTGAGCTCCGGAGAGCTGAGCAAGGATGACGACACGGTGGTGGTGGGAGAGTGGGGAGTGGTGGTGGCGATTAGTCTGAGTTTTAGGAGATGAGGGATATCTCAAAAGCCGCTGGTGCCAAGTTCTGTAGGCGGGAGTGGGAGCTTAAATCTGCGTGGTTTGCAAGGCACAATGCTTTCGAGGTATGATCTTTACTAAGAGTTGCAGGAAAAAAAATTTCTGGCAAAAGTCCCAGCGTTTATGGCAGGTCTGTGCTTTGATAAGCTAAATAGAGCCCTCGGCCCAAGCTAGAAATTAAACATTTCTTCATAATGTTTACTAGAAACTGG
The DNA here is from genome assembly GCF_949987535.1 of Balaenoptera acutorostrata. NCBI lineage: Eukaryota > Metazoa > Chordata > Mammalia > Artiodactyla > Balaenopteridae > Balaenoptera > Balaenoptera acutorostrata. The sequence continues at coordinate 19,677,556 of NC_080071.1, read as the reverse complement.
GGCAAATGCATATAGTGTGCTATGATGAAAAACTCTTTAACTCTAAAATTCTTTTCATTATAACATTATTCTGGGTTATGGAGAGAGACCGGGAGCAGATTCCTTGCTAACTCATTCTTTAAACATGTCAATCAGACATTTAAGACATTTGCACATAAAAACCGGGTGTTTTTCCGTAGGGCTGTACTTTGAAGCTGATTTTGATGCATTTTTGTTTTCTCCGATGACAGTCTGTTTGACATTAATAGCTATACTCCAGGGTAGGTAGTTTTCCTCTTAGTGACATGTGCGGGAGAATGTTTTGAATAGTATGATTGCTGTCACGTGCAGATTCAGTGTTTCAGATGGTCTGAGAGACTCACCAAATACAATATTCAAATGAAAATTTGATTGTTGGAAGTGATCAGTTGATACAATATTAGGATGAAAACATTTCAGTTATCTTTGAAAAGGCACAGCCTTTTAGGAAGCAGTTACCCAGAGACTTGTCAGGAAGATGATGGGATAAAGCGAAGTATTTGCATTCAGAGTTAGTAAATTCATCACTGGGAAGAAAAATGACTATGGGAAGGTCTTTATGAGAAATGGGCAGAAACTCCACTAACTTGGAATACTCAAAGTGCTCTTGATGACTTAATAGAATTTACACACACAAAGTCTTCTGGAGATCACAGTTTTAACTGGACACCTGAGAAGTTGCCTTTGAAGGCTATCTGTACAAACCCTTTTTATTTCAGGGAGCTAATAGCTTTGTTGCAGACATTTAAAAAAATAGACTCAACTGTTTTTTATCTAGCTTGAAAGGTATATTTTGTTATATGACAGAATCTTTAGAAGATTTCAGAGACCCTGGGCACAGCAACATAGGAAACACATGCCCTGCCTGCTATGTTCTTAAAAAGGCATGGAAACTTTTGACATTGAAATGTGCAAAAAAGAAAAAAAAATAGATCATCCATTCAAATTTGATTGTTTCCTTAAAATTTGAAGGCTAAGAAAAATTCCTGATATGGAGATAATGTGGCAATACAGTAGAGAAGTACGTATCAAAATTGAACTTTAACAATGAACTTTTCTATGTAGAATGCAATCGTTTTGAAACCTGTTTAAGAAATTTTACTCCTCTTTGTGTCCCACAGGAAAAAAAAAAGTATATTGCAATCTACATTTTTGATTCTTATTTTTTTATACGAATCTTTATTTGATAGAGGGATTCAAGATAATTTATTTATTTATTTCATCTTTTAAATTGTTTTTCTCTTGTGGTACCTTCATTATTTTTGACCTGGTCACTTTTACAAATTGCATTGTTAATCATATTTACCATGTTTTGGAGATGTACATGCCATTATTGACATGTTATATGAGAAGTTGCTCTTGACAGTGTCATAGCAAAACCGCATGACAGAAAACACTGCTTTCCAATTTGGCTCTGTTGTGCACCAAGCCTAGGACCTTAAATATCTGAAGATATTGATGGACCAATAAACCCTTTTTGCTTTGGCTGTTCTTCCCCAGCATCTCTAGCACCTTAGGCATGTCAAGCCTTGACAGCAGAGTAGAAATCATTGCTCCTTGGTGAGAATCTCAGAGGGTAACCGCTGGTCTGGTGGAAACTTAGAGAAACTATTTATTGGTCTGGACTGGCTTAAAAAATTAGGCTGCTTTGTGTTGCTCTAATTATCTAGTTTCTGGATTCCTTGATGTTGATAAGAAAGACCTGACATGACCTCACAACATTTATCATGTGTATCAAACAAATAATTGCCAGAAAATGTCCTGGAGTTCTCAAATTTGAAGCTGGACTTGGACATTATACAGATTTACACATTGTATATTCTCTACTAATTTCATGAAACTCCTTTCTCTTCTGGATGGAAAGAATTATTAAGAGTCCGGAAAGCTAGATGCTGTTACTCTAAAGGTGAAAAGATAACTGTTTCATTTAATAACCAGAGTGGGGTAGGGGTTTCAGGTAATGAGTTTTTTTTTTTCTTTTTCCCCACTTAACAGCAGTTAGCAGTTCCTACTATACATTTTAAACTGTGCTGGAAGTAAAAGTGAAAGCCTTGGACTGAGTTTATAATGAAAAAGATGTTACCTTTGCCCTTCTTTAAGCATAGTCATTTATTGGTTGATTGACCCAAGTGTAGCAAGAGGCTCCCTGGTTCCAAAAAAGAGACTTCTTTGGACTAGGAGAAACTCTGTGCAGAAGTCCTTGGGAGCATATTTCTTCATTGATTGTACTGCCTGAACCCGTTTTCTAGCCTCAAACTTACAGAAGTATAAAATAGAGAGTTCCTCCGATTTTCTACAATGACGCAAAAATACAGGATTCGAGGTGTGAGAGTAAGAGGGGAGCAAAGGATGACGCCAAATTTTGACCCAAGCAATAGAAGAATAGACCATTAAGTAAGGTGAGGCTGACTGCAGGAGGAGCAGGCATAGGGAGAGGTGAGGCATGGTGGTGGAGAATTGGAGCTCAGTTTTGGGTATGTTGAGTGTTAAATGTCTCGTAGGTACTGGGGTGGAGATGTCATGTGAGCAATTGGTTTTATGAGTCTGGAGTTCAGGGGATAAGTCTGACCTGAAGATTAAAAATCTAAAGCCAAGGGCATTTACAGATAATTTTATTTATTTATTTATTTTTTAATATAATTTATTTATTTGACTGCATTGGGTCTTCATTGCTGCGCGTGGGCTTTCTCTAGTTGCAGTGAGCGGGGGCTACTCTTCGTTGTGGTGCGCGGGCTTCTCATTGCGGTGTCTTCTTGTTGCAGAGCATGGGCTCTAGGCGCGTGGGCTTCAGTAGTTGTGGCTCACGGGCTCAGTAGTTGTAGCTCACGGGCTCTAAAGCACAGTCTCAGTAGTTGTGGCGCACAGGCTTAGTTGCTCTGCGGCATGTGGGATCTTCCTGGACCAGGGATCAAACCCATGTGCCCTGCATTGGCAGGCGGATTCTTAACCACTGCACCACCGGGGAAGTCCCTTTAGATATTTTTAAAGGACACATTAAATAGAGTCACAGATTTAGTGAATCACAGCATGCCCAGTTAAATTGAATTTCAGATAAACAACAAATAATTTTTTAGTATAAGTATGTTACAAATATGACATGGGACATACATATATTAAAAATTAATTGCTGTTTAATTCTAGTTTAACTGGGTATTCTGTACTTTTATCTGGCAACCCAACGTTAAGTAAATATTGTGGTGAGATGAACTGCTTCAGATATATGTATTCCCAGCTCTTGCATTAGAAAATACACTTATTTTCTAGTCCTCATCTCTTAAAACTTCTGTTCTAGCTTTACTACCATCCCCATGTGTATCTCTGAATAGATCACTTCCAAGTCTTAGCACTGAATGTCCTTCTGAGTCAACAGAGGGGGATACCCAGCCTTTCCTAATCTTACTTGAGTACCTTACCATAAAAGGATGTGTGAAAAAGAAACAATACTCTCTAGACTCTCTGCAAATGATTTATTGTTATGTGAAAGCAGTTGGTTTTGCCCAAAGTTACGGTCTTTTGAATGTGACTGTTGCTTTCAAATGCATTTTTAGAGTACAGGGGGACTGGTTCCAGGACCCCTGGGATACTGAAATTTGAAACTTGAGGATGCTTGAGTCCCATATGTAAAACGGTGTGGTATTTACATATAATCTACATACATCCTCCCATGTATTGTAATCATCTAGATTACTTATAATACTTAATACAGTGTAAACACTATGTAAATAGTTGTAAATATAATTTAAAACCTATGTAAAGAGTTACCAGTGCATAGCAAATTCAACTTTTGCTTTTTTGGAACTCTCTGGAGTTGGTTGGTTGTATCTGCAGATGCGGAACCTGTGGCTGCAGAGGGCCAACTATATTTTCCTTTTGAATAAACATTTTGCGTTTCTCTTTAAAAAACTTCTGGGTAGCAGCTGAGATCCAGTTTGTTGTATTTTTCTTGGCAGAACTTGCATCTCTTATTGTAAATAAAAAGAGGTTAAGAAGAGAGGAGAACGACTAGAGTCACACAGGACCTGATAATCTGACAGTTTATGGTTCCAGAGCACCTTCCTAAAAGAATGATCTTGAGTCCTTCAGGAGAGGGACAGGGATACGTAAATATCAGCCAGAGGATGTTTAGTTCCTGCTCTAGCTAAGTCTTGACCTGCTACCAGATAATTAGCATTGGCTTCATTTTGAGGTTTGCAGGGGAAAATGTCCTATAAGTGAACAACTGTAGGCATGGATCATTAAAAACTCAAACAGATATGTTCACATGAATATAAAGAGTTTATTTTAATAAATAAACAATAGGATTAATTTTCAAATATAAATGGAAAACAGAACTAAATAGGAAAAAAAGGAAAAGTTCTAAGCACAGAGTGTGTATCATCTATCATTCCTTATCTTTTATATCTTTTTCTGGATTTTTTATTGATTGGGATTTCATGTTTAAAATTTTTCACAGCTAATAGTAAAAATCTCAAGGTTTATCTTTACATTGTTTAAGAAATTGGGATAGGACTTCCCTGGTGGCACAGTGGTTAAGAATCCGCCTGCCAATGCAGGGATCACGGGTTCGAGCCCTGGTCTGGGAAGATCCCACATGCCGCAGAGCAACTAAGCCCGTGCTCCACAACTACTGAGCCTGCGCTCTAGAGCCCGTGAGCCACAACTACTGAGCCCGCATGCCACAACTACTGAAGCCTGCATGCCTAGAGCCCGTGCTCCGCAACAAGAGAAGCCACCACAATGAGAAGCCCGCACACTGCAACGAAGAGTAGCCCCCGCTCACCACAACTAGAGAAAGGCCGCATGCAGCAACAAAGACCCAATGCAGCCAAAAATAAATAAATAAATAAATAATTTATTTTTAAAAAATTGGGATAATATTGGGATATGTTCATAAATGATATAGAAATTCCAGATAGATGCACAACTATATGAATGTACTAAAGCCATCAAATTACATACTTTAAATTGACAAATTGTATGGTATATTATTTTATCTCAATAAAGCTGTTAAAAAGTAAATATAACAATAATAAAAAAAAGAAATTACTCTTTTGCTAAGGGACCTAGGAATACCTAAATACTGTCTTGGTTCAGCTGTGCTTCTCCTCCAGTCTAAGATGGCTTACTAAGGGGGGCATCTAGAAAAGGGAGGGAAAATAAGGCAAAGTAACTTTTTGTTGTTGTTGCCTGGTACTTTGGCCACAAATTGCATGGCAGAACTCTAATATTCTCCCTTTTTCTAAACTTTTAACAACTAAATAGCCTAGGATAAAGGAAGGGGGGTTGTGATAAGTCAGAATCCTGGATCCTGACACTACGCTACCAACAAAAGGTCTTGCAATGCATGGATGAAGCCAGAGTGACGAAGCAGGGGACCTCTACCTCCAGTAGCTCATGGTAATTCAACCTTCATGGCAGCTCTGACAGGAGTTCCAGGCCATAATCTCAGGGGTGACTGCTAAGTGGGGAAAGGTGGAGAGTCTGGGGAGATAGGTGGCTGGTTCTCTTCTATGAGGAAGCAGGTCCTGCCCTTCCCACGCTTGCTATGAAAAGAAGTAGGAGACAGGGTCATGACCATGAGCCCTGTGCCTTTCATGTTCTTTGAAAGCTGGATCCCTGAAGCGCGTGGGTCTCTTGGTTCCCTGGAACCTGAACAATACAAATCACTACTCCTCTCACTTAGGGATCCAGCAAAAAGTAAAAGAGAGGGAGGAGGTGAGTAGGAGTGTGAAAGAGACAAGGAAGACTTTATTTTCATAGAAGCCAATACTCCATTATTTTTCACTCTTTTGCCTTATCATGTGGCTCTTGAATTCATCTGCTCTGATTGGCCAACCAGGCTAACAAGGTTCTATTCTGTCCTGATGCTTGCCTTTTTCTCCTCTAGAATAATTTCCCTTTTCTGTTGTTCTCTTCTGTTTTTTTAGAGTAGGCATGTGAAGATGCTGTTTCTTCGGAACTGTTTTAAATTAATCCCCTCAAGAATTCATGGGTGAATCATTCAGTATGACTCAAGAGCCTGGCTTATTAGTTTTTTTTAAGACAATTTAAATTTGCCAGTGACTTAAGCATCCCAAATTAGATCAGTCTACTTTTTCATTAAACTTTTCACATCAAGAAAATGATTAGGTTCTCTAATTTTGAAAGTGAAACACATATATTTTCTTCTAATCTGTTTTATCATTCTTATCTCATGCTAAGGTAAAATGACAGAGATAGATGCTACATCTCTGTATGCTGATTAAGTTCCTTATAAATTTTTCATTCAATGCCGTGATTGAATTAATACTTTGGTCAAAAACCAGATTAGAAAAAAATCTAATCCATCAGGATCCGGACAATCATCATTTTGATGCAAAATGTTTAGTTTCATAAATGCATGCTTATCTTAGAGATGTTAACTCAGAGGGTGGTAATCCAGATTAACACAGCTTTCAGGAGGCAGATTGTTTTCAAACAGATTCAAAATATATTAAAGAATATTAACTCATCACATCTCATAACTTTATCTGATGACATTTTCCTGGCCTGATCCCCTAGAAATGTGTTTTTTCCTTCTTTCCATTCCCATTATTTCTCTTCAAGAGTAAAGATCTACACTGTGAAACTTTGCCTCTCTAAAATCATAGTGAGACTGCATTCTCACTCAAATTCCACTTGGAATCAAGCGTGTGTATTTCCAGGAAATAGACAATACACTCTAAATTTGAAACACTGAAAAAAGAATAATTATATGATTAGCAGAAGATTCCTTACAGAATAATAAATGCATAGTTGAATGAACCTCTCTCCCTTTTATAGCTGTTCTCTAGATACAGCTGTTCTCTAGATATATTATATTAGCTATATTATATTAAAAGGCATTGCTTTTTTGCACATAGAAGAAAGTTGACTTTGTTAAAACAGCTGGACCTCTTTAAAAGGATTGAGAGTTACTGTGACAAATCAAGATGAGATGCTCCTTTAGAATTATTTTTCCTGAACTCTCCTTTGGATATTGTCTTTATCATTGTTTTTCATAATATTTCCTTATTACCTTTTTAATACCTATAGTATCTGTAGTGCTGTCCCTTCTTATATTCTTGACATTGAGAATTTGAATATTCTTTCTTTTTCCCTTGATCAGTCTAGCTGGAGGTTTATCGATTTTATTGATTTCTTTCAAATAAAAAACTTTTGGTTTTATTGATTTTCTTTGTTGTTTTTTTCCTTCAATTGTTTTCTGCTCTTATCATCACTATTTCTTTTCTCTACTTACTTTGAATTTAATTTATTCTTTTTTATTCTGTCTTCTTAAGTTGGTACCTTAGATCAAGAGTTGACAAACTTTTTCTTAAAGGCTCAGATAGTACATATTTTAGTCTTATGGACCCTACAGTCTCTGCTGCAGCTACTTAATTCTGCCATTGTAGTATAAAAGCAGGCATAGACAATACATAAATAGGTGTTGCTGTGTTTCAATAAAATTTTATTTACAAGTGGGACAGCCAGTGGGCCATAGTTTGCTGACACTTTCTTACGTCATTCACTTAAGACCTTCCTTCTTTTCTGCTATAAGCATTTAAAGCTCTAAATTTCCTTCTCAGCAACTGCTTCAGCTCATCCATAAATTGTGCTGTATTGTGTTTTTGTTTTCATTGAGTTCAAAATATTTTCTAGTTTTTGTGATTTTTCTGGGACCTGTGGGTTATTTAGATATCTGTTGGTTGATTTCCAAATATTTTGGGAATTTCCCGATCATTTTGCTGTTGACTTCTAATTTAAATCCATTGGGGATGAAAATACATCAGCTGTGTGATTTCAGTTTTTAAAATTTCATTTGTATTTGTTTCAGAACCTAGCATGTGTCTGACCTGGTGAATGTACCATGTGCACTTGAAAATAATGTGTATTCTGTTGTTGTAGGGTGGAGTGTTCTATAAATGTTATTCAGGTCAAGTTGCTTAACATGTTATTCATGTCGTCTATATCTTTACTGATTTTCTGTCTTCTTATTTTATCAATCACTGAGAGAGGATTGTTGACATCTTCAACTTACATTTGAATTCAGCTATTCTTCTTTTCAGTTTTTCCAATTTTTGCTTAATGTATTTGAAAAGTTTGTTAATGGGTACATACACATTAAGATTATTATGTCCTCTTGATGTATATTCAGCATTAGGAAACCACTTGCTTTATCCCTGGTAATATTTATTATTATGACATGTCTTTCTTTATCACTGGCAATATTCTTTGCTTTAAAGTCTACTCTGTCAAAATTAATATAGACATCCCAGCTATGCTTAATATTTGTATATCTATCCTTTTTTTACTATTAATATAGCTATTCCAGCTATCTTGTGCTGAATGTCGGCATGTTATAGATTTCCCATCCTCATATTCTTAACTTTATGTGTACATATGTATACACACATACATATTTACATGTACATATACATATATATACATATGTATATATGTATGTGTGTGTGTTTGTGTGTGTGTATAGATGGTTACTTGAAGAGAGCAAATGGTTAGGTATTGTTTTTCATCTAGTCTTCCATACTTGTCTTTTAACTGTAGTGTTTAGACCATATACATTTAATGCATTTATCAATGTGGTTATGTTTAAATCTGTCATCTTATTATGTTTGTATCTCTCCTTCTCTTTCTTCCTTTTTTTTGCCTTCATTTAATTGACTAAATGTTAGTATTCTATATTATTTCTAATACTAGTTTATAAGCTACATCTCTTTGTTTTTAGTGATTACTGCAAGATTTATAACATCCATCTTTAAATTATCATAGTTTAATCTAAGAACATTATTATCATATTCTTCCATTTCTGTCTCCTTGTCCTTTGTGCTATTAATCTCATATGTTTTACTTCTAAATATTTTATAAACCTTGGGACAAGTTATTATTTTGGCTTTAAATATTTAATTTTATTTATTTATTTATTTGTTTTTAGTTTTATTAACTTTTTCATTGAAGTATAGTTGATGTAATTACCTTTAAGTGAATTAAAAAATGAATGTAGGGACTTCCCTCGTGGTGCAGTGGTTAAGAGTCTGCCTGCCAATGCAGGGGTCACAGGTTCAATCCCTGGTCCAGGAAGATCCCACATGCCACGGAGCAACTAAGCCCATGCACCAAAACTACTGAGCCTGAGCTCTAGAGCCTGTGAACCACAACTACTGAGCCCTCATGCCACAACTACTGTAGCCTGGGTGCCTTAGAGCCCGCATGCTGCAACTACTGAGCCCACATGCTACAACTACTGAAGCTCGCGTGCCTAGAGCCTGTGCTCCACAACAAGAGAAGCAATGAGAAGCCTGCACACCACAATGAAGAGTAGCCCCTGCTTGCCACAACTAGAGAAAGCCCACACGCAGAAACAAAGACCCAACGCAGCCCAAAAAAAATAGAAGAAAAAAATGAATGTGGTATTTTGCATTTACCCGCCTATTTATCATTTCCATTCATTGCTCTTCATTATTTTATGTGGATCTGAATTTACAACTGGTGTCACTTTCTTTCAGCCTGAAGAACTTCTTTTAACATTTCTTGTAGCTCAGTTCTAATGACAATACATTATTTTTTTTAAATTTTATTGGAGTATAGTTAATAATAATGTGTTAGTTTCTGCTCTATAGCAAAGTGAATCAGTTATACATATGTATATATCCACTCTTTTTAGATTCTTTTCCCATATAGGTCATGACAGAGTATTGAGTAGAGTTCCCTGTGCTATACAGTAGGTCCTTATTAGTTATCTATTTTATATATAGTAGTGTGTATATGTCAATCCCAATCTCCCAGTTTGTCCCTCCCTCCCCTTTCCCCTCTGGTAACTATAAGTTTGTTTTCTACATCTGTGACTCAATTTCTGTTTCGTAAATAAGTTCATTTGTACCATTTTTTTTAGATTACACATATAAGTGATATCATATGATATTTGTCTTTCTCTGTCTGACTTACTTCACTTAGTATGGCAATCTCTAGATCCATCCATGTTGCTGCAAAATTATTTTGTTCTTTTTTATGGATGAGTAATATTCCATTGTATATATGTACCATATCTTCTTTATCCAGTTCTAATCTATTTTTGTTTTCTGGAAAAGCTTTTATTTTCATATTTCTCAAAATTTTATTATTAAGCTTTTCATACACCGGAATTGAAAGAATTTTATAGTTACTACTGATACATTCACCAACTAGATTATACTTGCTTTGTCCATATACATCCATTTATCTCTCTATTCATGAATACATATTTTTTTGATGCATTTTTAAATAAATTACAAATAGCAGTACACTATTCTCTACATACTTCAGCATGCATGTTATTACACAAATTCAATATTTGCAAACACTTGCAAACACAACACTATTCTCTTTTGTGAAACATTTGCATATAATGACATTCACAAATCTTATGTGTGCATTCTTGGTGTTGAGAAATGCAGTCATTTAATCTTCTTTAAGATGTTAATGTTAAACATCACCACAACGAGTTTCCTCACGTCCTTACCCAGTCATTTCTCAATGCCATACTCCCAAAGGCATCTGTTGTTCTTATTTTTTTCACCGTAGATTAGTTTTGGCTGTTGAGTGTGTTGCTTTGTAAATGCCAATTAGGTAAAGTTTGTTGATAGTGTTGTTCACATCATCACATTTTTACTGAGAGGGGAGTGTTAAAAATCTCCTACTGTGCTTGTGGATTTGTCTCTCTCTCCCTTTAGTTCTGCCGGTTTTTATTTCATGTGTTTTGAAACTCTCTTGTTAGACACATACACATTTAGAGTTGTCTGTCTACCTGATGCAATGACTATTTAATTACTATAAAACCTCTCTCTTTATCTCAGTAATACTCCTTGTCTTGAGTCTATTCTCTCTGATATTATTATAACCATGCTTCATATTTGCATGTATATTTTCCCCATCCTTTTACTTACAACCCATCTGTATCTTTATATTTGAAGTGCACCCTTTGTATATAATGTTCAGTTGGTTCTTGATTTTTATCCTTTAACGATATGACAAAATCTGTATTTAATTTGATGCAGATATTGCATCAAATTAAATGGTTAGCCCATTAACATTTAGTGTAATTATTGATATGGATTTAAGCCTACCATCTTGCTATTTGTCTCTCTTTCTATTGTTCCTCTGTTTCTTCTCTTTTGCCTCCTTTTTGTTTGATCATTTTTGGGGCATATTCCATTTATTTCCTTTATGGATTTATTTACACTCTGTTTTAATTATTGTTATTTTTAGTGTATCTAGAGTAACCTAAAATTAATAATAATAAATTAGATTACTTTAGACCTAACTGTATTCTTTCTTAACTTAATGTTTATTTTGAGTCAATATTGTACTATTTCATACTTCACTCTTTATACCTGACACTTCATTCTTCCTACTTTATTTCCCTCTTTATCCCATGACATCTCCTACTTTAATGTAAAGACCATATAAAAATATGATTACATTTACCAATAGTATGATTATATTTGACATCAACCAAAAGTTATTAGAAACACAAATAATCAAGGAAAAAACCTTACTGTCCAGAGACAGGGCACTCAACAGAACCTGGTTTAGATATGATGCAGATGTTGGAACTATCATACAGGGAATTAAAAATAACTGTGATTAAAAGCTGTGGTGGAAAAGGTGAAAAATATGCATGAACATCATTTGCACTCTGAGTGCCATCCCAAGTGAAAGAAAATTGACAGAGTGAGGCACCTTTATTGATAAAGGCTTGTTTTTTCAAAGGATTAAACCTTAAATGACAGAGCTTGGTTTATGAGTCCTAAATGGAAAAGGCTTCCCAAACAGGTGTTGAATTCCTCCCTAGTCACAACTTGCTCAGCTTAGTACATGCTTCTTGTATTCCCTGAAGTGCCTGAAAGATTTTATTTTTAATTTAGTCTTTTTGCTTTGAAACAGGCTTCATTTACTGTGTGCTTTTGGCATTATTTATTTTTTTCAATTTTATTTTCTAAAATACTGTTGTCCTAGATTCTACTCTACCCTGGAGCCCATTTTTATGTTTTAAAACTGATTAGGTGGTTTATTTCATTTGTTTGCTTCTGTTTCCTGATTTTATGTTTAGTAGAAATAAAGCACCATGTTAGGGTATGCCTGATGAGAAAAAAAATATGCATGAACAGACGTGGCATTTTAGCAGAAAGATAGAGTGTAAGAAAATGTCAAATGGAAATGCTAGATATGAAACATGAGAGGAAGAATGTTCTTGATGTGCTTATCAGTAGACTTAACACAGCCGAAGAAAGAATCATGAACTTGAAGATGGAACAATAGAAACTACCTTATAATTATGTAATTTTACTATTATAAAGTCATTACACAAAAGTGGAATGTGTCAGGAGGTAAAGAGGGAAGAATGAAAAGAACAAAAACAAGGCATCCAAGAGGTGTAATACAATATCAAGTGGCATAACATGTGTAAGTGGAATCAGGTGGAAAAGAGAATGGGATAGAAGAAATATTTGAAGAGATTGATGAATAATTTTCCAAATATAATGAAAGACATCAAATCATCAATCATAGAGACTCAAAGAAGCCCAAGCAGGATAAATCTCTCTCCTTCCAAACCCCACACTATTAGACATATCATATACAAATTGATCACATTCAAAGATAGAGAGTAAATCTTGAAGGAAGCCCAAATAAAATAGACCTATAACATACAAAGGAACGAAGTTAAGAATTAAAGCAGACTTCTCATCAGAAGCTATGCAAATCAGAAAACAATAAAGTGACAACGTTAAAGTACAGTATAAAACTGTCAACTCAGTATTCCATACCACATAAAGTTATCCTTTTAAATGAAGGAGAAACAGACATTTTCAGACAAGTAAAAACTGAGAGAACTTATTACCACAAGACCTGCACTACAAGAAATGTTAAAGCAACTTTTTCAGACAGAATGAATACAACATCAGAGACTTGGATCCACAGAGAGAAGTAAAGATCTCTGGAAATGGCTAAAATGAAGATAAATATAAAATAAATTTTTCCTTAACTTTAATCACTCTAAAAGATGATTGACTCTCTGAAACAAAAATAGTAGCAATTCTCTGTGAGTTTATAGCATATGTATGGATAAAATGTATGACAGCTTCAGCACAAAGGATGGGAAGGAGGAAATGGGAATATACAATTGTTAAGTTTCTTATATGTGAAGGGTTATATAGTATTATTTGAAGTTATGCTGTAATTAATTAAAGATGTATATTTTACAATCAAGGGCAATGCCTAAAATAGTAAAGTGTAAATTAAAATATTAAGGTATAAATGAGAAACCAATAATGTACATAAAATAAAATAAAAAATTTAAAATCCCAAAACATGATGGCAAAATGGCAAAGGCACCAAACACAGATGGAACAAATAGAAAGAAACTAGCAAGATGGTAGATTTTAATTCAACCATATCAATAATTACATTAAATGTAAGTGGTTGAAATACAGTAATTAAGATGAGACTATCAAATTGAAAAAACAAACGAGAACTAACTATATGCTGGCTATAAAAAACTCACTTTCAGTATAAGAAATGCACTTTAACTATAAAGACACAAATAGGTTAAATGTAAAAGAATGAGAAAAGTTATACCATGCAAACAATAATCATAAGAAAACTGGAGTGACTATCTTAATAACAAAATTGACTTCAGAAAATGGAATGTTGAAAGGGATGTTCCATAATCATAAAGGAGATAACTAATCAAGAAGATATGATAATCTTAAATGCGTATGCACCTAAATACAGAACTTCAAAATTCCTGTAACAACAATTGATAGAACTGAAAGGAGAAAAGACAAATCCATAATTATATTTTGAGTCTTCAACACTCCCCTCTCATAATTGATAAAATAAGCAGACCAAAAATTAGTAAGAATATATAAGATCTGAAAAATACTTTTAACCAACTTGACTTAATTGACATTTGTGTAACATTCCTATCAACAGAATATACATCATTTTAAAGTGCACATAGAATGTTAATCCACATAGATCATATTGTGGGTCATAGAACAAACCTAATAAATTTAAAAGAATTTAAAATATACGGGGTATTTTCTTTGAACATAATGGAAGTAAACTAGAAATCAACAACAGGAGCCTATCTGGAAAATCCCTAAATATTTGGAAATTAAGCAATAAACTTCTGAATACTCATGGATCAAAGTAGAAGTCAAAAGAAAAATTAGATAATATTTTTAATGGAAAGAAATGAAAATACAACATGTCAAAAACTGTGGGCTATACCCAAAGCAGTGATTAGAGTGAAATTTATAGGAACAGCAAATAAAGCAAACAGAAGGAAGGAAATAAAGGTAAGAAGAGAAGCCTAGGAAGTTGAAAATAGAAAAACATTAAAGAAAATCAAGGAAACCAAAAACTTTTTTGTTTTTAAAGATCAATAAAATTGGTTTACCTCTATCTAGGTTTACCAAGGAAAAGGGCAATACACAAATTACCAATGTCAGAAGTGAAAGACGACATCACTATAGACCCTACATACATAAAAATAAGGGAATATTTCAAACATTTTTATGCCTACAATTAGGATATTTAGATAAAATGAACACACTTTTTCTTAAATTAATTTTTTAATTGGAGTATAGTTGATTTATAATGTTTTGTTAGTTTCTGCTGTACAACAAAGTGAATTAGTTATACATATGTATATATCCATTCTTTTTTAGATTTTTTTTCCCCATATAGGTCATTACAGAGTATCAAGTAGAGCTCCCTGTGCTGTACACTAGGTTTTTATTAGTTATCTATTTTATATATACTAGTCTGTATATGCCAATTCCAATCTCCCAATTTATCCCTTCCCCCTTTTCCCCCTTGGTAACCATAAGTTTGTTTTCTACATCTATGACTCAATTTCTGCTTTGGAAATAGGTTCATTTGTACCATTTTTTGATTCCACATATAAGTGGTATCATATGATATTTGTCTTTCTCTGTCTGACTGACTTCACTCAGTATGACAGACTCTAGGTCCATCCACCTCACTACAAATGGCATTATTTCATTCTTTTTATGGCTGAGTAATATTCCATTGTATATATATGTACCACATCTTCTTTATCCATTCCTCCATCAATGGACATTTAGGTTGCTTCCATGTCCTGGCTATTGTAAATAGTGCTGCAATGAACACTGGGGTGCACGTATCCCTTTGAATTATGGTTTTCTCTGGTTATATGCCCAGGAGTGAGATTGCTGGATCATTTGGATCCAGCTGGATCATATGATCATATCTCTGTTTTTATCGATAGTGTTTTTTAAAGAATCTCCATACTGTTCTCCATAGTGGCTGTACCAACTTACATTCCCACCAACAGTGTAGGAGGGTTATGAACACATTTCTTAAAAAGTACAAACTACCAAGGTTACTCAAGAAGTAACTGAATAGTCAAAGGAATTTATTTCATAGCTCAAAGCTTGAAAACTTTTATCAAAGAAGTATCCAGTCCCAGATGGCTTCACTGGTGAATTCTATAATACATTTTAAGAAGAAAAATGTCTATTTCCACAAATTCTTTCAGAATATGGAAGTAGAGTGAACACTTTTCAGCTCGTTTTGTAAGACCAGCATTACACTGAGACCAAAACTAGGTAAAGATATCTCAATGAAGAAAACCTACAGACCAGTATCTCTCATAGAGATGCAAAAACTTCAACAAAATATCAAATTGAATTCAACCATATAATAACAGGGTAATACATCATGATCAAGTGGGGTTTTACCTGGGTATACAAGGCTTTCAACATTCAGAAATCTGATATTACAATTCACCATTTCAGTAGCCCAAAGGAAAAAAAAAATGACAATATCAATAGATGCACAAAACCCAGATGACAATACTCACATCTATAATAAAAACTCTCACCAAACTAAGAATAGAAGGTGAAATTCCTTAACATGAGAAAGAGCTTTTTCAGAAAACTTATAGCTAACATTGTACTTATCTGTGAAAGACTAGATGCGTCTCACTAAGTGTGGGAACAAGGCAAGGATGTCTGTTCTTACTACTTCTAATAAATACCAAATGTAAAGTCCTGGCCAATGCATTAAGATAAGAAAACTGTATAAAAGTCATATGGATTAGACAGGAATAAACAAAAATTTCTTTATTCACAGATTATTTGATTTTATATGTAGAAAATACTAAAGAATCTCCAAAAAATTATTAGAACCAATAAGTTCTTGTTCAAGTTCAAGGTTGCATGATACACAGTTAGTATAAAAAATCAATTGTCTTTTTATATAGTAGCAATGAAAAATTAGAAATTGGAAAAAAGGAACCATTTACAGTAGCATCTAAAAATCCATGTAATATTTAGTTATCAATCTAACAAAATATGTGGAAAATCTGTATTTTGGAAACTGTAAAACACAGTTGAAAGATTCAAAGATCTAAATAAATGGAATGATATACTATATTCACAGAATTAAAGGCTCAATGTTGTTAATAAGTCAACTATCTACAAATAAGTCTATAGATTCAGTGTAATCACAGTCAACATCCCAATCAAAATTCCAGCAGGGATTTTTGCAGAATTCACCAAACTTTTAAAAAAAATTACTCTATATGGAAAGGCAAATGAGCTAAAAGAACCAATCAGTTTTGAAAAAGAAGAACAAAGTTGGAATCTCACCATGCTGATTCAAGGCTTATAAATCTACAATAATTAAGATGTGCATTACTGGCAAAGGAGAGAGGAATATTGATTAATGGAATAGAATAAAGAAATGAGAAATAGATCCACACATTATGATCAATTGATTTTTTACAAAAGTATAAAGGCAATTCAATAGAGAAAGGACAATCTTTTCAACAAATGATGCTGGAAAAATAGGCAAAAAAAGAGAAAAGAGAACCTCAAAACATGACTGACATGGTTATAATTGTTAAGTCAGAATGGTTAATAAATGTAAAAATAACATCTAAAACTATAAAAACTTCTAATAGAAAACATAGAAGAAAATCTTGTGATCTTGGGTTAGACAACATTTTTTAGATGAGAGCACCAGAAACGTGATCCATAAAAGAAAGTATTGATAAATTGGACTTTATCAAAATTTAAAACTTCTATTCCTTGAAAGATGCTGTTAAGAGAATGAAAAGACAAGCTGAAAGCCAGGAGATAATATTTGCAAGACACATATTTGATAAAGCACTTGAATCAGAATATATGAAGAATTCTCAGGACTCAATAACAAGGAAACAAAGAACCCAATAAGAAGTGGGCAAAAGACCTGAACAGGTATAAGGAAGATATCTGAATGGAAATAAGCACACCAAAAAATGAGGAAACGCGTATTAAAACCACAACATGCCACCACACACCTGTTCCAGTGGTGAAAAAAACAAAATAAAACAAAACAACAAACAAAAAGCAAGATGAAAATACCAAGTGCTGTCAGGAAGGCTAAATATGTAGACCTCTCATACATTACTGGTGGGAATATAAATGGTATAGCCACTTTGAAAAACACTGGTAACTTTCTATAAAGTTAAACATACACTTTCTGTAAAATGTAGTAATCCCACTCCTAGATATTTAGAGAAGAGAAATGAAACATTTCATATAAAAATCTGTATATTAATGTTTATTACAGACTTGTTCCTAATCAGGAAAAACTTGGGAAATATATCCTTTAACTAGTAAATGGATCAACAAACTCTTGAACATTCATTCAATGAACTTTAAAAAATTTTTAAAAAATTTTTATCGGAGTATAGTTGATTTACAATGTTGTGTTAGTTTCTGCTGTACGGCAAAGTGAATCAGTTATACATACAGTTTTAGATCCTTTTCCCACATAGGTAATTACAGAGTACTGAGTAGTGTTCCCTGTGCTATACAGGAGGTCCTTATTAGTTATCTATTTTATATATAGTAGTGTGTATATGTCAATCCCCATCTCCTAATTTATCCCTCCCACCCTCTTCCCCCCCGGTAACCATAAGTTTGTTTTCTACATCTGTGACTCAATTTCTGTTTTGTAAATAAGTTCATTTGTATCATATTTTTTTGATTCTGCATATAAGTGATATCATATATTTGTCTTTCTCTGTCTGACTTACTTCACTTAGTATGATAATCTCTAGGTCCATCCTCATTCAATGAACTTTTGTTGTATGCAACAACATGAATGAATCTCAAATGCCTTCAGGCAAATGGCAGAAGCCAGAATCAAAAGGCAACATTCATTTGACATTCTAGAGAAGGCAAATGTATAACAGAAAACATCATTGTTTGCTATGGGCTGGGGTAGCAGGAGGAGCTGTCTAACAAGTTGTATAGGAAATTTGGGGGGAAATTTGAACTGCAGCTGTCAAAACTCATAAAACTGTATACTAAAAAGGATGAATGTTACCATATGTAAATTACACCTCAATAAACTGGACCCTACTTCCCAAATTGGAATGCGTGTGTATGAACTAGGAAGTCTTATATAAATCAGGAAGTCAGCAGATAGTTGTTCAAATTGGTTAATCAAGAACACTCTATTTTTAGAGTTAATGCCCTAAGACAGTATCCTAAAAACAAGAACAAAAATAGTTAAAAATGGGTGCCTCTGGGAAGTGAGACTGGACAGATTCTTTTCATTTTAATTCTTCCTATACTACTTTTTTTTTTGTCACGTGCATTTATAACATTGATTAAACAAACAAAAAATTAAAAATTACAAGTAATTGATTTACTTTTGTTATATAACTTCCATGTAAGTAAGCGATGTCTGTACATATTAAAATGTTTTTTGTGTGTATCATCTTCAGTCTGTAAAATGGCATAAGGTAGACAGAAATGAAATCAAATTAGGGTACATAAGCCTGTGTTTCATTCATTAGCAGGGAGTAGTGATTTCTTCTCTTAGCAAAGGAAATTGCAACTGAGGGATGTTATCCATACACAGATAAAGCCCGTTGTAAATGTGGCATTGCTCACCTGCTTTTTTAGGTGAAAGCATTTGGTTCAACTTGAAAGGTCATTTATCACCTACAAGAGAGCACTTATGGGCTGCTTTGGCTCTTTTTGTTGGTTTACTATAGCATTAAGCTTGCTTATGGAGAATTTTGCTTACATCTGCAGTCTATACACAGACCCATTAATGCATTAACAAACCTTATTTTGCTGAGTCAGGTTAGAGGTACCCCTTGTTTAATACAGTGTCATGCACATAGTGGGCAGTCAGCATTTTCTTGATTGTCTTCTACACAGTCAGAGAAAGTCACCATGCCGGTTTTGACCCTCTTCTAAGACAAATTAAAAGATGAGAGGAAATGTTATAGAAAGATCATCAGGCTACCCTAGTCTGTTGGTTTATGTCCTCGAGATCAGGTAAGATTCCAGTGTAGAGTGGGAGTCATTATGTGATATTCATATATCTGAATTTTCAGGGATAGCCCTGCTTTCAAATATGCCAGCCTATTTTCAGAGCACAAATTACAATTTTTGGACTTGAAAATAGAGTTGCTGTAAGCAATGGGGTAACATGGCAGCACACATGTGGGTGAATACCAGACAGACCCTGCCATCAGTGTTATTTTAAAGGCATAGGCAGAAGAGCTGACTGAAGATATCCCTATGAAATCCTCAGGGACTCCCTATGAACTAAATATTTTAACAGAGCAAAAAGTGATTTTAACAAAATCTTTTTGTTAGTTTCTGATTATAGCATTAATATGTGTTCATTGTAGGAAATTAGGGAAAAGTGTTGAAAAATGTAAAAATCATCTTCAGTTTGATACCTCAGAGATAACCGCTATTAATATTTTGTTTTATTTCCTCCTAATCTTTATTTCTATGTAAATTAAGATCATATCCTAGATGTTTTATGACTCTACTTTTCATTTAATATCTATAGTGAGCTACTCTAATGAAATATTATTAAAAACAGAGTATTATGCTGTCATATGTATTATCAAAATTTATTTAAACACTTTGATTTGGGGATATTTAGGTTATTTCCATTTTTCACTTCTGTGAATAATAACTCCGCAATGGAAATTTTAAATAAAATTTTTTTTTTTGATTATTTCATATAGAGGAAGTGGAAATACAACCGCAAAGATCATAAACGTTTTTAGGACTCTTGAGACAAATATGTCAGATTGTACTCCCAAAAGTTTGTACCAAATGATACTCCATCAACTGTGTGTAAAGGTGAAATTAATTGATCCCCTCTTGTCATTTCTGGTTGTTATAATTTACAAAATAATTTTAAATAAAAATTATGTCTTTGTATTAATTTCCTGTTTTGATTATTAATGAGATTAAAGCTTTTCATGTTTATTGATAGTTTTTCTTTCTCTGTTCATCTTCTTTGTTCATTTTTCTATTGACATATTTGTCTTTTTCAAATTTATTTGTCAAACTCAAGAAATCATTGATTGATATGTGGGAAAAAAATTAGTGTAGCAACCAATATGAGAGTTAACATTCTAGATACTTCTACTCTTTGATCATGCTCAGATGTCAAAGTTTTGGGTTTTTTTTAAGACAAAAAAAGTCTATTGCGAGTTACAGCTGCTGATTTTATCACCTTAGTGCTGCAGTTTCACTACCAAAGAAAAAATTAATCAAAGCCAGAAAGAGTTGTCAGAAACACTCACAGTTATATTCAAGGAGTATGGTTTGGGCTTTGAATGTTGAGCTCTGAACAGCTTATAACTTATAACAGCAGGAACTTAATTTTTAGGTTTTTTGTTTTAACATCTGTGTGTCAAACGTTTTATATAAAATATCTCTTTTAATCACAAAAACCTTGTGAGATTGGAGTTACTATCCCTGCTTCCCCAGCGCATAGTCACATTTAGAGAGGTGAAGGAACTTCCCGGGCCATGCAGCTGGTCTAGCAGTGGCTCAGGTTTTCAGCTACAGATGTGGAGTCTTATGAAGCACAGGATGCTTTCCCTATACCTTGCTGAATTCCCACAATGTTAAACTTAAATGAACAGAGCTAGAAAGATAAGGGTTGTTTTTATTATTTTGCTATAGTTTTCTGTTTTGTATCGTTTTACACTGGCTTATCACGACAGTAGCAGCAAAACTCAGGACGACCTGCCTTAGACTTTCCTTTCCTTTTGGCTTAATGTGAATTCTTTGAGGCTTCTGAAGTCCTCTAATTTCTTATATTTCTTCACTTTTATGTCTTGAAATATATTTGCGTAGCTGAAAAAAGCAAGCAGTTATTTTGTTTAATAATGCTTTGATAAACAACAGGAAAACATAATTCCAGGGAAAGCCATGTAACCCACCTTCTATAGCAGCTATGATAATCCCTAGAGGTCTGAGAATTACATATATTTTTAAAATTATGAATTTAAAAATGTCATCTCCCACTCATCAGCTCCCACTCCTACCCATCTTCTTTGAATAGAGGAAGGTAATGCTGCCCATTTCATGCTTGTACAATATAAGTTCTTCACAGTATCCAAGCTAAACCTTTGAGTTTTGGGGTCAGTGTTGGAAAGAGGCCCAGTGGGATCAGCCTTAGAGAAAACTTTCCTTTTAAATCACTTGCCCTCCTCTTCCCCTTTCAACTCTTCACTTGTCACTCTATTTTTAGTTACAGCAGCTTCTAACTTTGTATAGTTTCCTTTTATTTCTACATTGAGAATTATCTATTCCTTACCATATCTGATCATAGAAATGAAGAACTGTGGATTGTGATAAAAATTTCTGACAAGTGAGCCCTTAAGAACTCTGAAGACTTTAACTTTTCAATTTTATTTGCCACTTTCATTCTAAACTTGAGACCATTTTGTCTCTTTTTCTATCTGCATATTCTTTTAGTCCTGTTGTTTGACTATTAATTATTAGTTACATTTTTCTTTATTGATTATTTTAATTGCCTCCTTTAAATAAGTCAGAACTTCCTTAGCTTTTAAAAGTTTATCTTTGTATCAACTTTCTGTATTTTATTCCATTTTTTATAAATAGATGAAATATTTCACGTGTTCCTATTCTCCTTTCATCACCAAATTCTCTGTGATCCTCTCCCACTTGATTTCTATCTTCTCTACTTCATAGAAATTGAAAAGACAACACTAGCTTTCTATGACTCAGTGGACTTCCAAAGTATGAACTCTGATTATACACTTCAGTCTTTAGCAGAACGATGCAATAGTTCCTGAACAGGTTTCTTCGAGAACTAAGATTCTAGGACAACGACTTCTTTGTTCTCTGGGTATGCACTCGCTCACATTGCTCTATCTCATACTGCATGGTGGCCATCTATGCATTCACCTCTTGGAGTCATAGATCTTTAGAACTGGGAAGGACATTAGAGGTCATCTAATTGAATTCTTTCTTGGATGGATCAGTTGAGGTCGCAGAAGCCTCAAAGGCCATGTTACTAGAACTAGGATTAACACCCTGCCTCCAAAATACACTGAACTGAATCAGAACTCCTGGGCCATTCTTTTCTTTACATAGGTTCCTTTCTCCGTACAACAGAGTAGCAATCTGTGCTCATCACTACAAGATATTGCTGGAAATCATATCCTGCAGGAGGTGGTTATAATTGGTAATAATGTCTCATGGAAACAATATTAAAATTATATGGTGTGTTCCTGATTAAGAGCTCATCATCAAGTAAATCACAGATTTGAGAAGCAGTGTATTGAATGCAGGTCTGTAATCATTTTAAAAATACCTTCCTCCAAGTTCAATAAAATAGACCTAAAAGTACAGGTTGATTAAATACAGTGTTAATATCTGTGCCCCAATACTGGTGGAAGCATTTACAAAGTGAATCTTTGGCAGGTGAGCATTTGCCTAGAGTGAGCTCATTGAGTTGAGCCCAGAAGGCCCAGCAGTCTGTTTTCTGAACAAAGAAGTCCCTTGTTAGCCAAACACTGTGCTGTCTCCCACTATTAGCTTTCTTTGTAGCTTGGCATGCGTGGCTTTTATTATTCAGCTTTATTCAGTTTTTTGGAACATTCCATATTGAATAAAAATAGCACTATGGATGGCTGCCTCTTGCGTTTAAGGGAACATTCCTATGTGGATTGTGGCCATTGATCATGAACAAAACAAAGTACAGGAACAGGTTGAACACTCAAGTTCCACTTTCTGATGCACAGTTCACCCCCAGATGAACAATCTGTATTAGAAAAAGACAAAAGAAATGTAACATGATAAAATACAATTATGTTTTTCAACATTTGAAAATTTTAAAAGATATCCTTGATCTTATTAAGGTCTGTCCTTAAACCTGTGATTTATGTCCTTCCTTACTTCATTGGTATTATAATTCCCTTTATTTTTGGAAATGACGGTAATAGAGTGTGCTTTTTTTTTTTTTAATGTTCTTCCTTGGGAAAGCAAAAATTTCGTTCAACCCTTGATTATTTAGTTCAACCCTTGATTGAGTCCCAAAATTATTTTCGAAATTTTACGGGTGGGTGATATCCCCAAATCTGGTAACCACTACTATCAAGTGTGATTTTATGTGAACATCAACATAGCTCTATGGGCAATGGGATCTAAATGAATACTCAAATAACAATAAGTATTACAGACTTAATTATCTATTTTTCTTTTATTCATTTTATTTCCAATGTCAAATAATAGAAAACTAAGGGTGTCAGATTTTTATGTTTAGTTAAAAGAAATACGGGTTCTAAAAATGCTTGAGAGGGGCTTCCCTGGTGGCACAGTGGTTGAGAATCCACCTGCCAGTGCAGGGGACACGGGTTCAAGCCCTGGTCCAGGAAGATCCCACATGCCTTGGAGCAACTAAGCCCGTGCGCCACAACTACTGAGCCTGCGCTCTAGAGCCCGTGTGCCACAACTAGTGAAGCCCGTGCACCTAGAGCCTGTGCTCTGCAACAAGAGAAGCCACCACAATGAGAAGCCTGCGCACCGCAACAAAGAGTAGCCCCCGCTCGCCACAACTAGAGAAAGCCCGTGCGCAGCAACAAAGACCCAACGCAGCCAAAAATAAATAAATACATGTATTTTTTAAAAAAATGCTTGAGAAACGCTACTCGGGAGCGGAGGTTATTCTGTAAAAAGTAGCCCACATCCTCTCTATGCTGCCACTAGATGGTACCCGGGATCACTGGGAAGGCATCTCTGGAGAGAGACTCTCTCTGGGCAGGCAGAGGGTGAAGCCAGCTGGAGCTGACTGGGTCCGGAATCCACTCATGCCAAAGCCCGGCTGACATCCCGGGGATCCGGGCAACCCGAGGGAGGACCTGCAAACCGTTCAGGCGAAGAGGAGGTGGAAGTCCCCAGGCCCTGTACTGGGGGAGGGCTCTGAGCCCCAACCTGCAACTCCAGGGACGGTGACTGAACCTTCCCAGTCAGTGCCAGAAGAGCCGAGGGGCCCTTGGGAGGGTGGTGCCCGGGACACTGAGATGCTTGGACTGGGAATGTAGTTCCATCTGGGGAATGGGTGTGACAAGAATATATTGGCAAAGTGGGGACAAGTTAGTGCCCATATATTTCAGCCCCATAACAGGAGCTATTTCCCCACTGTCCAGTGGGTGAGGACTGCCATGCTTTCCCCAGGCTGGTGGGGCTGGCTGGAGGGTCTTTGAGGACTGCTGAGAGTGTGGGGTGGCACTGGTACTCTGAATGGGAGAGGGGAGGAGACTGGGGATGGTGAAGAACAATTGTGCTTCTCAAGACTCACCTAAAAGGAGCCTTCCCTATCCACCCCTGCCCCCTCCCCAGCTGAATTAAGCAGTGCTCAGCCTCTGTGTCCTAATACACTGTGTACACATCTCTGGCTCCGTTTTCCACATTATAGTACTGTCCTTTAACACTGCAATTTCTTTAGGGAATGACCTTTTTGCTTTCCTCCATACCTCCTTTCCTTAGCTCTTACCATGGTGTTTGACACGTAATAAATACTTGTGATGGTTAATTTTACGAGTCAACTAGACAAGACCATGGTACCCAGTTTTTGATCACCAGTGCGGATTTTGTTGTGAAGTTATTTTTAAGATGAGATTAACATTTAAATCAGTAGTCTTAGAGTAAAGCAGATTACCCTCCGTAATTGGGTGGGCCTCATCATATCAGTTAAAGACCTTTTGAGGAAAACTAAGGTCCCAGAAGAAGGAATTCGGCCTCGAAAACATTTTTAGACTTGAGTTGCAACATCAACTCTTCCCTAGGTCTCCATTCTCTTGGCCTATCCTGCAGATTTGGAGTTGTTAACCTCTACAATCCAGTGACCAATTCCTTAGAATAAATTTCTTTCTCTCTGTAGATATAGGTACAGATATATAGATATACATATACACATACGTGTGTGTGTGTGTATACATACTACTGGTTCTGTATCTCTGGAAAATCCTAACTCATACAATATCCTTTTTGTTAAAGTCTAGTTTACATTTATCACAAAATTTTAATTTTCAGATTCTACATGTAAGTGAAATCTTATGATGTTTGTCTTTCTCTGTCTGACTTATTTCACTTGGCATAATGCCCTCAAGGTCGAGACATGCTGTCACAAATGGCAAGACTTCATCCCTTTTTATGCCTGAATAATACTCCAGTGTGTGTGTGTGTGTGTGTGTGTGTGTGTGTGTATACCATATTTTCTTTATCCATTCATCTGTGATGGACACTTAGGTTCCATATCTTGGCAATTGTAAATAATGTTGCAGTGAACATTATTTACGTATATAATGTTCATATACCTTTTCCAGTTTGTGTTTTTGTTTTCTGTGAATAAATATCCAGAAGTGGAATTGCTGATTATATGATAGTTCTATTTTAAATTTTTTTAGGGACCTCCATACTGTTTTCCAGAGTGGCTGCACCAATTTATATCCCCATGAACAGTGTACAAGGTTTCCCTTTTCTGCACATCCTCACCACCTCACTTGTTTGTTCTTTCCTTCTTTCTTTTTCTTTTCTTTTTTTAAAACATCTTTATTGGAGTAGAATTGCTTTACAATGGTGTGTTAGTTTCTGCTTTATAACAAAGTGAATCAGTTATACATATACATGTGTTCCCATATCTCTTCCCTCTTGCATCCCCCTCCCTCCCACCCTCCCTATCCCACCCCTTTAGGTGGACACAAAGCACCAAGCTGATCTCCCTGTGCTATGCGGCTGCTTCCCACTAGCTATCTATTTTACATTTGGTAGTGTATATATGTCCATGACACTCTCTCACCCTGTCACATCTCACCCCTCCCCCTCCCCATATCCTCAAGTCCATTCTCTAGTAGGTCTGTGTCTTTATTCCCGTCTTGCCACTAGGTTCTTCATGACCTTTTTTTTCCCCCTTAGATTCCATATATATATGTGTTAGCATACTG
The DNA here is from genome assembly GCF_949987535.1 of Balaenoptera acutorostrata. NCBI lineage: Eukaryota > Metazoa > Chordata > Mammalia > Artiodactyla > Balaenopteridae > Balaenoptera > Balaenoptera acutorostrata. Next base: position 19,651,203 of record NC_080071.1, on the reverse strand, counting down.
TATTTGTTTTTCTCTTTCTGACTTACTTCACTCTGTATGACAGACTCTAACTCCATCCACCTCATTACAAATACCTCCATTTCATTTCTTTTTATGGCTGAGTAATATTCCATTGTATATATGTGCCACATCTTCTTTATCCATTCATCCGATGATGGACACTTAGGTTGCTTCCATGTCCTGGCTATTGTAAATAGAGCTGCAATGAACATTTTGGTACATGACTCTTTTTGAATTATGGTTTTCTCAGGGTATATGCCCAGTAGTAGGATTGCTGGGTCATATGGTAGTTCTATTTTTAGTTTTTTAAGGAACCTCCATACTGTTCTCCATAGTGGCTGTATCAATTTACATTCCCACCAACAGTGCAATAGTGTTCCCTTTTCCCCACACCCTCTCCAGCATTTATTGTTTCTAGATTTTTTGATGATGGCCATTCTGACCGGTGTGAGATGATACCTCATTGTAGTTTTGATTTGCATTTCTCTAATGATTAATGATGTTGAGCATTCTTTCATGTGTCTGTTGGCCATCTGTATATCTTCTTTGGAGAAATGTCTGTTTAGGTCTTCTGCCTATTTTTGGATTGGGTTGTTTGTTTTTTTGTTATTGAGCTGCATGAGCTGCTTGTAAATCTTGGAGATTAATCCTTTGTCAGTTGCTTCATTTGCAAATATTTTCTCCCATTCTAAGGGTTGTCTTTTGGTCTTGTTTATGGTTTCCTTTGCTGTGCAAAAGCTTTTAAGTTTCATTAGGTCCCATTTGTTTATTTGTGTTTTTATTTCCATTTCTCTAGGGGCTGGGTCAAAAAGGATCTTGCTGTGATTTATGTCATAGAGTGTTCTGCCTATGTTTTCCTCTAAGAGTTTGATAGTGTCTGGCCTTACACTTAGGTCTTTAATCCATTTTGAGTTTATTTTTGTGTATGGTGTCAGGGAGTGTTCTAATTTCATAATTTTACATGTACCTGTCCAATTTTCCCAGCACCACTTATTGAAGAGGCTGTCTTTTCTCTACTGTATATGCTTGCCTCCTTTATCGAAGATAAGGTGACCATATGTGCGTGAGTTTATCTCTGGGCTTTCTATCCTGTTCCATTGATCTATATTTCTGTTTTTGTGCCAGCACCAAACTGTCTTGATTACTGTAGCTTTGTAATATAGTCTGAAGTTGGGGAGCCTGATTCCTCCAGCTCCATTTTTCATTCTCAAGATTGCTTTGGCTATTCGGAGTCTTTTGTGTCTCCATACAAATTGTGAAATTTTTTGTTCTAGTTCTCTGAAAAATGCCAGTGGTAGTTTGGTAGGGATTGCATTGAATCTGTAGATTGCTTTGGGTAGTAGAGTCATTTTCACAATGTTGATTCTTCCAATCCAAGAACATGGTATATCTCTCCATCTATTTGTATCATCTTTAATTTCTTTCATCAGTGTCCTATAATTTTCTGCATACAGGTTTTTTGTCTCCTTAGGTAGGTTTATTCCTAGGTATTTTATTCTTTTTGTTGCAGTGGTAAACGGGAGTGTTTTCTTAATTTCACTTTCAGATTTTTCGTCATTAGTGTATAGAAATGCAAGAGATTTCTGTGCATTAATTTTGTATCCTGCTACTTTACCAAATTCATTGATTAGCTCTAGTAGTTTTCTGGTAGCAGTTTTAGGATTCTCTATGTATAGTATCATGTCATCTGCAAACAGTGACAGCCTTACTTCTTCTTTTCCAATTTGGATTCCTTTTATTTCTTTTTCTTCTCTAATGGCTGTGGCTAACACTTCCAAAACTATGTTGAATAATAGTGGTGAGAGTGGGCAACCTTGTCTTGTTCCTGATCTTAGTGGAAATGATTTCAGTTTTTCACCATTGAGGACAATGTTGGCTGTGGGTTTGTCATATATGGCCTTTATTATGTTGAGGAAAGTTCCCTCTATGCTTACTTTCTGCAGGGCTTTTATCATAAATGGGTGTTGAATTTTGTCGAAAGCTTTCTCTGCATCTATTGAGATGATCATATGGTTTTTCTCCTTCAATTTGTTAATATGATGTATCACGTTGATTGATCTGCGTATATTGAAGAATCCTTGCATTCCTGGAATAAACCCCACTTGATCATGGTGTATAATCCTTTTAATGTGCTGTTGGATTCTGTTTGCTAGTATTTTGTTGAGGATTTTTGCATCTATGTTCATCAGTGATATTGGCCTGTAGTTTTCTTTCTTTGTGACATCTTTGTCTGGTTTTGGTATCAGGGTGATGGTGGCCTCGTAGAATGAGTTGGGGAGTGTTCCTCCCTCTGCAATATTTTGGAAGAGTTTGAGAAGGATAGGTGTTAGCTCTTCTCTAAATGTTTGATAGAATTCACCTGTGAAGCCATCTGGTCCTGGGCTTTTGTTTGTTGGAAGATTTTTAATCACAGTTTCAATTTCAGTGCTTGTGATTGGTCTGTTCATATTTTCTATTTCTTCCTGGTTCAGTCTCGGCAGGTTGTGCTTTCTAAGAATCTGTCCATTTCTTCCAGGTTGTCCATTTTATTGGCATAGAGTTGCTTGTAGTAATCTCTCATGATCGTTTGTATTTCTGCAGTGTCAGTGGTTACTTCTCCTTTTTCATTTCTAATTCTATTGATTTGAGTCTTCTCCCTTTTTCTCTTGATGAGTCTGGCTAATGGTTTATCAATTTTGTTTATCTTCTCAAAGAACCAGCTTGTAGTTTCATTGATTTTTGCTATTGTTTCCTTCATTTCTTTTTCATTTATTTCTGATCTGATCTTTATGATTTCTTTCCTTCTGCTAAGTTTGGGGTTTTTTTGCTCTTTTTCTCTAATTGCTTTAGGTGCAAGGTTAGGTTGTTTATTCGAGATGTTTCCTGTTTCTTGAGGTAAGCTTGTATTCCTATAAACTTCCCTCTTAGCACTGCTTTTGCTGCATCCCATAGGTTTTGGGTTGTCGTGTCTCCATTGTCATTTGTTTCTAGGTATTTTTTGATTTCCCCTTTGATTTCTTCAGTGATCACTTCGTTATTAAGTAGTGTATTGTGTAGCCTCCATGTGTTTGTAATTTTTACAGATCTTTTCCTGTAATTGATATCTAGTCTCATAGCGTTGTGGTCGGAAAAGATACTTGATATGATTTCAATTTTCTTAAATTTACCAAGGCTTGATTTGTGACCCAAGATATGGTCTATCCTGGAGTATGTTACATGAGCACTTGAGAAGAATGTGTATTCTGTTGTTTTGGGGTGGAATGTCCTATAAATATCAATTAATTCCATCTTGTTTAATGTATCATTTAAAGCTTGTGTTTCCTTATTTATTTTCATTTTGGATGATCTGTCCATTGGTGAAAGTGGGGTGTTAAAGTCCCCTACTATGATTGTGTTTCTGTCGATTTCCCCTTTTATGGCTGTTAGTATTTGCCTTATGTATTGAGGTGCTCCTATGTTGGGTGCATAAATATTTACAATTGTTATACCTTTTTCTTGGATCGATCCCTTGATCATTATGTAGTGTCCTTCTTTGTCTCTTGTAATAGTCTTTATTTTAAAGTCTATTTTGTCTGATATGAGAATTGCTACTCCAGCTTTCTTTTGATTTCCATTTGCATGGAATATCTTTTTCCATCCCCTCACTTTCAGTCTGTATGTGTCTCTAGGTCTGAAGTGGGTGTCTTGTAGACAGCATATATATGGGTCTTGCTTTTGTATCCATTCAGCCAGTCTGTGTCTTTTGGTGGGAGCATTTAATCCATTTACATTTAAGGTAATTATCGATATGTATGTTCCTATTCCCATTTTCTTAAATATTTTGTGTTTGTTATTGTAGATGTTTTCCTTCTCTTGTGTTTCTTGCCTAGAGAAGTTCCTTTAGCATTTGTTGTAAAGCTGGTTTGGTGGTGCTGAACTCTCTCAGCTTTTGCTTGTCTGTAAAGGTTTTAATTTCTCCATCACATCTGAATGAGATCCTTGCTGGGTAGAGTAACCTTGGTTGTAGGTTTTTCTCCTTCATCACTTTAAGTATATCCTGCCACTCCCTTCTGGCTTGCAGAGTTTCTGCTGAAAGATCAGCTGTTAACCTTATGGGGATTCCCTTGTGTGTTATTTGTTGTTTTTCCCTTGCTGCTTTTAATATATTTTCTTTATATTTAATTTTTGATAGTTTGATTAATATGTGTCTTGGCGTGTTTCTCCTTGGATTTATCCTGTATGGGACTCTCTGTGCTTCCAGGACTTGATTAACTATTTCCTTTCCTATATTAGGGAAGTTTTCAACTATAATCTCTTCAAATATTTTCTCAGTCCCTTTCTTTTTCTCTTCTTCTTCTGGGACCCCTATAATTCGAATGTTGGTGCGTTTAATGTTGTCCCAGAGGTCTCTGAGACTGTCCTCAGTTCTCTTCATTCTTTTTTCTTTATTCTGCTCTGCAGTAGTTATTTCCACTATTTTATCTTCCAGGTCACTTATCTGTTCTTCTGCCTCAGTTATTCTGCTATTGATCCCATCTAGAGTATTTTTAATTTCATTTATTGTGTTTTTCATCGTTGCTTGGTTCCTCTTTAGTTCTTCTACGTCCTTGTTAAATGTTTCTTGCATTTTGTTTATTCTATTTACAAGATTTTGGATCATCTTTACTATCATTATTCTGAATTCTTTTTCAGGTAGACTGCCTATTTCCTCTTCATTTGTTAGGTCTGGTGTGTTTTGACCCTGCTCCTTCACCTGCTGTGTGTTTTTTTGTCTTCTCATTTTGCTTATCTTACTGTGTTTGGGGTCTCCTTTTCACAGGCTGCAGGTTCGTAGTTCCCATTGTTTTTGATATCTGTCCCCAGTGGCTAAGGTTGGTTCAGTGGGTTATGTAGGCTTCCTGGTGGAGGGGACTAGTGCCTGTGTTCTGGTGGATGAGGTTGGATCTTGTCTTTCTGGTGGGCAGGTCCACATCTGGTGGTGTGTTTTTGGGTGTCTGTGGCCTTATTATGATTTTAGGCAGCCTCTCTGCTAATGGATGGGGCTGTGTTCTCCTGGGGAAGTCTTGCTAGTTGTTTGGCATAGGGTGTCCAGCACTGTAGCTTGCTGGTCGTTGAATGAAGTTGGGTCTTGATGTTGAGATGGAGATCTCTGAGAGATTTTCGCTGTTTGGTATTACGTGGAGCTGGGAGGTCTCTTGTGGACCAGTGTTCTGAAGTTGGCTCTCCCACCTCAGAGGCACGGCCCTGATGCCTGGCTGGAGCACCAAGAGCCTTTCATCCACACGGCTCAGAATATAAGAGAGAAAAAAATAGAAAGAAAGAAAGAAAGAAAGAGGATAAAATAAAATAAAATAAAACTATTATAATAAAAAATAAGAAAAAAATTAAGAAAAAATTTATTAAGAAAAAAATTTTTTATTTTTAAAAATAAAAAATATGAAAAAACTTATTAAATTTTTTTTATTTCTAAAAATAGAAAATAAGGAAAAAATTATTAAGAAAACATTTATTAGGAGAAAAAAATTTTTTAAGTAAAAAAAGAAAAAAAACAAAAACGGACGGAGCTAACCCTAGGACTAATGGTGAAAGCAAAGCTATACAGACAAAATCTCACCCAGAAGTGTACACATATATACTCACAAAAAAAGCAAAAGGGGAAAAATCAATATATCCTGCTCCCAAAGTCCACCTCCTGAATTTGGGATGATTCGTTGTCTATTCAGGTATTCAACAGATGCAGGCACATCAAGTTGTTTGTGGAGCTTTAATCCGCTGCTTCTGAGGCTGCTGGGAGAGATTTCCCTTTCTCTTCTTTGTTCATACAGCTCCCAGGGTTCAGCTTTGGATTTGGACCCGCCTCTGCATGTAGGTTGCCTGAGGGCATCTGTTCCCCGCCCAGAGAGAACGGGGTTAAAGGAGCAGCTGCTTCGGGGGCTCTGGCTCACTCAGGCCGGGGGTGGGTGCGGTACGGAGGAGGCGGGGCGAGCCTGTGGCGGCAGAGACTGGCGGGAAGTTGCAGCAGCCTGAGGTGCGCAGTGCGTTCTCCCGAGGAAGTTGTCCCTGGATCACGGGACCCTGGCAGTGGTGGGCTGCACAGGCTCCCGGGAAGGGAGGTGTGGACCGTGACCTGTGCTCGCACACAGGCTTCTTGGTGGTGGCAGCAGCAGCCTTAGCGTCTCCTGCCCATCTCTGGGGTCCGCGCTGATAGCCGTGGCTCGCACCCATCTCTGGGGTCCGCGCTGATAGCCGCGGCTCGTGCCCCTCTCTGGAGTTCGTTTAGGCGGCGCTCTGAATCCCCTCTCCTTGCGCGCCGTGAAACAAAGAGGCAAGAAAAAGTCTCTTGCCTCTTCGGCAGCTGCAGACTTTTTCCCGGACTCCCTCCCGGCTAGCACCGAAGCCAGAGCCTCAGCTCCCAGCCCCCGCCCGCCCCGGCGGCTGAGCAGACAAGCCTCTCGGGCTGGTGAGTGCTGCTCGGCACCGAGCCTCTGTGCGGGAATCTCTCCATTTTTCCCTCTGTGCCCCTGTTGCTGTGGGATCCGCGCTGATAGCCGCGGCTCGTGCCCATCTCTGGAGCTCGTTTAGGTGGCGCTCTGAATCCCCTCTACTCGCGTACCAGGAAACAAAGAGGTAAGACAAAGTCTCTTGCCTCTTCGGTAGCTGCAGACTTTTTCCCGGACTCCCTCCCAGCTAGCACCGAAGCCCGAGCCTCAGCTCCCAGCCCCGCCCGCCCCGGCAGCTGAGCAGACAAGCCTCTCGGGCTGGTGAGTGCTACTCAGCACCGAGCCTCCGTGCAGGAATCTCTCCGCTTTGCCCTCCGCACCCCTGTGGCTGCGCTCTCCTCCGTGGCTCTGAAGCTTCCCCCCTCTGCCACCCGCAGTCTCTGCCTGCGAAGGGGCTTCCTAGTGCATGGAAACCTTTCCTCCTTCATGGCTCCCTCCCACTGGTGCAGGTCCTGTCCCTATTCTTTTGTCTCTGTTATTAATTTTTTTTTTTGCCCTACCCAAGTACGTGGGGAGTTTCTTGCCTTTTGGGAGGTCTGACGTCTTCTGCCAGCGTTCAGTGGGTGTTCTGTAGGAGCAGTTCCACACGTAGATGTACTTCCACTGTATCTGTGGGAAGGAAGGTGATCTCCGCGTCTTACTCTTCCGCCATCTTGCCCAGACCCCCCCTTCTTTTTTTTTTTTATAATAGCCATTCTAACATGTATAAGATGATATCTTCTTGTGGTTTTGATTGCACTTCCCTGATACAAATTCTTTAAATTCTTTAAAATTGCAACATTCTTTTAATAATGATTTAAAAAACATTTTTAGCATCTGGGAACTTGCCATAAAATAATTCACTTATCACCTTCCCTGGTGGCGCAGTGGTTAAGAATCTGCCTGCCAATGCAGGGGACATGGGTTCGAGCCCTGATCCAGGAAGATTCCACATGCCGCGCTGCAACTAAGCCCATACACCACAACTACTGAAGCCCGCATGCCTAGAGCCCATGCTCCACAACAAGAGATGCCACTGCAATGAGAAGCCTGTGCACTGCAACGAAGAGTAGCTCCTGCTCGCCACGACTAGAGAAAGCCTGCATGCAGCAATGAAGACCCAATGCAGCCTAAAATAAATAAATAAATAAATTTTAAAAATAAAAGATTTATGTATTTTTTCATACCACAATCAAATTCCACATGAATTTAATGGTTAAGTGTATAAAAAATCATTAGGTGGAATAAAATATTGAACATTTAGAAAACATCTGGATGGGAGATTTTTCAAGCTTGAAGGCAAAGGAGGAAAGTGCCAAATAAAAGACTGGTAATCCAGAGGAAATATATATATTTTTTCAAAACAATGAAGATGGTACATTAGGAAAAAAGCAAATAAAATGAAAGTGGGAAATGTTATATGTGACACATATGACAAAGGATTTCTATCTTTATAGACAGCTCTTTCAAACTGAGACGTTTTAAGATTTATCCAAGAGATAAATGGTATGGACAAAAAATTCACCTAAGAGAAAATCCAGATGAAATATTAAAAAAAATTTCAACCCCATTAGGAGGGAAAAGCAGATTAAAATGAGATGCAACTTCCATCTGTCATATTATTAAGTTTTTAGTGAGAATATCTAATGCTGAAAAATGTATTGTGAAATAGGTACTTTCATAAGGGCCAATGGAAATCTCAATTAGTACAACTTTTCTGGAAGGCTGTTTGACAATTCTATCAAGAATGTCAGATGTTGTAATTTTTGGGGCTCTAGATTAGGAAACTAAATTTGGTTAAAAATTAATCCACAAAGATGTTCAACAGTGTTATTTAATTGCAAAAATTAGAAACAACTGACACCTAAAAGTAAGGAAATGCTATATGCCATCCATTTACATTAATAATAGATCTATCAATACCATTGAATGACCATAAAGGAGGTATTATAAAGCTCATGATATAATGCTGACAGACTTAAAAAGCAGCACTTAAAATTGTGTTTATAGGTAGAATTCAACTGTGAAAAACTATTACAGAAAAAACTAGAAGAAAATACACCACAATGAGAATATTATAGGGTTTTGAGTTATGTTATGAATTTAGCTATCTTATATTCTTCTGTACTTTGCAGTTTTCTACAATTTTTAATTTAATACTTGTTAATTGGGTTTTTATCATATGCCATACCCTCTTCTAGTTGTTGGGGAATATGATGGTAGATAAGGCAGGAAAAGATCCCTGTCTTCATGAAGTTTTCATTCTAGTGAGGCTGATATAATAAATAAGCTAATTACAGATTGCAGTTAAGTACCAGAAAGGATGGAGAGCAGATGGTCTGGCAAGAGGAGTCTGTGAAGATTTCTCTGAGGTGGTGATGTTCGAGCTGAGATCTGAAGAATTAGAAGGAAAGGAAGAGCATGTCAGGCAAAGGGACCAGTCTGAGCAAAGACAATGATGTGGGAAAGAACTTGTTATTTAGAGCTATAACGAGGAGATCAGTGTGTCCAGGAGGCTTAGTTATAAGAAATGAGGTTCAAGGATTGAGAAGAATCCAGACTTACTAGGCTCTTAGGTCATAATAATGATTGTGGATTTTGTTTTATCCTAAATGTAATTGGAATCCATTGAGAGTCACTCTTCTCCTAGGCAGAAGACAATACAAAATCTCAGGACTTGAAGGAACAGTTTGATAAGGAACCACTTAGGCTGCCAATGTAAGAAAACTTCTCAAATTCAATAAGAAGTATATGGGAGGGTAGCAGAAGACATGTGTCCTGTGACTAGGAACAGCCTTTTCTTTGACATGGTGCTTTGAGATGGGAGGCCCCAAACAGAGTCAGTCCTTTTCTTCCTTACATGACTACAGTCAAGGTCTAAAGTTGTAATCGTGTATATACTGTGATTTAGGGGTTAGTCAAGAGTCTGGATGTCAAGATCAATTCAGAGAGGCTTTGAACTTTCCTCTACTTCCCCAAAATATCATGCTGACATCGAAAAGAACATTAGATTCTCATATGATAAATATAGAGTAAGATAAATCATCTTTAATATTGACTGGAGAAGTTTTGTTGGATTACAAACCAGTAGAATCCACTTGCCCACTGAAATATGTGTGGGGATTTGGAGGTACAAACCTGTCCTTCACTGGGTGCTCATATTTCTAACCCCAGCTCTCTATCTATGATAGATAGGGTAACCCAAAAATTACTTATATTGAGAATTGTGACCTGAGCTCAGAGCAGAAGAGGGCTATAAAATTGGAGGGGTCTTTAGAAATCGAATCTACTTCCTGACCTTATGATATATCGGATGAGGAGTCTAAGATGCGGAGAGGTTGAGAAATTTGTCTGAAGTCTTAGGTGGTTTATGGTAAAGGTGGGCTGAAACCTCAGGTTTCATTTAGTGTTGCTTTATTTTTTAATATTTATTTATTTTATTCTATTTATTTTATTTATTTATTTATTTTGGCTGCGTCGGGTCTTACTTGCAGCATGCAGGGTCTTCGTTGGAGAGTGCGGGATCTTTCACTGTGGCGTGGGCTCTTCGTTGTGGCATGCGGGCTTCTCTCTAGTTGTGGCACAGGCTCCAGGGCGCATGGTCTCTGTAGTTTGCGGCATGTGGCTCTCTCATTGAGGCGCGTGAGCTCAGTAGTTGTGGCACGTGGGCTTAGTTGCCCCTCAACATGTGGGATCTTAGTTCCCCGACCAGGGATTGAACCTGTGTCCCTTGCATTGGAAGGCAGATTCTTTACCACTGGACCACCAGGGAAGTCCCTTTAGTGCTGCTTTTGGATTGAGGACATTCAGAATGGCTAATATTAGAATTCAAGATGTGCTGGACTTTTCCTAAATTGAGCTCTACAACTGGAGGTGAAAGCGGTTCACCTAGATAGCATCCCTCCTGTTAGGGTGGTTCTGTTCCTCCTCAGCCATGAGGATGAGGCCTTCTGAAACAGGGAACATAATTGCCACTTGCACAAAGGAACGGTTTTCCGTTGTGCTGGGTATACATTCCTATATTTTAGGAGTTATGAATTTCTTTGGATACGGCTGGGCAAATAGAATTTCTAGAAGTTGAATTTCTCCTTAAGGCTCATTTAGCCAAAAAGTTTGCTTTTATATTGCCCATATTTTATTTATTTATTTGGCATCTTTATTTATTTATTTGGCATCTTTATTGTAATATTGTAATACATCTTTATTGTAATTATAATAATATAATATTGTAATAAGGCTCATTTAGCCAAAAAGTTTGCTTTTATATTGCCCATATTTTATTTATTTATTTGGCATCTTTATTGTAATATTATTTATTTGGCATCTTATTGTAATATTGTAATATAATTGCTTTACAAGGTTGTTGTTAGTTTCTGCTGTATAACAAAGTGAATCAGCTATATGTATTCATATATCCCCATAACCCCTCCCTCTTGCGTCTCCCTCCAACCCTCCCTATCCCACCCTTCTAGGTGGTCACAAAGCAGTGAGCTGATCTCCCTTTGCTATGCAGCTGCTTCCCACTAGCTATCTATTTTACATTTGGTAGTGTATATATGTCAATGCCACTCTCTCACTTCATCCCAGCTTACCCTTCCCCCTCCCCGTGTCCTCAAGTCCATTCTCTACATCTGCATCTTTATTCCTGTCCTGCCCCTAGGTTCATCAGAACCATTTTTTTTTTTTTAGATTCCATATATATGTGTTAGCATATGGTATTTTTTTTTCTCTTTCTGACTTACTTCACTCTGTATGACAGACTCTAGGTCCATCCACCTCAATACAAATAACTTAGTTTCGTTTCTTTTTGTGGCTGAGTAATATTCCATTGTATATATGTACCACATCTTCTTTATCCATTCATCTGTCGATGGACACTTAGGTTGCTTCCATGTCCTGGCTATTGTAAATAGTGCTGCAATGAACATTGTGGTACATGACTCTTTGAATTATGGTTTTCGCAGGGTATATGCCCAGTAGTGGGATTGCTGGGTTGTATGGTAGTTCTATTTTTAGTTTTTTAAGGAACCTCCATACTGTTCTCCATAGTGGCTGTATCAATTTACATTCCTACCAACAGTGCAATAGGGTGCCCTCTTCTCCACACCCTCTCCAGCGTTTATTGTTTGTAGATTTTTTGATGATGGCCATTCTGACCGGTGTGAGGTGGTACCTAATTGTAGTTTTGATTTGCATTTTTCTAATGATTAGTGATGTTGAGCATTCTTTCATGTGTTTGCTGGCAATCTGTATATCTTCTTTGGAGAAATGTCTATTTAGGTCCTCTGACCATTTTTGGATTGTGTTGTTTGTTTTTTCGATATTGAGCTGCATGAGATGCTTGTATATTTTGGAGATTAATTCTTTGTCAGTTGCTTCATTTGCAAATCTTTTCTCCCATTCTGAGGGTTGTCTTTTCATCTTGTTTATGGTTTCCTTTGCTGTGCAAAAGCTTTTACATTTCATTAGGTCCCATTTGTTTCTTTTTGTTTTTATTTCCATTCCTCTAGAAGGTGGGTCAAAAAGGATCTTGTTGTGGTTTATGTCATAGAGTGTTCTGCCTATGTTTTCCTCTAAGAGTTTTTATAGTGTCTGGCCTAACATTTAGGTCTTCAATCCATTTTGAGTTTATTTTTGTATATGGTGTTAAGGAGTGTTCTAATTTCATTCTCTTACATGTAGCTGTCCAGTTTTCCCAGCACCACTTACTGAAGAGGCTGTCTTTTCTCCACTGTATATTCCTGCCTCCTTTATCAAAGATAAGGTGAACATATGTGTGTGGGTTTATCTCTGAGCTTTCTACCCTGTTCCACTGATCTATATTTCTGCTTTTGTGCCAATACCATACTGTCTTGATTACTGTAGCTTTGTAGTATAGTCTGAAGTCCAGGAATCTGATTCCTCCAGCTCCGTTTTTCTTTCTCAAGATTGCTTTGACTATTCGGGATCTTTTGTGTTTCCATACAAATTGTGAATTTTTTTGTCTAGTTCTCTGAAAATTGCCAGTGGTAGTTTGATAGGGATTGCATTGAATCTGTAGATTGCTTTGGGTAGTATAATCATTTTCACGATGTTGATTCTTCCAATCCAAGAACATGGTATATGTCTCCATCTGTTTGTATCATCTTTAATTTCTTTCATCAGTGTCTTATAGTTTTCTGCATACAGGTTTTTTGTCTCCTTAGGTAGGTTTATTCCTAGGTATTTTATTCTTTTTGTTGCAGTGGTAAATGGGAGTGTTTCCTTAATTTCTCTTTCAGATTTTTCATCATTAGTGTATAGGAATGCAAGAGATTTCTGTGCATTAATTTTGTATCCTGCTACTTTACCAAATTCATTGTTTAGCTCTAATGGTTTTCTGGTAGCATCTTTAGGATTCTCTTTGTATAGTATCATGTCATCTGCAAACAGTGACAGTTTTACTTCTTCACTTCCAATTTGGATTCCTTTTATTTCTTTTTCTTCTTTCTTTACTGTGGCTAAAACTTCCAAAACTATGTTGAATAATAGTGGTGAGAGTGGGCAACCTTGTCTTGTTCCTGATCATAGTGGAAATGGTTTCAGTTTTTCACCATTGAGAACGATGTTGGCTGTGGGTTTGTCAACATGGTCTTTATTATGTTGAGGTAAACCCCCTTTCCAGAGGGTTTTTATCATAAATGGGTGTTGAATTTTGTCAAAATCTTTTTCTGCATCTATTGAGATGATCATGTGGTTTTTCTCCTTCAGTTTGTTAATATGGTGTATCACATTGACTGACTTGCATATATTGAAAAATTCTTGCATTCCTGGGATAAACCCCACTTGAACAAGGTGTATGATCCTTTTAATGTGCTTTTGGATTCTGTTTGCTACCTTTTTGTTGAGGATTTTTGCATCTATGTTCATCAGTGATATTGGCCTGTAGTTTTCTTTTTCTGTGACATCTTTGTCTGGTTTTGGTATCAGGGTGATGGTGGCCTCGTAGAATGAGTTTGGGAGTGTTACTTCCTCTGCTATATTGTAGAAGAGTTTGAGAAGGATAGGTGTTAGCTCTTCTCTAACCGTTTGATAGAATTTTCCTGTGAAGCCATCTGGTCCTGGGCTTTTGTTTGTTGGAAGGTTTTTAATCACAGTCTCAATTTCAGTGTTTGTGATTGGCCTGCTTATATTTTCCATTTCTTCCTGGTTCAGCCTCGGAAGGTGTGCTTTCTAAGAATTTATCCATTTCTTCCACATTGTCCATTTTATTGGCATATAGTTGCTTGTAGTAATCTCTCATTATCCTTTGTATTTCTGCAGTGTCAGTTGTTACTTCTCCTTTTTCATTTCTAATTCTATTGATTTGAGTCTTCTCTCTTTTTTTCTTGATGAGTCTGGCTAATGGTTTATCAATTTTGCTTATCTTCTCAGAGAACCAGCTTTTAGTTTTATTGATCTTTGCTATTGTTTCCTTCATTTCTTTTTCATTTATTTCTGATGTGAACTTTATGATTTCTTTCCTTCTGCTAACTTTGGGGTTTTTTTGTTCTTCTTTCTCTAATTGCTTTAGGTGTAAGGTTAGGTTGTTTATTTGAGATGTTTCTTGTTTCTTGAGGTAAGATTGTATTGCTATAAACTTCCCTTTTAGAACTGTTTTTGCTGCATCCCATAGGTTTTGGGTTGTCGTGTCTCCATTGTCATTTGTTTCTAGGTATTTTTTGATTTCCTCTTCTATTTCTTCAGTGATCTCTTGGTTATTAAGTAGTGTATTGTTTAGCCTCCATGTGTTTGTATTTTTTGCATATTCTTTTCCTGTAATTGATATCTAGTCTCATAGAGTTGTGGTTGGAAAAGATACTTGATATGATTTCAATTTTCTTAAATTAACCAAGGCTTGATTTGTGACCCAAGATATGGTCTCTCCTGGAGAATGTTCCATGAGCACTTGAGAAGAAAGTGTATTCTGTTTTTTTTAGATGGACTGTCCTATAAATATGAAGTAAGTCCATCTTGTTTAATGTGTCATTTAAAGCTTGTGTTTCCTTATTTATTTTCAATTTGGACGGTCTGTCCATTTGTGAAAGTGGGGTGTTAAAGTCCCCTACTATGATTGTGTTACTGTCAATTTCCCCTTTTATGGCTGTTAGCATTTGCCTTATGTATTGAGGTGCTCCTTTTTTGGGTGCATAAACATTTACAATTGTTATATGTTCTTCTTGGATTGATCCCTTGATCATTATGCAGTGTCCTTCTTTGTCTCTTGTAATAGTCTTTATTTTAAAGTCTATTTTGTCTGATATGAGAATTGCTACTCCAGCTTTCTTTTGATTTCCAATTGCATGGAATACCTTTTTCCATCCCCTCACTTTCAGTCTGTATGTGTCCCTAGGTCTGAAGTGGGTCTCTTGTAGACAGCATATGTACCGGTCTTGTTTTTGTATCCATTCAGCCAGTCTATGTCTTTTGGTTGGAGCATTTAATCCATTTACATTTAAGGTAATTATCAATACGTATGATCCTATTACCATTTTCTTAATTGTTTTGGGTTTGTTTTTGTAAGTCTCTTGTGTTCCTGCCTAGAGAAGTTCCTTTAGCATTTGTTGCAAAGCTGGTTTGTTGGTGCTGAATTCCCTTAGCTTTTGCTTGTCTGTAAAGGTTTTAATTTCTCTGTCGAATCTGATTGAGATCCTTGCTGGGTAGAGTAATCTTGGTTGTAGGTTTTTCCCCTTCATCACTTTAAATATGTCCTGCCAGTCCCTTCTGGCTTGCAGAGTTTCTGCTGGAAGATCAGCTGTTAGCCTTATGGAGATTCCCTTGTATGTTATTTGTTCCTTTTCACTTGCTGCTTTTAATATTTTTTCTTTGTATCTAATTTTTGATAGTTTGATTAATATGTGTCTTGGCATGTTTCTCCTGTGTTTATCCTGTATGGGACTCTCTGCACTTCCTGGACTTGATTGACCATTTCCTTTCCCATATTAGGGAAGCTTTCAATATAATCTCCTCACATATTTTCTCAGACTCTTTCTTTTTCTCTTCCTCTTCTGGGACCCCTATAATTCGAATATTGGTGAGTTTAATGTTGTCCCAGAGGTCTCTGAGACTGTCCTCATTCTTTTCTTTCTTTTTTCTTTATTCTTCTCTTTGGTAGTTATTTCCACTATTTTATCTTCTAGGTCACTTATCCGTTCTTCTGCCTCAGTTATTCTGCTATTGATTTCTTCTAGAGAATTTTTAATTTCATTTATTGTGTTTTTCATAATTGTTTGTTTGCTCTTTAGTTCTTCTCGGTCCTTGTTAAACATTTCTTGTATTTTCTCCATTCTATTTCCAAGCTTTTGGATCATCTTTACTATCAGTACTCTGAATTCTTTTTCAGGTAGACAGCCTATTTCCTCTTCATTTGTTTGGTCTGGTGAGTTTACCCCTTGCTCCTTCATGTACTGTGTATTTCTCTGTCTTCTCATTTTGCTTTACTTACTGTGTTTGGGGTCTCCTTTTCACAGGCTGCAGGTTCACAGTTCCCATTGTTTTTGGTGTCTGCCCCCAGTGGCTAAGTTTGGTTCAGTGGTTTGTGTAGGCTTCCTGGTGGAGGGTACTGGTGCCTGTGTTCTGGTGGATGAGGCCAGATCTTGTCTTTCTGGTGGGCAGGACTGCACCTGGTGGTGTGTTTTTGGATGTCTGGGAACTTACTATGATTTTAGGCTGCCTCTCTGCTAATGAGTGGGGTTGTATTCCTGTCTTGCTAGTTGTTTGTCATGGGGTGTCCAGCACTGTAGCTTGCTGGTCATTGAGTGGATCTGGGTCTTAGCATTGAGACGGGGATCTCTGTGAGAGCTCTTGCTAATTGATATAACCTGGGGTCCAGAGGTCTCTGGTGGATCAATGTCCTGAACTCAGCTCTCTCACTTCATGGGCTCAGGCCTGACACCCGGCCGGAGCATGAAGACCCTGTCAGCCACATGGCTCAGAATAAAAGGTAGAAAAGAAAGAAAGAAAGAAAAGTAAATACATAAAGTTATTAAAATTTAAAAAAAAATTAAAAAAAAAGAAGACAGCAACCAAACAAATCCACCAATGATAACAAGTGCTAAAAACAATACTAAAAAGAAAAACAGACCAACAGAACCCTAGGACAAATGGTAAAAGCAACCTTATACAGAGAAAATCACACAAAGAAGCATACACATACACAGTCACAGAAAGAGAAAAAGGAAAAGAAAAAAATATATATATATAAAAAGAAAGGAAGAGAGCAACCAAATCAATAAACAAACCTATCAATGATAATAAGCTCTAAATACTTAACTAAGATAAACATAAAACCAGAAACAAATTAGGTGCAGAAAGCAAACCCCAAGTCTACAGTTGATCCCAGAGTTCACCGCCTCAATTTTGGGATGATTCATTGTCTATTCAGATATTCCACAGATGCAGGGTACAACAAGTCGATTGTGGAGATTTAATCCGCTGCTCCTGAGGCTGCTGGGAGAAATTTCCCTTTCTCTTCTTTGTTCGCACAGCTCCCGGGGTTCAGCTTTGGATCTGGCCCTGCCTCTGCATGTAGGTCGCCTGATGGCATCTGTTCTTCACCCAGACAGGAGGGGGTTAAAGGAGTGTCTGATTCGGGGGCTCTGGCTCACTCAGGCCGGGGGGAGGGAGAGGTACGGAATGTGGGGCGAGCCTGCAGCGGCAGAGGCCAGTGTGACCTTGCAACAGCCTGAGGTGTGCCGTGTGTTCTCCCGGGGAAGTTCTCCCTGGATCACGAGACCCTGGCAGTGGCGGGCTGCTCAGGCTCCTGGGAGGGGAGGTGTGGATAGTGACCTGTGCTTGCACACAGGATTCTTGGTGGCTGCAGCAGCAGCCTTAGCGTTTTATGCCCGTCTCTGGTGTCCACACTGATAGCCGTGGCTCGTGCCCATCTCTGGAGCTCTTTTAGGCAGTGCTCTGAATCCCCTTTCCTCACGCACTCCAAAACAATGGTCTCTTGACTCTTAGGCAGTTCCAGACTTCTTCCCTGACTCCCTCCCAGCTAGCTGTGGCGCACTAGCCCCCTTCAGGTTGTGTTCACGCAGCCGACCCCAGAGATCCCAACCTCTCCCTGGGATCTGACCTCCAAAGCCAGAACCTCAGCTCCTAGCCCCCACCCTCCCCGGTGGGTGAGCAGACAAGCGTCTCAGGCTGATGAGTGCTGGTCATCACCGATCCTCTGTGAGGGAATCTGTCTACTTTGCCCTCTGCACCCCTGTTGCTGCACTCTCCTCCATGGCTCTGAAGGTTCCTCCCACCCCGCCCCAGCCCGTCTCCACCAGTGAAGGGGCTTCCTAGTGTGTGGAAACTTTTCCTCCTTCACAGCTCCCTCCCAGAGGTGCAGGTTCCATCCCTATTCTTTTGTCTCTGTTTTTCCTTTTTTTCTTTTGCCCTACCCAGGTACGTGGGGAGTTTCTTGTCTTTGGGGAGGTCTGAGGTCTTCTGCCAGCATTCAGGTGTTCTGTAAGAGTTGTTCCACATGTAGATGTATTTTTGATGTATTTGTGGGGAGGAAGGTGATCTGCACATCTTACTCCTCTGCCATCTTGAAGGTCCTCTGCCCATATTTTATTAAAGCTACTTTCTTTTTCTATTCTATTTTTCCTTACCATTAAGAAAGGAAAATGTTTTGAAATGACCATATGACAAGAAAATAAAATTTTGAAAAGGAATAGAAAGGGTCAAAGAGTTTCCATTGCCCTGTCTAGTTTTACTTCACAGAGAGTAGTGCCAGTTGTTCCGGCTCCTTTCCTGTTGCTGTCCTTTTCATATTCAGCACACTGATGAGCTTGAGTTGTTCTTTTTTAACTCAGAAGTCTGAAAATGATGAAAGGCAGCAGGTCAAACCTGAGACAGTTTTCTGAATTAAAAAAATATTTTGCATTTTATGTCCTGCTCCCAAATTAGGGAAATTGAATCAACTAATTTCTGGAAAAGAGGAAAAGGTATGTGTCAGAAATTTATGTAAGGCACTGGCCAATAAATGTTTTAACATATAGCCCCTGAATGTAGGAAACCAGTTTATTGAAAATAGTATCTAATTCAAAACAACTAATATTTCCCAACCAAATATTAGTAAGAATAGCACACAAGCACAAGTGATACATTTGGTTCTTTTTTGTAGTCTTATGGTCTTTACATTTCTAGACACCAGGGTGTGCTTGCCACCACATGTAAATATGGATGAACATTTATTTTCTGGTTGATTAGAAATATGCACATCCTTTGCTTTCATATGGGTAACAGATGTCTTGTGGGTAACAGATGTCTTGGCTTTTATAGACTAATTGGCAAAAAGGGGGAAGAAGAGGATAATTAAAAGGGTAGGAGGAGACACAGAAAAGTGCAATCTTCCTTGTGGGGAAAATCTAATAGACCTCCTTATTACGGGTAATTACCTCCTTCTTCAACTTCATTTGCTATCCCTTTCCATATGACTCAAGTACAGTATAACGGAAAAGTATAAAATAAAGAAATGTAAGTCTGACCTGTTGTCTGCTAACAACCAGTTTTATCCTGTCATAGAATATTCCAGTGTAATTGACTCAATAACATAATTTTTTTAAAAAACAAAATATGAATGCATGTCTCATCTCTAATGGCAACCTGTGTTTTAATTGGTAACGCTAGGGATCTATGTTCAGTCTTGCATTTTTCATTTCCCACCAATCCACTATGTGCAAGACTGAATATGTTTGTAGGTTGTGTATTAGATATACATCTTAGGTTCGTTTTAGCTTGCTGTTTGTTCTCTGTCAGTGCTACAGTACAGCCAATTGACTTGGAATAAATGAGGACATTTAGCAATTATTTGAAGCCATTATCATCAACAAATTCTCAGTTTTGTCAATGTTTTCCATCATGCAAGATTTAAAGTAAATGTGTCACTTACTATGTCTTAACTGTATCACTTTGGTCTGTATTATTCTTCTGATTGGTACCTTTTACTTTAAAGTGAAGGAGATTTTTATAGCCTATTAAACATTCAGTGAGAATCCACGTTATTCCTTGATAAGAACTATTATGTAATCATTTTTGTAAGGAGCTAGTAATACTTCCAAGAGAAATTATCAGATTATGTACTTAGAAACTTACACTTGATACAAAACTTAAACAAACTGAAAGGTAAGGTTATTTATGCTAGATGTAAGGCACAGGATATTGACTTTTATTTGACCACTTGTCTCCTCAGAAAATATGTAGGCAGAATTTGTTTAAAAAGATAATTAGGACAATAAAGATCAAAATATCAATTGTCCATTGTTAAGTAATTATTAATTTCTTTTTGCTGTATTAGAATTAAATTTTATTCTAAAAATAAAATATTTTCTTGTATATAAAATATAAAATTTATAATAAGTTATATTTTATTCACCATTGCTAGAAACTGGTGAGGTGGGAGGGTGGTTTCTGTACCCATCTTTTTTTTTTTTAAATATCAGCTTTGGTAGGATAGAGACAGCATTGTTTGAGTAGTCTGATGACTGCCACATAAATTCAGTCACTTGATCTTTTTGAGCCTCTTTTCATTATCTGTAAAATGGAGAGAGTGGCAAATAATTCCCACGGTTGCACTGGGAATTATACTCAACGATAAGCACACATGAAACTAACATATGTTTAGTTATTGAGTGCTTTATGGTTGTCTCCACTCATTGGACCCATATCCCTTAGTTACTTGCCTTGATTTCCAGGCTAGGCTTCTCATGGAAATAGAAAATTCAAGGAGACTCTGATGAAGAGTCTAGTAACAAATGGTTTGAGACTATGTGTCAGGAGAGTTATTCTTCCCAACGTCAGCCCCTTAAAATATGAGATTGAAGAATAACCACAGTGGGGTAGGTTTTTAATTGTAAAAGAGTTTTCCATATTTTGTAATTGTAAATTTCCATAAGTTGTAAATTCATAAAACTGTAAAATGTTGGCACTCTATGAGACTTCAGGATTTCTAGACCCACTGCCCCTCTCCTGGTTAATTTCCCATTTTTCAGAGGAAGGCACTGAAGCCCTATAAGGTTAAATAGCTTCTCCAAAGTCAATCAACAAGTGAGTGACAGAGCCAGGACTGGAAACTTGGTCTTTTCCTGAAATCTTTATCTGTACTATCACAAGACCACCCTTCTTTGTGACCACTGGGGATCTAGCCTGGACCATTAAAAGAATAAGAGCATTCAACTCACTCAGCCGTGCAGAAAGAGATGCATTTCTTTGTTATGCTTTTTATTTTTTATTTTTATTTTTATTCTTTATTGGAGTATAATTGCTTTACAATGAAGTGAATCAGCTATATGTATACCTATATCCCCTCCCTCTTGGACCTCCCTCCCACCACCTCGCCCATCCCACCCATCTAGGTCATCACAGAGCACCAAGCTGAGCTTCCTGTTCTTTATAGCATGTTCCTGTTAGCTATCTGTTTTATGTATGGTAGTGTATATATGTCAATCCTAATCTCCCAATTCGTCCCACCCTCCCCTTCCCCCACTGTGTCCACATGTCCATTCTCTAAGTCTACGTCTCTATTCCCACCCTGCAAATAGGTTCATTTGTACCATTTTTCTAGATTCCACATATATGCATTAATATCTGGTATTTGTTTTTCTCTTTCTGGCTTACTTCACTGTATGACAAACTCTAGGTCCATCCATATCTCTACAAATGACCCAATTTCGTTCCTTCTTATGGCTGAGTAATATTCCATTGTATATATGTACGACATCTTCTTTATCCATTCGTCTGTCATTGGACATTTAGGTTGTTTCCATGTCCTGGCTATTGTAAATAGTGCTACAATGAGAATTGTGGTACATGACTCTTTTGGAATTATGGTTTTCTCAGGGTATAAGCCCAGTAGTGGGATTGCTGGGTCATATGGTAGTTCTATTTTTAGTTTTTTAAGGAACCTCCATACTCTTCTCCATAGTGGCTGTATCAATTTACATTCCCACCAACAGTGCAAAAGGGTTCCCTTTTCTCCACACCCTCTCCAGCATTTATTGTTTGTAGATATTTTGATGATGGCCATTCTGACCCGTGTGAGGTGATACCTTATTGTAGTTTTGATTTGCATTTCTCTAACAATTAGTGATATTGAGCATCTTTTCATGTGCCTCTTGGCCAACTGTATGTCATCTTTGGTGAAATGTCTATTTAGGTCTTCCGCCCATTTTTTAATTGGGTTGTTTGTTTTTTTGATATTGAGCTCCATGAACTGTTTGTATATTTTGGAGATTAATCCTTTGTCCATTGCTTCATTTGCAAATATTTTCTCCCATTCTGAGGGTTGTCTTTTCATCTTGTTTATGGTTTCCTTTGCTGTGCAAAAGCTTTTAAGTTTCATTAGGTCCCATTTGTTTATTTGTGTTTCTATTTTCATTCCTCTAGGAGGTGGGTCAAAAAAGATCTTGCTGTGGTTTATGTCAAAGAGTGTTTTTCCTATGTTTTCCTCCAAGAGTTTTAAGCCCAGAGATAAACCCACACACATATGGTCACCTAATTTATGACAAAGGAAGCAAGAATATACAATGGAGAAAGGACAGCCTCTTCAATAAGTGGCGCTGGGAAAACTGGACAGCTACATATAAAAGAATGAAATTAGAACACTAGCTAACACCATACACAAAAATAAGCTCAAAATGGATTAAAGACCTAAATTTAAGACTGGACACTGTAAAACTCTTAGAGGAAAACATAGGAAAAACACTCTTTGTTATGCTTTTTAAATGGTCTGTGCACATTAGTTCATTCAGTCTTTCTTTATGGATTACAAATGTATTTTGATTGTTTCATAGGACCACCAGCTTTAACTCCTCCAGTAAAAGAAGACAGAGTCACTAATATTTGCATAGTAATTCCTATGAACCAGGCATTATTCTTAGGACTTTATGTAGATTAACTATTTTATTCTCCGTAATGACACCGTGAGGAGGTATATCTCACCTTTCATATGAGGGTGTGGAAACACAGAGGAGCCAAGTAATAGCCAAGATTATTACCAGGATTTGAAGGCTTTGGTCAGATTTGAATCAGAAGATGCTAGAGAGAGGGAGATTCCACTGTCAGAAGATGCCTGGGTGGATGGATCTTTATTATATGAGCTCTCTTTTATGCAAGGAGAGTGACTTAAAACATTTCCAAATCACCTAGATTTTATATATCTAGCTCTACTGAGTCCCAATCAGTCTACATTATTAGGTTCTACCATAGCACATTAATATCAACAAAAGATTATATTTATTTATATTGATAACCACTAGAATAAATAGAAGAGTAAGCTATTATGGTTGATCCAATGTTGATTAAAAAAATGGTATTTTATTTCATGATTGTAAGTCCTTTAGCATGTAGTAATAAAAATGTTTGTAGGGATGGTATTTTACTGTTCAAGAACAATTATCAAAAGAAGAGATAATTTCTATTGATCAATATGTGGTTTGTTCTTTCTTACACATGCAGTTATATAGGGATATTATCTATATTGCTTACATTGGTATTTGAAGTTGAATATAAAAATGGCCATTTATGTATCAAATATTTTACAGGTATAAAATCAGCTCCAATTTGAGTAATTAGCAATTTAAAGACTTTAATTTGAGAAAAAAATGATTGCATGGAAAAACGTTGGACATTCAGAAATTGCAGGGTGCTGTTACGATTTAACAAAACCTTCATTAAAGTGATGATACAAAAGGCTTATTCAGCATTGTTCTATTTTAAAATAATTTAAATAAAATTTGAATAAATTACTCACAACCACTGGACTATTCCAGTGGTTGACGTGATGACAGATATTTAATGTCAGAACAGAAGTACTCTACCACTTTGAACATGTGAGTTAACGTGGAGTGTGTGTGTATATGTGTGTGTGTGTTTATTAAGTAGGGAATGTTGAGAAAACTTGATAAGGAAACAGATTAATTTAGCAAAGTCTAATTTTTGAATGTTTTATTGATGCAAATATATTAAATTCTACGATTGATGTGTTTTGCTCTACTGAATAGATGTGTTCATTAAAAAAAATTGCCCGAAGGTCATGGTCTATGTTCAAATGACTCTCATTCTGAGATGTATTCTTCAGTGAAGAGGGGGAAGTATAATGGCTCATCAATGCCTTAAAGGTAACTGTGATGATACAATAATGTTAAAGAGTCACAGAATATAAATGTGAAGAGTCACACTATTTCTTAAAGCTGTAAATATCTATGGTTTGGTTTGTGTTTAGCACATTCACTTAACAGTTTAAAGGAGAAATTGTAAATGAACAGAATACACTGGACTGTTCAGTTACTCAGCTCCTGTAACGACACTTATGTTCTACAAGTGATGCTGGACAGCGCCCCTAGGTTGCTGTGTTACTGTATCCTAGCATTTCATAGGAGCTATTGATTTAGGAATGAGCTGGTTGAGCTTAAAAAGGAGGGATTTACACCATGGATGAGAAAATTGTTTCAAAATATAGTAGCAACTGAAGAAATTGCTTGTAAAAATATAAGCAGTAGTAAATGATGATTGGGCAACCCTTTTGATAAAACACATTGCCGAGAGGGAGTAACAGCTTTAGCATGTGTTTCTATCTAGTACTATTTAAACCCTCTCTCAGTCTTCATAAAGATTGAATTTCTCTATTCAAGTATTATGAAATAAATTTGCATTATAGCTTCCTAAAGCTTTTTGCCTTACCTTTTCCAGGTTTGAAGTGTGTTTGTCTTTTGTGTGACTCTTCAAACTTTACCTGCCAAACAGAAGGAGCATGTTGGGCTTCCGTTATGTTAACCAACGGAAAGGAACAGGTGATCAAGT
The DNA here is from genome assembly GCF_949987535.1 of Balaenoptera acutorostrata. Lineage (NCBI taxonomy): Eukaryota > Metazoa > Chordata > Mammalia > Artiodactyla > Balaenopteridae > Balaenoptera > Balaenoptera acutorostrata. The sequence goes on along the minus strand of NC_080071.1, from coordinate 19,626,976 downwards.
CCTGCGTCTCTCTCCCAGAATTAAATGCGCAAGTCTTCTGTCATAGTTCCAACAATGTTACCAAAACGGAATGCTGCTTCACAGATTTTTGCAACAACATAACTCTGCACCTTCCAACAGGTAAAGGGTTTATCTTTGTTCATGCCAAATTTAATTGTACTCTTGGAAAGTTATATACACATGATAGAAATCAAACTATTTTATGTTTCTTTAAATAAGAAAATCTGTTTTACAGTTCTCTCTCTCCCTTTTTTTTTTTTTTTTGGTAAAATTCTCTAGAGCCTAGTTGAGGTTGATTTTTAAAAAATTGCACAAGACTGTCAAAACATTGACAACAGCATAACAATTTTGAAGAAATCTGTACACATGAGTTGTATTTTTTGAAGTGATTAATGAACCTAAAGTAAAATATAAATTTTTATGGAGTCTCTTAAAGGAAAGAAATTAAAATGTATACCAAGAAAAAAAAAGAGAAAAAAGAGGAAAACAAAAATAGTAGATTGCCAACTTTTATGGAGACAGAATCTTTTTTTCATGGGTAACTTCTGCATATCTTCTTTGCCCACACTCAAGTGAGAGCACTCATTAACAGAAAGACAGATAGAATGGAATTTGACCCTTCATTATTGTGCAAATATATTCTTGCCTTTCCCCCAATTTCATGGAGTTTTGTCTTAATTTACAAGGTACAAAAATCTTAATCTGGCCTTTTATCAATAATCTGGAGTCTGAAATTTTGGGGGCTAGTAAGAGGCAAGTAATTCAAATTAAAAACTAATTTATGACATGAAAATGTCCTACTTGTAGATTTTCTTTAGTATGTTAATATCTATACAGAAATACATATTCTTCCTCACAAATGAACATTTACATGTACTGTTATCCAATCTCAGATGTTCGTATATCACCATATTCTACTATAGTATTTTTAACCTATTATTATTATTATTTTTAATAAATTAACTGCTCTCCCCCTTTTTTACTGGAGAACATTTACTTTCTGCAAAAACTTGACATTACTTCTACAAATGAAAAACCAGTTTACTTACCATAAATAAAAGGTAACTAAGTAAATAAACAAACAAATGTACTGACTGCATTACAGTTAGGTATTTTGTATTTTCTTTTTGTTTAAAAGAGAAGACAGTGGTGTTAAAGACATACTAACATGAAACGAGTCCTTTTGATACATAATCAGAAAAACTAAGAGAACTAGAGGAGAAATTCTTGTGTGATTCAATGTTATTTAGTATCATGTTGGTTTACCACTCCAATTAATCTCAAGAACCCTTAAAAATCATTTCATGAACCACCCCTAATACTTGTCCCATTCTTTGGGAAACACTACTCTGAAGCATTATCCTATGTTACAACCTCAGAAGTCATACTTGGCATCTTTCATCCCCCAAAGCTACTAGGAGTCTTAGATTTTAGACCACAGTTATTTTGCCTCAGATTCCATAGACTTCCTTGGTTTGATAGTGATCTGGTATCTATTCTGATACCAGAATTTTTCTTTCCTTATATCTTCTCCCCTGGTTTTGGTGGACCAGAGAACCCTAAAATGAAGGTCCCCTATATTTGATGCTGGTCTTCCCATGACCAAGATCCAAAAGATTAAGGAGGGGAAGGAAAGTCTCCATGTTAGGCTGTGGCAATGACCTCTTTAATGTGTCTTCTCAATAAATAATTATCCATAAGACCATGTTCTGCCAGTCAGTATGGGTACAAGACAGCACTTTGACTGCAACAAAAGGTCTTGGAGGACAAAATGGTTCACACACAGTTGGGCAAATTAAAGGTGCTTAGCGCAGCTAGGATATGGGTCCTTCCCAGCCCAACTCTAAACTCTGCCTAACTACTGAGATGCCTATGTTCTACCTTCAAGTCCACTTGGGAACCAGACTTTCTTTTTAAAAAATCAATTTTATTGAGGTATAATTTAGATATAATGAAATGCACACATCTTAAGTGTACAGTTTGATGTGTCTTGGCACATACATTTATGTAACTGCCACAACATTTCCATTACCTCAAAATGTTCTCAATCGCCACTTTCACCAGGGCCAGGAAACTGATCTATTTTCTAATAGCTGTAGATTAATTTTTACTGGAGTTTCACATAAAAGGAGTCCTATGGAAGATATAATTTTGCACTTGGCTTCTTTCACTCAGCATGTTTTTGAGATTTATTCATGAAGTTGGGTATATCAGCAGCTTGTTTCCTTTTTACTGCTGGGTAATATCCCACTGTATGTTTTGTTCTTTTTACGCTTTCATCCACAATGGGTATTCAGGTTGTTTTCATTTTGGGGCTGTTATTAACAAAGCTGCGGTGAACAATTGAGTACAAGTCTTTGGAGATATGTTACCTTTCTCTTGAGAAAATACCTAAGAGTGGAATTGAATGGGCATATAATATCTATATGTTTAATTTATAAATCTAATCTCCCCAATAGTTTTCACACTGCTTATACTATTTTATATCCCCAACAGAAATGTATGATAGTTCCATTTGATCCATATTTTTGCCAGCATTTGGTATAATCAGTCTTTTTAATTTTGGCCGTACAAGTGATTGTATAGTGGTATTTCATTGTGGTTTTAATTTGCATTTCCCTAATGACTAATGATGATAACTTATTTTTTTCTTGTGCACATTGGACATTTGTGTTTCTTTCTTTATAAAGTGTCAAATATTTTGCATATTAAAAAAATTGGGTTATCTTCTTATGGTTGAATTTAAGAGTTCTTTATATATTCTGAATACAAGTCCTTTATCAGATATGTATATTATGACTATTTTCTCTCATTCTGTGGATTGACATTTTGTTTCCTTGAAGGTGTCTTTTGCAGAGTAGAAGATCAAAATTTGATGAAGTGTATTTTATCTTTTTAAAAATTATTAATGGTTCACATATTTCATGCCCTGAGAAGTCTTTATCTATCCAAAGGTCATAAATATTTTCTTTTATGTTTTCTTATAGAAATTTTAACAGTTCAGCTTTTACATTTAGGTCTATGTTCAATTTAAGTTTAATTTTTTGTTATTATTTGAGGTTAGGTGGAGTTTTATTTTTTCCACATGTATATGAAGTTGTTCCCAGCATCATTTGTGGAAAAATCTATCCTTTCAATTACTTTGACCTTTTGAATGAAAATAAAGTGACCATGTATATGTGGGTATATTTCTGGCCTCTATATGTCTATACTTATGTCACTATCAAACTTTCCTGATTATTGTAGCCGTATAGTAAGTATTAAAATCAGGTCGTATGACCCCTCCAACTTTGTTCTTTTTCAAAATTGATTTGGCTATTCTAAGTTCTTTGAATTTCCATTTAAATTTTGGAATCAGTTTGACAATTTTCACAAAAATATGATGATGAAATTTTTATTAGATTGAGTTGAATATGGATTATTTGGAGAAAATAGTCATGTTAATAATATTAACTCTTTTGATCCATGAACATAGTATGTTTTTCCATTTATTTAGTTTTTCTTCAGTTACTCTTAGTGTATTGTAGCTATCAGAAAACAGGTCTTATACATATTTCCTTGAATTTATCCCTAAGTATTGCATGTTTTTAGATGCTACTATAAATGGTAGTTTTAATATATCAATTTCTAAATGTTAACTGCCAGTATATGAAAATAAAATTAATTTTGTATATTGACCTTATATCCTGTAAGCTTGTGAAAATAACATATTAGTTCTAATAGCTTTTTAAAATATTCTTTGGCATTTTCTACATACAGAATAATCTTATCTGTGAGTACAGACAGTTTTACATCTTCCATTCTGATCTCTATGCATTTTATTTCTTTTTCTTGTTTTTTTTGCACTGGCTAGGATCACTAATATGATGATGAGTAGGCGTGGTTAAAGATCCTTGCCTTTTTCCTGGTTCTAGGAGGAGTGCACTCACTCTTTTACCGTTAAGTATGAAGGTTTTTTTGTAGATCCCTGTTATCAACTGAGGAAATTTGCTTTTATTGCTAGTTTTGGGAAAGTCTTTTTTAATTAATTAATTTTATTTTTATTTTTGGCTGTGTTGGGTCTTCATTTCTGTGCGAGGGCTTCCCCCAGTTGCGGCAAGCGGGGGGCCACTCTTCATCACGGTGCACGGGCCTCTCACTATCGCGGCCTCTCTTGTTGCGGAGCACAGGCTTCAGACGCGCAAGCTCAGTAGTTGTGGCTCACGGGCCTAGTAGCTCCGCAGCATGTGGGATCTTCCCAGACCAGGGCTTGAACCCGTGTCCCCTGCATTGGCAGGCAGACTCTCAACCACTGCACCACCAGGGAAGCCTGGGAAAGTCTTTTTTAAAATCATGAATGAATATTAACATTTTTCAAGTATTTTCATGGATTTATTGAGATTATAACATGACTTCTCTTCTTTAGTCTACTGATATGATGGATTATCTTAATTGGCTTTCAAAGATTACTTATAACAGGGAAGGTATGTATTATCTAGCCAGTTAATTAATATGTCTACAAAAAATGCTATGTGACATTTAATTGATATCAAATTTCTTTACATAAACTAAAAATTTGTTTCTTTTAGTGACATGGTATGGTAAATTGACATTGAATTGAGTAAGATTGCATGTGCAGTCATCTTGTGTTAGGTTGTTCTCTCTGTGAGGCAGCACTGAATGGTTATTAGCTGTGTTTGGAACAGCAGCTGTTGGAGAGGAGTTGGGAACCTCTAGGCTGAGCAGTGATACAGCCAGTGCCAAGAACTCTGCTGTTTTTGTGTCATCAGGTGAGTGTGATTGATATCCCCTGCTCTGCCTAGTAGGAATTTATCAATTTCAAATGTGATCACATGTATATGAAATATATAAAAGCACTCTGAAAAGTAGACAGTGTGATATTTCCACAGTACTTAATACTCTGCATCACATTCATGGGTAAAATGGTAGAAGAAAAGGTTGAGAGGTGACCAGAACAGGTTGGAGAAACTCTGGGACTTCCCTTTTCAGTTCCAGCTGAAAGCTAAGTGGATCCTTGCCTCTTGGCTCTTTCATTCATCACCCCAGACTGTGGTGTCATTTCTGGATAACTGACTTCATGTAGGTACAGTAACCCACTCCTGTCATGTTTCAGCTGGCTCTTTTCTGTCCTTAGGTCCTGTTTGTGATAATTGGGCTCTTGCTTTGTTTCTTTGTGACAAACTTCCTACCTTGAATACATCTCGTGACTTTTTTCTCCCCCCTTCCTCTCCCTGATGGTGTCCTAGTAACTCAGCAACTGGAGCTCTGTAGGCACAAACTCTTGCCCTCCTAAAAATCCTCTTAAGTGTTTGATTCTAATTCTTAAAACCTTAGACTAGTGGCTTTCGTACAGCTTTCCATTGTGACACACAGAAAGAAACACATTTTATATAATTTCCCCCAACCCACATGCACACACATCTGAAACAAGAATTTCACAAAATATTCTTACCCATAAAATGTACAAGGTACTCTGTGCTCTTTCATTAAGTAAAAATGCTGATCAGACCCCATATATTGTTTACATATTTACAGTTTAAGAGAGACTGATTTAGTTGATATTTAAAATGTGGTAATTTTAAATGCAACAAGGACATTTATTATTTTAATTAACTAGTTCAACAAACTATTAAGAATCTGGTTACTATTTTAATTTACAATGTTTTTCTTTTAAATGGCCTTTTAAAACCTTCTTACCCATTCATTTATAATACTAAATTGGATTAAAGTTGAATTAATTCAGATCATTGTAAGCAAGATTTGATTAAGATCACATTAAATTTGATCACTTGCCCTTAAAAAAAAGTACTTCCTTGTTTGACATTGCATGTGGGTTTAATTTTCAGGAGTTAATTTTTTTGATAGAAGTAATTTTATATTTTAGTAGAAATATAACATCAGAAAAATTGCTCGTTTCCCTGAAGCTTATTGTAGTAGATATCTTTGATGTCACTGGAGTGACCTTCCAAGTTCAACTATTATCACGAATATTTAGAGGGCTTTTTTCTAAGTAAACTTGAAAGGCAACAACCATTTCCAAAAACAGGCATGTGTTTGACTAGTGCTTGGAGCTCATGTCTCTACTAATAGTAAATATGTTGTTATTTTCATTATACGAACATACTGAATATTTAAATATTACAATTAAATATAGGCTATGCAAATCAGTTAAGCAAGAGAAACATATATATTGTTTGTAGTGTAACCTAATTTCTTATTAACTGTTTATTTTTAGACCAGATAAAAATAGCTCTTTTAAACTCCAAAAATATCTGCCCACCTTTCTGGATTCTACTTATCTTGCCCTGACTCCAGTGACCTTAGATCTAGTACTCTCAGGCTTCAGTAAATTTCCTGCACAGTAACTCATGCAGATTGACCACTCACAGCTTCCTCTAAAATTAGGATAGAAGCCACTTTGGTGGGAAAAATTCACCTCAAAAATAAATGATGTATTCTTAGCTCTTCAAGAGCATTTCCATTTCAATAAAAAAAGACTTATTTACCCAAATTAGTGCATACTTTTGGGGTGGAGGATGGGGAGGGGGATTGTTTTCAGGGTAAACAAACAAATAATAAGTGAAAAAGTTCCATTCTTTTGGAAAATGTTCCAAAAGATGTTTAGGGTGTGTGTCCCTATAATGGGTTCTTTCTGTGAGCCCTCTAATAAGTTCTCACAGTTTCTTTACTGATTTTGTGTAAGTTGGGCCTTCTGTATCTATTCTTCAAGCTTCTTAAACTGTTTTCCCTATATTTTCTAATATTTGAGTCTCTGATAATTAATTAATACTATCTACAGCTTCTATGAGTTTGAATCTGCTGACTCATATTCTGGGTGTCTACTTTCCTTGCATGTTTTGTAATTTTTGATTGTGAGTTCATGTTTTGAGAATCATATCTGGAGGAAACTTTTGATGCCTGTATTTAAAATATATTCCTCCAGAGGAGATTTATATAGCTACTGCCAGATATCTGGAAGTGCTACCAACTCCAACCCATTCAGTGTTTTGATTAGGTTTTTTTGGCCAACATATAGCATGAATTCTGGCTCTAAGCCTGCCTATATGGATGCACACTTATGGTGAGGACCTCTCAGAGACAGTTTTTTTTTTTTTTTCCTCTACCCAAAGTCAAGGTTGAGACAGACAAATAGATGAATATACACCCTGTCTCTCTCTGCAGAAGGTTTCTATTTTGTTTTATTTTCAATGTAATGCTATTCATATTTGACTGATTTATACCAGGATCTCTGATCTGACCTTTCACAATTTCAGGAACCATGTTTTATTTCCTGATCTTGTGATACAATCTGATAAACTAAGCACTTAACTACCAAGAACTGGCAGATGCCTCCAGGGTAAATGGCAGTCCCTGTGCTCAGATACCTCCTTGGGTTTGCATTTTATTTTTGGCTGCTGAGCAATTCATTTATTTTCCTACCAGGTTAATCATATAATAGAAAAAAGAGTTTTTCATTTATATTTTATTCAGCATTTTTGTGTGTGCTGTACTAAGAAGGGCTCTGTGGACATCTAAAGTGTAACTTGGCAGAAGTGGAAACTCCAGGATGGTTTATTTTTGAAATGATGCTGGCATAATTATCTATCCATCTGGAAGAAAACAGGGCTGTACCACAGTGTCATACCATATACAAAAATAAATTACAGCTTGATTAAATATCTAATTGTGAAACATAAAACAATTTAAATGTCAGAGGAAAATTTAGGGAAAAAAAGGATTTTTATGACTTTACAGTATGGAAGCTGTTTTTAAGTAAGACAGGAAATCCAATTGCTATAAAAGGAAAAGACAGATATAATTGACTACATGCAAACTAAAATAAAAATGAATAATAAAAGATAACATAAATAAAACCAAGATAAATGAAATATGGGATAGAAATATTTGTAGCATATATGACTGGAAAAAAAATAACTATTTAAAAGATAAAGAGCCTCTGTGTATGTGTGTGTGTGCATGTGCACATGCCTGTGTACATGGCAAGGGAGAGAGTGGAAAGAGAGAGAAGGAGAGGGGGTGCTAAATGAAAAAATGGGTAAAAAACACACATGGAAATTTTACAGAAGAGAATCTTCAAAGTGGTCAAGTATTGAAAAGATGTTCAACAAAACTAATAGCTGGGGAGATGCAAATTAAAACAACATACTATTTTTTTCCACCCACTGGATTGGTAAAAGGTAAAGGAGGATGTTTTCAACTAAAAGTATCAGAAACTTAGATAATATCTTAACAAGTGAGGGAGTTCACAGCCTCAGCATGACAAGAAATCTGGAAGTAGTTTCTTTCTATGATTTGTTAACAAAGAGACTCAGCAGTGTCAACAGCCTACTTCCAGTTTTCTTTTTTTGTGAATTGGTGAACACCGTTATTGTTTAAGACATTATTATCTAACTTTCTGATACTCTTATCTGGTACATTTTTTTCCTCATGTGTATCTGCTTTTTCTAACAAGGGAAATGTTGGGTTTTGCTATTAGCAATCTTAAGATTCAGGGAAGACAAAAGTAAAAAAACATGATTTGCTCAAATTGGGTCATCTAATAGAAACCGCCATGTTTAGTAGAATTATCAAAGGTCTCTTTCCTTATTGCAAGTTTTAACCAGATGTAAATACATCTCCTTCCAACCCCAGGGAGGAGGCTTGGGTTTATTACTAAGCAGAGCAGGGGAAAAAAAGAAATAATGAAAAGCAACAACTTTAAAACAAATGAAAAACCTTATTCTTGAGAAGCTGTGGACATAGCATAGCCATCACATGGATTTTAAACCTGAGTTTCCATTGTCTGAGTGGTACTCTCCAGAAGAAAAACTTTTTTAAAGTATACCCAGACTAATAGTGTCCCCAGTTGCCTGCCAGAAGAAAGTTCAAACTCTCTGGAGAAAGGCACTTTAATATTAGGTCTCAAAGAGACACAACAAACACTTTTTCAAGGACATGAGAAGTACATAATGAAGATCAAGCACTCCAAGCTTACAGGGGTTCAAAACAGCATGAGCATGAGCCAGTAGAAGAGAGCACAAAGTTTCATATATTGGAATTATCAGACAATAATTATAGAGTAGCTATTCTATGTTTAAAGAAACAAAAGGCTAATTTGAAAACATTTGTTAGAGAATAGGAAATTATACAAAAATGACCTAGCAGATTTGAACAATATTGAAGAAAACTTTTTAAAATTAAAGATACAATAACAAAAATTAGAAACTTAGTGTATAGGTTTAATAACAATTCATATAACAACAATTGAAGAGAGAACTAGGGATCTGAAATACGGGTCTGAAGAAACTATTTTGTATTCAGTAATAAAGAAAATACATAATGGAAAATATGAAAGAGAGGGTGACAAATAGAGGAAAGTATAAGAAGGTTTGATATGTGCTTTTACATATACCATGCATATATTACACTAATAAAAATGTTGACATATTACTAGCAGGCAAAATTAACTTCAATGAAAAAAAAATTACTAGAGTTAAAAAGTTCACTTTTTAATAATTAAAGTTTCAATTTACCAGGGATTCTTTTTTTTTTTTTTAATTTATTTTTGGCTGCATCGGGTCTTAGTTGCGGTACGCAGGATCTTCGTTAAGGCTTATAGGATCTTTCGTTGTGGTGCGTGGGCTCCTCACTGTGGCACACAGGCTTCTCTCTAGTTGTGGCGTGCGGGTTTTCTCTTCTCTAGTTGTGGCACATGGGCTCCGTGGCACAAGGGTTCCAGAGTGTGTGGGCTCTGTAGTTTGCGGCACACAGGCTCTCTAGTTGAGGTGTGCGAGCTCAGTAGTTGTGGCACGCGGGCTTAGTTGCCCTGCAGCATGTGGGATCTTAGTTCCCTCACCAGGGATCAAACCTGTGTCCCCTGCATTGCAAGGCAGATTCTTTACCACTGGACCACCAGGGAAAGTCCCTACCAGAGACTCTTAATAAATTTAAATTTCTGTGTACTTAAGAATATGGTCTCAGACTTTCCTGGTGGCACAGTGATTAAAAATACACCTGCCAATGCAGGGGACACAGGTTTGGTCCCTGGTCCAGGAAGACCCCACATGCCGCGGAGCAACAAAGCCCGTGCGCCACAGCTACTGAACCTGCACTCTAGAGCCTGTGAGCCACAACTACTGAGCCCATGCGCCGCAACTACTGAAGCCCACATGATCTAGGGCCCATGTGCCACAACTACTGAGCCTGCGTGCTGCAACTACTGAAGCCCATGTGCCTAGAGCCCATGCTTTGCAACAAGAGAAACCACCACAATGAGAAGCCTGCGCACCGCGAGGAAGAGTAGTCCCCGCTTGCCACAACTAGAGAAAGCCCGTGTGCAGCAACGAAGACCCAATGCAGCCAAAAAAAAAAAAAAAAAAGGAATATGGCCTCAAAAATAAAGAAAATATTTACAGATCTATAAGGAGAAATAAAGAAGTCTATGATCTCAGAAGGAGATTCACCACTGTCTTGGTAATTGATAGAATAAGTAGATTTTTTTAAAAAACCAGCGAGACTACATAAGGTTGAAACAACATGATTTATGAGCAACCTAATTTTTAGAAAATTATAATGTAAATTATAATAGTCTTATGACATATCTGTAAGGAAAATTTCAAAGCCCAAGACGTTCTACCACAAAATTCTGCTAAATTTCCAGGAACAGATAACTGTGTAACTGTTACACAAACTCTTCCAAAACATGGACAAAGAGGAAACATCCTTAACCTATTTTATGCATAACCTTGATATCAAAACCCAACAAAGACAGTACGTAAAAAAGAAATTACAAGCCATTCTCATTTATGAGCATATATGTAAATATCCCAACTTTAACCTGTAACAATACAGGAAAAGGGATTCTGGGAAGCACAGTACAAGGACAGAGAAAGGATTATTTGCGAAATCAGGATAATGATTACCCTGGAGGTTGGGAAAGGATATGATCATGTGGGGTATCTCCGAGTTGAGGAACAGGTAGTGGGTAAGGGGGCTGTTGATCCATAGGGGTTTATAATTATTTTTATGCTCAGTGTATATGCTGTATGCACTTTTCTGTATATTTATTATATTTCACAACAAAAGGAAAAGAAAACATCAAGTTTCAAAGTAACTTTGTTTTTGGCCACACCGCGCGGCACGAGGGATCTTAGCTCCCCGACCAAGGATTGAACCCTCACCCCCTGCATTGGAAGCACAGCGTCTTAACCGCTGGACCACCAGGGAAGTCCCAAAGTAACTTTTGAGTATGGGTAAATTTATGAAAATTACACATTCTCCTAACATTCGGAGTTGATATCGGAGAGCTAACCGGCTGAGGACATTATTTAATCCTTTCCTTATAAGTTTTTATACTGTTTGTTTTGTTGCAAATGTGTTCTTTTTCTAATGAAAAAATCTAATGGATCAAAGTTTGCTAAGACTATAAATGTTTCAAAGACATCTAGTTTCCTCCAATACCCATTTAGTAGCAGAACCTAGACTTAGCTGGGTGTACGGCTGTCCCTCCAACTGACAGTATTTTCAGCTCCTCTTACTGGTAGGTGTGGCGTTAAGTTGTGGCTAATGAGTTGACTGGCAGTGTTTTGGAGGACTTCTGAGAAGACTCATTTAAAACAGAACTGGCACCTTATTATGCCATCCTCCATCATGCTGCCTGGATGTAAAGGATGGAGTTTAGCAGCTACCTTGGACCATGAGGATAATAGCTACATGATAGGGATGGAAACAAGGGAGATGAAAGGACCCTGACCAAAAACTACATGGAGCCAAACTGCTAACATTGGACTATCCATCTTCAAATTTCTTTTACATGAAAGAGAAAAGGAAACTTCTATATAGTTTCCTCTGTCATTAGTAGCTAAATCTAATTCTAATGTACATAGAAACAGCAAAACAAGTCATTGAGAGTTCTACCTGCTTATTGGTTGTACCTGACCCACAGACAGGTTTCATTTGATCTACATAGTTTCTGGGGGAAAAAAGTGAGTTTCTTTATAATGTTAAACATTGAGTCAGTATAAAAATCCAGACATCTGGCTTATCTTGAAAAAAATCAGAAGATTTGGCATTCTTGAAGTCTCCCTCTTGTTATCAGTTGGCGGAAGCAGAAGTGACTGATTTCCTTATTGGGCATGAGCTTTCCTTGTTCATTCATTCACTCATTCAATACCTACTGAACTTATATTCACTGGTCTAGAGTTCCTACTATCAGTAGTTTAGTATATTTTCTATTTTAATATAGTTGAGTTATTCTGTTTAATATAATTTTATGTCTGACTTTCCTTTCTTATTATTAAAACATGTCTTTCCTATGTGAAGGAATCACATTTTGTGGCTTGTTTCTTTCATAGTGGGTTGCATTGTGATTTGTAACAGAAATGATTTCTGGTGACTCTAGGTGACATCAGAGACATGCTCAGAGAAATAGTGGTGATGTCAAATAGCATCAAGAGCATTCTAAAATTGTCTATGAAAATTCATCGAGGATAAGGTCAGGAAACCTGGGCTAGAGAAGCCTTTTATTTATAGGGTTAATTTTTATAGGAACTGCTATTTAGTTTATGCGTGCACTAATTACCACCCTTCACATGGAAATAGAGTATTCAACAAAAACATTCAAGTTCTGGGTATCTTTGTTCCCATTTTGCTGCCAAAACATACAGTGCTTGAAAGGGTAAGTGTAATAATAATTTCTGATTTTTCCTTTTGGAGTTCAATACACTATTTTAATACTATTGTATTTTTGACTAATTCAAATAATTAGTTTCAATAAAGAAAATACACGCACAACGTTAAAATGTGGGTACTTTCCTAATTAACCTCAGTACGGTTTTCACCGTCCTGTTCTCAATTGTGTAAAGAAAAAAAGAACAATTTATTACTTATATCAGCTAGGGTAGATGAACAATGCATATTGTTAGGCACATGCCTAAATTAGACTTTAAGCCAAACTGAAGGATTACATTTGAAGGAAGATAAAATGTGAAAACATTAGAATTGAATTTATCAAAATTAATCATTTTAAAGCGTGCTATAATTATAAAAATTTGCAGACTCAGGTAGTGAATATTATTCTTTGGGGAGCTGAAAAGTCTTGCTATCTTAATCCCTTTAAAAAATCCATTTTTGTCTCAACTTTTATGGTGTTCTATTTTAAATGTACATTCATTGCTCTAGGCAGTGTAAGGTGACATCAACATGCTGAGAAAGACTCATGGGACCCCTTGTGGAATTGCTCTGCCACCACATGAACAAATCCATTTGTAGCTCATTCTCTGAGGATCCCACACACACCTGACAGGTGTGCCAGACAGGGATTTTTTTTCCCCATAAGCTGAAAGATGCTGTGATTTTTACATTTTGAAAAGTCTAGGGAATATAAGCATACAAAAAGTCAAACTTGTACTTTAAATGTTTAATATAGGAAGCATTTCTTGTCCCAAGGAACAAGTACACTGATTTTAATTATGAAATTTTGTTCATAGGGATTAATAGGAAATTGAAAGTACAATTTATAACCAATTCTAAATTGAGGATTTTACACTATGTAAGCCCTACTCTTCTCAGTTACATAAATACTATTACCCGTTTACTCAAATATTTCTCAGGTGATTATCGTATATAGGATGTTGAACTGGGTCAAAATATCATTGTCTCATGTCAGTCTTTTCCAAATGGACAAGCTGCTTTGTGTGAATGTGTTAGCTGAGGGAGAAATTCTATTAGCGTGAACTTTAGGACAGAGAAGTGTAACTTTTCTTTGTCATCAATATTTTTAAGTGCCTTCTTTGAACAACGCCCTCAGCTATGAGATAGGGTGCTTCTTCCAAGGAACTTTCATTTTTCTTACGTAAAAGTTTGGCTTAAAAAAAAATTAAAATATTCTTTGAGTAATTACTATCTAATTTCTTTATAGATATGTATCATTCAAGAATACACACTACTATATATAAAATAGATAATCAACAAGGACCTACTGTATAGCACAGGGAACTCTACTCAATACTCTGTAATAACCTGTATGGGAAAAGAATCTGAAAAAGAATAGATATATGAGTATGTATAACTAAATCACTTTGCTGTATACCTGAAACTAACACAACATGGTAAATCAACTCTACTCCAATATAAAATAAAAAATTAAATAAATAAAAAAAGAATATGTGTTTTGATGACAGACTAAGAAACTGATCTCTAGTGCATGCTCTAAAATTAAGAAAAACTGTGAAGCTGATTTGAATTCTTACTACATTGTATTAATCTCACCTCTGCTTGAGTCAGAATTCTTCCTACCCCTTATGCCAAAGATTATACTCTTCAATCTAACATTCTTATTTCCTTAATATATAAAATCATTGTTATTTTTAAATTCAGGTGCTGGTGGACAAAAGAAGATTTGAGGCTTCTCAGTGTTCCTCCCAGAAAACTGGCAGCACAAGGGGAACTAGCCAGGAAATATTTTGATGTGCGGTGCTCTCTGCCTGTTACACACGCATGAAATCAGGCCAGATGTAGACCTTGTATACTAGTAGCCATTTATAGATTGAGCACTGAATGACGGAATGGCCCATCAGTACCTCACCTGATATGGTTAAAAGGCAGAAATAATTCTCATGTTATTTCTGTCACTGTCATGGTTCAGTTGAATATCTAGATTAGAAAATATTCTGCCATTGTTCAGTACTTGAGGTTCATGTTGATCAGAAACAGCCTGTTTGACATGATTATTCTCACTCTGTGAAGAAGGGGGACCATTTGCTTCCCCCTATAGTGAAGCATGTTGGAGGGATCTAACCAAATTAACTTATAACTGCATTTTTCCTGGTGACATTTATAAATATAAGGGTCACTGTGTAGAAGTAGGAGGCTAGGACAAGCTCTCGTGGGTGGTGGTGGAGGGCTTCCTGTAATCAGGAGTAAAGAATTACATGGAAGTGTTAGACAAATAAAACTGCGTTTGTGACTTAACTCCTTGGACCCGTTCTACTTCCCATGTGTGTGTTTCACACATGTAAAGTTTTAGTTACATATTCTTTATACTAGACTGATTCATCATGAATGGAACTCTTCATCATGATCTTTTTCTTATCTGCCACATCTCTCACTCCTACATAAAGTTTTCTCCTTATTTTTACCAGCCACATTGCTTTCGAATTGTATCCTAGATGGGTCATATATTCCTTAGTAGATTTTAAATTCCACAAAGATGTGGACTGTGCCCCATTCTCTGCCCCCCATCCCAGAGAGTTGTTCTCAGTGCAATATTATACACACCAATCCCTTTGGTTCCAGGTTTTGAACCAGTTTAGTAAAGCAACAAGAAATCAATTAGAAATGTATTTTCATTACCATCAGGCAAATGTTTGAGATAATGGTACCCATATTTCTGGGTGCTTTGAAATGGCAGGTAAAGGAGAAGATTTGGGAGATTTCTCATTGCTTAACATGTCACTCTGTTTTTGACAAAAGAAATCATTCCTGTTGAGCTAATTAACAAGGTAGCTTTGAATATCTTAGAGGTAATGTACTTCTTTTTTCTGTTTCAGCTGCACTTATTATTTCCACACTTTTCCCCCCAGAAACCTGTGAACTAAACAAAAAGCTCTTTAACTGAAGTCAGAGGTCATAGAAGTTTATAGAGTATAGAAGTTTATAGGGTACATCACCCTGTACATCACCATGTCATTCAGTTGTTCCTAGTGGCATTTCTTCTGGTGCCAGGACAGAAACAGACCTATCAGAAAGCATCTCGAGCAACATAGTCTTTTTGGTTGCTTTATTCTGAGAACATTTCAAAACCACAAGCTGGAGAAACAAATGCTTCCCTTTTCCTGGGGTGGGCGGGGGGCGGGCGGGTGGTAAGGAGGCAGTTGAAGACTTGATATTTATACATTCATGGATTCAACCTTGCAATAATAGCATCTTTTCACTTGGGGAAAACTTTTAATAAAAGGAATAGGAGTGGTTCAATGCTAAATTAGTTTGTGGTTTCTTTAGGGGTGCTTTGGACCCTCTTAAATTTATGTAGCTACTTGCTATAGCAACTTTTGGGAAGGAAGCACTAACCTTGAAATGGTTCATAAAAATTCACTTCGTCTGGATGAAGACCTCTGTTTTCTTTGCTCAAATTTGTTTTTAAACAGCTGTCCAGCCAGTATATATCTTTTCAGTCACTATATCCTCATTTTCTGTACATCGCTCCATTGTAATATATCAGTTTCTAGTCAGTTGAATGCCATTCAAATACAGTGAAGAAATATACCTTTAAGTTGAACACAAATATACTACAGGATTTTTGTGCCAAAGGTCAATATGAGTTATTTGAAGCCACTGATCAAGTCCACATCTCTCCTCAGTTCTAAGGCATCTCCTCCTATTAGCATATACTAAAGAAATACAAATTAATTAATATGAAGGTCATATAAATCTCATAAACATCAATAATTTTTCATACTTTTAATAAAGAAAGAGAAAAGGTCAGCAGGGGAAGAAACATGGAGATCATGCCCACATTTTCTCATCTTTTTCTTTTCATCTTGAGATGTTTGCCTCCCTAAAGCCAGAAATAGGAGGTGGCGAGGAGGTAACAGGAACTATCCTGGGAGAAGCTGAGGCATCTAAACTGGTTCTGAACTTCATTTGGGCAGTAGTAACCACCACTGCTTTCACAATCACCAGTTTCACTCCTGTCTCTAGGGAAAGTTGCAAATTCACAAAAATACTTTAAAAAATTTTCTCCTTTCGTTCTTTTTTTTCTTCCTTCCTTCCTCCCTCCTTCCTTCCTTCTTTTTTCCTCTCCCTTCTTTTGTTCTTACCTTCTTACAATCTTTTGCCTTTTGTATGATTCCCTCCAGCTGCACAGAATCTTCCACCTCATACATCCCCTTCTTCCTGGCTTGTTAATACCTCCTTCCCCTGCGTCATCTTTGTTTAATGGACTGCAGAACTTACATAGGGGAGACTTCTGTAAGCTAGACTCTCATCCATGTGGGCTAGTGCTTGTCTCTTTTTTCCCAACCTCTTCTATTTAATTTACTAGAGAGTGAAATAACTAGAGTTAGCAATGCAGCACTCCCAGACCTCACTTTTGGGATTAACGTATGCCACCATGGAGCTGCTTATTCCATGGAGAAATCACCTCAGTTGACACGGTCTCAAAAATTGGAAATTATCAAATAATAAAAGTTCTCCTGGGACTTCCCTGGGGGTGCAGTGGTTAAGAATCTGCCTGCCAATGTAGGGGACACGGTTTGATCCCTGGTCCGGGAAGGTCCCACATGCCACGGAGCAACTAAGCCCGTGCGCCACAACTACTGAGCCTGTGCTCTAGAGCCTGTGAGCCACAACTACTGAGCTCACATGCTGCAAGTACTGAAGCCCGCATGCTTAGAGCCCTGCTCTGCAACAAGAGTAGCCACCTCAATGAGAAACCCGCACACCACAATGAAGAGTAACCCCCACTTGCTGCAAATAGAGAAAGCCCGTGCACGGCAATGAAGACCCAATGCAGACAAAAATAAATAAATAAATAAATTAAATAAAATTATAGAAATGGAAAAAATATTTTAAAAAGCAAAAAACAAAAAAGAGTTCTCCTATGATCAAGAATGTAAAATCTGTTAGAAAAATTAATATTTTCATCTGAGATAACTTATTAAAATGTATTCTTAACTGCACTACTGTCTTTTTTTACCATGACTCATTGGGTGTAGACCACAGTTTTCTTCATTTGTCTCCTGTAGAGATTACAATCAACATTTGGTTTAGAAGATAGTTTTACAAATGTTTGCCTTAAAAATTGCTCAGTGCTTAAGGAGCTCTTTCTGGATGGTGTTGCTAGCCTTTTTCTAGCCGAGTCATCTTTTTTTCTTACCAACTCGTTTCAGTAAATTTGTTCACAAAAGTAGAAACATTGCCCATCTGTAATAAACATCCCTGAGAGCAGTAGCCATCACCAGAGCAGTGCACTTTTATAGATATTATTCTATTTTCAGGCTTGCTGACCTTTCGCCTCTTTATTGGTTGCCATAGTGATGATCTGAGCTCTGCTTAATAGAGCTTTACTAAAATGAAGACAATCAATAAGCTTTTTAACAGTAATGTTTATATTGATAGTTCCTAATAACATGTATCAAAATAAAATTTAGCCATATAAATGTATCCAATAGTGGAGTTTTATTCTTAAAAACATGTTTAGGTACATGTTTATGTAAGTTGCAAATGGTTAAGTACATTCTGTGTCTTTCTTAGAATTCCTGGAATACCTTTGTGAGGACATAAAAATATGGATGCAACTTGAAATGTAGATTAGAAAGATTATTATGAAGTGGATTATAAAACTTTTTTATAACAGCAAACTTCAGAAGTGCAACTTCCATGGTTAATGATTTCTCAGCCAAAGTCAAGTCTGAGACCTCTTTTAGCACCTTGTCCTAAGAACACTCAAGCCCAAGCTGTCCTCATATGCACCTGTACAACTTCTAATGATTTCAGAGGAATCCTGCAACACTCAGGAGAAGGAAAGTTGGTGATCCGCCAAAATTCACCTGGCAAAGGAGAAGAGCATGAAATATGTTTGTTTCCAAAGTTCACTTAACAGTTTTAAATATTTTACTCATTGGTAGTAGATAGACTACTATTTTTAGGCTTGTAGTGAAACTTTTATGAACACATCTTTGAGGAATTTGATTCTTTTTCCTTTAGAATTAAATAATATTTGTTTTCAAATTATGTTCACATATTCTGGTTAACATGTTGTAAGTAAAATTCAAGTACATTTAGCATAATAAGCTCTCTTGGATTGTCATTACCAAGAAGGAAGCCCGAGGAGTGACTTAATTCTTCCTCTCATTAAGAACTAGCATATGTTCTTCGGAAGAAATCAGATGATAAATAAGTGAATCTATGATGTGCCAGGTGGTGATAAGATCCAGGAAGTTAAATAAAACAGGACAAGGGTAGAGAGAGTAAACGGGGAATGAGAAGGAAGTAGTATTTTAGATAGAGTTGTCAGCCAAAACCATCATCTCTGCCTGGATTATTGCATCAGGTTTCTAATTGGGTTGTAGGTATTTTCCAGGTAAACATCCTCGCCGCAGACATTTTTGCAGCAAACAGTTTTTGCCATATAACTAATTGGCCGTAAGGTAATTTTGCCATGAAAGATGAAATAACTGGTTGACAGTTTGGTTTCATTTCTCCATTGATGGAGTACTCCTATTTTTATATTAGATAAATCTTAGCCCTCATAATGGTCTCTACAGTGATGAGTAGATGTGGCGATCTTAAAATACTGGCTGATAACAATTATATCGACTTGATAGAAAAGACGGTAATAAATTACTGGAAGTGTGAAATAAGAGAACGTAAAGCCAGATTGCATACAATACTAGAAAATGATAACATATTGATTGGTTTGCAAATCCTTCGGTGATTTGAAGGTGCAGAGTTGAACCCACATTTCCCATTCAGCTTTGGAATGTCTATCAATAGACATGTGACAATTTGCCAAGAACAAACAACAGCATAGAGGCTTTCATAAAGCAATACAAAGCTCAGTTACAAGTATGCATCCTGGCATTTGGAAACTGATACCTCTCTTAATTAAGGAATAAATTTTAGCAAAAAAGTGTGATGCTGAATGAGGAGATGAATCAACAAGCAAAAAAAAAAGGTATAAAATACTATGAACGAACATGATCTTTTTCTTTTTGACCTCCCTGACCGCATTTCCTTCTACCTTTCTCCTCATTTACTGCACTTGAGGCAAAGATTGTTCCTGAACACTCCAAGTAGGTCTCCACCTCAGGGCACCTTGCACTTGCTTTCCTTCTGCTGGGAACATGCTTCCCTGAGATACTTCTCTTGTAGCTCCCTGCCCCCTCCTCAGAGTGGCCTTCTGTGACCAGTCTCTCTAAAGTAGTGTCCCACCATCACTTTGTCTCTTTGTTCTGCTTTCTTTTTCTTCATAGCACTTATGATCTCTTGCTTTTGTATTACATACCCATCTGTGGTTGTGTGAGAACATAAACACCACAGAGCAAGGATTTGGGCTCTCTCACTCACTGCTATATCTCCATCACCGGGAATAGTGGCAGCATATTGCAAGAGCTCAGTAATTATCTGTGGCTAAAAGAATGAATGTGCCTTAAGGATGGATTGCTGAAAAATGGCAAGAAAATAGTAATAAAATGTCAAATGGTTTGGAGGTTTTAAAAAGGATCGCAGGTGCTAGTGCTTTCCATGATCCTAATTCTATCTTCCATTGTCACCTAGCAGAACGGAACTGCAACTGCATCCTCACCTCAACTCCCTTTCCCCGCCTTTGCTTTCATCATAGAGAGTCTTCACCCACTAACATGAGTGCATACTGTGTAGCTGCACATTATAGATGTAAAATTTTGGTGATCGCATTTCCAATTTCTAAAATACTTAACGTGGGTTAACATATGGTCATGTTCTTTCTCTTTTTAATTACAGCATCACCAAATGCCCCAAAACTTGGACCCATGGAGTTGACCATTATTATTACTGTGCCAGTTTGCCTCCTGTCCATAGCTTCACTGCTGACAGTATGGGCATGCCAAGGTCGACTGTGCACCTACAGAAAGAAAAAGAGACTGAATGTGGAGGAGCCCCTTTCTGAGTGCCATCTGGTCAATGCTGGGAAAACTCTAAAAGATCTGATTTACGATGTGACCGCCTCTGGATCTGGCTCTGGTATGTGCCTATTGTTCATTTTTCAGTAAGAAAAACTCTATGTAAAAATAATACCCATTTTAACAAAAGAGGGCCCAAATATTATTAATTCCATTGTTTAAAATGCTTGATATGGTACATGGTAAATTCTGGCATGGAAACTCCTTTCAGGATTTGATGAAGAGTAAAAACTGTCCTGGCCTAAAGAATGAAGTCTTCTCGATTGCTTTTTGTGCCTTTAGGTGTTCAGATTCTCATTTTCACATGCCTTCAGAATTTATTTCTGAAGCCAGAAAGAGTTTCTTTTCTCTGCCCTCTCCCACATTATGGTTAGTAATAATCATTGTTGCTGTCTTGGTCATGTTTCATGGGCACAAAATAGTTACGGGGCTTAAGCAGTTGAGTTCTGGGGAAAACATATTAGTTATGCAAAGTAGCGTTGTTTGCTTGTGATCATAAAGGTCTTTGGAATCGGTAGGCAACCCCTGGGATGTGTGTTTGTGAAGTTAATAAGGAGCTGACCTGAAATTAAAATCAAGAATGTGGTCTTAAAGCATAGAAACGGAAGATGAAAGGGAGCATTCCTGGGCTGGCTTGTGCTCCTAAGGTTATATGACAACTCTTTCCCTCTTTAATGGAACTTCAGAACCCCTGATGAAGCAGTTCAAAATACCAGGCTGTATTATGGCTTAAATGAGCCTTTCTCATAGCACAAAGCATCTGAGGGCTTTTTGAGTTTCCGGTGACAGAAGAGCGTTGACCCCCGACTCACATCCCATAATAACAAACTCCCTAAAATGGCAGGGGACTCCCAACTTTCATGAATAATTCCAGAAATCCTGTCAGCATGTGGTGTTGCAGAAACATGAACTAGGGTAAGCCTAATTGAGTCATTTCAGTCACCCCTGCATCCCATCTTGCTTTGGAAAGATCATTAAGGATGATCACCCCAAACAGATTTTGAGGAACTCCCTTGCCCGTGGCCTTTGGGAGTGTCCAGGCAGGCACAATTAACAAAGGCAGATGACAGAGGCTTGGTAGCATCTATATGGGCATCCATATTTAACAAGAAGCAGCTTTGGACTCAGAAGTATTTATCAGAAAAGAGAGACCTAATTATGTCATCCAGAAAGCCCAGATAGTTGGCTGCTTCTGGGGGCAAGATCACTTGCTCACTGACCAAAGCCTCAATGTTTACACCATCATTGCACAAATCAGGTGGCATATTTTCAAAGGAGGAATATTGGAAAGAGTATCTCCAAACTGCGAAGTTTATAAAACTGAAATCCAGATTAAATTGTTGGATAGAAAGTTGGCATTTTTTCTTTAAAAGTAAAACTTACTAGGATTTAATACTCTTTCCTTCCTTGAGTGTTACCTTTTGGGGGCCGCTGCGCCCTAACTTCCTGAGCCCTGGCAACATTCTAGGCTTAGAATATAGGCACAGAAAGCTCTGATTTGTGCCAAGTTCCTTGAAACCTTATACAATTTATTAAAAGGTTCAAGTGATTAAATAACCATCTATTTAATCCCCACCAAAACATTTCAGTTCGTATGTTTTCGATTCCACTAAATAGAAATACCCATCATAGCATTTAGCATATATTCTTTTCAGTGTTTTTCCCGTGAATATTTCGAATAGCTAGATACACTTATTTAGATGGATAGAATTTGCTATGCTATTTGTCTTTAACAAAAGTATTTTTTCATTTAACAAAGTATGGTTTTTATTATAGCAGAAGTACTTTCCCATGTCATTAAGAAATAACTCTTCATAAACAGCATCATTATTTTTGGCTCTAAGTAATCCATCCTTAGACATAATGTTAAGGGCAAACCATTATTGAGCATGTAATAGGCCAGATACCGTGCTAGGTGCTTAACATGCTTATTAATTCTCAAAGTATCCCTATGATATAGGTAATATTATTGCCCACAGGTTTTCAGGCAAGGAAGCTGAAGCTCAGAGAAGTTCAGTAATTTGCCCATGATTACCATGTGGCACAGATGAAATCTGAACCCAAGCCTTTCTTATCTGTGGTCTCAACCTCTGCACTGTACTTAACAATTTTTCTATTATCAGACACTTTTCCTTACTTTTTCTATAAGTAATAATATATTAAGTATCTTGACATATATTTTTCTGCATTTTTCATTAAATCTTTAGAATAGAATTCTAGAGGTAAAGTTATTGGTTCAAAAGAACCTAAACATTTTACGTACATTCAGAATATATTTTCTTTGACTTTCTTTTATTCCACAGAAAATATCCATTTGATATTTTCTATGACTGTACCTTGCTTTTAGTGTAACATGATTGCCTCACTTCGTCATTGAATTCGATTCTTCACTTTCCAATTTTAACTTGGTTTTTAAAAAAATTCATAAAGAGTTCTCTGCATTCTCGGTTGTACTAGGAATCATATATTTTATTTTAGAGGCTAACAACTTATGCTTTTTAACCTTTGTGTATTTAGTAAACTGACTGGCTTCAATGTGCAAATCAGAGAGATTTGCAACAATTTTGGAAAATTAGATATCTTCAGTGGCAGGCTATATTCAAGAAATTTTTATTTGTGAATATGAGAAGAGAAATCATAGTAAGAATTTGGAGTATTTTTTGAGCATGCTTTGACTAAATTAAAGTGTGGTATAATGGTGCTTATTTCTTCAAAATCAGTAAAATTACTAAAGTGGTTAAATGTTTGCTTTTTTATGTGAAAATAATGGTCATCATGACAGTTGTTTTCTGGCAATTACTTGTTTTTAATCATCAATTTCATCTTTTCTTTGGTTAGGTCTGCCTCTATTGGTTCAAAGAACAATTGCAAGGACGATTGTACTTCAGGAAATAGTAGGAAAAGGTAGATTTGGTGAGGTCTGGCACGGAAGATGGTGCGGGGAAGATGTGGCTGTGAAAATATTCTCCTCCAGAGATGAAAGGTCTTGGTTTCGAGAGGCAGAAATTTATCAGACCGTTATGCTGAGACATGAAAACATCCTTGGCTTCATTGCTGCTGACAACAAAGGTATTTTCAATCTAATTGGGTCCAGCAAATAAAATGTTATGTCTACTATCAGAGGAGAATAAATAATCTCTTTGTTTTAATAAAATCTACGTAAAAGTCTGATTTCTTTTTTGAGGAAAGAAAACGCTTTCCTCTTCTCCACAGATAAATGTGCAATAAATGTAAAATAAAGCAGGGCAGACGAGAGATATGAAGTCATGATGACACTATAGCCAGCTTGATATTTAAAATATTTGATGACTGGTATGGCACAGGAACTAACCAACCAGAACAGAAGCTTCAACTGGAACGGAGTCCTGGGAGAACCCTGCCATGCTAGGTTTTATCCCTTTAGTTCCTGAGTCATAAAAAGATCTGGAGGCATCTTGGGGGTTCAGGAGTTGCTTTGGGTGTCTAGGGCAAAGGAA
This sequence comes from Balaenoptera acutorostrata, assembly GCF_949987535.1. Taxonomy (NCBI): domain Eukaryota; kingdom Metazoa; phylum Chordata; class Mammalia; order Artiodactyla; family Balaenopteridae; genus Balaenoptera; species Balaenoptera acutorostrata. Next base: position 19,602,840 of record NC_080071.1, on the reverse strand, counting down.
TACCATTGGACGTTTTGAATAGCAGCTGTTAATTAAACAGGACAGAAATATTTCAATATTTTGATAACTGGTACAAAGATACCAATGAATGATAGTTGAATATTCATCTTTGTTAGGACTATACTTTCATCTGTACAACAGACCTCAACTCCAGGACTCTAGTTTTCTGTGACCATTAGTAGAATGGTGGCAAGCAAGATAATTTTAGTGAAAGTAATGTACTTTGAGTATGGTTTATAGCGTGAGGTTTAACATTAACAACCCCAAATAATACTGCTGTATGAGATTTGTGGAATAAGACAGACCATCAACTTTTTGGTATTTAAATCAATAGTCATAAAATTTTGTGTATATGCCCAGTATTCAGGGACTGGATATAGAGTCTGTGGATTACCTATGCTCTCTTTCTTCTTTTTGCATACCTTTTACTCATTTAGCTGTGCAACAGTTCCCTTAAAGGGAAACAGGGAACAAAGTTGAGCAAAACTTGATCCAGTCAATTATTTTTTTATTTGAATCAGTAATACTCATGAAGAACTTTGGAGAGGTGGAGATTGTAACCTCTATCTAGCCACAAATTATCTGTGGCTATCAGAAACCTACCATTACCTAGGAAAGTTTAAAATCTATGGTTATTTCCATTTAATATAAGCTTGATCATGAAAGTATTTATGATTAATTAGATGGCCAAAGAGAAGCTTAGTGTTATTATACATTTTGGCCATAGTTATGTTTGCTGATTTTGTCTTTTCTGATTTGCCAGGGAGAAACTGAATAAAGCCTAGTAAAGCCAGGGAGAAACTGAGCTTAAAAAAGAAAAAGGTTCTTTCCAAATTCTTAACTATACTATTGAAAATGAAACATTTCTTATTAAGCTGTTAAGAACTTCTACTTTTTCTTCATAACATTGAGCTAAACTATCTACTGGTTAGCTTAATTCACAATGTTATGAAAGCAGTAATGACTGCCGTTATATGGATCATCCTGATAGAGCTAATTTAATCATGACATTTATTGGATTATAAAACAATATGCACAAGAAAGATCGCCCTTGATTGTCTCTTCTTCAGTTTAACTGGTCTACCTGTGTCAATGGCTTACTTGTCAGTGGCTTTGATTCCAAGTGGTCTCTAACATCACTTTCATTTTCATGCATTTCTATATCTTTTGCAACATTTACAGTTTCACTCTTTAGTTTAGTCAACTGTCTGACAATTACATTGATACGAGAGGGCAAAGATAGCCACTGGTGTTAAGCAGGGAGAGAGGTGTAAGTGTTAGTTTTATATGTGGTCAGTTTATTAGTGAACTTTATCATGTAATGTTGATTTTTGCATTCCTAGGAAATGTTATCACTACCTGGATTTGGAAATTAAATTCTTGGATAGCCAGGAGCTCTTGTACATAAAGCACTAGGTACAAAGATACCTTAGCAAATGTTCTTTAATTATAGTTCCCTTTCACTGAGGATCAAAACTGGTCAGGACTTCCCAGGGCTATTGTAGACATCTGATTCTGAAAGCTAAAGCTAAGTCTAGGGACTCTAATACCTAGAGAAATTTTAGGCTAATTTCTCTTCTGCTAAAAATCCTTTATAAACTGGATTAGCCTTTGGTTAAATAAGGTAAATTATTTGAAAAGTTCTAGTAATTGTGTTTGGCACTTATATTAAGCTTTGAGGGAAATCATAAACTTCATATTTTGAATGGTGAATAATATGAACATCCTTGGAATGTTAGAGCTTTTGTGATAGTAGTAATACTTTGTGTAAATTTGTTATATTTCTGTTTTTCATTGGTACAATCTTTCTTAAAAGCTCAAGAATAATTTATAGCACAACACTGAGCCTAAATGCATCTCTCAGTAGTTTCTCCCATAATGTGGTTGCTAATACCAGCAGGTATTGATATAGAGGGAATAAGAAAGGAGTAGTTCAGTTGGTAGAATCACTGCCTCACAGCTTCCTATAGCGATGGTGGGTACATGTAACAGGTTCTAATATATCAATAGGAATTCGTTGAGAATTTTCAGCCTACTAACTTGGACTGTAAGTATTATCACTGAAAGAATTAACTTTGCTTTGTTAACAACACAGATTTGCTTTAAACACTGACATTTGTTAAAAGCTTTTGGCTTCTTTCTCAACATAAACTTACAGCAACAAAATAACTTTTTCCTGTTAGATAATGGAACTTGGACTCAACTTTGGCTTGTCTCTGAATATCATGAACAGGGCTCCTTATATGACTATTTGAATAGAAACATAGTGACAGTGGCTGGAATGATCAAACTGGCACTTTCAATAGCTAGTGGTCTGGCCCACCTTCATATGGAGATTGTTGGTACACAAGGTATGTATTTTCTTTCTAATTTTTTTTCTCCTTGAATATGAGGATAGAAACACTAAGTTGTATTTTAGTGTTCAGCTGTGTTTTAGTTTATTACAAACAATTATCAAATGTAAAGAAACACTAAAGGTATTTTATAAAGCTGAAGGTTTTGTCATGATATAGCCAACTCTCATCTACATACTTTTCATTTTGTATACTATCCATAATAATATTTTTATTCCTAGTGGCTCTATCTTTGCTATTTACCATAGGTACCTGAGAGATCTTGCTTTGGTGGCAAATGCTCTATTTTCAGAGACTACAAATGATTTAACTGTTTACCTTTGATAATTAAAATAATTAGAATGGGTTATTCTGACCTTAAAAAAATACTTATATATCATGTACTTGAACGCCAGATAATACACACTGTCTTGTCTGTTTATTGAGTTAATAGAGAATTGGCTCTAGAAAGTCAGTCTAGTCACCGTAGTGCTTCTCAGATTTGGATCCATGATCCCTTTAAACTCTTAAAGATTATTGAGGACCCCAAAAGTTTGTATATGTGGGTTATATCTATTAATATTTACTATATTAGAAACTAAAATTGAGAAATTTTAAAGTATTTATTAATTTACTTAAAGTACAATAATTAACCAATTAAATATTAAAATAAATAACATAATTTTAAAAAGTTACATAATTTTTGTAGTACAAAAGCCAATCTAGCTAAAATAATGCCATTTTACACTTTTGCAAATCTCCTTAATGTCTGGATTTTCATACCTGTTCTTCATTCAGTCTGTCCCAGTATGTTGTTTTTGGTTGAAGTAGGTGAAGAAAATGTGACATCACACAGATATGTAGTTGGAAAAGAGCCTTAAGGAACCCCAGGGATCTTTGGGCCACATTTGAGAACTACCGGTGTAGGGTGGTAGAAGTTTGAAACTTGTTTTGTAAGAGAATATTTGCTATGTTCTTATGTGGACGTAGCAATGCTAATACTTTCCCTACTTATTCAGCAAATATTTACTAGTGGTTACTAAATGTCACCTAGTGTTCTAAGCATTGGAGGCATGGTGATGAGTAAGACATAGCCACTGCCCTTATGTAGCCTACAGTCTAGTTGGGAGGGACAGATAATGCATATGAATGACTAAGACAATTTAGATAGTGATAAGGGCTATGAAGAAGGCAAAATGGGATAGTCTGATGGAGAATGACTTGGAATGTAGAATGGGGATCAGGGAAGACCATTCTTAGAAGATAACATTTGAGCCAAGTCTTCAAGATGACTCCTTTCAGAGAGGTTCAATCTCCAGTAATGAAAAAAGTGAATATGTTTACCTTATGCTTCATAGGTAAACCTGCTATTGCTCATCGAGATATAAAATCAAAGAATATCTTAGTGAAAAAATGTGAAACTTGTGCCATAGCAGACTTAGGGTTGGCTGTGAAGCATGATTCAATACTGAACACTATTGACATACCTCAGAATCCTAAAGTAGGAACCAAAAGGTAAGATAACTTACTTTGGTAGCATACTGAGACTTATGACTGCCCCATAAACATGAATGCCTGGGAAATGTGTATAGGGAGGTGGGTGGCAGATCCAAAGTGGGAAATCATTAGGCCCAAGAAAGCAAGAAGTCTTCTCTGGGTCACTGAGAAATCAGCGGCACAATGGTTATAAAGCAAGAAGAGTTGGCATTTGGTCATATGGAAAGTAGGTATTTGTGTGGGGAGTCCAGTGGAAAGGAATGGTGGAAGTGATGGTGATAGATTATTTTTAGTGTGCCACATCTGAGAATAGTTTTCCTACAGAGAGGAGGAAAAAAATGTTAGCAGTGTATAGCTCCTCCAAAGCCTTTATATCAAGACTTCGTAAATGAACTGAAACTCAGGGCTAGTTCTATACATTCAGGTCCTAACAACAGATATAGAATCAATACACTGAACTAGATAGATGAGGGACTCTATATAATATTCTCTCAATATTTAAAAATATTATGTAACATATTTACCTATAGTTGTACTTATCCTTAAGTCTCCCCAGTTGATGTGTATTAAGGTAATATGAGTTTGGACACAATTCCCACTTTCAAGGAACAGAATATCTGAAAGTTAAGAACAAGCATGATTTATATAGAGCATACCACACGTATGTCAGGACAGGCCCATTAGTAATGGGATTCCTGGTGTTTTCTTATTATAGCCAGACTGTGGCCATATGGCCAGCATACTTCTGTTTCCTTTCATTTGAATTTCAGGATCTGTGCTACTTTGGCATAATTCCAGGTTTCTTGACCTTGAAATCAGAAATAACCAAAACACTTTCCTGGAGTTGTTAAAGGCCCTTGAGAATAGAGAATTTCTAAGCTGGTATAGTTGGCCTACAAGCCATATTTGAGATTCCAGGCCAGTCCCTCTGAGTCCTTCACTTTGTTCCCTGGGAGACTTTAATGGGGCCCCAGAAACACTTCAGGACAGTTTATTCAGACTGGGCAGCCCTAAGGGACCTCTTCTTTTTTCCCTTTAAAAAGCAAGTTTTAACTTGTCAATCAGGGAAGCCTGGGATGCTGGATTCCTTCAGAGAATCTAAAGCTTTTAAAAGATTGGGGAGAGTATTGCATCCTCACCTCAGTATTCTGAGAAATCCTCGAAATATCCCTAGGACAGCTAGGCTCAGTCAGGCCCCAGGGACTGTAGAATTTTTGATTTAGTCCTATTCCAGCAAGGCTGTAATTTTATTGGAGCCAATATAGAATATGAATACATGTCTTGGAGCCAATGTATAATAACACTGTTCATTCAGAGCAAGTATTTGTGGAGTGACGCTGAGCACTGAGTTGGAGTACTGGGCCCACCATTATGAATAGGACGTACCCCTTGCCCTCAAGGAGCTTTCTGGGCTCCAAACTACTGGAAATTGAGTTCCATCTTTCCTATTGAGTGCTTTCCAAGTATTTGGCTCCTGGCCCAGAGGCTTTAACGCTAGGATGATCTCTAGGTCTATTTAAAATGTTTTTAAAATTATCGTTCAGTAAGTGTATTATTTAATTTTATTCTATTATAGTGGCTCAGATCAACCTGTAAATTTGATGTAAACTGCCTTAACATATTGTATATCAGGATTTATTAACATTGTGTTTTACTGGACTGCTATAAAATCATACACAGAATCTGAAGTGTGCATGTTTTTGAAGGTACATGGCTCCTGAAATGCTTGATGATACAATAAATGTGAATATCTTCGAGTCCTTCAAACGAGCTGACATCTATTCTGTTGGTCTGGTTTACTGGGAAATAGCCCGGAGGTGTTCAGTCGGAGGTAAGATTTTGGAAATATTCTTTGTGTCTGCCTTTCCTTGATGCTCTAATTCAATGCACTATATTGAATCGTTGCTAAATATTTAAGAGATTACCTTTTGGCGATATCTTTCCAGTGGCAAAAGTGGAGCATTTTGAACAGAACGGAGATTTTAGGTTGTGATTACCGCTTAGTTCTCCTGATAATTCTGATTTCCATAATAATACTTTGCAAAGCACTTGAAAATCTTCTTCTTTGAGCTGTATTCCTATTTTATATCAGAAATTAAACCCAAGGAAACTAAATGACTTGCCAAGGCCACAGGACTTAAATTGAAGTCTTCTGGTTCTCAGGCTTTTCTTGTTCATTTCTTTCCGGTGATGATGAATGTGCGGGGATTAAAGTGGAGGGCAGAGGTAAGCAAAGCAACTTCCTGACTCCACTGCTCCCAGCAGTTTAGAGATTAATAGGAAGATTAGAGATTAAGAGGAAGAATTTGGGAAGATGAAACCCTGTAAATGCAGTCTGATGGAGTTGTTTCATCAGTGGAGAAAAGTTAAATCCTGGTAGAAGATGATTTAGATTTTTCAGTTTCAAGTGAGACAGACTTAGTCCTAAACCTTGGTTTAGCAACTTCCTGAATGTCTGACTTTAGATGAATTATATGGTCTCACTTTCCTCATCTGTAAAATGAAGATAATAAAACTGACCTCTTGGGCTTTAAAGGTTTAATGGACTAATTCAATTAATTCATGTGAAGCTTTTTGTATAGAACCTGCTCATAGTAAACATTCAATGAAAGAACTGTCATTATTAAACCACCGTCAGTTTTTGCATTTTGTATTGATGTCATTTTGCCTTACATCAATCTCATTTTTTAAAAAATGAAAAGCTTAAAAGCTTAAAATTATATTTGAATGAGAAAACATGCTTTCCCCCTTTTATTCCTAGGTTAGATAATAAAATATTCAGGAAGATGAAACTATTCATAGAAGCAATAGACTTAGAGTGGTGCAGAAACAGAACATGGACACTGGAATCCCCAAGCCTGGGATCGAGTTCCAGATCTGCCACTTACTAGCTATGTGACCTTGAGAAAATTCATGACACTCTTTGTGCCTCAGTTTCCTGATTCTGTAAAGATGGGATAATATGGTACTTTCTTTAGTCAGTGCTTTTGAGGAATAATTAGTTAAAACATGTAAAGGGCTTAGGAAGGTGCTTGGTAAATAGCAAGATTCAAACATGTTATTATTTTTTTAAATTTCGTACTGATATTTGTCTAGATTTGCTTTTAGATTTTTGTCCTTAAATTTTCTTCAACAGTTGAAATAGTAATTTAGTTAACATGATTTGAATTTCATTTTCTAAATTATGCCAATCTTAAATATTTAAATTAAAAGGACTATAGTTTAATTCAATTGATTCTGTAAGGAAATTCTTGAACTCAAGTAACATTCTGATAATTAAGGTCAAATCTTTGTCTATTATTTGAGACTCTTTAAATATTAACCTTCACGTTGAACTGTTCATCTTCAAATACCTTTGGCCATTTCTCTGGAACATTCTCAGATGTAGTAGCTATAAAATCCAAATGTAAAAAACTCAGCTCTTAAAAGATTGCTTAACAATTTTCAAAAAGAGAAAGCTATTGTGTTTTGAAAAGGAGAAATAAACTTCATTCATGGAGAAATATACGTCATTCACAGATCAGTGAGGCTTGCTATAAATTTTGTAATTAGGTATTACTTCTGAATTGCACAATGGCATTTTATGTAAATCAAAATTTACATAATTTTCATAATATAAAATTATATTTTTATAATTAGTAAAAGTTATGTAAATGTAACATAATATTTTATATAAAATTGTATATGTATAATGTATAATTATATAAAATTATATATTTTGTACAGTAATTACATATACTTTTGTCTCATATAACATTTAATTATCAAAATTATATAAATTTTCATAATATAAAATTTCATAAACTTATATAACTATTCAACTTAGTGCTTTAAACTTATATCTTTGGTTTTACAATGATACATAATTTTAATAAGCCTGATTTTCCAGTTTTCCAGGGTACCACTTGTGCCTAGAAAACTTAATTAGTATTATTTTGAAATAAACATCTTTGCTTATTATTCACACTGGGAAATTTATTACACAACTTTTTTATAGGAATTGTTGAGGAGTACCAGTTGCCTTATTATGACATGGTGCCTTCAGATCCCTCAATAGAGGAAATGAGGAAGGTTGTCTGTGACCAGAAGTTCCGACCAAGTATCCCAAACCAGTGGCAAAGCTGCGAAGTAAGGCTATGTTCTTATGTATATTTTTCCATTATAATTTTGAGGTAAGTATCAGGGTGGATTTTCAGAGACCATAGTCCTTCTCTTTATCTAGGCATCCAATTCATTTCATGTATGTAGGTATATGTCTTTGTATAAGCTTCAGAAGGATTTTATTCCCTTTAGCTGTCAGTATCATAATGCTAAGTTATGTGGCAGGAATAACCTTGACATCCCAGTGACTTCACACAAGACTTTATTTCTTGCTATGCCAAGTCCCCTACAGGTTAGGCAACTTTCATTGGAATCTGTGCTCCCTGTGGTGATTCAGTAATCCAGGTGACTTTGATCTTGCGATGCTGCTATCTCAACACATAGTTTCCAGAGGTCTAGATCAGGAGAAGAGAGGAGCTGGAGGGTCACACACTGGCTCTCTAATACTTTGGCTCAAGTGACACATTTCATTTCCACTCATGGTTCATAGACCAGAACGAGTCACACAGTCTCATCCAGCTGGAAGGGAGCTGGGAATGTTGGGAACACAAGCATATTCGGTGGGTAGTCAATGTCTGTGCTACACAGAATATTACAATTTCAGTCATCCTTAGAGTCAATAAATTATTCCTAATCCCTAACTTGCTGAAGTTTGAGTTTATTCTCTTCCATCAGAAAAGCTTCCCCATGGCAGGGACCATTGTTGTTTATCTCCTCATCTTGAACCACACATGTAGTAACCATCATAGAGCAGACATATTGCAATGTTTGTTCTGCCTGTGTGAAGAGAGAGATTTCTCTAGCTCCCACAGGAAGTAGAAGGGAAGGTGGAGGAAAGACTATAAATCATCTAACTAGTTCCACAACTATTTTAATGATTTAATCTCCTCCATCCCAATTATGACTGTTTGTCTTCTGCCATATTTAAATGTAATGCTTGAGGCGATTTTTTAGGTGACATCTTTTTAGTTTTGGCTCTGTCATATGTCATATCTTATACAGTTACTTTTTTCCTCATTTTTCCTCTCCTTCATGTTTCACTCAACTCGTTTCCTATTTAAGGCAAGATTTATGTCCTGATATTTCCATTTTGTGTAGATAGCTTACCTACATGCTCATTTTAGAAGCAGAATTTGAGGCATTTATAAGCAAATTGAAATTAAATTAAAATTTTTTCTGATATTAACCATTTCATGCATATGAGAGGATATTAACATATATGTAAAGTTATATGTAAAGATAATAGAATTCATGACCAAGTTTAAAAATTAGAACACCTCCAATACCTTTGAAGACTCCTCACCCCTCTGAGACGCTACTATTATAACTAATCATTTTATTATTGCTTTGCTTTTCTTTAAAATTTAGCCATACATATATATATATATATATATATGTATATATATATATGTATGTGTATATGGCTAACTTTCCTTTATTTGTGAAATATATTAATGACACTTACTATAGATATTCTTTTTAATTTTTTTTTACTTTACCTTATATATGTATAGCTATAATCTGTTTATTTTCATATCTGTGTAGTATTCCATTGTATGGCTATAGCACAATTTCTTTTTTTCACTCTACTGTTGATTGTCACATGTGTGATTTTTAGTTTCTTTTAAAACAATACTGTTGTGTGTGTGTGTGTGTAAAAATTATTTCTTTAGGGTATAAAACTATAGATTCTTTTGGAGTACCTACATAGATGATCATATCCCCAAATAATGAGAGTTTGGGACTCATACCTTTCTTATTGCAGTTTCTAGGACTTCCAGTATAATGTTGTGTGAAAGTTATGATACTTTTGCTCCTTAAAACTTTGCATGTCTTACCTTTGACACCTTTTTTTATATTAGTTTTGTTTTTTATTGTTTGTTTTGGTTTTGGGGTTTTTGTTTTCTTTTTTTAATTTTCTTTGTTTTTTGTTCTGATTCTGTGGAAAATGCCATTTGTTTGTTTTGTTTTGTTTTAAATATACTTTTGCTTTTTACTTATGTTTAGACTTTTCTCTTTGCTTTTTAAAATGTAGTTTATTTTTTAAATATTTTATATCATTTAATTCTAGCATCTAATGTTTTGATAGGTTTGATTTTCCTGTTTGTTGTTTTGACTAACTCTTGCTTATGATACTTTATTTCCTCATCTTGTGAATTTTCACTATGAGCTCAGGCTTACTGCAACATTTTAAGGCTAAGGTTTGATTTTTTCTTTACCAAGATCAAAGATTTAGACAATTTTCTTCACAAAGTTCCTTCTAAGACCAATTCATCCTTACAGTCTGGACTTTGTAAATGTCTTGATCTGACACCTTCTGTGTGCTTTGGGCTGTATTTCCTGTCTTTCACATGTGGTCCATCAATTCTGAAATTCTAGACTGTGAGATCAGCAGATGCCATCAGAGCAACGCCTTGCTTCAGTGGTTTCTTATACCTCTCTGGATTCATGCATTCTCATTGTTTTCCCCTCTGAGTATTTATCTTATTTATTTACCAGTTCACTTATACTGTTTTTTTTTTAATTCAAAATTTTTGATATTAGTACTTAGATCATTATTTTATTGTGGCATAATTTACATATGATTAAAATGAATAAATCTTAGTATACAGTTTGATGACTTTAAAAAAAATGTATACATGTGTACTTACCATGCAGAGCAACGTAGGGAATTTCCAACCCATCCCTTATCCATTTTTGTCTTTCATGTCCTTTCTTAGAATATTTTAAAAGATAGTCATTCTACCATATTCCCAGAATTTTCAATTAAAAGAGGATTAATAGCCTCCTTCTATAGGATTAATATCTGTGTTTTGACAGGATTTTTAAAAATATTAAATTCCGCTACAAAGATTTTAAAGAAAGTTTATGTTTTCTGAAAGCCCAATGGCAGAAATTGTTAGCTTTTTTATACATAACATATATAATTTCTTAATTGAAAGCATGTTATTTTCATGCAGCTTGAAGGAAGAGGAAAATTTTCATAAAATGCATACAAAGATTAATTATGTTTCAAAGATTACTGATCATCTCAAGAAGATAAAGCTATTCAATCGATTTCACTTACTCTAAAAGGATGTGTGTAAGGTGGCCATATTCTCTTTCCTAAAATTACATTCAACAGAGTAGGTAGAAGACAAATAAACAACTAATCACTAAACAGAAAAGACTAAAACAAATGAAACTGGTCCATCATTTCACATTATGCTAATCAAACATGACCTTAAAAATGATAGTGTAATTCCATAAAGCAAAATGCCACTGAGCAGAGGCTCCCTATCATCTCCTATATCTACCTTCAAGGTCCACAAATGATGGCTTCAAATCATCTAGCAGATCAGTGGGCCCTGTGCCTCTGCCTGAAGCCAGAGGAGATCGCCTGGCCCCTTTCTGAGAGGAGACACCCGGCCTGTCTGAGAGGAGACACCCTGGTCTCCCTAGGAGAGGAGGTGCCCTGGTCTCTGTTTGAAGGGAGACAGCCTGGGCTCTGTCTGAGGGGAGAGCCCTGGTCTTTCTATGCTAGAAGTTGACCTGGTCTCTGTCTGAGGGGAGAAACTTTTTTCTCTGTTTGAGGGGAGAGCCTGATCTTTTACTGAGAGAAGTCACCTTGGTCTCTGTCCATGGGGAGACACTCTGGTCCCTCTCAGGGGAGATGCCTTAGTCCTTGTCTGAGGGGAGACAGTCTGGTCCCTTTCTGAGAGGAAACATCCTGGTCCTGGTCTGAGGGTAGATGTTCTGGTCTCTGAGAAGAGACACTCTAGTCTTTTTCTGAGAGAAGTCACCTTGGTCTCTTTCTGTGGGGAGATGCTCTGGTCCCTCTGAGGGGAGATGCCCTGGTCTCTGTCAGTGGGGAAATACCCAGGTCCCTTTCTGAGAGAAGTCACCCTGGTCTCTGAGAGGAGACACTCTGGTCTTTTTCTGAGAGAAGTCACCCTGGTCTCTGTGTGTGGGGAAACACTCTGATTCCTTTCTGAGGGGAGACACCCTGGTGCCTTTATGAGGGGAGACGCCCTGGTCTTCTTCTAAGAGAAGTTCTCTGTCTGGGAGGAGAAGCCACGGTCCTTGCCTGAGGGTTGATGCCCTGGTCCATGTCTGAGGGGAGATGCTCTGGTCCCTTTTTGTCTGGAAACGCCCTGGTCCTTGTCTGAGGGCAGATGCCCTGGCCCTTGTCTGGGGGGAGATGCCCTGTTCCTTGTCTGAGGGGAGACACCGTTGACAGGATTTTTGAAGTGATTTGGCCCTGATCTCCTTCTCATATTGATTTAAGTTTACTATTTCTGTATCAGAGCTTAGCATCGATTCCTGTGTTTGTGGTTTTTCTTCTCTCGTACTGTGTTTTGTGCTAAAGACTTTGATATTTTCTCTCTTAAAGGCACTCCGAGTCATGGGGAGAATAATGCGTGAGTGTTGGTATGCCAATGGGGCAGCCCGCCTAACCGCCCTTCGGATTAAGAAGACTATTTCTCAACTTTGTGTCAAAGAAGACTGCAAAGCCTGATGATGAGAATTGTGTTAAAAAGAAATCTCTCACATCTTTCTTTCTCATTTTTCCTTTTTATGTGAATTTTTTGGCCTTTGTTTTGTCATCGTTGCTGTTGTTCTACCTCAAAGATAATGCAGTGCAGTATTTAAGTGCCCAAAGACACCATGAAAAAATAACTAAAGTCAAGTATGGGCTGGAGTTGACTTCATCCACTCCCCATGTTGTCTTTAATTTTATTTTGAAAAGCATCACATCAACTCATCCTTTTATTTAAGAAACATATTACAAAAGTGTAAAATAAGCTATATGAAATAACAAAAGTTATTAAGGTTTTATTTTACTTGAATCAGGAGCACATGAATGAATAGAAAAGAAAATATAAAAGCCCATTGTTTTTTCCTGAGATGAAAACACGTTTATTAAAAATGTGGACTGAGGATGTTATATCTAAACAAAACTTTAGATCATAGAATCTGTGGTTTTCTCTCTAAACAGGATCTTTTAAAAATTAAATATTGCTCTGAACTTTAAGATACAAAACATGTAAAAGTAGTGCTGCTCAGGTGGAAGATGGAAGGGAGATCAGATCACTTCCTTGCTTTCTCCTTCCCTGTTCTTCTCCTCTTCATAATCCACCACCACAGCAGCCCCTGAGGCAAACAGTTGGAAAGTCACTAAGGTTGTTACTTTCTCTTATTTTCAAATGAGACACCTGACACCTTGAGACACTGACAGATGTCCCAAAGTCACATAGCTAGTGATAGAGCTGGCACTAGGTCCAAATCTTATGATAATCCACATGGTAGTTAGCTAGCTTCCTACTTTCCCTTTAATTCCTATAGTATTTTTTCTCCCTATGGAGAAACAACATCTTTCATGATGGAATTTGTGGTTTAGTCAAACGGAAGACAAATTATTTCACAGAATCATAATGGATCTGTATGAACTCTCAGGACAATATCCACTGACATTTTCCTCATAGAAATTCCATAGTCACCCTATTTGTTAGATGAGTTTTAATGTTATCTGAATACTTCCAGACATTAATCAGTCATAAGGTCATAAATTGTCAGAGATGTCTTTAAGATGTATTGCAGAGGTCCCTATTACTTTTGTACATATACATTTAGAAAGAGAAGAACGGAAAAGGAAGAGGCTACTAGGGGATATTTTGAGGAAAAATTAAGAAATCTCTTAAATGAAATATAATAACCAAATCCAAGCAAGGGTTATCAGTAAAGAGATATTCCCTTACCCTTTCAAAATGAGCAATGGGTATGGAAGGCTCATGATAATTTTGCTTCTATTCTATTTCCTGTGGAGACAAAAGTGATGCATTCTGAATAATACATGGAACATTAAATATTTCCTTCAAATCTATAGTTCTGCTTTGGTGAAGGAAGATTTAACATGGTATCGTTTATTGTTCTAAAACATTGTTTCCTAAACTCTGTTCCTTAGAATGCTCTTCTGAGATGATCAAAGACCAAAAGTGTTCTTTGATAGATTCTTAGAAAGTGATACCGCATATTAGCATATTATGTGCTTTGAGGAGTCTAGCAGTAAAAAACTGTTACTTGAATTTCTTTAAACTGGATTTTCGAAATTATTTGACCAATGGAACTCTTTCATAAAAAACAGGGGAAACCTTTTACTAGCCCACATTTTAGTTTCTACAAAGCATGACTTGGGTAACAGTGTTCTAAAGGATATACCTGTGTATTATCACATAGAGCACAATCTAGTGATTACACTTCATTCCACTATGGAAATCTGTTACTAAACCCATCTTCATTTGACTAGGATGAGATATCAAAGGCAAAAATCTGACAGCTGTGGTTTGCATATACCTTCATTCTCATTCATGCAATTATACATTCATTTAAAAATGTGGGGCACTGCATATCTTCCTTGCCACAATTTTGGGTTCAACAGGGAAATTAAAAGGTGGATAGGTTCTGCCCTCAGGGATTTTAAAGTCTAATTTGGGAATGGGAACAGGGATGTGGGTGTGTAGGGGAAGTAACTTGACAAATAGGTATAATACAAGTGAGGATGTCTTGAATTCTATATGACCGTGGGTTTCAAAAATTGCTCTCAATTTCCAACACATTTAGAAAGTATCTTTATTGGTTATTCGAGACAATCTAAATTATGTAATCAATTTTTTAAAGTGCATATGGGAAGGAATTCTAAAAAGAGCTTCTGTGAAGGAGTAATCTTGCTTGTGCTTGTTACCTTGGTTTCTCATATATTGTTTCTGCATATGTGAGAATGAAATTATTTATTTACTATGATTGTACTATAGTTTCATAAAAACAAGAGTAATATTTCCTCTTTTATTCACCTATGATGGGTGAATATACTTATTTAATTTTTGAGAGAGGGTGTTTTATAATCTCCATTTTCCTTGACATTATGTTTTATAATCTATTTGAAGGTGTCCAAATATAATTCCATATTTTTACTGAGTCAACTTTCACTCTAGAGAAATCCATACATTTTGAGATATTTTTCTTGTTTTTGTGTTTGTTAACTATAACTCCTAAATGAATAGTCTTATATTTCGATTTCCAAATGCATTTTTAAAGAAAGAGGGTAGGTTAACATAAATTATAAGAAAAAGTTACAAGTTCTAATTTTTCCTTAACTTTCAGAATGACTATAAATAGAAAATGCTCATTTACAGAACTATGATGCAGTTTAGAGCATTAGGCAAATTTACTGTATATAACCTGTGCTGTTAAACTTTATATTATTTCTTTTTAATGGAGTCATTGTGTAATATTTATTTCTTTTGAATTGTGTTACAAGCAAAAATATTCTTCTTAGGCTCAAAGTGTCAGTGTTCTTTGCTCCTTTCAAATATTTTGGCTTTGGGTATAACGTGAAGCTTGGGAAAATGCTATTTATGAAATTTCAGTACTGTATAAAGTGGTGATGGGATTTATATGCAGCATCACTTCCTTAAACTAAGGGAAACATCATTTGTTGTCAATATTTCAGCATGAACTTGTTGCCTTGTAAGCTAAGCATTTAAGTGTGTAATTGGTACAGATTCTGTTGTGTGCTTTCTTCTGTCTAAAATATTTGGCATGTCACATCTAGAATTCTTAATTTATGTTCTGACTTGAAAGTTAAGTGAAACATGACTGTGTCGTGCACTATTTTAGGTATAGCACTTGCTTCTCATCTTTATACTTTCAATTAACTTTGCATTTTAAATTTTCATGATTATATGAAAATAGTAACCTGATTGCAGTGTCTGAAGACTTCAAAAACAGCTTTTATTTTAAAATGAAAATCTACAATAGATTCACTAGGTTAGACATTCCATAAAAATTTATTATTTGTAATATTTCTACCTTAGTAGAATTATTAAATGAAACGAAAGAAACCTACTTCTACTATGCTGGAATTTTGCCACCATGTGACTTATTGGGGCAGAGAAAACTCAGGGCTATCTTAGAATTTATGCAAAAGTACCAGGGAAACTACTTAGCAAATCATCTGAAGGCAGGGAGCTCACGTTTGCCATTATATAAAGTTCAACTTAAAATTACTTAGCAGGGAATAGTTTCTGATTAATTATTTTAAATAAATACAGAAATGTAATTCATTTACGAAAATTTATTTAAAGTATGGACATTTTGTTTCCCACCAGGAAATTAAGAAAGTAAAAATAGCAAATGAGTGAAAGTGATGGCAGTTGATGTCTTCAATAATTGTTCCTTTAAATAAATTTACAAGTACAACATTTTAAGTTATTTGGAAATGTTTAAGAATTAGTATCTTAAACTGGTGTCATTGTGGTTTTTGAAGAGATTCTAAATATTTTTCCTTTTGTGAAATATATTCTTCTATGTTTGATAATGTTTTGCATTAGCTCCCTCCACAAGCTAATACCTACATGGACTTGATGCATTATTTAGTGAAGACAGTAATCCCCTTGCTCCCGAGGGCTTCTTCTAAACAGAAAAAATGTCAGTTGGATTACAAAAATTTCAATAAATGTTAATATTAAATAGAATTTCTATAGTATAGACAATTTTTCAAAGTGCTTTAATACAAATTTTCAGATATTTGGCTTTCTTTTCTCCCTCTAGCTTTTCTTTTATGCTTCATTATTTTTCTCACCTCCTTTTAAAATATTCCCTCACTGTCTCCCAAAATTATCTTTAGTCTCTAACTAAAAAAAACCCCCAAAACTAGCTACTATTTAACTTAATCATTTTACTATTTAGCCTTCTAATAAAGGGAGAATCCCTTCGTGGTCTAAATTATTTTAGAGGTGTCACAGACAAAAACGAAACCCAGTATTTGGGAATTGTAAAGGATGTAAGGGATTTTATAATTCAATTCCCATATTTTGTTAGATGAAGAAACTGAAGATCAGAGATTGAATGACCACTAGTTATTAGCAGAACTAATGTGAGAAGCCAGTGGTGACACCTACCACACTGCCCTGCCACATCCAACATTTACTAATTAAAAAATAATTAGCATCCATCTACACCTACGTTGAATGTAAACTAACATGCCATTTAATGGTGATGATCAAATCCCCCTTCTCTTTTTATTTCTGCTAAAATATTCTGCTCACTCATGGTGAGATCAGTGAGAAAAACTAAAATAGGCTAAGGAAGAGTTGTAAAATAGTTGTCCAGCTAGGTAGGCGACCACTGGAGTGCTGAATAAAATTTAGAAATTGTGAGAATATAGAATTTCTTAGTGCAAGTAGTGATAAGAGAGTCTTCATGACTTCTTTCTATAAGGACTCTTCTTTATATGCATTGGAGTGGGAGTGAAAGATGATTTGGTAGTTGAATGTGGGACCATGTTTAGTAGCACATTATCTTACTTCTTTCTTAGTTTCTCACTAGTTCATCCTCGGCATTCACATTCTTTCAGTGCATTAAAAAATATCTTTGCTGGATTTCATCAATTCCAATCACTGTTCTTTTAGTATTCTAGCTCCTGTCCAGATTGCTACACACTGAACCTCTTAGCAAGATTTTAATTTCCCATATCCACATATGAGAGCTTTCATCTCATGCCTTCTCTGGTACTTTTTCATTTGGCATTATGAAGAGTGTATTTGTTAATGGCAGAGAAGACTTTCTTTTAAATTTTAAAAAGACTAAGCAGTCTAGGTATATTCTAGCTTTTAGCTAACATACAAGGGATGTCTACTTTTGCCTTAATGATAAATTCCACCTAAGACGTGGATTGGACAGAGAATGTGAAATATATGTCCCATAATGTGATTGCTAAATTTCTTTCTGCTATATTTCATACTATTGCTTTGTTTTGCTTTGACTGTCTTTCAAAATTAAGCCATTATGCCATATGGTTTGGAATATAATATTATATTGATGTTAGGTAATAATCCCTATTTAAAAAGTCCCTCTATTAATATAATTTCCAGGATACTTCTTAATTAAGTTGTAGATTAATACAACATTTGGGAGAATATGAGCTCTATCTAATCCTAGATTTTAATATTATCAGATATGACTAATTTTTTTTTATCATTGGTCAGTGTTATCCTACAAGAAGTTTTTCTCTCCATAACTAACAGTTTTAACTGCTAGATTTTACTCTGGGCTACATGAACCTGAATACTAGCATAGCCACTAAGAATCCGACTGCATTAGGGAAATTAACCTTACGCTGAGTGTCACCAGATCCAGCTGGGCGTGTGCTTTGCTCGAATCCTCTCAGCTGAGGGGTAGGTAGGGGCTAAACTCCAACCTGCAATTGCAGAAATATTTTTATAGTTTGCAGAAAAGCACCGTATTAGCTTATATAGCTTTAGAAACGGGCCTGCTTACACATCTTCAGAAAATGAGAACTAAAACTTCAAAATGGTTCCTGATATCTGCAAATTGAGAACTTGGGAAAAAAATACTTTAGATTTTCATCCTACATTCCCAAGAGAGCAAAAGAGATTGCATGTTTATCTTGTTGATTTAATTTTTCAACCCAGACAATAGATAGCAAGACACATGGACCCTAATTTTTATATCTCCATTGAGTTTTTAATTCCACGCCCAAACCTATTCTCTGACTTTGCCTTTAAAAAGGCACTTACATGCCTAAATTCTATCTAACTAATGCAGGATTAGAGTGATATTTACCAGTACCTCCATTTCCTCCAGTAGGCTAAATACAAGTAGTTAAATATTTTTAAAAATCCAGCTCTTTTTTCTCTTTATATAAAGTAAGGTTATTTTAGCCAAAATACTAAATTCTAGTTCATTTCCACAATGACTAGTGTTAAGCTTTTGTACTCTTCTGATCCTAGACTGGAGAAAATTATTCAAACTTAATCTGTGTTTCAGATTTTAAAATATCCTAAAAACAGAAAATCAGATTCAGATCTCAAAAAAAGTAATTTTGGATTGACTTTCAAAGTACTAATACTAATTATACTTTTCTTTTGGTAGTGTGACTTTTCTTATACCTAAGAACATATTACAAATGTCAAAACCATTGCATTTTGACATTGCAAAACATGCCTTGAACTCTTGAACTACTGTGAAAAGAATCACTGTTGTAAAGACATTGTAAGCTAGCTGAAATTCTTAAGAATGTAAAAAGATATTACCTTTCAACAGACAGGCACAAATGAATGTATATAAGAAATATGAAGAAATAAATTAGGTTTTAAAATGACAAATAGGCAATAAATTGTATAAAATATGTAGATGGAAAGTTTAGTAGTTGCAATTTAATCATTGATGCTGAAGAGAATTCCAAATTCCAAAGAGAAATGAATGATATTCAGAGGTTTCATTAATTTCTAGCCTGTGGAAATATGCATTTTATAGTAATATATGTATACTTATTTTGTTTAAAAATAACAGTATTTTAGAATTTAGTATGAACTCAGTGATAGCCTTCATACCAAATGTTTAACTTTACCAAAAGCAAGTCATAAAAGTATTTATTTTAAAGCTTTTAAAAATATTATTGCATAACTTTCAGTTGCCTCCAGATGTAAATAGGTATCTGCCTAAATGTTATATTTTTATGTATGCATTTTCCAAAAATGTATTGTTTTGTAAAGTGGCAAAGATAATAAATTAAGCACTCCTTGAACTTGTTTCTGTGAAGCATATAGAGCTCTATTTTAAATAAAAAGAAAAAGTGTCATATTCCAGTTTCTATACAATTATGTTCTATTATTTTAAAATCATATTTATATTTGCATGCAGTATATGGAGGGGGTTTTGGAAATTTAAATGCTGGCTCCATGGGCACTGGAATTTTCCTTCCTTCCTTCCCGGAAGAGACACTTGCTTCTTCAACAGCTATTTCTCTACATGAGACTTAGGACAATAGCCTTTGTTTTTCCTTTTTCCTGTAGAG
The DNA here is from genome assembly GCF_949987535.1 of Balaenoptera acutorostrata. Lineage (NCBI taxonomy): Eukaryota > Metazoa > Chordata > Mammalia > Artiodactyla > Balaenopteridae > Balaenoptera > Balaenoptera acutorostrata. The sequence continues at coordinate 19,583,052 of NC_080071.1, read as the reverse complement.
TAACAGGAAAAATATTTGAGCTGGGTTGGCCTGCTTTCAAGCCTAAAGTAGCTTCCTTCACACTTAAAATAAAAGCCTAACACTCACGAGGTCTACAAGCACCTTGGGGATATGGACCCTGACAACCTCTCTGCCCTTATTTCCGGCATCCCATTATCTCCAGCCCCAGCTGTTCTGGAGACACCTGCTTCTTGCTGTTCCTTGAACTTGCCCTACACATACCTGTCCAAGGGATTTGCTCTATTTCCTCTGCCTGTTCCTTCTCTAGACATTTGTATGGCTTAAGTTTCTGTTCGAAAACCATCACACCAAACAGACCTTTCTTGCCACCCTTTCTAGAGCAGCACCCTTGTCATTCCATCCACTCCGTCTGTTTTATTTTTCTTTATGGCATTCTGCATTAGCTGGCATTATATTATATCATGTGTCTTGTAGTATGTAGAATCATGGTGACTAAATCCTTGAGCACTAGAATTAGGGGTAATTTCAGTTAAGTTTGAAGATGTAGTTTTAAAACATTAAGACTAATATATTGCTTTGCACAGTGAGTAATACTGTATGGAATGCATTAACTACCCCCCTCCCCCCAGAAATGTCTGTAATAAAACCCTATCAAGAATAGTTTAGCCAAATTCATAGTGGCTGTTCCAGACTGACATTATGAGAAAATTAGGTTGTTTGGTTTATACTTCCAACCCTACAAAGATTTTTCTAGGACTTAGCATAAGAGAAGCAGAACCCTGCATTGGTTTTATTTTTGGTGTGGGTTCTGAAGTTCTTTTGCTTCTTCATTTTTTTTCCATTTGGGGGGCAGTTTTGTTGATGTGTCCTCATTATCTTGCATTAAGTGGGTACTAGCCAGATTTACAAGCCAAATATTCATGCTCAACAATCATTAAATCAGGTTCTCATCTGGCTTCATCATTAGCTTCTTCTTGGAGTTGAGGAGAAAGGCAAAATATATTTATTTTACATCAACCTAGATTGTGAAACCTATGCAATAAATAAAACAAGTGGTTTAGTTTCAGCAGCATTAGTGTTAGTATTTTATCCTCAGCTCTAATTTTGTAATAACTTTTTAGCATTTGATTTTTTAGCACTAATGTGTGCAAAAGTTGAACATTCACGCTGATGAAATGATTCACCTAATGAGTGAACTTAACAATTGACGAGTTACCTTTCTTCCCTTAGGATGGATTCCTGGAGATCAGGGAATTACTAAATCCAGGCTGTTTTATGGGATGTTCTAGAAGAGATTTATGACTTTTATGACTTTTAGAGGAAATAAATGTATGTTCAGTTAAGGAGGGTTATGAAAACTTCAATTTGAATAGTTTCTTTAAAATTATTTAATAAGAAACATTTTTCTATAGTTTTTTTAATGCTATATCTAACAATGTTATAATTAAAATCGCTTCTATAATTAAAATAAGTTAAAATTATTTTCCTCTCATATATTAGTCAACAAATCTTTATCAAATATTGCTGCTGCATAGTATCATAAGAGTCATTGTAGGTGGTGCTAAGAAACCAGTAATCTCCTGCACTTAAGAAGATAATCTATTAAGGAAGACAAAGCATGTACACAAATTGCTATCTAGCCTTAGAAGCTAGTAATACAGAGAAGTCATAAGGAAGAAAATTATTAAGGCTGAGTGTGGGTACAGATATCAAATGATAACAAAGACAAAGAAATGAAGTATGAGTTAAGCTGGAAGAGTCAAGAAAACTACTGAGTTGATACTGTAAGATGGGAAAGATCTGTATAAGTGGAATAAACAGAGAAGTCCTTGGTAGGAAAAAATATCTGAAAGTCAGGAATGCTCATGGCAGTGAGTAAACACGGAACTAGAATGGAGGGTCTGATGAGGGTCAATATTTAAACTTGATTCTGCCTTTGAGGGAGACTGAAGGGTTTAAAGCAGCAAAGATAATGTGACGTTGGTATTTAATAAAGGCAGTAAAAGAGTTATCTTCTTAGGAGATTTATCAAAGTAACCTGAAACTCCCACCATTACCTTTCTTCCCTAATTGGTCAATATTTAGAGAGAGCAGACAGGTGAAGAATTTCAAGATAAGCTGTACGGTTGGTGTCATGTAGGTGTCTCTATATGGTACTTTTCCCCTGCTTTTTACTGTGTCTTAAAAGAAAAGCAAATTTTATTCACAAGGAAGAGAAAAATTAAATGAAAAATTATTAAAGATAATTAAAGATTTCATCTTTAGTAATTTAGTTTTATCACAAATATGACCCAGGGTATTTTAAAACACACACACACACACACACACACACATACACACACACACACACACACACACAGAAACAATCATCTTAAAAAGTCTTTCTTGTAATTTTATCTATGCATGAAGAAATTTCCAGGTGCCACTGAACTGTGTGCAGTAAATTTCAAATATAATCAAATTCGGTTTAGAAATACTAATGGTGATTTCATAGAAGAACACTTGCTTCAGCAACTTAGGAAATTACACTTGATTTTCTTTTGAGTGTTACTCAATTGTGCTTGAAATTGTTCATTTGAACTCTTCTAAACAAGAAGCAGGTGGTTAAATGTGGGCGCTGTTTCACATTTACACAAAACATTCCAAACACAATGCACTTTTGCCATTCGAATCTCAACCAGCTCTCTCTTCTCTCTCATAGCCTGTCCTTCCTAGGCCATTTGATTTGACCTCACTACATCCCTGAAGGGAGAATTTGTTCAAAAGTAGTTACCTGCTAGGAAGCATCAGACTATTTTTACAATCTTCCAGCTAAAGCTTTTAATGTGGCAACTGCTGGTTACTGAAGCAGTTTAGGAAAAAAGGAACTGCTGAGTTTGCCTTTTATTTTCAAATGGAGAAACACAAGGTGACACAATCGCATGAGATACAAGTGAACCAGAAACGAGGAAATACAGCCTAGTTTTCTGCACAGAGCAAAAACAAGACTTTCAATTCTATACCGCAATCTGGATCTTTGCTTTTATATAATATGTGAACTAGTTTATAAAATGTGCTTTTCTCTAAGTCAGCTTTTCCTTTATCAGAAATGCATGGGTGATATCATGAACCTCTTACTGAGAATCCATTTGCTGAAGAGTACTTATTAAATAGCCCAAATTTATAATCAGGTAGGAAGATTACATTCACAGAAATTCATAGAAATACATAGACGTAGCTATTTCTTTATTTCTTCTTTCCTTTCTGAAACAAACTTCTGTAGGATATATTCTCTCCCATCTCCCCTCTCCATTCCTCAGTCCACTGTAATAGACCTTTTCTCTCATTGCTCCTCTAAAATATCCTTCTCTATGCTCAGGAATGACCGTATATAGCCTAGTGCAGAAAACACTTTACCCTTTTCTTTCTTAGTCCTTCTAGGATCTTTGACACAGAATGTCCTCTCCCAGAATTATTTTTCCTTATTTTCTGAAATATCATTTTCTTCTGGTTCTCCTCCTACTACCTCTTTTTCTCTTTTTCAGTGTGCTCCACAAAGTTTCTTTTCTCTGTGTATCCCTAAAATGCTAATATTTACCCAGGATTCTGGCTTTGGCTCTTTTCAGCCTAAAAATTCCCTTTTGGTGATCTCATCTGCTCTTTTTCTTTAACAAACCTACACATTTGTTCCAGACTTCTAACATCCAGTCCTAATTTTTAGTTGCTTCCTGATGTATCCACTCTGATGTGCTACAATTACTTGACTCAAATGTCAAAATGTCCTTTTTGTATCTGACTTCGTTTGCTTAGCATAATGTATTTGAGAATCGTTCATGTCGTTAGATGTATCTGCAGCTTGTTCTTTTGTATTGCTGGGTACAATTCTGTTGTATTAACATATCATAATTTGTTTATCCAGTTACCTTTGGGCATTTGTGTTTTCCAGTTTGGAGCTATTATGAATAAGTCTGCTATGAACATTCATGCAAAAGTTTTATTGTGGATATGTATTTTCGTTTCTCTTGGGTAAATACCTAGGAGTGTAATTTCTGGATCAAATGATAAGTGAAAACCATTGTCCAAAGTATTTGTACCGTTTTATACTCTCACTGTCAATGTATGAGGTAATAGTTGCTCCCAACTTTTTCATTTTAGCCTTTCTAGTGACAATGCAGTAGTATCTCCTTGTTGTTTTTTAAAATTTAATTATTTTAGTTATTTATTTTTGGCTGCATTGGGTCTTCGTTGCTGGGCACGGGCTTTCTCTAGTTACGGTGAGCGGGGGCTACTCTTCGTTGCGGTGCGCGGGCTTCTCGTTGCAGTGGCTTCTCTTGTTGCAGAGCATGGGCTCTAGGCGCACGGGCTTCAGTAGTTGTGGCGCACGGGCTTTGTTGTTCTGTGGCATGTGGGATTTTCCCCGGCCAGGGCTTGAACCCGTAACCCCTGCATTGGCAGGCGGATTCTTAACCACTGCACGACCAGGGAAGCCCTCCTTGTTATTTTAAATTGCAATTTTGTGATGGCTAATGATATTTGGCTTCATTTCCTGTGAGTATTGACTCATATATTGGGAGGTATGTTAAAATATTTTGCCCATTTTAAAATCGGTTGTTTGTTTTCTTATTGTTGAGTTGTGAAAGTTCTTTATATAGACTAGATACAAATATTTTGTCAAACTGAACTCATTTTTTTCATGACAAACCTGTGCTCTTGCCTATGATTCTCTTGTTCCACCCAGTAACCAAGTCCTATTGTTTCTAGTTCCTTAGTATGACTATTCCTCCTCTCCATCTTTATGCCGCTACTGTTTTAGCTCATTTCTACTCTTTATGTTTCCTCCTTTTCGGATAACATTAGCAATAGTTCTAAAACATACGTATGATGGCTCTAAATCATAAAAAGTAGAGGGCAAAATCTCATTCTCCTTCTTTCTGATTATCAAATAGGAATAAGCAAGTTCTATATACTTTGACCAACAAATCCTTGGAAAAAAGAACATCTTTCCAGAAGTTGGCAGTATTCCCCCTTTGCAGATGACATGTTATCCTTGCTACTGGAATCAGTCTTCTGAGCCCATATCTAGTTTACTGATAGTTTTGTCCTGAGTTGTCCATACTCCAAATGATTTCTATCCTTTTTAACTTATCATTCAATGTATTGTTTTATGGTCTGGAATATGGTTTATCTTGGTGAGTACTCTGTGTGCACTTGAAAACAATATGAATTCTGTAGTTTTGTGTATAGTGTTCTATAATAGTAAACAAAGACACATTACTTGATAGAGTTTTCAAGTCTTTTTAAACTATCTGATTTCTATTTTCTATCAGTTACTGAAAGAAAGATGTTGAAAACTCCAAATATAATTGTGGATTTGTCGGTTTCTGCTTTCACTCAGTCAGTTTTTGTTTATGTATTTTGAAGCTGGTTTTAGGTGCATTCACATTTAGATTTTATGTCTTCTTGTTAATGGATCCCTTTATTATTATGAGATATCTCTTTTGAAATCTCATAATATTCTTATTCTGAAATATGCTTTGTATGATATTAATATAGCCAATGCAGCTTTCTTGTAGATTGTATTTAAAGTGGATTTCTTGTACACGGCATATAGTTGGGTCTTACATTTTTAGCAAGTCTGATAACCTCTGACTTTACAAAATTGGAGTGTGTAGACCATTTATATTTAATATAATGATCAATATATTTAATTTTAATTTATTACCTTGCTATTTTTTTGTAGTTTTCTCATCTGTTCTTTTATTTTACTTTTTTCCTTCTTATTTTATTTTGAACTAGTTCACTACTTTTACCTTTCTAATTTATTTCCTCTGTAACTTAGCGACATCTTTTTTTTTTTTTAAGGGATCACTGTAGGTTTTACAATATGCAAATTTAATTAATTTATCCTAATCTACCTTCAAATACTGTCATATCAGTTTACATATAATGTAAGAATTTTACAAAATATATTTCCATTTTCTTCCTCCTTTGTGTTTTTATTGTTGTACAATTTACTTCTATATATGTTATAATTTCACAATATATTGACTTAATTTTCACTTTAAATGGTCGGTTATGTTTTAAATAAATTAAAATCCTTAAATGAGCACTATTTTTTCATCATATTTACTATAGCTGATGCTCTTGTTTTCTTTGTGTAGATTTGAGTTTTAATCTGAGGTTATTTTCTTCAGTCAGAAGATTTTCCTTTAACATTACTTATATAGCACCAAATTCTCAGCTTTTGTTAATCTGAAAATACCTTTCATTTCTGAAGAATATTTTCACTGGACATAGAAATCTAAATTGCTTTGTTTTGTTTGTCAGCACTTTAAAGATGTTGTTGTGTTATCTTCTAGTTTGCATTATTTCTGATAAAAAGTCAGTGGTAATTCTTGTCTTCCTCTGTATTATCATCTTTTTTTGCTTTTTTCTTCAAATAGGAGGCTTCAAGTATGTTTATATTAGACAACCTGATATTGTTCCATGGGTAGCTGAGATTCTAATCATCTTTTTTCTGCTGCTTCTTTTCTGTGTTTGATTCATTTCTATTGCTTATGACAAAGTTTATTGTCTCTTTCTTTTGCATTTTCCAATCTGCTTATATACCTTTCTAGTGAAATTTCCATTGCTGATATTATGCTTTTTTCAGCTCTAGAAGTATTGTTTGGATCTTTTATACACCTTTTCTTTTCTCATTATTTTCATGTGTACTTTTATGTGTCCTTGAGCATATTTATAGTAGCTGTTTTAAAATCTTTGTCTTCCTTTGGGTCTATTTCTTTTAACTGCTTTTTCTCTTGTTTATAGATTATATTTTTCTTCCTCTTTGCATGTCTAGTAATTTTTTATTAGAAGCTGAACATTGTAAAGACTACATTTAGTGAGTGTCTGGATTTTATTGTCATCCTTTTAGGAGAGTTGAAGTTTGATTTAGAAGGCATTTAAGGGGCTTGGAGAATAGTTTTATCCTTTCAAATCTTGTTTTCAAGATTGTTTTGTTAATCTAGCTACTTTTGTTAAAGTAGCCTAACTCTAGGGCTAGTTCAACACTATTACAAAGGTGTGACCCTCCTGGGGTTTCAACTGAATGCCCCAGGTTTCAGTAAGCTCTCTATACACTGCCTGGTCAGTACTCAAACATTTCCCAGTCCTGTGTGAGCTCTGGGAATTGTTCAGTTTACAACTTCTCAATAATTGTTCTTTGCCTTTTCTCATTAAGATTCACCTAAGCATGCACTGTACTATATTTGGCAAAAGATTCAAGGGTACCTCTTTGCAGACATTTGAAGCTATTTCTCTGTGAAGCTCCCTCCTGTTCTGCAAATATGAGTTATCTTAGCCTTCTCAAACTCCAAACTCCATCTCCTTAATTTAATGAGCTTGGTTCCTCCTCTCTCCTCACAATCCTCCAGGAAGTGCCTCTAGGAAAAAATCCTGGGCAATGGTGGGGCTGCCTGTTTCATGTGTTTCCCTCATTTTAGCAATTATAATCCTGTGCTTCCTATTGTTGGATGTCTGAAATATATATATATATGTAAATATATTATATATAATATAAAATATGTAATACTCCATGTATAGTTGGCCCTTGAGCAATCAATGTTGGGGTTAGGGGTGCCAACTTTTCATGCAGTTGAAAATCCGCATATAACTTATAATCAGTCCTTCATATTTACGGTTCCTCCCTATCTGCTGTTTGGCATTCAGGGATTCCACCAACCACAGATGGTGTAGTCCTGTAATATTTACTAGTGAAAAAAATCCTCATCTAATGAAGCCACACAGTTCAAACCAGTGTTGTTCAAGGGTCAACTGTATATTACACAAGTATATTTACATATCTATTTCACATATATATTGTGCATATATTTCATTCATTTCAGATTTTTAACTCTTTATGGCAGGGAGGCAATTAGAGCACCAGATGGTCTGTCATGGATGGAAGCAGAAGTATCTACTTTTATTTTTTAAGTTTTTGATGTATGAAATGTGTTTTTCGAATTACTTATCAATAAGCTTATCTATTCTGTGGACTAGGTCTTTTGAAACTGAATCAAATAGAGTAACTACAATAAAATTTTGGACAGGTACAAGTCATTAAGCCGTGTTTATACTAAAGAGGGCAGAAACAGGGAATGAGAGAGAGAGAGAAAGATCACAAGGGCTTCACAATCATTTGTTCATATTGAGGAGTTAGTATAGACAGATGGTGGGAGGTGGCAAATAATTACTTTGAGGTACAGACTACTTGTAAGCAGACAAGCATTTCCAAAATTGTCTCTGCAATGTTCAATTTCATTGTAGAAATAGCTTGAAAATAATATTTTCTAGCATGCTTATGTTACTTGGATCTTTAGTTTTAGATCGCCATGAAATTTGCAGTTTTTACAGAACGCTAGAACAAAACCATTGATTATTATTCTAAATGAATGTAGGTAATTATATATACTTTTGACACTTCCATCTTATTTCTGACAGTTACAAGTTTTTCTTCTCTGGAATTGGGGGTTGGAGTGGCAAGTGCCTGACATCCTTCCTAATATAACACTTATATTCCTCTTTCTTACTACCACTTTTTCTTCTTTTCCTTTCTGATTATGTGTATTTTTCCATTTCCTACTCTAGTTACTCAAGAAGCATTAGATAATAGGAATTATAGTGGTGAGGACTGGTTTGGAAGGGGAAAAGAATTTTGCTTCATTACTTCCTCCTTCACATGGCTTGGTCACCTTTGAATCATGACCCATGTGAATCTAACTTAATGTCTTTTGAGGCTAGATTCATGAAACCAGAGCTTGTTATCAAAATTTGAGAACAAACAACTCTAGGGGCAGGTTGACACAGTCTCCAGTGACTTTCAGTACTATCATAATGTACGTTCTTTGATGCCCACTCTAAAGAAATAGTAATGCTGAATTACTGCAAATTGATTCTGGTTTCAGTTGAGAGAGCTTATTTAACACATAAAGAGACAATATGTGTTTGCTTAAGACTATATAATACATATCATTTAGATTAAACAAATGATAGGAAATTTAACTTTTTTGTACCAATGCTCCTTTTTCCTTCTGTTAATTTCTCTGAATGAAACACGCGTAAAACTGACTTCAGCATTACAGGAAATAGGTCACTTTTCCAAAAACGCAATTTTAAAATATTGTACTCTATAATACAGATCATACCAATAGTTCTTAATTGTATTTGTTTCTGGTCAATGATATTTTAAGAATGTGATGTGTTCTCCCCATATAAAAATTTTTACACACACAAACACTCACAAGATTGTGCATTCAATCCAAGGTGTCTTTAAAGACCATGAATATATCCCATGTTAAGGCAATATTCTGGATGAAGGTAGAAGAGAAACGTATGTTTTGCTTGAGACAGAGAACTGATATGTGTTGAACATTTACTTTTTTTTTTTAAATTTTATTTATTTATTTATGGCTGTGTTGGGTCTTCGTTTCTGTGCGAGGGCTTTCTCTAGTTGCGGCAAGTGGGGACTACTCTTCATTGCGGTGCGCGGGCCTCTCACTGTCGTGGCCTCTCCCGTTGCGGAGCACAGGCTTCAGACGCGCAGGCTCAGCAATTGTGGCTCACGGGCCTAGTTGCTCCGCGGCATGTGGGATCTTCCCAGGCCAGGGCTCGAACCCGTGTCCCCTGCATTGGCAGGCAGATTCTCAACCACTGCGCCACCAGGGAAGCCCCATTTACTTTTTTAATGTAAATTATTTCATTTATCTCCTTTGAGGCAGACTGTATTTTCCGAAAATGGCAATAATTTTTTTTGGTCTCACGTACCCTTCCAGAACATTGCTACTGTCCCTTCTATGGAAGCTATTTCTCTTCCACTTGAACTTATGGGGCCTGTGTGACTGTCTCAATGAAAAGAATGCAGCAGAAGTGACATCCATGACATCCATCCGTGTCACACAAGGTAATACATCTTCTTATTGGCTCACTACTTCTCTAAAAACGTTCACTCTTGCAATCCAACCACCTTGTTGTAATGAAGCTCAGGACACATGGAAAGATTACATGTAGGTGTTCTGGCTAATAGCCCCAGTAAAGATTTAAGCCAACAGTCAATATCAACCAGCAGGCATGTGAGTTAACAAGCCTTCAGGTGATTCCAGGCCCCAGCCTACAAATCATTTGCAAGATTTTAGTCTACCAGCTGACGTCCCAAACATCATGGAGCAGAGATAAAATGTGAATTCAGTCATCAGCCTTTAAGCTGCCCCTGCTAAGGCTGAGTTGAGCAGAGATGAGCAATCCCCACAGAGTTTTTCTCCACTTGCAGATTCCTGTGCAAAGTAAATGTCATTCTTTTAGGTCATTGAGTTTTAGGGTGGTTTTACAGGCAGGAGTAAACAGTTGGAACACATTTGGGTTTCAGGAAGTAACATACAGCCAAAACTAAAGCAAATATATGTGGAAATAGCTTTTGGACTAGGACTCAGGCAGAAATGAGAAGCATCTTTAAGACAGTGTTAGTGCAATCTTAAAGGGGTCAAGGAAATCAGTAGAGGAAGCCTCATGGATCTTAAAATAGCTTTCAGTGAAGACTTAAAGGAAGAGGAAAATGCTGGAAGCTGGAGGAAAAGATACTCTTGTTATGTAGTGAAAGAAAGTTTAGCAACAATGTCTCCTGCAATGAGGTGGAAAATAAGAAATATACCTATCTTCTAGCTAAGAAGAATTGCCGAAAGAGGGTTGAATGTACTTTGCCTCTTGTCTGCTTCTAGCTGCCTGTAGTAAAATGCAAGGAAGAAAGATGAGCTAAAGAAAGAACTGTTATATATAAAGTCTCTAGGACTTGCTGGGTTGGAAAAGAAAACTGTTTCTCATTCCCAGCCTCTCCAGATGGCAAATGATACTAAAATTAAGATGTGGCTTCTGAGCAGAGATCAAATCCAGGGTGCTGTCAGGAAAATGTGGTCTAAATATAAAACCTTTTGTTAAAGCCTCATAAAGGTTTTAGATAGTGCCTTACAGACCATTTCAAACAGACAAAAGGCCCTCTAGGGATCTTAGTAGGTGCCTCACAGATTCATTCTATACAAACAATAAGCTTTTTAAGAATCTTAAAGGAGGTGGCCTTAAAGAGAGCTCAAGTGAGAAAAAGGCTTATCCCAGTGAGATTTGGACATATTTCTATTCTCTAATGGGGTGGATTATAAACTGATTCATAAGAAACCCACAAAGTGTTTAAAGGAATTTTATCTCCTTGTACTGAAAATGATAGAGATAGTACAACATAAAAAGATATATTTGGACCCCTCAAAATCTATGGACAGTAAGCAGATTGAAAAACCACTCAACTGCAAAGGTAACCTATATTGTAGGGAATAGAAAAATGAGTCAGTGTTTGGAAAGAGCCCAAAAAGCAGAGCAAAAAGTCATGGAGAATTCCTGGTAGTAGGACTGAGCACTAATCAGGGAACTGGTAACATGTACCTGGCTGTATTTCAGAATTGTTACGAACCAGTGACTGCTGTGTTTCATCTATTTTACCTTTTTTGACTATGAGTACATTTAATGGTTTTCCTCTGTCTAACACATCATTGCATCTCAGGTGTATGTGGAGTTGATGAATCATGTCTTTAATTCACAGATCTGCAGATCAAGAGGAATGGCACTCAAGGTGCTTAACCCAAGGAACCACACCCAAAAAACTTGATCAAACTTAGATGACAAGATCCTAAACCTCAAGTCTAAGCTTGATGAGCTTGGGAGAGAGGTCTTGGGGAAGAAAGTGAGTGTATTTTGCTTGTGGAAGAGATGTGAATTGGTATGGCCTGAAAGTTAATCATGGTATATTTTAGTTTTCAAGAGCAGCCTCTACTCTACTTTTGGCCCCAAGTGATCTTCCAGAACATTGCCACTCCCCCACTAATGGACTACATATCCCATTCCCTAAAACCTGGCAGACCTTGGTGGCTACCTCAAAGAATAGATTGCTATAAAAAGTGATGCTGTTTGGCTTCTGAGGCTAGAGCACAAAAAGAAATAGAGCTTCCACCTAACAGCTCTTTCTCTTGGAATGCTTATCTTTGGAACCCCATGTTGTGAGGAAGCCCAAGCTACCGGGAGATGTAGATGTTCTGACTGACTGCACCAGCTAAAGGGTCAGACCACAGCCAGAATCAATTGCCAGACTTGTGAGTAACTAAGCCTTTTCATGATTCTAGCCCTAGCCTTCAAGCTGCCCCAGCTGATACTAAGTAGAGCAGAGATGAGCTATCCCTACCAGACTCTGATCATATCACAGAATTATTAACAGAATAAATATCATTTTTAAGCCACTAAATTGTGAGGTGGTGTGTTATGCAGCAATAGATAACTCAAATAACCACCAAGAATACTGTAAACTAGGTATGATCATCAATTTTTACAGACAAGGAAATACGCTGACAGCCACATAGCACATAAGTGGAAGAGCTGAGTTGTGGATCTCAGGGTGCCTAAATCCACAGTTGGAGTTCCTTCCACTCTTTGAAACCCTCTGTAAAAGGGCATAGGTTGACCAGAAAGACATTGAGTGGAACTAGATTGAGCTCTAGACTGAGAAGATTGAGCCCAGCAGAAGGAAGATGAGATTTGTAGCCTGCTAAATGTAGAGGCCTTCCTTGAAGACAAGATACATTTTGCTGTCAAAAAATTTATAGTCAAATTCTGTTCTTACATTTATGAGTTTTTGTGTGACCGCAAACATGCTATATAACTTCCCTGTGTGCAAGTTTCCTCAATCAGGAAACGATGATATAATGTCTGTCTTGTAAAATTGTTGTAAGAATTATAATTTTTTGTATGAAAATAAGAGAAACTATTATTATTAGTCTGACTATCTTACTGTAGTCATCTGAAAGTCCTGGGGGAATATGAGTGTCCTACATCCACTGCTCTTTGACCTTTGATCAAAATGTCAACACTGAACCTGGCCATTGTTCCTTTCTCTTTGGAAACACTGCCATCTCTTTCCCTAGTTTCAGATACTCACTGCCCTCTGGGGCTCTAGCTATCAGAAATCTGCCACTTCCCCTAATCCTCAGAAAGTTTCTTCATATCTCCTTCCCCTACCACAAACTTTTCTGCCTTGAATTTTAGCTAAAATAGATTATTTATTTAATGACATTCAGGTGCAAGTGAGGCTTAACCCTGTAAGACCTTTGCACTTTAAAAGAACAGCTCATTAACTACTATGAGTCTCTACTTGGTAGAATTAGTGGGAGAGGCAATTTTTGTTCCCAGAGTTCTTGGCCTACTCTCTCTTTCCTCCCACAATAAGCAAAAAATATTCCTGAAAGTTACTTTGTAACCTCTCTGCACTCCTTTTGTAAAACACTCTATATCCCAACAGGGCCCAATAGAAATGAATTTGTTGCCAACAGGGCCCAATAGAAATAAATTTGTTGCCTGAGGAGAGAATCGAGGTTGGCAGTAAGAACACAAATGAACTCTATTTTAAAGTTACAATTTCTTTACTACCTTTCACTCTCCTCACATAGTGGATGGAGTTGGTTGGGGGAGAAGGCTACCATTTATTGACCGCCTTGAAGTACTTGATGTAGCTCTCATTGTATTCCATTGTTTGCTTGGGTATTTACTGTCTGGATTAGCCAAACCTTATTTTCTTAAAAATATGTTCATTATTAGTGATTATTTGAATCCTATGGGGGGGGCAGGAGAAAGGGATATTTATGTTGTTCCTATGCCTCTGGAAAGGTGAGTTCACTCCATTTTGTTTGATACTGAGAACAAAGCACTACTCTATGCGATGCTGTAGAGGCTCATGAGGTAGACATTACAGAGAACAAAGTGTATAACTAGAAGGTCTTTGGAACAGGCATTTGGTTCATTCTTTAGGAAATATGCAAGAGAGGTTTTTACAGTTCAGGCCAATGAGCGAGATGAAGAAAGAGAATAAGAGTAGATAGAGCTTGTGTTGTATCATACATATTTTTATCAATTCATACCCTCCCCAATATACATAAAATAAAACTTATAATTCATTATAATTTAATAAAGATATAAAAAAAATTGTCCTAAACAGTATTGAACAGCCCCCATCCAAATCTCTAGCTTCATTTCTAGTCAATGTAAAGTTGTCCACTTCATTACATTCCCTTTGGATTTATTACTTTGAGGTTTCATTTTGTTCAAGTGCTCTGTCTTATAATAATTAAACCCACAATTTTATTATGGTAACCTTCCACTTTCTTTAGCATCAGTCTTGTTCCCTTTGATCATGGATTCCTCTGTCCAGGGCTCTTTTGCTCCATTAATGCCACTATATGGTGCTGGTACCTCTTCTAGTCTCAAAGGCTGGCTGTGTACCAGACTTTCCTGAGGAGTTTTGAAAATTATAGATTTCTAAGGCCCATCCAGAGCTACTGCATCATAATGCTTTTCATATCTGTTCCTTCATTTTCATTCTCATTACCACCCAAGTCCAAATCTTCATTTGCTGGGTTGTTGCAATTATTTATTAATTGTTGCCTCCAACTAGTCTCTTGTCTCCCCAAGAATGCCTTTGCCAGATTAATCTTCCTAAAATAGTGCATCACACATATTGTCCCAATGTTCAATAATTGTTAATGTATCCCTCAGGAATATAATCAATTATCTTTAGGGTGGCATTGAAAACTTCTACAATTTAGCTTCTACATACCTTTTCAACGTACTTCAGTCCTTATCTGACTTGACTTCCCACCAGTACATGTCTGATGAATCTTTCTGTCTTAGTTTAGACTCCTATAACAAAATACTATAGAGTGAATAGCTTCTTAAAAAACAAATATGTATTTTTCACAGTTCTGGATGCTGGGGAGTCTAATATCAAGGTGCTGGCAGATTCAGTGTCTGGCGAGATCACTCTTCCTGGTTTGTAGATGGCTGCCTTCTTGCTGTATCCTCACATGGCAGAGAAGGGAGCTCTGGTTTACCCTCCTCTTCTTATAATGGTGCTGATCCCATCATTGGAGCTCTACTCTCATGACCTTATCTAAACCCTCCCAAAGACCCCACCTCCTAAGACCATCACATTGGGTGTTAGGGCTTCAACATATGAATTTTGGGAACATAAAAAGATTCAGTCCAGGAATTCCCTGGTGGTCCAGTGGTTAGGACTCAGTGCTTTCACTGTCATGGCCCTAGGTTTGATTCTTGGTCAGGGAACTAAGACCTTGCAAGTCACGTGGCATGGCCAAAAAACATTCAGTCCATAACACCTTCCTTCTTACTAAAAGACTTTCTTCCTATGATTTCTTTCATATCATAAATTCTTTCTTAAATTTTATGTTGAAATAATTTCAGACTTTCAGAAAAGTTGCTAGTATAAACACTTCCTTATTACCCTTCACTCAGATTCTCCGTGTTAACATTTTACTATATTTGCTATAACATTTTCTCTCTCTTTCATCCATATATATATAGCAGACATGATGCTTCTTTACCTCTACCTGCTTCAGTATGTATCTCCTAAACACAAAGACATTCTCTTAGATAACCACAGTAGTATAATGATCAAAATAGGAAATTAACATTGATACAATATTATTATCTGATCTACAGAAAATGTGGATTAAGCAAGGCACAAATGAAAGAACATATTTTCAAAATATATGGATATGAAAAAGCCTTACATTGAGAATAAAAAAAGAACTCTTATAATTCAATTATAAAAAGATAAATGCTCCCTTCCCCACTGGGACAAAGACTGGGATACCTCCCAAAATACTGACAAATGGTCAAAAAGCACATGAGCAGGTGCTCAGTATTAGAAATGCAAGTTAAAACCACAATGCGATACTACCACACACTGAGTAAAATGCCTAAAAACATAAAGACAATAGAAACCCCCAAATGTTGTGAAAACATGGAGCAACTGGAGCCATCATGCATTACTTATGGATATAAAATTATTCAATCACTTTGAAAAACTGGCAATTTCTTATAAAGGTAAATATAGGTTTTCCTTACGACTCAGCACTTCCACTCCTCTTTAATTATCTAAGAAAAATGAAAACATATACCCACAAAAATATTGTAGAGGAATACTCATAATATCTTTATGTATAAAAACCAATAACTAGAAACCACTTAAATGTCTATGTCTAGAAGAAGAGATCATTAATAGTATATTTATACAATGGAATAACATTCACAGTAAAAGGAGACATACCACAGATAAAACTATGTGATGAATCTCATAGATGTGATGTTGAGAGCAAAAAGCAAGAATAAAAACTATATAATTTAATTTACAGAAGTTCAAAATATATGGTGACAGAAATCAGAACAGTGCTTGTTGTGGCAGAGAGTGTACCGACTGGAAAGGGTCATGAGAAAACGTTCTGATGTGATGGAAATGTTCTATGTTTTAATTCGAATGTGGGATTTTTAGGTGTATACATTTGTCAAAGTTGATTGGCTCATGTACATTTCACTGTGTCATTTATTTATTTATTTATTTTTTTAACATCTTTATTGAAGTATAATTGCCTTACAATGGTGTGTTAGCTTCTGCTTTATAACAAAGTGAATCAGTTATACACATACAATATGTTCCCATATCTCTTCCCTCTTGCATCTCCCTCCCTCCCACCCTCCCCATCCCACCCCTCTAGGTGGTCACAAAGCACCGAGCTGATTTCCCTGTGCTATGTGGCTGCTTCCCACTAGCTATGTATTTTACATTTGGTAGTGTATATATGTCCATGACACTCTCTTACCCTGTCACATCTCACCCCACCCCCTCCCCACTCACCCCACCCCTTCCCCTCTCACCCCACCCCCTCCCCGATATTTTAATAATAAATGTAAAACAAAAGTTGTGAGTGGGGTGCAGTCGAACTACAGGGATATGTTGGAACACAGGTCTACTAGCAGTGGAGCTGCTAACATCTCTAGATGGAAGGCCTGGGTGAAGGCAGAGATTTCCAAAATTCAGAAGAAGCGTGAATTCCCTACAACAGGCCGGTGAACTGACTTCAGTTAGGGACATGGACAAACTTTGGTGAATTGCAGGGATGGAACCAGTGAAATAAATAATCAGAACTCTATTATCCTCTATCCCTTCTATTTCCTGCTAGGACTTTCCACTGGTTGTACATTTGAAAGCAGAGGGCATGAGAACACTGTAGATACAGTACTTGCAGGTCAGCTTCCCAAGAGATCGAGTGGGGAGGAGAAGGAAAGAGATTAGATCTTAAGGGAAAAACAGAAGATACCTGGCATATGCCTTATTTTTACACAACTTCAAAGGGCATCATTTAATTATCATAATGGTGGCTTGGCCAAGAGACTCTACAGATTGAGAGAGATCTGAGTGAGTTGAGAGTATATGAAAGAGAGTAATTGCAATAATTGATTCTGGAATTTAATCTTTTTAGTAATGAAAGTGAGCATATGATGGGATAAGGGACAGTGCAACCATGATAGACTCAATGGAATACAGGACCACGTAGGGTAAAACAATTATTGGAGTTGTAGTACTAGGAGGAGTTTTTGCTAATGAGACTATGGAGGGATTTCAGTTAATAGTAGTGAAAGGTCAGGTATATGTCTATGGGAATCTGTGGCTAAGGTAACGGAACACAAAATGATTGAAGGAGAGGAAATCAAGGAACTAAGCAACCAGGAAAATGGAAGGATTTTCTGCACATATATTGAAATAATCAAGAATTATCACAGGATGGAGAAAACAACAGAGAAGTAAGAGCTAAAAGTTTAAAAAGAATGATGAGGAGGGCCATAGATGATTGCAGTAAGGAGGAGAAGTGGGTGGTATAGTCTGTTAGCTTGAGTCATCCTCAATGCTTTTCTCTCAGCCCCCAGAGTCAACCAGTCATTAAATCCTGTCAGTCTATTGCTTTTCTCAATATTAGCACCACTCCAGTCACCCACTGGGTTTTAAAAAAAATCATTTCTCCCTGTTTCAAAGCATTAGTTTTCTAAATGGGTTTCCACTAGCTACTTTTGCCAGTCTGTTTTCTTTGCTGCAATCAGTGAACTTTTCTTAGTAAATATTGTCATGTCATGCAAGTCCCCCCTATCTTCCTCTAATCCAGCACTTATATTTTTTTCAGTGGGACTCCACTGCTTTTAAGATTAGGAGCAAATTCTTTCAGGCTTCTAATGAGCCCAGATGATCTGGCTTCAGGTCTATTTGTCTAGTCTTATCTAGCAACATATTCCCCCATCATCTCTCTGTGCACCAGTCACACTAGCCTTCCTGTTCTATCCTCCCGCAGGGTCTTTGCATATATATGCATCTTGCTTTGCCTGGGGTGTGTCCTCCTTCACCTCCCTGTGTTTCACCAGGTTAATTAGCAGTCTTCAGTTAAAGCTCTGTTCAAATATCACCTACTTACGGAAACCATTTCAACATCTCCCAGACTGAGTCTGTAGCTACACCCTTTATATAAGGAACAGTATGAGTGCTTCTTAAGGGAGACATTCAAAGGAGTATCTCATATGGGAGACATTTAAAATTTATGTTGGCTTCTCCTTTGTTAGGGTTGTACTCAGCTAGTTGCCGAGATAGAAGGAACCGATTGATATGAAAAAGAGAATATCCTTAAAGGAGTCACAAATGAAGTCTGGTTTAATGACATGGTTTCGGCATACGAGTCTAATGGAGAACTGGTTTGGGCAAGTGTGTAACTTTTGCTGGAAGCTCCCTCAAATGCAGCCTTTGTAGCTTAGGGATTTTGATTCCACTTTGAAGAATGAAAACGGATTTTGAGCTGCAGTTTGTTCAATGTGAAATGGGTTCCATTGGATCTAAACCAGCAGGGACACTGCAGTGTAGGAAAAGCCTGGTGCCTCCAAGTAACAGATGGGCCTTGAATAGCGACACTCTGTGGTAGCAAAAAGCAGCAACAGTAGTGGGCCTGTTTAGTGGTCTTCAATTCTTGATTGTCATTAGAATCATTAGGAAGCTTTGAAAAGATACCAAGAGTGGTGATGTTTGAACAAATCTATAAATTTACTTTAAAAACTATTTAATGGTGCACTTAGAGTATGTGGATTTATAGTGTAAATTATGCCTTGATAAAGTGGTAGAAAGTATTAAAAAAATGATACTGCTGCTTGGCTGCACTCTTCAATTATACAAGAACCTCTGGGGGTAGGGCTTGGACATTAACAGGTATTAAAACTTCCCAGGAAAATTTAGCAATCTTTAACAAAGGTACATATGCTTTTACTTTTTGATTCAGTTCTGTTTCTAGGAATTTATTTTGGAGACCTATCTCTAGCAATACAACGCACGATATTATTCATTTGAGCATTGTGTGTAAAGGCAAAATATGGGAAACCATCTAAATGTACTATGATACATCCACACAATAGAGAACATTATGCAGCTATAAAAAAAGAATGAGGAATACCACTTCAAACCCCCATGTAGTGATATCCAGGATATGCTTTCATATGAAAAAAAGCAAAGTGCCAAAATATATCTATAGTATGATACCCTTCAAGTAAAAATGAAGGAGACAGAAGAAATTATACATATATCTGCTCATTTGTGCAAAAAGGAATATGGCAAGGATAAATTAAAAACTTTAATGTGATTGGTTACCTACAGAGGTGACTGGGAATGGAGCAGGAAGAATGCGGGAGAGGGAATGAGTAGAAGGGATGAGAGGGGACACTTCTGTAAACACACCTTCTTGTACAGTTCTGACTTTGAGAACCAAGTTGTGGTTCACATATTAAAAAACAGATAATTAATATTAACCAGGATGTGTGGGAATCCAAACAGAATACAAATGATTACTAGTAAATGTACTAGAAATGAATACCACAACCATAACAAATGGGATAAAAAAGAAAATAACAAACCTAAGTAATATTGAAAAACAGTATTTTGAATATATTCTACAAGGCCAAAGTCAAAAGTGCTACACACAAATATTGTACTCTTTTTAGTAAATTTGTTTTTCACAGAGGTATATATATTAGTAATTCTGAAAGTGAGTAAATAAGTAAATAAATTTTGTAGAATGAGAGCCGAATTATCACTGTCAGAGAAAGGGATTACAACTGAGGAAAGGGAGAAGACTAGAGTGAACCTCAGGTATTAGCATTGTAGGTATCAGTTTCACTACTAGTTATATATATATACATAATATATTATGTAATATAGATATATTTATTTATAATAATTTTCTATAATAATTATGTGTATATAGTATATATGGGGGAGAGAGAGAGAGAGGAAAAGGGAGATATAAAAATAGATACAGATGTACATGTAATTGTATATGTATACATGTATATATTTCCTTGCTCTGTTCACTTAGAAAACCTAGAAGCAATGACACCCCAGCAGTAATGAGTATACCTAGTACCCAGAACTTGGTTTTTAAGTGCCATTTTTCAATAAAATGACTGAATCCAGGGCTGGGTGCAGAAAGCATAAGGTAATCCTTGATCATCTTGTGGTACCAGAAAGTAAGTGTTCAATAAATGATGGGAGCATATTGAAAAGCTTGGACACCAACCTGAAGTAGCTCAGTTGCCAAAGCTGGGATAATTTGGGTAACAAAATAAATAATGATAATATTGGACTATAACACACTGAATAAAATAAATATCTGTGCATCTGTACTGATTAATACAGATGATTGACTACATAAATAAATACAGCAGAAAAGACTGCTCTTCATTGCAGTAAAATCCCAATCAGTAAATGTAGAAGGAATGGTGGAAATATAAAATCACCATTTTGCAAATGCCCAGTAATAGTTGTCATAGGGAAGACTCAATGGATGCTAAAATCAGTAGGCAGAAACATAATTAGAAACAAGATATTTGCATAATCTCAGAATATCTCTCTACAAGATACTAATTACAAAGATAAAGTAGTACCTCTACAATGGAGAAACTTGGCAGACACCAATGTAAGTGACCAAAGTTAACATCACCAGTAATGTGATACATTGACATCATGGATTTCGTGATAGGAGGTACTGAAAAGTGCACAACATCTTTTCTTGGTGTTCTTCCAAAAACACATAACTTTCATGTAACTATGAGGAACCATCAGACAAACCCAAATTGAAGAACATTTTATGAACTGTTCTGTACTGACCAGTATTCTTCAAAAGTGTCAAGGTCATGAAAGACAAAATAAAAGGCTGAGGAACAGTCCCAGATTGAAGGAGACTGGGTGGGATCGTGGATTAGAGCCTGTCTTGGGGGTGGGGAAGCTCTCTGGAGAGCCAGGTAGGATTTTATGCTATTAGAATATAGGTGATTCCTTGCATAATTAAAGAGATGGGGTCAAATGAATAATCCAGGAAGTGGTGCTGGTCATAGAGTTTAAGAATGCTCTTGTAGCACCCTGTACTTCTCCAGTGCAGCATTTATCAAGTTGCAATCCTGTCTGTCTCCCCTATTAGAATGTAAGCTCCATGCACACAGAGAGGTGGCACGTCTACCTCATTCACCGCTCTGTCCCACACATTGCCTTACACATAGTCAGTGTTCAATAAATGTGCTGAAAAATATAACCTTAATCTTCTTTTGCTGGTCAAGCCCACGCAAACACATTTTGTCTTTCACTTTGCTCCGAGTAGCTGCACTGGTTGGAAGGCTCTATCCACTGGTGGCTGAGGGCTTCATTCCTTTATTTAATGCTTCCTCTTCCTTCAGGCTCAATGCAAGCCCCATCTTTTAGTGGAAAGCATCTTGGGCTTTATAATTTATTTATTTATTTAAAATGTGAGATCTTAGTTCCCTGACCAGGGATCGAACATACACCCCCTGCACTGGAAACGCAGAGTTTTAACCACTGGATAGCCAGGGAAGTCCCCATCTTGGGCTTTAGAGACTAAATATAAGGATTCAGGTCTTACTTCTCTCACCCTCCAGCCAGAAACCCACCTCCGTCTTTCCCCCTCTCCAGGCTTGGTTACTTCAAGAGTAAAGAAAGGTCTTTGGATTTTTAAGCAATGATTTTTCAAGCTTTTTAAAATTTGTTTTGCTGTTGTTGTGATTATTGGCGAAGGGATTGTTTATTTGCTTATTTTCAAAGGCCCCTTTTCTTTAAAGGAAATCTGTATGTAGTGTCCAGAAGTGTACATAAATAATACGAGGAAAGATGGAATTGCTCCACTGGGGGACATGTGGAGAGAGGAGTGTGTGGGAGAGTGATGGAAAACCTGCCCAAACAGCATCCCTTCCCCAGCCACCACCCAACTCTGGAAACCTTTGAGGTACCAACGACAAACTTCCAGTCCATAGTTTGAAAACTCTAGCAGATTGTTACAATTTTTCTACCACCTTCAGAAGCCCTGGTTTATCCCTCCTGTGAGCTGTGGTTCTTATCCTTGCTCCCTTCCATTTTGCATTGACCATGCTACTGCCTGGGGTAGGAGGAACGGGCAATACATTTTTAGATCCAAGACCTGGTATAAAACCTTCACCTAGTATTTCATTTGGTGAAAATTTCTTGATGATGATCATTGGGGCTGGGATCTCCAGAAACTTCTTAGAGGACGTGGCCCCTGAGTTGGGCCTGGGGAGAGAGAGAGAGAGGATTTGAATTCGCAAGCAGGGGGTCATTAGCCCCTATCAGTGGGGACTGTGCAGTAATGACAGGCAGAGGAGGCCAAACAGTGGGAAGTCATGAGAAGTTTTGAAAGACAGAGAGAGATGGTAGGTGCAGGGTGGGCTGAGGTGGGCGACCTGAGACAGGACATGTGAGTGTAATAGCCCAGCTGTGACCTCAGACAGCCTAAAACCAGAAACAGAAACTATCATGCCACATTTTAAATTAATTCCCTAGTGTAGCCTCTTCAGAAAGATATTGCAGGAAGATAATTGGAATTGGCTGGTTTCCAGGTATCTTAATTTCAAGTCCCAAACTAAACATGGGCAACCTCCAAGGCAAAACCTTTCCGGACATTTCCGAGGCCACATTGCACAGCCACTATGCGCAGCTCAAGCCTACACCCTTTATCAGATCCAGGTGAGAAAATGACGATTGCTCTAAAGGTAGAACACTCTCTACCAAGCAGTTGCTCTGGTTTGGCTGTTGGCACCAGCTAGCCGGCTGTAGGTGGAAGCATCCTGCCCTCTGCTGGATTTGGCAGGAAAAATGAATTTGCCTTGCCTGCTAAAGAATTAATGAAGGTTGCAAGTTTGGGGTTTTATCTGAAAATAAACATTTGCTTGCATGTCGATGAGGTCTAATTAATCAAGGAGTGCATCCCCTGCATGACATGTGGCTTTCTTAGAAGACTTCCAGGTATCCAGGAAAAAAAAATAAACCTTTGTGTATCATATGTATACCTCTTGCTCAGTAAACAGGGGTGCAATGTTGCCATTTTTAAAGAAATGTAGAGAATCAAAGCTGCATCTCTAATAATTTTTAGAGTATTCACATGGTATATGACAGGAAGAACTTTGGGAGAACCGTCAGACTGCCCGGATTTATATATTAATTCTGCAAGTTACTAAATCTATCTGAGACTCAATTTCTTCATCTGTAAGGTACGTATCCACCTTACAATGTTGCTGTGAGGGTCAGATGAGCTAATAAGGAATGAGAAAGCACTTCACTGTGCCCACTGAAAGTATGAGGTCTTAAATATACGTGCTATGCACAGGTTCACACAAGAGTACACACACACACACACACACACACACACACAAAGTAGAGGCACACCTCAGTGATATTGCAGGGTTGGTTCCAGACCACTGCAACAAAGCAAATATCACAATAAGTTGAGTCACACAGACTTTTTGGTTTCCCAGTGCATATAAAAATTATGTTTATACTGTAGTCTATTAACTATGCAATAGCATTATGTCCCAAAAAATGTGCATACCTAAATTATAAACTACTTTATTGCTAAAAAGTGCTAACCATTGTCTGAGCCTTCAGCGAGTCGTAATCTTTTTGCTGGTGGAGGGTCTTGCCTCGATGTTGATGGCTGCTGACTGATCAGGGGGTGGTGGCTGAAGGTTCTGGTGACTGTGTCAATCTCTTAAAATAGGACAACAATGAAGTTTGCTTCCTCGGTTGATTCTTCCTTCCATGAACGATTTCTCTGTAGCCTGCAACGCCGTTTAATAACATTTTACCCACAGTAGAACATTTCAAAATTAGAGTCAAGCCTCTCAAACCCTGCCACCGCTTTATCAACTAAGTTTATGTAAAACAGAACACACAAGAGTTCACACAAACGTACAAACCAACATTGTTCAATTATTGACTTCCTGAAATGTATTTGGGTAAAACTAGAAGACAGATCATCGATATTTCAAATCCAGAGAATGAAAAGAAAGCAGGATGCCCTGCAAATAATTTTTATGAAAAACTCTAGAGACAGAACTTTTTTACTAAGTAGTATTTATCTTCAACTGCCTATCACTATGTTCTGTACAACCTATAAGAACATCTGTTTTTCTCACTTTCATAAAGAGAAAAATGGCAAAAATGAATTTGAAGAATAATCTTTTACAGAAATATAATCCCTCCCTTTTCTCCTTTCCTCTTTTTTCTTGGGCCCTTCCCTATCCTTGTCTTCCATTCTTCTGTTTGATTTGAAACCAGAAATAAGTAGCTTCAGCTAGTATTGTCACTGCTGTCAATGGTTAGCTATTTCTCGTCCCCTGTAGCAATTCCATAAGTATGTCGTTTTCTCTTCAGTGTTATTATTATAATTGGAGTAGAGTATGGTCCTGGCTCATTTAAAGGGTAAAAAGCTGAATGACAATGGTGTTGATATTACTGTAGTAGCTTTTTAATAAAAAAATAATAGATTTTTTATTTCATTGATGTTATTCTCTTTATTAGCAGCTCTGCATAATAAAGGGTTTTTAAACATCCTATTCGTGCTTTCACTTGAAGAGTAAACCCAAATTTAATTGATCACCTTGCCAGCCTCAGTAAGTGCTATATTGATGTTTTGTAGGAAATTCTACTTCAACAACGATTTAGTGCTAGTTGCTGAACATATGAAGAAATATCTCTACATATGAGATATCCATGAGATATGCAGGCTTCAGTTACATACTTATATAAATAAATACGTGATAAGCTAGTGGTGTGGAAAATGGGGAAGAAATAACTAGAAGATATCATTGGATCTTAAAATTGAACAATTTTCCAGGTGGGCAGAGTGAATATATGCATGTGTTAGAGTGGGTGAAGAGCAGCCTTCAATAGAGAGGGTTCCAGGTAAGATATAGTGAAAATTATGAATATCTGTGCAAATAATGCGGAGATGAGGCTGAGGTTGGACTGGTACTTTGGGGCCCAGTGCAGAGGCTATTAAACTAATAAGATATAGAGTTTGAATTCCACTGGGTATGTGTGTAAACTAATACACTTGAGTGACGAATTAATATTATACCTCTGTGATATTCTGTTTAGTCAGAGAAGTGTTTATGAGGGAGGGAAGTTGGGTTTTAAGTAGTGTTATAATTCCCTCTGCCTTTCAAAATATGTGTAAGTTGCTGCATGAGGACTGCAACAACCTCTAAGTTGGGTTAGTGAGTGAGTCTCAGAACAGACTAGAATCCTTATCTTGTTTAAAACACAACAGCTTAAATCCCTTTTGAATCACCAGAAAGTCACACATTTTTAAAAAGCAGCCTCTTTGGTCCAGTTAGTCTTAGATAACCATATACCTTAAAATATCTAGAGTCCACTGCCTAAGGAGAAGTATTTACAAATGTCATAAGTCACTTTCTATGTCTGACCTGTCGTTTTGTCACATAAAATAAAAAAGAGATCAGAAAAAGACCCATGGTTAAAGGCTCTCCACTTCACCAAATATGCTTGCTCATCTGATTAATCATTTTTAAAAGTCAAATTATTTATATAAGCTGCTGGAATGATATTACTGATATTAACCTTTCTTGTCTGCCTATAGTAATTCCACAAACTTGCAAGAGACATGTTGCTCACGGTAAAGCTTTGTTTATGGCATCTTAAAAGAAAGCACTTTGAACTGATATTCCCTAATACCTATCATCATAATGAGATTTACATGTAAGTTACAAAATTTTTCTTTTGTGTGTTTGCTCAGCACTTAGCACATTATAGGCATTCTGAAGGATGGAGCACATTCCATTAAACAATTTGGGCAAAAATAAAGTGTAAATAAGTGTGATAAGAAAAGTGTAGCCAGGTTCTTAGTGCCCTGATTGTGCAAACAAGAGGCCATAGACTAGCATAAGAGCCTGGAGGAGCACAGATCTTGGCTGCCTTGCTTGTTTCTCTACCGCCAGTGCCCTGCACATAGTAGGTACTCATTAAATATCTGTGGTCTAATGAAACAGGGAATAGACTCCCTTTCCTCAAGACCTTGCTTGCAGTGGTTACCTTAAGGGCATAATAAAGTAGTAATTGCTCCATGACTACTTGGTCTTATGAGTTAATGTTTGCAAAGCACTTTGAATTTCTTGGGAAAAAGAATGGTGTTTTTTTTGGCACCATTTCATGTTTGCAGTGGCACCCAAATTGTTCCTCCTCCTCTTCCTCCAGCTGCCCACGCTGTGCCCTCCCCCAGCTCTGTGCTGCACCAGGATCTCCCAGAAGGCAGCCTCACCGCTCTCACTGCCTTCTCCCAGCTGTACCTCCAGGCCTGCAGGACAGGTAGGGACCGAGCAAATGCCAGAAAGATTTCTTTAAGACCTTGCAAGAGACTCTGGAAATATGGAATTTGGGTTGATTTTAATAACACTTAGAGCAATTGATGCATAGAGGGATGCAGATTCTTGGTCAGCCATGGAAGAAGCTACTGGGACAGGCAGGTTGATCTGTGAGGATACGTCAAACTAGATCCTGAAGGGGAGATAGAGGGTGTCAGAGAGGCAACTGGGAGCATGTGCCAAAGCAGCTGGTTTCTAAAGTGTATATGATTTTAGACACACAATACAGAACCTTGACTAGTAACTGGCAGAAAATACTAGAGTTGTTTTTAGAAGGGACTCAATAAGACAAGATGTGTTTCTTTTACATGGGTAAAAATTTCAACTGTTATGATTACTTTCCCTATAATTTTAAAAAATATTTGATGATGAAAAACAGAGATTCTATCTCACAATAGATAATCATAGGCTGCAATGTTTTCCAATGTGTTTATTGCTATAAAAATTGCCTTGATTTTAAGAAACTCAATAATTAAACAGTTCAAATGTGATCTGGGAAACAAAAGCTGTTTTCTATTAAGAATGGCTGTCCTTTATGAACAAATTCTAGAAGAAGAGTTTTTTTTTCTTTTTCAGGTTACAATATATGAACTTTCAACTGATCACACACAATGCATACATATCTCAACGTAATTCAGGGAAAGCCGGTTACAGGTACAGAATAATTAGAATGGCTATCAGGGGCAGATCTTGCCTTAAAGGCAGGAACAGATCCTATTTTCCACAACTTCAAAATGACTTGTTTTCCAAACCAAATCATGATGTTTTCTCTGTGTGTGGAAAATTTTCCATGATGCATATTTATATGTTAGTTGCTGTATGCGTGCAAATTTGCTCTCTCTAGAAATTGTTTCTAGGGACTGGAAATGAATGTTATGTGGATAAAAGCTAACATGGTGTTCTATTGAAAAGATAGACCGTGTAAATGATGCCTGCTTTGCTTTAAAGGGAAAACTCAGGTAAGCCTGGTTTAGTTGAACAGCATGAAGTCAACCAAAAGTCTCAAATTTTGTTCAGAATAAATTATGGAAGTTCCTTCCAATTAAATTGCAATCATTATTAATCTGAAAACAAAAGCAAGGGGAATAAAATTTGTAGTTAGTTTACAGTAAGTAGCATTTGAAACTCTGAAAGCTTAGCGTCCCCATAAAAGCCACATGTGAAACATTTAGATGGGAGTGACTCCAGATAAGAAATGGTTTCTTTCTCCACTTAATTCATTATAGAATGAAGAACCCTGATTTTCCATTTGTACAGGGCTCAAGGATCACATAGGCATTACTGAATTTTTGTTGTTTCTCTCTGTCTTTGTAAGGTATTTGATACTAAATAGTTTGTCCATGTCCTGGAGTAAATATATGGGAACCTCCTTCAGGAAAGATGAGGTTAGCATGAGTTAGGGTGAGATCGAATTTCCTTTTCAGAATGTCAGTGTCTTGTTGCATTGCAGGGGCTGTAAATTCATCTACAGCAGACTAGAGGACACCTCATATGCTCTGGTGTGGAGACCAGGAGGGATCTCTGACTGAGATTTGCCAATGCCAACTAAGCTTCTATGGTAAGTTTGACTTTGAAATATGCGGTTGATTCTCATTATGTTCTTGTCTTTGATATGGGGGAGGGGAGGAAGCAAACAAGTTTTAATGAAGTGTTTTATAATAAGATAAATAAAATATTGACGGAATTATTATTGGGAATTCCTTATTCAAGTGTTTAATGAGTAAGCTGGTTGGCTCTTTCTGGTTTATTTCTTAAATATTTTGGACTTCTTGTTTTTACTAGGTCTCTCTTTTTTGTTGATATTCTCGTTACTGTGTCTCTGCTACTTTTTCTGATAGCATATGGTCAGCAGATTTGATGACAGGGATGTCTTCTATCAAGGCAAAGGTTGAATTTGTAATATCCAGACGACTTTTGGTAGTAGTTAGAAAGGTCCAATAAAAACAGGAGTGTGACGTTACTGCAAAAAGGGAAAAATAGAAGAGGCTGATTTAGAAAGTTGAAGGTTCTTATTAAGAGAAAAGAAAAGAGGGAATTGGTAAGAAGCCAAGTTTAAATTGGCTGAGTGCTAGAGCTCAAACACAATATTCTAATGATGAAGACAGGGTAAGGCAGCTAATGGAAATTTACCGTGTGTGTGTGTGTGTGTGTGTGTGTGTGTGTGTGTTGTGTGTAAGAGACAGGGAGAGAAGACTTGCTTATTTTCTTATCTATATCCACACTAGCCTTTCTGAGGACAGGGACTCTCTTCTTAGCTCTGTACAATCTGCAAAGAATGACAATTAAAAAACATATATTGATCACGAAAGGTATTTCTTTTTGTAGCTGCTACAAAAAAAGGTCCACAAACTAGTTGCTTTTATGTGCTTTCTGTGAGACAGGCCTGAATAAGGTAATCAGAGCTCAGGCAGAGGCAGCTGGAACTTAATCAAATAAGTTGCAGCCAAAAGGCGAGCTGTGAGCAGCAGATCACAGAGTATTCCCTCAAAGCACCGTCAGGGTAGTCATGCTTCTGGGTTAGACCACCAGGGGTCAGGACATTGTCTCCAAGAAAGCTTTGTTAAAGGACACTTTTGGTGTCAAAGAAGAAAGACACAGGGCAGTGGATCCCAAACTTTTAAGAATGAAAAGTGTTCAAGGACTAGTTCCAGGTTGTCACGTCTAGTGATTCAGATTCAGGAAGTCATCAGTTGGGGTGGGACGGATATCCCTGGGAATCTTTACTTTGTAAAAGATGTAGGTGTTGGAGGACGTCACTTTTGAGAAAAAAGTGTCAGGTTTCTCTAGCTTGTTGATCTCATCACAGGACTGTTGGTTCAGAACCCACCAGCCACCTGGCTCTGAGAGGGACTGAGCAACTTGGATGAAGAGGTAATCAATGCCTGTACCACGCAGACCAGGGTTTGAATCCCCTGTGGCTTTGCGCAAAGTGTTTTCCTTCTCTGAAATTCAGGTTCCTCCTTTTAGAAAGAGGAGAACCCTATTGTCTACCTCGTGGATTTAAAGAAATAATGCCAAAAAGCACTTAGCAGAGTGACTGGCACATAACAAAGCAATTAGTAAACGTTACTTCTTGTGGTGGGGAGAGAAGGAAATGTCAATAAGTCCTCTGAGGCCAGGAAAATGGTGTGCAGCAGACAGAGCAAGGCAGGACCTACCAGGAGGCTAGTTCTAAAGATATTAGATCCTAGATCGGAAGATGAATAAACATGAGCTTGGGAGACAGAATTTCTCACCATTACAAATGTTTCCCAAGAATGGTAATGAACAACCCAGATGGCACAGTTAATTGGAATTATAATTGATCCCCAAAAAGTATTTAAGTCAATAGTTTAATTGATTGTCCTTGGGAAAACCATTATAAGAACATCTAAAAGGGAACAGAGTGAAATGCATCAAATTCAGTGATTTGTTCATCTCTGCCGCCCACCCTACATAGAAGGATTAATGAATGAAGAGAAAAATGGTCAAAGGGAGGAAGGAAACAGGGACCGCAAATCAAATAGACTGTCATTAAATGAAATCCTTTTCTGGTAATTCAGTGGGATGTCAGGTGGTACTGAACCGGCTGGCTTGCTTGCATGTGGCTGCTTCCAGGTACTCTCCCAAGATGACGCATGAAGAGTAGAGGAAATGGGACTGATTACCTTTCTTAAAAGACAAAGATGAAATTTATCAGCACTTGAATGTATGCTACGGTTGAACCAGCCAACAAGTTAATAGATGAGGGATATGGACCGGTGGGGGTGAGGTAGGATCAGACTGTCTGCAGGCAAATCATTTAGCTCTTTGGACCTTACTTTCCTCTCTAAATGCCCTTCTAGGCCTGATACACTGTGATAAGGCAGAGATGGTGGGTCAAATCCCAACACTTTAAACATTTCATTTTGCATTTTTCACACCTGGAAAGTAGTCCCGAACTAGGGTACCTAAGTTATCACCAAATGCTAGCTATTTTGAGGAATTTTGTTTATCCTGAACTGTGAATTTTTTAGTGTTTTTTCCCCCATAAATCCAAATTTCAACTTAAATATGTTTTTACCAATGCTGTTAGTTCTCTGGATAAATAACTATGATAATAGAGAGTAATGATAAATAGTGAAGAAAAAAATAGCAGAAGCCACTAGGTTTTGAACACCTATCATCTGACAGTTATTATGCTCATCACATTTCATCTCTCATCCTTATTACTAACCTTGTGAAGTTGGCGTTATTGTGGCCATCTTCCATGAGAATTCTGAGAGGTCACAGACACAGCAAATAGCAGTCAGGATTTGAATCTAGTCTTTCTAATTCCAAAACCCATGTTTCTACTCCTTTAATATACCATAAATCTGCTGTACTGAGTGCATTCATAATAATCCTGTATAGTTTCTCCTTGATTCAGAGTCTCCTAATTTTTATTCAGAAAGACACAGACATAGAGAATGGACTTGAGGACACGGGGAGGGGGAAGGGTAAGCTGGGACGAAGTGAGAGAGTGGCATGGACTTATATACACTACCAAATGTAAAATAGATAGCTAGTGGGAAGCAGCCACATAGCACAGGGAGATCAGCTCGGTGCTTTGTGTCCATCTAGAGGGGTGGGATAGGGAGGGTGGGAGGGAGACGCAAGAGGGAGGAGATATGGAGATGTATGTATATGTATAGCTGATTCACTTTGTTATAAAGCAGAAACTAACAAAAAAAAATCTGGAGACTTGGAAAAATTATATATGTATTTGAAATTAAAAAAAAAAGAAATACAATGCAAAGTGTGTTAGTGTCCTACTCCTTCACTTCAGTTATGATCACTTTAGTGGAGCATTTCTGTTCTTAACGGCAATATTATATTATTTTGTTTACTTTGAGTGAAGAGTTTACTGATGAGTCTGAACTTGCCTGAGGAGTCTGAACTTGAAGGAGATAGTGGCTCCAGTCATTAGTTATCCAACTTCTTTATCCCAATATTGGGGCCTTACAGGCCATATCTAGGGTAAGAGAAAGACTTGCCCTCAATAGCCTGTTACATTTGTGCACTCTTGGGGGCAAAAATTAATTGGTATAAAATATAAGACCTCTTATCTGTGAAAGACATTATCAAGAGAATGAAGAGACAAGACACAGACTGGGAGAAAATACTTAGACATATCTGGTAAAAGACTGTTATCCAAAATATACAAGGAACACTTAAAACTCAACAGTAAGAAAATGAACAATCTGATTAGTAAATGTGCAAAAGATCCGAAACAGACACCTCATCAAAGAAGGTATACAGATGGCAAATAAACATTTGTAAAGATGCCCAACATCATCTCATTAGGGAATTGCAAATTGAAACAACAGTGAGATACCACTACACACCTATTTGAACGGTGAAAATACAAAACACTGACAACACTAAATGCTGGCCAAGATGTGGAGCAACAGGAACTCTTATTCATTGCTAATGGGAATACAAAATGATACAGTCACTCTGGAAGACAGTTTGACAGTTTCTTACAAAATTGAATATATTCTTACCATAGGATCCAATTGCACTCCTTGGTATTTACCCAAATGAGTTGAAAAATTGTATCCGCATTATAACCTACACATGAATGTTTAAGCAGCTTTATTCATAATCACCAAAAATTGAAAGCAACCAAGATGTCCTTCAGTAGGTAAATAAAGTGTGATATGTCCAGACAATGGACTATTATTCAGTACTAAAAAAATGAGCTAGCTATCAAGCTATGAAAAGACACGGAAGAATCTTAACTATATATTACTACGAAGTGAAAGAAAGCAATCTGAAAAGACTACAAAATGTATGATTCCAAATTTCAACTATATGATATCCTGGAAAAGGCAAAACTATGGAGACATTAAAAAGATCAGTGGTTGCCAAGGACTGGGGGGACAGAGATGAACCAGTGGAGAACAAAGGATTTTAGAGCAGTGAAATTTGTCTGTGTGATATTACAATGGTGAGTACATGTCATTGTATACTTACCAAAACCCATAGAATGCACAACACCCAAAGTGAACCCTAATGTGAACTCTGGACTTTGGGTGATAATGAGGTGTTAGTGTAGGTTCATCAGTGGTAACAAATACGCTGGTGTGGAATGTTGATGGTGGGGACGCTGTGTGTGTATGAGGACAAGGGGTACATGAGAACTCTCTGCACTTTCTGTTCCATTTTGCTGTGAACCTAACACTACTGTAAAAGATAGTCTACTTAAACATTAATTTATATTGAAATATTATTATAAACAGTCATAGGTAGCCAAAGTAGAGAAGTCTGCTTTCTAAATGGATAACAGATTTTCCACTTTTGTGTGGGACTGAGGGATGCTTTGTTTTATGACTCCTTCCCTTGGACAGTGAATGTCTAGCAAATGATAGATGCATTCACTCTTCTGCCTCCTCTGTATTTTATGGTCATCGATACTGATCCTGAAATGACTAGGCAGCAGCACAGGTGGGTGAGTAGAGACCCTTCTTCCTGGAAGCCTTCTCTTTGATAGCGCAGCTACTTTCAAGGCCACAGAAAACTGCACCACACTTACTGTTCTGAATGATGTAACTCTACAGTGACTCATTATTACCTAAAAAAACCAGCAGTCCCCCAAATTTGGGATTCTGTTTTCCTAGAACATTCATTTCTGTGTTCACAATTTTAGTTGGTCTTTGAACCAGGTTAAAAGAAGCAGAGAAAGACAGAATTGAAGCTGGCAAATTTGACATGGTATAGCAGCTCTGAGAAATGTAGCCCCTTGGGCAAACTTCACATTTGCCTATTATGTTACTTTTTCACATTTAGCTATAGACACCCATTCTGTGCCTCAGTCTCTCAGACTACCTTCTATCAAAATAAGAGGTCGTGCCCAACTAATAAAGAGTTAATATTTGGAAATCTTCTAGCTAGGTGTTAAGAACATGTATTTCTTGGTGGTGGTATGATAGGTGATTTAAAATTATAGTTATGCATTTTCTGAAAAATGTTCTTATAATAGACATGCATTTTTTATTATCAGAAAAAATTAATCTATTTTCATTTGAAAATAAAGGTTATCTAAAAGAAACACAGATAAAGGAGGTATGACAATTTTGAAAGGTGAGGGTTACAAGAAGGACTTGCACTGCTAACATAGAACAATGACAACAGTAATAGCCAATACTTCTGTGGCACTTTCTACGTGCCAAGCGCTGTTCTAAGTTCTTTATTCTATTAATCAATTTACTCTTCATGACAGTCTCATGATGGAAGTAATATTGGTATGCCTATTTTACAGATAAGGAAACTGAGTCACAGAGAGGCCATAACTAGTCTATTGTTAGATAGCTAGTAAGGGGTAGAGTTGAAATCTGAGAACAAGCACCAGTACCAGCTAAAGATCAGAGCTATTAATGTAATAAAGATAAATAAGAGAGAATAACGAAAAGCTTAATAGGATAAATGAAGCACCATATATCAGTGAGAGAGGGGATGGGTAATTTAAAATGCTATTTTGGGGAAACTGATTATTTAGATTAAATAAATTCAGTTTAGCGAATCCCCCTAAAATAATTACCCATTTTATTCTAAATAGATTAAAAAGTTAAGTCTAAATAGCTAAACCAAAATAACGTGGAAAAAATATACTTTAATATTTATCTGATCTTTAGATGGAAAAGGATTTTC
Source organism: Balaenoptera acutorostrata (assembly GCF_949987535.1). Lineage (NCBI taxonomy): Eukaryota > Metazoa > Chordata > Mammalia > Artiodactyla > Balaenopteridae > Balaenoptera > Balaenoptera acutorostrata. The sequence goes on along the minus strand of NC_080071.1, from coordinate 19,548,777 downwards.
TAAACTTAAAAGCAATTAAGGAAATCACAGAGGAAAAGATTGATGGATAAAATAAAAAAGTTTCTGAATGTTATAAACCAAATGAAAAGATAAACAACAACTAACACATTAAAGAAATTGCGGTTTTTCATACATATCTATAAGGAAATCACAAAAGAGGAAACAAATTGTTAACAAAATATGAAAAATACCTTCTTTTGTAATATAAGAAAGGCAAATTTTTCAGAAATTCAAATTAAAACAAAAATTAGGTAGCAGTTTTCACAGAGCACATTTTAGCAAATATTTTTAACTGATAATAATCAAGGTTATCAGGAGTTCTACAGGATGGATGGACGATTTCATGTTGAAGTTTTCTGACAATAATTTAGCAACATCCATCGAGAGCCTTAAAGACAGCCATATTTTTCAAACCAATATTTTTTCATATAAGAATTTGTCCTAAGAAAATGGTTATGTGGACAAAGATTTATGTTCACATTTTTATAACATCATTAATTTCTAATAGTGCAATATTAGAAACAATGTTTAATAAAATTGAATTTGTGGGTAATAAGTGGAAACTATGGTACAGCTATAGGATGGACCATCACACCACAATTAAAATCATGTTGTGAGTAGTTCTTAGTGAGAAAAGAAAACAGTTACTAGATGATGCTTTGTGTAATAAAAGAGGATATATAATTATTTATACATAATTGTCTCATCTAGTTAAAATTAATAACAATAAGAAAAGGACTAGAAAGGTCATGATAAATGTCCATGATGATAATTGGTGACAGAAAGGATTTTTTTAAAAATTTATTTTATTTTTATTTTTGGCTGTGTTGGGTCTTTGTTGCTCTGCGCGGGCTTTCTTTAGTTGCGGAGAGCGGGGATTACTCTTCGTTGCGGTGCGCAGGCTTCTCATTGCGGTGGCTTCTCTTGTTGCGGAGCACAGGCTCTCAGTGCACGGGCTTCAGTAGTTGTGGCTCGCGGGCTCTAGAGCACAGGCCCACTAGTTGTGGCACAAGGGCTTAGTTGCTCTGCGGCATGTGGGATCTTCCCGGACCAGGGCTCGAACCCGTGTCCCCTGCATTGGCAGGCGGATTCTTAACCACTGAGCCACCAGGGAAGCCCCAGAAAGGATTTTTATATTTTACAAACTGCCTAAAACAAACAGACATAATAACGAGGAAAATAATTTTAAGTAAGAAAAAAGAAATACAGGGTGCAATACAGAGACAAAGGATAAAAGGGCAGATCATTGAAAATGGTGAAAGGCACATGGATATTATCTCAAATCTGATATCCTGGCAGAGCTGGAATGGAGCATAGAGCAAATAAATATATTGGAAAAATTAATGTTTTTGGCCAGCTCCTTCAGAGTACCGGAGTCAATAGAACAACCGCAAGGACAGACCTCTGCTTCTCGCTCAACCACTGGGAAGCCAATCCATCCCCTGGGATATGTTGATGAAAGTGTTTTCTTAAAACAAACTAGTTTTCTGCCCAAACTCATGTTTTTACAGATGTCATGTAGATTTTCAAATTTACCTCTAAAATGTCTGGTTAAGATGTTTTCAAAGAAATGAGTCTTGGAATTCAGTCTCTAGCATTTTCTCTATGTTTTGTTTAAGTCCAGGAACATGCTTTCCAATTCATGCTATATTATACATTTTGAGGAAGCAGCAGCAAACGTAGATGTAATTTGTCTATTAACTGTTGCTTTTATTTCTCTATAGTCTAAAAATACAGAAGTTTCCAACTTTTCCTACACTCACATCAATTGGCCTCCTCTGTCTTGGAGGCATTTGAAGGTCTAAGTATATTCTTAAATGCTTTTCTCCCCTGAAGTTGGATGTGTTTATCTCTTGGCTGTAGGCTCTGCACCATGGCCAAGAGAATTTACTTCCCTGCATTTTCAGTTCTCAACTGGACCTCTTGGTTCTAATCAAACCCTTCCAGAGTCAGGCTCTTATGTGCTTGCTCTCAGCATATTGGATCCCTGATCCACACACTCAAGTTTATAAGTTCAGCTTCTGTCTCCTCAGATTACTCTGGGATCTCATCCTGTCCTCTCTTGCACTAACTAGCCTGCCCACCACCACCTAACCCCATATTCCAACAGTGAGTGACCATTTAGGTAGGCATGATAGAAAAGAATGTGTTTTTTCTTTAAATTCCTTTTTAAGAGGTATCAATGTTTCTTTGGTTAAAACATGAACATAATTATTTATGTCTAAAGAACTTGACTAGAAACAAAGTGTATTTAGAGTTGTGTTTTCCATTGAGTCATCATTGAACTATATTATGTAGAGAGGAGAATTTTCTTTCCCCTCAGACTCAGTAAGATTCCACGGGGTTCTCCATCAACCCAGGATGTGACATTCTGGTTGTTGGATCTCCAAAGAGTGATGTCACCGAGTCCCAGGGCATTAATCATCAGAGCATATGTAATGTTTTGCTGCTTTGCTCTGCTGAGCCAAGGAGATGATGCCTGTGAATTCATACTCCTCCACCCTCACTTTGTTTCATCTCCTATCTCCTCTTTCTCTCTGAAGTCAGTTTTGCCTGCCACCAAATACTGTACCCCAACTGCCAAATTTTTAAACTCAAGTGGTGGTGTGCCTATTTACAGGAATATCTCATCACTTGAGCCAGTTCATCTTTCAGTGGGTACAGTCCTACTGGTAGTTCAGCTATGATTTTGGCTGCTGCTTTGTAAATATAAAAGTCGCAAACAATTGTAAAATGCTAATCTAAAGTTGGAATGTCTATAGGTAGGCTCAGATGCCTCTAGAGTCACTAAGTCTCTTTAGAAGTGTGGAGCTGTATTAGCCTGCGGTTTTACTCCATATCACATAAGTCCCTCTCTTCCCTCTTGGAATTCTTGTTGCTATTAACCTCTGATGTAAACCCTTCCACCATTGCTTCCACCTCTAGCATTCAATCATTCTTTTAGCAAATATAGAGAGAGCACCTACCATTGCCTAATTACCTCATCTTCAAATAACATCACATTGGGTATTAGGGTTTCAATATATGAATTTGGAGGGGACACAAACATGCAGTCCATAACACAAGGCAAGCAAAGGGTCTTCTTGAGGCCAAGTGGGCCCCATTGGTGGAGAAACAATGTCAGACTCCAGAGTCAGCAACCAGTGGGGAGGCCTGAATACTCCATCCTGGGGCAGAGGTGTCATTAGGCATTAATTTTCTGTTTTGTTTTGTTTTATTTTTTGTTTTCGTTTGTACTGTTTACTGAGTGTTGGTTGTTATGGGCTTAGAGTTGTTAATTCTTGGCCAGAAAAAATGATCTGAAGTATTGTAGTTGAAACCACCCTGGTTGGGGACAGGGAGACAGGTGCTTTGATTATCAGATCAACACAATTTACATCAGCAGTTCCTATGTAACCCTGCAAATATACTGATGCTTTGGTGCTGCTATAAAAGTTTTATTAGTAAAAAAAGCATTTTTATGAAAATAATTTTTTACTTATTGTAAGAATACATAAAATAAGAAAAAACACAAAAACAAATTTAAATTTTTACTCTCTGTGCTATGTGGATAGATAAGAAAGATTATAGAGATTCCTTACTTCAAGGGGATAAAGTTAGAGCAAGTGTCAAATTGGTTCTAACCAGGTCACTGAAGAGGCACTTTCAGTGATGGAGGAAGAGGTATGGCCTGGGAAGCTACGAATAGAAGGTGTATTTAGCTATAGGCCATGGATTAATGGGGCTCTATTTCTTGTTTTGAAGTACTGTCAACCTCAATAGACTTCTCTTTTTTCCTTCAGCTTTACTGAGGTATAATTGACAAAGCTGTAAGATATTGAAATTGTAAAATGTGATGATTTGTTATATGCATAAATCATGAAAGGATTCTCCACATTGAGTTAATTAACATATCTATCACCTCACAAGTTTACCTTTTTTTTTTTTGTGAGAACATTTAAGTTCTACACTCGTGCAAATTTCAATTGTACAATACAGTGTTATCAGCTATAGTCTCAATGTTATACATTAGATCCTCAGACCTTATTCATCTTATACTGAGTAGCCTTCTTGTTGAAGCACCACTGGTGCTAAAGGCGTGAGATAAAAGGGTACTTAGAAGATATCAAAGGGAATCACTTCTACTTCTTTTTTCAGAATGTTGCCATAGACGGAGACATGAAATAGAAGGGGAAATTGCCTGGAAAAGGGCTGTGGCTGACTGTTGTATCCCATAAATCTTGTTCACATTTTTTTTTGTTCTTGGCTTGGACCAGCTTTCAGAAGTCCCAGCTAAGTGTTGTCACAAAATCTTTATAGGTAAATTTTTCCCCTTCAAGAACTTCACATAGAGCTAATTCGGGATGCTTCATGCCCCTATACAATTCTACCCAATGTATCAGCAAGAGTTTTGAGTATTCAATTTGTCCGGTCCACACTCCATATTCATTACAATTCACATACACACATTTGTTCATATGCACTACACAGTGATGGAATCAGCCAGATATTTTTTGTTATTTAGCCAATCTCATGGTTTATTTAATCTCATCCCTGTTTATATCAAAAGGGATTTAAATGGCTAAATTTTAGTAAAATGCAACCATTTGGCTCTTGACATTTAGCATGGTTTCTCTTTTCTTTGGAAAGTTTTACTTTTTTGGGGAGAGGGTTAATTCATTGTGAGTATAGAGAATTTTCTTGCAGTTGAGAAGCTGGAATCATCTTTAAGTTAAAGAAAGGAAAATGGAGATAAAAAAATTTTTCTGAAATGCCAGTAATTTGAATGAGGTAAAACACCTAGTTCATAAGAGAAAACATTAAGTCCAGCCATCTTTAAGGAGCTGTAATAATAGTTTATCGGTTTCTAAGATACTTAGATAAGTTAAACCAAACAGGAAACAACAGAAGTCCTTGAGTCAGAGAGGAACTGCTCATTAGTCATGTGACTTAGCAAGCAGAGCGATGATGCCACTACCCTGAAATCTACAAAACTTAAGACAACTCATTGTCGATTATGAAATACCATGGTTATGCTCTCACACCATGTAATCTCATGGACAACTTCACCTCCTCCATTTCCTTTAGACAACTCCAGCCCTTCAGAACTAGATCACATTTTCACAAACTTTTTAGAACATGGGACACTGGGGAGGAAGAAGATGACTTACAACACTCCATCTTTTGGGTGACCTACTCCATACTATGTATTGATAATTTGAATGGGAAAACTATATATGAGAACAAATGGGAAGATTGGTGTTCCTTTGCCATAGTTGAGATAATAACTGGTTTCTCAAAATACAGGGAGAAGCTAAACGTTAGATGCAAAATTACTGTAAACACCTAGTCTCCTTGGCCTCCTATGGAAGGCAGTCATCTGTAATATACAGACAGCTTGTCACACTCAATGAAAACCATGAAGGGGAAGAAGAATGGGGAAGTGGGGAAAATGTAAGTCAATGTGGCATTTGCAGAAGTTCTAACATTGTTATCAAAGTCATCTTATATTCTCTCTTGTAATGGCACCTAAGAATGCCGGTTCCTTTTTATCCTTTAATCTAAGGAGGAGAGAGAATGTCTTTCTTCCTAAGGCCACTGTCTGATTCTGCCACTTGTGACCCTGTGTCCACATGCCGAGCCAGTGCTCAGCCACTCAGGATATCTTATTTTCATTAATATTTATTGAGTGCTTGCTACTGTGTCAGGTACTTCTACAGCACTTTAATTTTCACAAAAACCATATTAGGTTGGTACTGTTTTTATATAGATGTGAAAACTGGGACACAGAGAGAAAATGCAGTGATTCCCAGCAGCTTGGTTGCCTCCTGTCCTCATGGGGTCCCTAGTACAGTCCTCATGGGGTACCAGCAGCACTTGTTTAGCTCTTTTCCTCTTTATTTCATCTTTATTTTACAAATTAAACTGTTTTTGAAGCTACAAAAGTAAGTGCATGTATAAGGTAAGGACTAAAACATGCAAAGAGATAGGGAAACAAAAAGAAGACTTCCATCCTTTACACCTAAGGACTACTCCATAGAGGTAACTATTATTAATTTTTTATGTATTTCAAAATTGTCTATGCATAAATCAAGATATACACACATATGCATACATATTCATTTTAGTTTTTGGATCTCTTAAGGTACTTGTGTCATACCTTGACATATTATAGTTATTTGTGAACATATTTATTTCCCTGAATTGACTGTAAGCTCTCCGAGGTCGTGCTATGTGTGCTGTCCTGGTTATCTATTGTTAAGTAACAAATAATCCCAAGATTTAGTGGCTTAAACTAAAGACAACGTTTATTTTGCTCACAGATCTGTCATTTGGGCAGGGCTCACTGGGAAAATCTCACCTTTGCTGCACTCAGCATCAGCTGGGGTGGCTCAGAGGCTGGGGGCTACAATTACCTGAAGTCTCAATTGTCCACGTGTGTGGTGTTTGATGCTGGCTGTCAGTGAGACCTCAGATGAGGTGGCGGCTGGGACACCTACACATGGTTTTTCCATGTAGCTGCTTGGCTTCCTCGAGTGTGGTGGTTGGGTTCCAAGCATCCCAAGAGAACTACGCAGAAGCTGTATTTTCTTTTAAAACTTACCCTTGGATGCCACATAACATCATTGTTGCAGTAGCCATGGGCTTACCCAGATTCAAGGGGAAAGAATGTATACCCTGCCTCTCAAAAGTCACATTGTTAAGTAGATTGTGTGGGATAAGCTATATGGGTGAGGCCATTTTTGGAAAATACAACTTGTTACAAGTATCTTTTTATTTTAGATCCATCGCTCTATTGTCCAGACGTTTATTTCCTATATTTGTATACAGTAGGTGCTCAATTAATGTCTAGGAGATAGAATTGTTGAATCCAGATTGGGAGGAGGCAGCTCTTTGCACTGCTCTGGGCTAACAAGGGAGGGGAGGTGGTGGCTCATGCTTGTGAATATGCTGTCCATTATCTCAAAAGGGTATAAGATCTCACAAGGGACAATTGCTAGGGGTTACTAGGAAAGGTGCTTATGAAATGATTCCCTTGGGGTAGCTAGTAGATGCCTTTGAGCTGTCTTCTTTGTCCAGGAGGTTTCTGAGAAGTGCCATTTTGATTGTGAAGGGGAAAGAGGGGCCAGTGCTAGGCTCAGTTTCATGTGAACAGATGCACTGAAACTGTGCATCCTCTAGGAACCACGGTCAGCGCGTAAAGCCCTGCCCCTTTCTAGTGAAGCTCACCTGCACTGCTCAAAAGTTTTGCATGTTTGGCAGTGGTTAAATTAGTATGAAGGTGAAACTCTGGGTAGGAAAGATGAGAGCCAAGTGTGAAGGCTGTGTCTTATTTAGTCTTAGCCTTGGGGGGGATAAATATTATAGGTGACTATCAGAGCACTGACAGTATCTATGTTGGCCTTCTGGTACTGAAACTAGTCTGTAACACCAGCTGAGGTCTGGTTTTGAAAAACACGTTTCTTGACCAAGCCAAGCAAAGTAAGCTGTGCAAAAGAGAGAGGTGGAGATAGGATGGATGCCCTTGTTCACAGAATTTGTTTCAGAACCCATTCTTGTTACATGTTATTTTGTCTTTGTTTCTCTGTCATCTCCTCTGAACTACCCTTCATCTTCTCACACTTGGTTTCCTCACTCAGCTCTCAACCTCCCCTGCTCACTGGAAATTGACATATTAGTTCTCTCTTGGTGTTGTTTGAACTGACACCTAGCTCAGACCAACTTGGCCCCTAGGAATAATCTCTGACCCCCACCACATGCACACGTACAACTGTAATGCACATACTTGTGGTCTTCCCTGAGAGGAGTCTTAACTGGGGCATGCAAGCTCCAAGGGCTCTGCTCTTCTTCCCATTTTGGCTTCGATAGAGTTGGAACAAGCAGTCATTAAGGTTCAGTGATGATGCAAGGGCTTAGAACCAGAGATACAATGGAAAAAAAGCTTGTTGTACTCACAATTAAGTGTATTTGGAAAACTATCAGACAGACAAGGTCAACGTCTTTGGCTAAATACGTCTGGCTACCTGTAGAAGCTTTCTGTCATGTTACCTACTGACATCTCCACCCAAGTGGATATCCTGAGTATTGCTTGACTCCATCCTCCCTTTAATTTAGTGCTAAGAGGGGAGGTCAGGTGGTGGCTTATGCTTTATTATTATTTTTAACATTTAAACTACTTTAAACCATTGCTTTTGAATAGGTCATTAAAGGCCAACCTCCAGCTGCCTACCTATCACTGACCAAGTTCTTCACCTATTGATAAAATTCTTTGGTAGAGCATAACCTCTTGGTAACCACTGGGGGTTGCCTGATATAGGAAGAGAAAGCAACTGAAACATGAATTTCACGACAGCCTCTTGATACTCAAGTCAGATTCTCTGATTGGACATTGGTCTAAAGGGATGGTCGGACAAAATTATCTAGTCGAGTTCAAGGTGTACATTTAGTGTGGCTTTCAGAATTACTGTTTTTGGAAAGCTACAGAATCTTGACACTTGTTGAGTTGCCATTGAAAATGGCTTCTGTAGTGTGGGCTAAAGAGAGAATTAGATTTCCCAGTGTGATTTTAATTTTTGGACGTCAGAGGTTGAGCACAGTTTGCTGGATCTTGACTGGAGTGGTGGCAGTGAAATTCAGATCAAAAGATGGAGCAAAATCATTAGGCTCCTCGTCATCACTGCCCATCATCCTTCCTGTTCCCCAGGATGGTTCAGTCATCATCTCCCTCTATTGCTCCTCATATCCAGGAGGCACAAAGTCCTATTGCTTATTCCTCTCCAGTGCTTCTGGCTTCTACTCTTTCCCGTTTTCCCCCACTGGCACTGATCTAGTTCAAGCCTTTATTGCCTGTTTCTAAGATTATGGCATTAACTGAACTGGTCTTTAGCTTTCTCCCTTCAATTCTCTTATAACCCAATGCCAAGTCAATTTTCCTAAAATTCCTATTTAGTTAACTTATGCCTCTCCTCAAAAAATGAGTGATTCCCTTCGGCGTTCCCTGGTGGTCCAGTGGTTAGGACTCGGCGCTTTCATTGCTGTGGCCCCGGGTTCAATCCCTGGTTGGAGAACTAAGATCCCACAAGCCACGTGGAGAGGCCAAAAAAAAAAGTGATTCCCCTTTGATTTTTTAAAAAAAATTTTATTTGAGTATAGTTGATTTATAATGTTGTGTTAGTTTCCGGTGCACAACAAAGCGAATCAGTCATACATATACATATATCTACTCTTTTTTAGATTCTTTTCCCATATAGGCCATTACAGAGTATTGAGTAGAGTTCCCTGTGCTCTACAGTAGGTCCTTATTAGTTATCTATTTTATATATAGTAGTGTGTATATGTCAATCCCAATTTCCCAATTTATCCCTCCCCCTGCCCCCTTATCCCCTGGTAACCATAAGTTTGTTTTCTACATCTGTAACTCTATTTCTTCCCCTTTGATTGTTGAATCAAGTTCAAATTATTTGGTATAATAGACAAGGGGCCTTACCCATCCAGCCCTAATAAAGTGCATGGTAGTTATCCCTTACTAAGCATCCCACAGTCCTGAAACACCAGTCTCATTACCAATCTCTGATCAGTTCTCTCTCTGTGTTTTCTCTTAATGGCTCTCCTTAATAAGCTCATTCACATGGGAAATGTTGATTCTTTCCTGGCCACCACATCTAACTATTGGAATTATACTGATTCTTTAAATTTCTCTTTGTCCTTCAATGGCAACTCCTATGCCACCTCAAGAAGAAATTACTCTTTCTCTTCTGTCTTCTTGAAGTGCTTTGTATCATTTTCTGTTTGTAAGCTATGGAAGTGGGCATGTTGATTTCTTACCAGACTGTAGGCTCATGCAGGGCTGAGATGAGGTTTTAATAACTTCAGCATTGCTTTCCCTTAGCTTAGAGCCAGGTAGGTAGTAGACCTTTGCTAAAATTTGTTGTTTTGAATCGAATTTTCACAGATTCTCTCTGGGTAAAAGTTACATCTAATTCAGACCATTAACTCCAGTTTTTCTGTATGTAAAGAGTGTAAAGCAAGGGGTATGTAAAGAAATTGTATGATTGGTTTTGGTGTCTAATTACCATGATTATATTTTCTAAACCAAAAATTTTAAATGTGATTTATTAAAGGATATCAAAGAGATATACTTGCCCAAGGACAATAGGGTTGTCTCCTCAAAAATTGGATGTACAGTGGTTATTCTTATGTGTTAAAGCTTATCAACTCTAACAACTCTCGTAGACAGTAACTCCAATTATAAGTAATGCCAGTGGTTGTTTACCCAATATGCTGACATGGGGAGTCTTTAAATACTTTGCTATATATGTCTTATGCCTTTGTTTTCTTCATCTGTTTTTAGAGGTGAGCTCTGTCATGTGGTAGGTTTATGAGAAGAGAGAACCTCTAACGTGTCTTTCCATCTTCAACTATACTAACAAGAGCCAACTGATGTGTAGGCTAGTATGAGAATTAGGGTCACAGAAAATTGCATGTTAAAGTCTTAAAACTGCTATTTTTAAAGAAAAGCTCTTTCTTGTGATTTTTTGTTTCAAATCTTTTTTCTGTTATATTAAATGTTATAATGTTCAGAATTGATTCTCTTTGCACCTCAACAATATTTAGTTATCCTGTTTTCAGTTTTGAAGTGTGTCATTTTTCCACCATACCTTCAGGTAATACATACATATATATTTTGGTAATGTTATTCATAATGGATCTGATTTTCAGTCCCCACTACATATTCAACTATTTCTTTTTGGCACAGAGCTTCCTTTGAGGCCAGTCAGAGCTTTGTTCATAGATGAAATGTGTGGCAGGATGGGGGACGTTTCCCAACTTCCTTTCTCTCCGACTCTTTCATCATGTGTAACAATGTTTTCCATTCTTCTGTAGATAAGAATCTTTTTGTGAATTTTCTATATTTAACACCAACACCAAGTGCTGTCAAGCAACATCAGCAGTTCTCACCACACCCACTCAGATTAAAAGTGAGTTAAAGACAATTAGGTTAGTCTGGCAGGAAATGTGACCCCATAAACTGATAAGTTTTGATAGTATCTTTCAGTCCTTGTAGATGCAAACAGCGTGTTCTCTTCTGCAAATGCTAGGAGACAGACTAAGGCAATTTCCTTTTTACCTCCTGATTTTGTTTATTTTTTGTTGTTGTTTTATGGTGTTTTGTTTTTGTTTTTAGAGAATAGGATATATTTTCTTTTTTCCACATTCTTGGTCATTTGCTTGATTTCTTAGGGTTAGATGGGTGCTTGATGATACTCACTTCTTCCATGCTCAGTTCTTTTTTTTTTTGGCCGTGCCACACAGCATGCAGAATCTTAATTTCCCGACCAGGGACTGAACCTGGGCCACGGCAGTGAAAGCACCGAATCCTAACCACTGGACCATGAGGGAAGTCCCACATGCTCAGTTCTTATATGTAGTCACTGGGTTTCATCCAACCCTCTTCCCCAGATGTCTTGCCTAACTTTGTAGAACTTAGGAAAAAGACACTTCACAAATTCCCTTGACAATACATGCTAATGTCAAATGGTCTTCTTTTCTGGAAAGTACCACCTCAAGTAATCATCTGAAGAGTAATGACCAGGTTGTTCTTACTGGGATATCTGAGGACGTCAGTCATGTCCTCTTTTAGATAATCAAAAGACTGATATCAAGTCATTTATCTATCATGCTTTATCCAAACCCTGTCATTAAGGTCTTAGCTTCTTCCTGATTTCTTCTCTGAATCATCTCCCAGATATCCACAACCTATGAAAGACTAAAATTGGGGTTTTCTTTATTCTAAAGTTATTTTCCATATTGAAGTTTCTTCTACATGAAATAAACTCAGTGAAGGAAGTTTGCTTTTTCACCAACTAGTTCAGCTCCAACTCTTCTGGTTAAGAACCTCAAGGACCAGGAAGATATACTCCTGTGACAACTTTTAATAAAAGGTCATTCTGAGTCCTTCAACTTAGTGTCTTCATATACATGGGATGGAACACTTGAGGACAGACAATATATCTTTTCTAAATATTCAGTTATAAATTTTTTGGTAAACTGATCTAAAGGACCATCCCACCACCTCCTGCCCAGAGTAATTCTGTTTTGGAATTAACTTATTTTTCTTCTAACTTATTTAGAATAAGTTTCTATGTGTTCTTGGGCAAACTGAATACCCTGTTTCTACCTAAGTTTCTTTGTCTATAAATGAAGCAGAGGAACGGGATTATGCCAAGGATGTTTCATACTCCAATCATACTTGTTGATTTTGAGATTGTAGGTGAACTTCATTGTGGATAGAAAGGTGATGTGAAGGGACAGTTGGACAAAAAGACATGAATTTTGAAGTTAAAAAAGAGTTTGGGAGTCAAATAGGATCATCTTTGTCCTGCTGAGAAAGTCTTCACCATAACTCAGGAAGAGTCTTCAACCTTCTCTTCCCCCTGCTGATTTTCTTTCTTCTTCTCCTTTTTTTCTCTCCTCCTTCCCCTATGCTTTTCTTTCTTCTTCTTTCTTCCCATTTTATTCTTCCAGAGGAAAAAAGGCATACTTTTTCTAGGCAGCACACTTAGGATGTTTTCGCAATGACTACCCCAAATTCTTATTCTTACGTACACTGATATTGAACAAAAAGTCTGTGACAATGTCCACATGTATTTTAAAAACTTTATTATGTGTATATTAAATTAACTTTGAGTCTCCTTAGCTTTCCACCTGAGACAGAAAGGGCTCAGTGGATAGAATATTTATTAGAGAGTGAGATTCCTTATATCCATGATATTTTTCCTTCCCATGAAAAAAGGTCATGCTAATTCAGGGTGCATATTTTAGTACAATGGATTTTTTTGCTTTAACATATTAATTTTATTTTCTAATGAAATTCCAGTTACCATGATTGAATCTGTATTCTATCTCCTTTTCTTTCTACCTTAAATAATCAAGGACAAAAAAAAGTCTTAGATTTATTTAATTTAGAAGAATAAGTAAAAAGAAAAGCAGTTTCATTTAGAGTTGTTTTATCTTGGACTTTTTTCCAGGTTTTTTTTTTTTTTTTTTGCTTTCCTATAATTATGTTTTAGTATTGAGAGTTATTTTTTGTCAGAGTATATTTCTAGCAATTTAGTATAATGTTGTAAATCAGTAAGAGTCTTTAAAAAATTTGTCCTGCCAAGACTGTGAAATACATTCCTACATATTCATTTTTGAATTGATGGATGGATGACAGGCAGTAGGCAGCAGGATTGAGTACTAAACGATTCTTGTGTCAGGCTTCAGAAATCTTAGCAATCTGATCTGTAGCACATGAAAAAGAGTAGGAAAAGAGCAAAAACAGAAATATGTATGAGAATTTGGTCTAAAGTCAGAAAATAGCAGCAAAGAATTATTTTTACTAGGAGGAATAGAAAGATAGTAAGTTTAGAGAGCTGGAACTTTTGATACCATTACAACAAAATGAACTGATTATTTTGTATTTTATTGAAAAATTACTTGTGCCATGTTGAAATTTTACAGATTAGTTGAAAGACCATAAAAATGATTGAGAATTTGGATTTATGAAGAAAGGTGAGAAAACGGCAAAGTGGGTTCTAATGATGATCTTCCAGTAAAAGGTAGTGTGGTTTGGCAGGAAGAGCATTGCTCTTTGAGGTAGGAGACCTTTGCCTTGTTCTACAGCTGCTCCCAATGACCCAAGTCGGTTTACCTCTTTGCATCGAATTGTCCATATTAGTCAATGAGGGCATTGGTTAATTTTTAAGGTCTCTCCAGCTCAAACTTTATAATGGCTTCTCATCTACCAGATATGTGGAACAAGAAGAAATGTACAGAGTGTATGGTGTTAACCTTGGTAAGAAAAAAAATACTGCACTTTTAAAGCTAGGGATGAAACGTTCATAGAATTGGGGGAAATTTTATTTAATCTATGATGTTGGCATTTGGGTTCAATGTTTATCTTCTTTCCTTCCCTTTGTAAAGCCCATTGTGTCTTGCTTATTCTTAGCAGTTCAAATACCAGCTGTAAAAAAGAAAAAAAAAGAATGTAAATAGAAAAATTAATGCCAAGTACAATTTCTTCTGGGGAGTCTACTTGTTTCCTCCCAGCCTGCCCTACTTTTTTTCAAACCTGGTTTGCATGCCAGTTTTGTGTGTGTCTTTGCAAACTGTGTTAGAGTTTCAGCAAAAAAAAAAAAAAAAAAAGTGGGGCTAAAAAAGGAAATAAAAAGAAAGGCAATCACAAAATTAAATAAAACTAACAGACTTTCAGTACTTAAAAGCAAAATAGCAGAACTGCATTCCTCTCCACACCTAAAACCTTCACAAGCCCATGGAATCGAGTAAATAACTAACAACTTCTTCCTTGGAGAATGACAAAGAGGGGTTCAGGGTTTGTTGAGCAAGGACTAGACAATCTTCAAAGTCCCATGCAGTCTAAAGTTTCCATGACATGATTCCTGCCTCTAGGGAAATCGCATTCCAAAAGTAGAGGAAAGGGGAAGTCACACTAGGGCAAGGCGGTTCACTTGAAAATGACAAAGGCTGTTTTACTTCCTAGTGTGTCCCTACCCAACCCCCCTACCCAGCATTGCGGATAAGTATACTCTTTTTCCTGGAGAGTTCACTAATTTAGGGGGTTTTTGTTCCAGTTGCTTGAAAGAGTGAGCCATGTTTCAAAAGCCAAACCATTAAGCAAAGGATAGCAAACAGCAAGCAACCGGTCCAGTGGAGAGTGACAAATCAATATTGCTATGCACTTGTGAACTCTTTACTATTTAAGGGAATTTCTACCCTTTGAAAAATAAAGTCATCGGTTAGCAGTAATTGGAAAACGAATCAGTTAATCGTAGTGAACACCATTGCTCATGTTATCCCTGCATTTTATTTTATCTTTTTAAAGGTTCCTGGCTAATTCTTTTTAATTTAAAAAAAAAATTTATTTATTTTATTTTTATTTTTGGCTGCATTGGGTCTTCATTGCTGCTCGCGGGCTTCCTCTAGTTGTGGCGAGCGGGGGCTACTCTTCGTTGCGGTGCTTGGGCTTCTCATTGTCGTGGCTTCTCTTGTTGCAGAGCACGGGCTCTAGGCGCGTGGGCTTCAGTAGTTGTGGCACGTGGGCTCAGTAGTTGTGGCTTGCCAGCTCTAGAGCGCAGGCTCAGTAGTTGTGGCACACGGGCTTAGTTGCTCCACGGCATGTGGGATCATCCTGGACCAGGGCTCGAACCTGTGTCCCCTGCATTGGCAGGCAGATTCCTAACCACTGCACCACGAAGGAAGTCTCTATCCCTGCATTTTAGAAAGAATATTTCAAAAACATCTATTTTGAAAAATCTACTTTAAAAGCTAGTTAGTAAATTGACTCTCAAAGCCAGGGAAAGATGGGAGTCAGTAGCCTGGCAAAAAAACACCTTACAACCCTTGGTTCTGGGAGTGAAATCTTGGGTCTGTTTTCTGGAGTCAAGAGGGAAGGAAACATTCCCTACTTGGTTCTGTATCGGTATGTAATATGTACAGAATTTTTGCCAGGTGTGTAAGACAAAATATGTGACATAAACACACTTGGCCCTTATGATAGGTATTATTTAGGAAGACGAAATGCAGCAGCATGAGAAAGACTAGGAAATGTTAACAATCTTCTTACCAGGGAGGGGAAGTACATCTTATACATGTATGGTGGAGTTGAATATCACATCATGGATAGGAGTGACAGATCGATACAATCTGGCTTTTCCTTCATTCAGTTTTTTAGGTTGTAGCTGGAAGCCAGGGTTATATTTTCCTCTCTTTGTTCCTCCCTCCAAGCAGTTGCTATGCTTTCCTTCCGTTGCTCAGCCATGTTCACTGTGTTTCTTTGAGGTCCTACTGAGAATTTTAAACAGTCCTGGCCAGTAATTACTGTCTCTCTCCAGATGCATCTCTTACACAGACTTCATTTTTATTCCTCTCCAGTCTTATGGAGAAGGGCGGTGCTGAAATTCTCTGTGTTACAGAGCTTATCTGCTGAAGTCATACCACTAGCGAGAAAGACATAAAGTGCTTCCTTTTCTCTTCCTGCAAAATGGCATTATTTTTCCTTGCTTCTCTCTTTCCTGTAAAATGGTGATGATACATTTTTCCTGACACCGCTAATGCAAAATACAGGTATTTTGTAGATTACTTACACCCTGGTTTCCCCCCTCTCTGACCCTGAAACTAACGTTTTATAATTTCCACTTTGCACTTGTTCTACTTGGTCTAAAAAACACAAATTGGTCGGGACAGTGGCTATTTCACCTTTTAGTGCATTCTAAACATGTCTGGTGTGTACCTCTACCACGCTTCTGAGTGTCCCACTGAGTGAGCGTGCGAAATAGCTTGAAATAAAATTCTTAATTTCAGTAATTTTTATTCGGTCTGACTCCCTCCGTGTCATCTCAGAAACCGCCATGTGACATCTAATCGACGAAATTACCTGTTCCAAAAATCTTACTTATTTGACATACGTTAATCCAATTTTTACTAAACCAAGATGTTCAAGTCTGTGAGGGTCACAAATAGATATAAATTGGGGTTCCTGTCCTAATAGGAGAATGGCCATGCAAGTAAATAACTGGATTATATGGTGATGTACCAAGGGTTATGTGAATGGGGCAGATACTAAATTTTATGGGAGTTCAGTAGTGGTAATGAGATATTTTGGCTGCTGTCAAAAGGGAATACTTCACAGGGGAGGTGGAATTTGAACTCAGCTCTTAATAGCAGAGGGGATTTCAATGAATAGAAGGGAGTTTTAGGAAGAGGGAATAGTTTAAAAAAAGATGCAGAGGTATGACAATGCTAGGTATGTTCTCAGGAGGAAGGCTATTATATCTTGGCACCTCTAAGTCAATTTATTTAGATTAAAATTTAAGACTGGAACATTAGGTAAGAATTAGACTGTGGGTAACTTTTAATACAAGGCTAAGAAGTCTAAACTTAATTCAGTAGGCATGGGGTAGGACATGATTAGATAGTAATAGTTAGGTTTGGGAGACTCTATATTGGGAGACCCGTTGCCTGCTATTGTATGTGTTGAGGACTGAACCCAGGGCCTCAGCTTGGAAGCAGCAGGTGGTCATGGAAAGGAGGAGACAGATGTTAGACATTCTAGAGGCAGAAGGACAAAACGTGAGGTCCAATCAATAGAAAAAGAAAAGTCTGAGATAAATGAGATGCTAGGCTGTGTTCTGCTCTACAGGGCTGACTGGGTGAGTCTAGTTTAATGTGTGTACATCTTGGGGTACGGAGGGGAATATGTATTCGGAGAAAAGAGCCCTGACTGCACTTCTTCATGTTGTTGCACCTCTACTTTACCCTTTACATTTCTGAAATTAAGATGCTTCTTACCATCTATGGGCACATTTAATGTGAAAGTTTTCCTTGAAAGGTAGTTAGTAAATCAATGGTGAATACTGCAATTGATGGCAACTTATCATAATAGAAATAAAGTTTAAAAATATATATTATTACTGTATTGGATTTTTCCTTTCAAACTGCCAAATTACTTCATTCTCATTATAATTAAGCCAAACTACCCAGTAAATATAATTTACATTAAGTATTAAGCACACAGTAAATATTATTCATCAAATACCTACATTGCCCAAAGAAAAGAATCACTAGGAGAATAAATCAACTGCCAGAGCTTTGGGGAGATTACGGATGTATTCATCAAATGCGTACCGAGCGGCTCTTATGAGAAAGTCACTCTTCTAAGGGCAGGAGGGATACAAAGAGGAATGAGAAAGAAACTCTGTCTTGGGGTAGGACTGGGGGCTTACAAGTTATTACAGAAGAAAGGCAGGTGCACATAATTTTCACAGGGCAAAGTGTGATTTATCATAAGAGAGGTCCTTTAGATGTACTTCGGTTTTTCTGGGGAGGTGATGCTCATATCTGCTTGGGGATATCAGGCAAGGCTTCATGAAGGATGTAGCATTTAAACTTGGCCTGGGAGAATGGGTAGGATTTCTACAGATAGAGGTGAAGTAAGTGAATCCAGGTGAACCATGTGTTATGAACAAAGGTTAAGTTGGAAAGAACCACGCATATTCAGGGAGCACAGCAGTCCAGGGTAGTTGCAGGGAAAAGTGTGAATAATAATAATAACAGTGATTACAGGAAACATTTATTGAGCAGTTACTATGTGCTAGGTCCTGTTACACTTTATTTGGTGATATGTAGAATGATTGATCCCATTTTATAGCTGAGGACAGTGAGACCAGGTCAGTTTATTAACTTGCCCAGGGGTCTAAGAGCTCAAGCTGAACCAGATGGCCTTATTCCTTTCATAAGCAGTGTGCTTGTAAGGGCACACACAGGAATATACAGCTGTGAAGGAACGCTGGATATGGGTTAGGGAAGGTACTGTAAACTATGTGATGGAGTCTGAAGTTTACTCTGTAGCTAATGTTATGGCATTCTCTGGATTTGGAACACTCTGCCACCCCCCTTTTGATGTGTGTAATAGAATCAGTGTGTGTAATAGAATCAATGTGTGTAATGGTCTTTAGAAATACGGTACCAGAGGAGGGTAGGTTGTGTGTCAAATTCGAGCAGCCTCCAGGGAACATTTAAAACCCTTAAATTGTTATAGGACTTTACATTCTCAAAGACCTTTTTCATTCCCTATGTCATTTATTTTGATCCTCAGGTTGATGTGGCATTTCTCCCTGCACTGGGTATATGGGGAAACGTACCCCACATTGGTACTAACTTTGCCTAAGCAAGCCCCAGGGCTGATAGATGGTGGAGGTAGAGAAGGAAGCAAGATCTTCTGGAGCTTAGATCATTGCTACTGCCTTTTCCTCAGACCTCTTTTCCTTTTACTGGTTTTACATCAACAATCCCCTCTTTACATTCAGAGGTGTAAATGGGTCTACATACTGTAATTGATGGGTTTGCTCAACACTGGAAATAAGTACTCCTTATTAAGTAGAAGATAGTATCCTTGCCCAACAAGAAAAATGGACCAGTTTCTGGCTGACACAGGCAGGACCACATAGTCAGGTGCTTGGTCAGGAGACAGTAACTTCTGTACTTTTCCACTGATGAGGAGGGAGCTGTCCTAGCTGCTGCCTCTTGAAACAGTGTCAGGATTTCATGGAAAATTTCCCAGACTTCTCTTTTGGGAACTAGGCCAGCTGTCCAACTATCTTAGGTTAAATCATTCATTTCACAACCTTTCTGACCCCCCACTCTGCAGCTTATTAGTGAGATAGAATGTCCACAGTGCTTGGCTAAAGAGAAGGTGTCACTATTTCTGAATTCAGCACAATTCTTTGTCATATATTTGTATATTAAATTTCAATACTGGTTATTTCAAAGACCTTCCACTGTGTTTTGAGTTAATATCCTGGCCAATGAGGTGCTGAACAATCACCTATCTGTTCTTGAGATTGACAGCACATTGCACTTTTAATATTGTCATAAAATCTCTAAATGTAAGGAAGAATAGAGAGTGTATGTGTTTCCTAGCGTATGAATTTCCTAGTTACCGTGACAAATTATCACAAATTTAGTGCCTTAAAACAACAGAACTTTTTCCCTCACAGTTGCAGAGGCTAGAAGTCTGAAATCAAGCTGTCATAGGGCCATGTTCCATCTAAGACTCTGGGTAGAATATTTCCTTGCCTCTTGCCGGTTTCTAGTGGTGGCCGTTGATAGTTGGTGTTCCTTAGTTTACAACTGTAAAGCCTACAATCCAAACTCTGCCTCTGACATCACGTTGTGTTCTTCCTGTGTGTCTGTTTTTAACATGGCATTTTTCTCTTCTTATAAGGACACCAGTCATACCAGATTAGGGCCACCCTAAGACCCCATCTTAACCTGATGACATCTGCAGAGACCCTATTTCTAAAATGCGTGACACACACAGATACCAAGGGTTAGGACTTCAACATATCATTTGGGGAGATACAATTTAACCTAAAAGATAGTAAGCAATAATTGGCACTTTTCCTTTTTATTATGGTTAATTCTATACAGATAACAACATTTTATCTAGATTGTAAAATTCTTAGGGGTATGAGTTGAACTATAGTAGAGGGAGTACTGTTTTGTTCTTTGGTAAATTCAGAGTGGTTGGTAGAATCACTGTTTTAATTGCTATCACACTGAGACATTTTTTTCTCTATCTTTCCTACCAGATTCTGATCTCCATGAGGGCAGGGGTCGTACCTGGCTCATCCGTACAGTGTTAGCACAATCTGGGGAAGGCAGTTTTGCATAGTGGTTAACCTTGTCGTTGGAAATGGATGAGGTGGGTTCTAATTCCAGCTCTCCTAGGTATCAGCTGTGTAATGTTAGGCAAGTGTTTTAGCCTCAGTATCCTCATCTGGAAAAGAATGAGAAATATAATAATACTATTCTCATTGTTTTATGGGATTAAACTCTTTAGCACATTGCCTAGCTGTTACTATGACTATATTCTCAATAAATATTTGTAGAATTGAGTTGAAGGAGACCAAGTAGTCCAGCCATAGTTCTGCCATTAAATTACTGTGTCTCTTTGGCAAGACTTACATTTTCTAGGCGTTATTTTTTTAATCTGAGAATTAAGGGAGTTCGATGAGATGGCTCTGAGGTTGCCTCCAGTCTAACATTCTGTAAGTGCAGCTGGTATCTTCTGATGACTTCCAGAATATATATATATAGTTTCAGTTCTATATATAGTTGATTCTGTTCTAACAAACACTGTGATTACCAAAGAAAGATGTATTGTTAGTGGTTTATCTCCTGTACTTACTACCTTGTGCTATATTTGTTTGGCTTTATTATTTTAACTCAGTAAAGTTAAGAAATACTTACTGATGCCCACTGTTAGTCTCTGTGCTACGTTATACATAGAAGTGACTACTATACTCTTCTTCCCTGTGTTACATTTGAATATCAAAGAAATTGAGACTGCATATCGTTTTCTGAAATTGTAATTAGGCAGGGATAGAAAGAAAGTAGGGGATTCTGATGTTCTAAGAAGTTACCTTATTGCTCTTCTGTACTTCCTTCTGGTGCACACACATTTCCCGCTACCCGCCCCTGCCACCTTTCTAGACTCTGAAAACAAAAACGGGGAAGGTGAGGAGCATTCCATTAAGCTGCTTCCTGCTGGCCCTTCTCTGCTGATTCTCTTGCTATTGTCAAAGGCAAGTCTCCAACAGGTGGCAGGGCCGATCCAGGCAGCTCTGGGGGGTGAGCAGATTGGAGGGGTGTCTACTTAGAGAACTCCAGGGTGAAAGCTCTCTTTGGAGCTGTTCCATTTGGATGCAGCCTGTTTAACACCTTTATCCATTCAGTTAGGAATATTTGGGGCCTCTCTAGTAGATAGCATTTGAGCTGAGATTTGACGAGAGAGGCTGAGAAAGAGAGAGAGAAAACAAGACAAATGAAGACTGGTGGGGAGAGCAGTGATTCAGGCAGAAGGAAGAGTGAGTACAAAAGCCCTGAGGAGAAACTGCTTCTGTTGGAGGGTTAGAAGGAAGGCCAGTGTGACCAGGATTTGGTCTGATATGACGCCATAGGATCTACAAGAGCATACATGACCTTAAATGGCAGGCTAAAAAGTTTGGATTTTATTCAAAGGCCAGGGGGAATTTATGTACATCTCAAGTAAGTATTTTGTTGTTCCAAGTATTACACAAAATTCCAGTCCCAAACAGGTTTCTTGCTTTCTAAGAAGCTACTTTCTAAAGCACTAAAGCCCTTCTCAGTCCTGTGGGGTGGCTCTGCCCACTCCCATTGAGCAAGTTATGTAAAAGCTGAACCCTGAGTGTGACGCAGGGTGCTAGTTAAAGGAAGAGGAAGGAACACTGTCACCTCTTTACCCTGAATTTTGATAAAAGATTTAGATTTTGAAATGGAACTGTGTGTATGCAGTGGGGGAGGGTGGAGGTAATAATGACTAATGAGAACTCTTAGGCAGTTGATAACTGCCATTTGAGAACCACGGATTTCAATAGGACAAACCAATGCCCTTTGCTTCCATAAGAATTAACGGCGTGATTGCATTACTCTCCTTTACTGTACTATTTCGTGGAGACTTCAGCAGTCCTTTTTGAGGAGGAATTTTGCTTGGCTGGAAGAAAATGATAAAGAAATATGAAAGAATTACCTAAAAAATCCCATTAAGCAAAATAAAATTTTAGCCTATAAACAAATGGCAAACATTCAGTAGATAGACCAATAATTCTTACCAGTAAGCATAAACGGTATGAAGACCTAGAAAATCATAAGGTATTATCAGCAAAATGTGATTGGCTTTTAAAATTTCTCTGTGAGTTATTAATATTTTAAAAGTTGACCAACTAGTATAAGAATGCATACTTATTAAAAAAGGTTCAAACCATATATATAACAGAACAAAATTTGAAAGTCTTCCTTCACAACCCTTCCCACTTTCTCCCTCAACTCGTTCTCCAGAGGTAACCACTGTTAACAGATTAGTATATACAGATCTTCCTCGACTTACAATGCGGTTATGTCCAGACAGACTGAAAATATTGTAAGTTGAAAATGCATTTGATACATCTAGCCTACCGGACATCATAGCTGAGCCCAGCCTACCTTAAATGTGCTCAGAACAGTTACATTAGCCTATAGTTGGACAAAATCATTTAACACAAAGTCTATTTTATAATAAAGTGCTGAATATCTCATGTAATTTATTGAATACTGTACTGAAAAACAGAATGGTTGTAAAGTGTATCGTTTGTTTACCCTCGTGATCAGGTGGTTGACTGGGAGGGGTGGCTTGCTGCCCAGCCCAGCATCATGAGTATCTTCCCCCATGTTGCTAGCCTGAAAAAAGATCAAAATTCATAATTCAAAGTATGGTTTCTACTGAATGCCACTTTCACACCAAGGTAAATTTGAAAAATCCCAAGTCAGACCATCTTAGGTGGGGAACCATCATGTTATGTAGTCTTTTTTATGTCTGTATGTGTCACTGTACATATAGATACATGCTCTTTCTTTAAGAAAAAAGAATAAATGGGAGCATATCGTGCACATTGTTCTATCTTTTCCCCTACTTTATCTGTCTTACAAATCTTCGTGCACGTAATTGTTTATTTTATACTTTCCAGTGGGTGCCGAGCATTCCATTGAATTAAATTATCATAAGTTATGTAGCAACTTCTCAACTGATATACATTTAAAACTTCAATTTTTCACAATTTCAAACAATGTCACAAGAAACATACTTGTTTTCTGCACATGTAAGAGTACTTCTGTCGGATAAATTCTTAAAAGTAGAATTCCTGGAATGCATTTTTAAATTTCAATACTGTCAAATTACCCCACTAATAAAGTTTTATTGATTTATATTCCTATAAAGTGCTAAAAGCCCATTTACTTGTAACTTCACATGTACTGGATATCACCAGTTTTTATTTTTTGTTCATTTTTTGGTGGGCAACAGTTAGTTGCCAATCTAACTGTTGTTTCAAGTTTTACTTTCCTGATTCCTAGTAAGTTTGAACATCCTGTAATAAGTACATTGATGATTTGAGCTTTCTCTGTAAATTATCTGTTCAGAGCCTTTAATCATCCAAAAATACTTTTCTTCAAAGAATAAAGTATTCCTTATGTATTATGGCCTTTAATCAATTATGTATCACAAGTAATTTCTTGTTGTCATTTAGCTTTAACCTATGTATATTATAGCTTCCACTGAATGGAAGTTTTTTTTTTTTTTTTATTTGAATGGAAGTTTTTAATATTTATGTTATTAATGCTCTCTGGACTTTTCTGTATTGTTAGGAAAACCATTCCCAATCTAATCTTACTAAAATACTCTATATTTTTGCTATTATTTTGAATATTTAAAATTATTTTTATACTTAACTCCTTAAGCCATCTGGAATTTATTATTATAATGTAATAAAAGACTATAACTTAATTGTTTCCACACGGGTACCAACCCATTTATTGAAGGGGTTATTCTTTTCCTAATGAATTAAAATAAGTTAATGATATAGTAAGTTTCTGAATATGCATGGATATGTTTTGGGATTCTCTATTCGTTAACAATATTTGATTTGTCAGTATTCTTTTCATTGACCTATTCTATTTGACCGTACAGTCCTAACTCTTGTAATATTTTCTGATACCCAAGTAGGGTAATTTTCTCAATGCTCATCCTTACCTCTATCCCCTACCATTACTATTTTCAAATTTTTCTTAGCTCGTCTTGTGCACTTTCTCTTTCAGATGAGTGTAAGAATGTATGTCAAATTTTATAAACAAGCAAGCAAACAAACAAAACCTGTGTGGATTTTGAATTCAGTACATTGAATATTTTAGAAAGTTTGGGGACAATAGACATCTTTACAAGAAGGACTCTTCTCATATGGGAACATGGTATTTTTTCCCTTACTCTGGACTTTATAATGTTCTTCATAAAATCTTAAAAATGCTTGCTAAGTTCATTCCTGTTTTATGAATTTTTGGATATTTTGATAGTGTTTCTTTCCTCCGATATTACAAGTTCATATCATCCACTGCTGCTGTATGAGAAATTTATTTCTTTTTATATATTACCCTTTGAATCTTACATCTAGGAAAACTATCTTATTAAGTCTGTTCTTCAGTGGATTGTCTTGGATATTCTAGTTATGCAACCATATCACCAACAAACCTTATAGTTTTGTCTCTTTCTTTACAAATTCTATACCTCCTATCTGTGATACGAAAAACAGTGATCAGTGGTGAGGGCTATTGTCATCTCTACTTTCCTTCTCACTGTAATGGAAACACATTTCAACATTGAAGATGATATTTTGTGGGTGTTTCTGGTAGATACCTTTCATTATGTTAAGAAAGTTTTCCTGCTATTCCTCATTTATTTAGGATTTTTCAAAGCAAAGATGAATCACGCTAGTGTCGGTGTCTATTGCATTGAATTACTTCTTTCATACAGAGATTTAGTGACTTCTGTTAGTGTTTTATATCCTAAAGTTGAAGTATCCTTGTATTCCTGGGGTACATCCTACTTCGTTGAGAGGTATTATTTTTAATACACTATTGGACTCAATTTGATATTTTAATTGTATCAGAATTAATAAGTGAGATTAGCTTAATTAGCTTAATTTCTTCCCTACTTTCTTTCGTTTCTTCCTTCCTTCCTTTCTTCACTCCTTCTTTCCTTCCTTTTTCCCCTCTATATATAGTTTAGGATCAGATTAATTAGCTTTAGAGAATGCATCTTGTTTTATGCTCTGGGACAATTAATATAAAATTTGTATTTATCTTGAAATTTTGGTATAGCACTGATAAAATAACCTGGATCTAATCTCATGATTTTTTGACTACTTTGACTGCTGTAAAAGATTCTGTCCACATCTTTCAGATCACTCTTATAGAAGACTATAGCACTTTGGAATATGGTTTAATAGCACAAAAATTTTCTGCCAGTTTAGTTTTTCTTCTTTGATGTTTTAGAACAATATTGTTGAATTCATTTTGTTAAATATCTACTGCTCTACCCTTTTCTTTTTCTTAACAAACATTTACTGAACACCTATAGATATAGGACATGAGTGTAAATTTAAAGATAAGAGATGGGCCTTGTGCTCAAGGTAATTAGAGGAAATTAGTGTAGAAACAGACTTGTGTACAATTAACTATAATCTAACGATAAAATATTAAGTCTTAAAAGAATGATCTGAAAAAAGTGATATGAGAGTGAAGGCAGATACCACATCCTGCCCTCCATCTGCAGCACACAGTGGGGTATTGCTCCAGGACCTTGCTTCAGACGTGTAAGATCCCCCATCCATTAAACCATTGATGTCTCTAAAAAAAGGGATATGACATTTCAGAGATGAAATTAGGTAAGAACTTGAAATTCTTTAATTTAATTTTACTTTTAATTTTATTTTATGGACAATGAGGGACTCCTGAAATCTTTTGAGCAGGTAGATAGCTTGATCTGGTTTCATTTTATTATAAAATAAAGGGGATGATGAAGGGGAAGACAGCTTCAGGCTATTATATTTGTCTTAAGGTAAATTCTATAGAAAAGAGAAGTTGTATATAGTAGAACACCTTTGTAAATCAAGGTTTGAGGGTTGAAGTCACATTTGTATGGAAAGATTAGTTTTTCCCCACATTTTGTCACAAAGGATACTTTTGATCAGGGATGTTATTAAAAATATTTAATAACTAGTATGACACAGGTCCTGACAATCAGAACAGGGAACTGACCAATCAAAATAGACCAAGTCATAAGTAATTAGCAAGTGTGACCATACCAGTATGTACTGGCTGAATGTCAAACTTGCCTTTGACCCCAATTTTACAGCCATGGATCTCATGATTTGAAATATTCTACTTGTTAAACACATTTCATAAATTAAGTAAAAAAAATAATTTATTTTCCAATTTCTTAATTTAATAATAGATTTCTATAATTTATATTAGTTTAAGATTAGTATCACACAACTAAATTGATACAATTTTAGCATCCATCTGTAAAACTTGGTTGTTGGTTGGCCTAGTGGCCTTATATCAGGCAAATACGTAATTTCCATTTGGTATTTTGAAATATTAAAATATTTCCTTAATTTTATAAAATTCCCAGAGGACAGATAGACTGCTGTCCTCAAGTAACAGTGTTGATTTAAGTCATGTACCTTATAGCAGCCTAGAGATGTTTTTAAAATCAATCTCTCTCTCTCTGTCTCTCTCTCTCACACACACACACACACACACACACACACACACACATTACATAAATGTCTTTATAACTGACCATATTTTTAGTTGCCAAAGTCTCTAGCACTCCCTTTTGTTTTACACATATATGTTATATTATTTTACCTACCTGAACCCAGACGGCATATGTGTTTGTAATCCCTGATTTAGATCTTTTTATGTCTTTGGAGACATCATTTTGTTCATGTCATTATCCAGTTCCAATGGTAATGAGTCATGCTGTGATAGGGTTTTAAAAGTTTCTGAGGCGGCTCCGTCTCTTGAAGCGCTGTTAACTCAGAAGATTTTACAATTTACATTTGGCAGGTTCTGCTTGAGCTGAATTCACATTGACTTCCATTTTAGTTCAAAGACTTTCTGCCTCTAAAATTCTACTATTGACTTTCCAAATGATTTTGAAAATGACAATTGAATTTTTATACTATGCAAAACTTCTCTTTTTGATTTTTGTTTTGAATCTTCCTTCTACTTATATACACTGCTCCTTCTCTAAAATCAAGTCTCTTAAAACTGCATGTCCCCAATCCCCCCACCCCCCAGCCCATAAAAGCATCTGTGATCTTGAGTAATTCATGATGGTACCCTTGGCCCATATGCATAGGCAGGGACCAACTGGCAACATTCTTGTGCCACCTTGGTCTGCCTATTACTTTCATGCCCTCCTCATGCCTCCCCTGGGACCACTTGCTGATGCTGTGACAAAGTCCAGTCTAAGATATGGCCAACTTTGTGCTCTAAATGGGCTGGTCTTCCCCTCCCATTGTTCTTTGTAAAGGTGATGGACAATTTTAGTGAGGACAAAGTAGTGGAAGGGCAACCAGAAGAATGCTGAATGGTCACAGACCACGTGGCAGATATAATGTCTTTTTGATTACCATTAATGAGCTAAGATGTACATTGGGGAAAGTACATTCCAAGGACATCGTGAGAGGACCTTATGACTGGATCCTGTAAGTCTTGCTTAAATTCACAAGAACTCAATGTCCGCACGTCCTGACTTTTACATTGTACTGACCATATTAAGTAGGCTAGTGGATGGCAAACAAATGACAGAATTTGGGGAAGTTTTTCTTTTTCCTTTGAAAAAAAAGGCAGATGGTGTTTTGAACACAACTTGCCATAGAACATGAAAGCATAAGAGTTCTGGCTGTTTGAGGGAGAAAAAAAATAAGTCGACTTATTTTAATGGTATAAACTAGCTTTAGGTTTTCTCAGGGGCTTAAAGAAAAGAGCACTGAGAAATGGGAGTGAACTGCAAGATAGGGTTTGTGTAGCAAGTACCTCAAACCACAGAAGTCACATGGGCTCTTTCTGCTTTGCTACTTTTGATTACTTGTCAGAGGGTTATACTTTTAGCTTCCCCCAGCCTGCAAGGCCACTCAACCATGTGCTAGCCGGAGTAATCTTTATTCACAATGTCTTTACAAAGGCTCATGCAACAGAGCAGCAATGGCAATTTCGTGGAGTACTGCACTGGTCCAGCGTATAGCTCTTACCCCACACTCACAGGCAGCTTTCCCATGGATGATAATAGAAGGCTTCAAATGCTGGCAGATACCGTGGCTACTTTGCCTCGGGGAAGAAAGCAGGTATGATTGCTATTTTGTACCTTTTAGAGTGTTCATGTTCTCTTGAGAGCAGAGTGATATGTTTGTCTGACTGCATATTAAAAATGTTATTTTAGCTGCTTTGGAATTAGTGGCTCAGAGTATGGGTGAGGAAGGAGGTGAGGAGCCCAGACAGCTCCTGCACTAATCCTTAAATCTTAACTTAAGATTTAAGACTATAAGACAACATTTTTAAGGCAAAAGTTAAAAGAAGATTGTTTTTCTCACTGGAAGAGGTGTTCAGGTAAAATAAAAATCATTGAGCACATCAACTTGAAGAAGGTGTATATAGACACAACCAGTTTGAGAGTTATTGTTCCTTTTTCCTTTTTCCAATGTCTCCCATTGATTCCTTCCCTCCCAGCCTCTCTCCCAGTCCTTGATAGTCATTTCAGTTCATAATCCAATGAGAATACTTTTTTTAGGGCAAATTTTATTGACTAAATTATCTTCAGTTCTGGGGCACTGGCACATACCTCACACTATTGGGAATTAAGACTCTTAACGGGATAAATGAGTGCAAGATCCACCACTTATTAGCTGTGGAATCTTGAGTAGAGTCACTTTCTTCTCTAAGATTCAGTTTTGTTTTTTCTAAAATGAAGATAATAATAGAACCATCCAGTGGAGCTCTTCTGCGGCTTAAGTGAGGAAATGTGCAGAGCTTAACAGAGTGACTGACATGTAGTATGTGCTCAATAAATATGCTATTATTTTAATTTTTATTGAAAAGTATTTCCCTAGAGAGGAAAACTCATTTGGAAAAAATCCATGTACAACTGGATTTATTGTGAGTTTTTATTTCATTTTTCAATTTCCAGCTAGTAAAAAAAATTTAAACCAAAACACCTCTTCAGATTTTGGTCAGATAACTTGCTATAATGCCCCACATACATATCTGAATACAGAAAATATTAAGAATTGCTTTAAAGCATGAATTTTTGCCCTTAAATCTTGTATGCACATCATATGTTCCTCTTAAGCCTTCTAATTTCAGGATTAGAGATTTACAGCATAGTGGGAGAGTCATGATCTTTTTTCAGTGATGTACATAGCTGATTCCTTGGTATTTTTCACAATGAAGATAAGGGAATAATTTGTCATGGTTTGGATGATTGATCCTTTTCAATCCAAAAGTGCCTTTATGACATTGTTTAACATAATAATGAATATTCCTATCAATTTACTGTCTGAAACTAAAGCAACTGTGGGAAGTACCAAAATCTCTATTCACTTTTCATATGTACAGCAGTATAGGGTGTACAAAGATGAGAAGGACACTTTTTCCTGGCCTTATAGGGTTTACAATTGAGTAGGCAGAACCAATAGGCATTATACAACGTAAAATAACATACCTGCTCTAATCCAAGTACATGTCTTTGAATACAACCTTGAGGGATAGATATTCCAGATACTGAAGGGTATTCTAGAGCAAAGGAATAATTAAAATGCCACAGCACAGATCTTGGGGCTCTTAGGGCAGTTTAAGTAACAACACATTATTGTGTTAGGTGGACCTGATGAGAGTCTGTGTGGGAGGGGAGGGGAGACCTCAGAGCTGGGCTGCTTTACACAACACTTGGACACTTCCCCTGAGGAAGTAGTAATTCGACCAGCACAGGGAAACAACTGAGCATGACTGAGTAGAAGGTTTTAGGAACCCTAGTCGGGAAACGTGCTTGTCGGTAAGTGGGTAGAGACTGGCAGTGAGGGAGCAACTTTTGTAGTTGGAGAAAGAAGATTCGAAGGAATGGAGAAGAGACTCAAAGGCTTGGCTGTGAAGGCAGTGAAGAGGGAGGAGACACATCTGGTTTTAAGCCTGAGTGAAGGTAGCATGAACTAAAAAGAGGAATCAGTAGAAGGCTATTGGCAGAAGATAATGAGAGGGATGTAGGCATATGAGATGTACATGAGTGTGTGTGTGTGTGTGTGTGTGTGTGTGTATAATCTGTATAATATCTACACGTACACACACATTTCCACACCAGTTATTTTATTCATATGTTCTCATCTTTTTTAGTTCTTCACTTTTCCCTTTTCTCATATTCTTTCCCATGGTAAGACTTTTCCTATTCAAACAGCTTTTTCTTACTGTTGTGAGTTTTACTTAAGAAACAAAAAAGACAAAACAAAACATCTTGTATACGATACTTCTGATTCTGTACAATTATCATCAGTGAGGCTTGATGCAAGTTTATCCCAACAGTTCAGAATTTTCCGAATGCTGTTCATTTCCCTTAACTGGTTTTTTAGAGAATAATCACCTATTTGGCACTGACTGAACTGCAGGCAACAAGATCCCTGTGAGGCAATCCCACAAGCCGGTGTTTCTCTGCCCACTGTTATTTTCAACCCTTTCAGGGCTGACGTCAACAATTCATACTTCTTGTTATCATTGGCTTTGCTTTCCGCAAAGCCCTATCTGGTTAGCCAGGGTGTTTATACGCAACATCATTTAAAAACAGATTTCTGTGTGTTTATATGATCTCAATACCTTTATTTTTAGGAGGTGACACACTCTCAGTATGGCTCTTACTTCTGAACATGGTTTTAGAAAAAAAAATCTCTACAAAGGAAAACGCTGTAGGAAGGAGACAGGACGAAGTAACGTCATCTTGATGAATGTGACAATGCTAAAGGAGTAGCCATTGGACCTTACACCCACTCTCCCAAGGGTAGTAGGTTGTCGTTGGAAAGTAGTTTTCACTGAATGCTATAGTGAAAACCTGACAAACAGAGGAGAAGCCTGACTGTGCATTAGTGGGACCATAGACAGACTCTCTTTGCCTGGTTTTCTTTTGGTTATCGAATTATTACTAAATAGACAACTTCTGGAAGGGTTATTTCACTTATAAGTTCAGGTACAGAATATTGTGCTAAACCCGGTAATGCATGTATTTCTGGGATGGGTTCTGCCCTTCAGGAGCTTTTACATTATTTCTGGCTACACACCCATCCGTTACCAAAACTCCCAAGTGTTCCTGACGGCAAGATATTTTGATCATTTAATGCATACTTTTAGTAGAAAACTGTTAATTTCACTACAAAAGAATTGGAGAAGTATTCTCTAATCCATACTGTGGTATGCTTAGAGACAATATCCAAAAATCTTTTCTTGAAAAAGAGGTTCATGGGCCCACAATGAGACTTTCCCGAGAAGCCGCAACATTCTATTTGGGTTCCTTAAGGGCACTTAAAGTTAAAAACTTGAGTTCAGCTCTATTATTTTGCTAATCTTAGAATATTTCTGTGCAGCCCTGCTATCCTAAGGCTCCTGACTTAAAAAGGAAAAAAAAAACCACGCTGTGTTCGTGGAAGAATTGGGGAGAATGAGGCAGGGGACTGGAAAGAGAGCAGAGCACATAATTTTGGGACTTTTGAAACAAACAACAAAGACAAAAATACCTCATCTGTGAATAGGTATCCTCCCCTCCCCGACCCGCAACAGTTTCAGGAAATGAGTACACAGTGGGGGCAGGAAGTAACAGGCTGTTACTTAGCAGCAGAAGTGGCTACAGTATGGAACTACAAGCTCCTCTGCAGGGCTGTCTGTCTGGCTCTGGGGCAGATTATTCCTAGTTTTTGCAAACTGACAGCTGAAGTCTTTGGTCTTGGTTTCCCACTAAAGAGGGGCATTGTGAATCATTGCATAGCAGCAAAAATTACATTTTTAACCTTGATGTCTAATCTTTTAAGTCATCTGACTAAAAACAAAAGAGACGGATCCTCAGCCCTACCCCAGGCATCTTTATTTTAGAGGCTAGCAAGGGGTTAAGGAGCTTTGTCTACTCAGCAGATGTAATTGATGTGTAGTTTGCAGCCCTGCCAAAAACTGCTAAACCTAGATTTCTCATATTAGATAATGTGTAATAAAAGACAGCTGTTGCCAGCATATGCTGTTCATTGCACACCAGTTCCTCATTCATGAGTTTTGGTGTCATCCCCACAGCCCTGTGAAAAAGCTCAGGCTGGGAGGGCAGTCAAGGGAGCAGAGACTCCACTGGTCAGATTCTAGAAGAGGGCTGCTCAGTCCAGAGAAAGGGCTGCAGGGAAAACTTTTTCTAAAGTGTAAGACCTTTGGTAAGACCTCAGACGTACTTCTTGTCACTTAGGCAGATAGTTGGTTGAACCCTGAGAACATTCCTTTCCACATCGCCTGAGTCTGACAGCTCAGATCAAAACCAAGTAAGCATTGTGTCAAGACGTGGAACGTGTCAGAGAATTTGGTGGTGCTTAATTTATTTAAATTGTTTTTTATTTAAGCGTTAGGTGCCTGTGACAGGCTCATTGCTGATCCAGAGTGTAAACTAATTCATAATTTGATTTAGTCTGAGTTTTTCCTTTGTGTCACTGATGACCCGGATCAATCAGTCCACAAGAATTGAGTATCTGCTCTGCATATCTGTGCTAGGCAGATATTTCCATATTAATCTAGTCGATTAGCTAGATAGAAAGGTTAGACCGAGAGAGAGGTGGGGAAATTTCCTTCTCTATAGAAGTCTGGGATTTGTCATGTGGACTTAAACAATTTTATATTTGAATCTACCTAGAATAATTTTTGATTGAGAAGGCAGGTTAATGGTGGAAGAGGTGAAATCTTGAAGTTCCCAGCAATGCTATGATTATTTGCTTAGCAAAAGGGTATTTAAAATTGGTGAAGGAAGGCTCACAATTGTAAGGATTCATTAATTTTTGCCACCATTCATTCATTTAGCAGTTGTGTATTAAGGCATTACTGACTTTGTTTTCTATTAGTCCTTTTTCTATGGTTCTTGCTGTTTTGCGATTCAGGTGTTTGGTTTTTATCATTGTTTGTTTTCTTTCATTTTAAATTTTACTTCATATTTTTAAATGTCTACCCTTGAACTTTTCCTGTGGATATTTAATTTAATGAAGGACAGAGTTGAAGACTCTTTTACTTTAGATCTCCCACCACCTCTTACTTGCTCGTATTGTAGTCTAGTAGTTTACTTCTGTTTGTCTGTTTAGCTGTTTTTACGGTTCCACCCGACTCCAGGCCCTGTGATGGGTGCTGGGGTAGAAAGTAAAACAAATACATTCCCCAAGAGGCCCAAAGGATACGGGGAATTCTGAACAGAAGTGAGGTATTTAATCCAATCTGCCCTTCACATAAATACACATCTATGCCTCCACATGAATGAATATGTACATTATCTGATGAATATTGACAGCAAGAGTAATAATTTTAAATATAAACCCTAGTTATGATTTACAGATAGCATAATCAGGTATGACCTACCTAAGTGCTTTACAATCTGAAATAAGGATCAAAGCCAAGCAAATGAAAATAATGAAAGTAGATTAAGAAAATGTGAGTACAGTATAACAGAGAGATTGAGAATGCTTGGACATATCAAATTTACTGCTCTCTTCCACAAGAAGGCAACCTACTGCATAGCTGAATGGTCCCCACCCTTGTTAATGGTACTTATCAGGACAAAATCAGGCTGAAACAAACCATACAAACTGTTATAGGTCTTCCACAGTTAGTCCTTATAAATTGAAAATACATACTTTTTAGCAAATATAGAGAAGTTTGTTTGGTTTTTTTTTTTTTGCTTCTGAGCCTTCCTATTGCAGTCTTCAAGATGATATAAATGATTTGAAGTCCAAAACTGACGAGAGGAAAATATAATTAAATTACATCAAATTGTTAAGAAGAGATCAGGTCTTCATTACGTTAACATTACTGACCAGTGGCCAAATTCTGAACACTGAGCCATTCCAGAAAATTTGTGAGAATGCTGGCATTTTGTACTTGGTAATTCAAATTCCTTATAGTGATGTAAGCTTCTCCACTAACAAATGCATTAATGAAGATTTAATTTGTGCATTAATTTCTTCTACTTGTTTTTCTCCTGGCTTTCATCCTCTATTTTACTTTTATTTGTTTGGACTCCTGCATTGATCTCCTGGTATTTTCTGTAGTCATTGACATATGAGAAGCATAATAGGTTGCCAGTTAAATAAACACCATGGGTTAACTAGTAGCATGAGCTTATGTTTTGGAGCCCTGGACAAACACTTGAGAAAGAGCTAATTAACATTTGTTAATTCCTAAGCAAATAAACAAAACAGAAAACACAAAAACTCACTATAATTACCTTAAAAATAAGATGCCACTTTTTGTTAACTTTTACTTTGTTTATAATGGTAGACTGTATCCTGGAAGCTTATGTTTATATGATCTTTTCCCAAAACATGCAGAGGAGTAAAGGTGATGTCATTTATACCATTTACACCATTCTGAGGTTCCTTTCCTTTCTTGGCTGGAAATCTCACTGTACTCTTTTAAAACTATTGCAAAAATAAATCATAAAAACAATTGAGGTTTTGAGTCTCTGATTTCACCCGAATTGTGCTTCTGGGTATTAGTTAGTTCTTTAGAGATGATTTTATCCTGCTAAAAACAGTAACATACTGAACTATTACAATAAACAGTAATTTCATCAGCATCTCCCCAAACTGTCAACTATTTGGGTTTTATATGCCATTCCATGGGTATTATTTTTCTTTGGATTTCAGTGTGATTATAAATTGCTGTGGTTAACCTTTCAGAGGCTATTTTAAATACAGATTAGATATGAAGTTCTTTTTGGAAGCTTTGGAGCTTTGCCACATTACATTAACTCTTTTGCCATGGGGTATTATTATGGAAGCCTCATTTAATCTTTCAAGTGGACTGCCTGAATAGTCCCTTTCCCAGCTCTCCTTTGCTATCGCTAGAGAATGGAAATTACGGCCTTTCCATAACAATTTCCCAGGAGCTGGGCCAAAGAAGGTGATAAAGAACAAAGTTCTTTGTGATATAGAACATTTTGCAGATGTGTCTTAAGGACCTTTCAATAACTGTGTGCTTGTGTTTTTCAGCTTGCTCTGACGAGATCAAGTTCTTTAGGTGACTTTTCCTGGTCTCAAAGGTAAAGAAATTAATTTATTTTTTGGTTTCTCAGCAAGATATTTAGGAACACAGCTTTCCAGGCTGTTGATATCACACACACACACAGAGTGATATATACTTCAGTTTACATAAACATCAGCTATTTTTTATTGACAGTTATTTTTAATGATAGGTATGTGCCAAATGTTATACTTTGATCTTCATGCCTAATTTTTTTGTTTTTGGTTTTACAGAAAGCTTGTTACTGTGGAAAAACAAGATAATGGAAAATTTGGGTTTGAAATTCAGGTGGGCAGTTTTCAGATTTTCCAGACTTTTAATGAAGAAAGTGGCACCGGTTATGTCATGATATTTGCAGACAAAGAATGAAGTTGGGCTTAGAGAACGATGGAGGCTGTGACTTGTTTTCAATGTTTTTGGTAGTTTTTCAGTGTGTTGGGTACCATCAAGGGAAGAAAACATTCAAGCGGATAAAAAACCCACCCTGAGACATAGTCTGCTTCTTGTTTGTAGTTGCTTTAGTCTTCTGGTAGGTTTGAGACTGATCAGAAATTCTTGATATCAGCCAGCTCATAAATAAGAGAGCGATATACTCTTTATAATGTGCATTTTGTATATTTGCATTAGTGATGTGTTTTTTTTAACATCTTTATTGGAGTATAATTGCTTTACAATGTTGTGTTAGTTTCTGCTGTATAACAAAGTGAACCAGCTATATGTATACATATATCCCCATATCCCCTCCCTCTTGCGTCTCCCTCCCACCCCTCTAGGTGGTCACAAAGCACCAAGCTGATCTCTCTGTGCTATGCGGCTGCTTCCCACTAGCTATCTATTTTACATTTGGTAGTGTATATATGTCCATGCCACTCTCTTACTTCGTCACCCTTCCCCCTCCCCGTGTCCTCAAGTCCATTCTCTATGTCTGCGTCTTTATTCCTGTCCTGCCCCTAGTTTCATCCGAACCATTTTTTTTAGATTCCGTATATATGTGTTAGCATACGGTATTTGTTTTTCTCTTTCTGACTTACTTCACTCTGCAGGACAGACTCTAGGTCCATCCACCTCACTACGAGTAACTCAGTTTCGTTTCTTTTTATGGCTGAGTAATATTCCATTGTATATATGTGCCACATCTTCTTTATCCATTCATCTGTCGATGGACACTTAGGTTGCGTCCATGTCCTGGCTATTGTAAATAGTGCTGCAATGAACATTGTGGTACATGACTCTTCTGGAATTATGGTTTTCTCAGGGTATATGCCCAGTAGTGGGATTGCTGGGTCATATGGTAGTTCTATTTTTAGTTTTCTAAGGAACCTCCATACTGTTCTCCATAGTGGCTGTATCAATTTACATTCCCACCAACAGTGCAAGAGTGTTCCCTTTTCTCCACACCCTCTCCAGCATTTATTGTTTGTAGATTTTTTGACGATGGCCATTCTGACCAGTGTGAGGTGGTACCTCACTGTAGTTTTGATTTGCATTTCTCTAATGATTAGTGATGTTGAGCATCCTTTCATGTGTTTGTTGGCAATCTGTATATCTTCCTTGGAGAAATGTCTATTTAGGGCTTCTGCCCATTTTTGGATTGGGTTGTTTGTTTTTTTGATATTGAGCTGCATGAGCTGCTTGTATATTTTGGAGATTAATCCTTTGTCAGTTGCTTCATTTGCAAGTATTTTCTCCCATTCTGAGGGTTGTCTTTTCGTCTTGTTTATGGTTTCCTTTGCTGTGCAAAAGCTAAGTTTCATTAGGTCCCATTTGTTTAGTTCTGTTTTTATTTCCATTTCTCTAGGAGGTGGGTCAAAAAGGATCTTGCTGTGATTTATGTCATGGAGTGTTCTGCCTATGTTTTCCTCTAAGAGTTTTATAGTGTCTGGCCTTACATTTAGGTCTTTAATCCATTTTGAGTTTATTTTTGTGTATGGTGTTAGGAAGTGTTCTAATTTCATTCTTTGACATGTAGCTGTCCAGTTTTCCTAGCACCACTTATTGAAGGGGCTGTCTTTTCTCCATCATATATTCTTGCCTCCTTTATCAAAGATAAGGTGACCATATGTGTGTGGGTTTATCCTGTTCTGGGCTTTCTATCCTGTTCCATTGATCTATATTTCTGTTTTTGTGCCAGTACCATATTGTCTTGATTACAGTAGCTTTGTAGTATAGTCTGAAGTCAGGTAGCCTGATTCCTCCAGCTCCATTTTTCTTTCTCAAGATTGCTTTGGCTATGGCAACATTTTTAAACTATTATTTGAAACACTTAAGAACATTTGGCTCTATGTGCATATTGTCTCATGCTCTAGGAGAATTTTAACTTCTTTATGGATTTCTATTTAATAACCTAAGAATTTCATTTCTTATTTGCTGTCTGCTTTTCATGGCCATATTTGCTAAGGTGGTGAGTTAGGTCAAATGAAGTCTAGTCTAATTAAGTGCAAGAGAAGTAGTTTAAGTATTACTGTGTTCTTTTTCCATTACACTTTTGCATTTCTTTTAGAGGCATTTTGCATAACCATATCCTTATACTGAACATCAGTTTTTATATCTTAACTTTGGTGCTGCCTTCAGAAAACTTTGGTGACTAGATATCAGCCCCACAGTTGTAAAGTCAGTGTGTTTTAAGATTAGCAACAGGAAGCTGCTATGTAAGATGTGTTTTATGAATAAAGAAACAAAATGGAACTCTAGCTGCAATGAATAGGGAGAAGCCTCTAGGAGAAAAGAAGGGACCTTCTCCTTTCTGAACTCTTCTACTTTTGAATTTGGTGAAATCTCTAATTCTTCCACCAGGTTTTAGAAGCATAGTACTCTCTCTTGTTCCTCATTCACATGAAACACTCCCTATTCTATTGTAGAGACACTATGCTTTTTGTGGCCACTTCTTTTCAAATGAGATTATCCCCAAGGATGTGCAGTGATTGCTACTGAAAACAGGAGCAAAGTCTACTCACTTACTCTTACTTAATGTAACCAGTGAGGATCTCTTCTCATTTTTCTATAGACATGTCACTGCCTCCCCCATGTTTCTCCCTTATACCATAAACACTTACTCTACATGAAGCAAGAATCCAAACTATCATTAGTAGACAGCAGGCTATAGTG
This sequence comes from Balaenoptera acutorostrata, assembly GCF_949987535.1. Lineage (NCBI taxonomy): Eukaryota > Metazoa > Chordata > Mammalia > Artiodactyla > Balaenopteridae > Balaenoptera > Balaenoptera acutorostrata. The sequence continues at coordinate 19,510,449 of NC_080071.1, read as the reverse complement.
CCTTGAAACTTTGTGGATTCACGTGAGCTAATGGCTTCACTTCTGGACTGCAGCATGTCTGTGTTATCTTAGTGATGCAAGGATCCACTCCTCTGCAAATTCCCTTATGGTGTATGCTTTCCATTACCAGCTCTACGCCATAACCTATTCTCTAGTAGTCATAGGATTTGTAGTAGTCATCAAACAGGGGACATGCTCTGGGAACATTTTGAAGGCCAGATAGAACCTCATGTAACCTTACTATGCCCCCATCATTAACACGTATTTGGGTCCTGGTCTACCAGGTGCAGGGCATGCTGGGAGAGAACAAGTCCACCTCCTCTGGTTTCCATGGGTGCTAGTTTTTTGCTGCTACAGAGAGTAATGTAGTAATTTGGCAGGAACACAGACCTTAGATTCATGTACACCTGAGTTCATGTTCTTTCATTACTTAGTAATGTGCCTGGTTCCAGTAGGAGAGCAGCAAACGACAAGTGTTAGAATGAAGGCTATCAGGCATGAGAAAGGCAATGTACTTTTGTGTCTCTAGGAAATGATTGAACTAGATGACTGGATAAAAGAGAGAAATATCCAACTAATAATTTCTTTCCAAAACTTGGGGACCTTTGCCTTTCCTTCTCTATCTCTAAGCCACAAATTTTACACCTGTTGCAAACATATACACAGGTGCAGGCTACATCAATTAACATGTTTCCCCTTCACTGTACCCACCTTGCTCCCTGGACATGGAGGGTAGATTCTCACTGCTAACGAGAATCATTACAACAGTGGTTTCCCAAAGGAGGGTCTGTTATAGCTTTAGTTCATGTCCTCCATGAACCAGACCACCCTTCCATCTCTGGAAGGGCCCGGGCTGTGGCAAGAAGACTCCCTGGCAGAAAAGCTGTTAAAGGGATCTCTGGCATAGATGGAAAGTAGATTACACAATCTCTAAAAGTCCCCTCTATCTTTAAGATACGGGGATTCTAAATGCCTTGCAGAGTACATAGAAATCTCTTAGGTTAACAAAGGCAAGTTTCTAGAAGTTTGACTGACTTCTGGTGGTTCTGGAGCCTGTAGGTCTGTAAAATCAAAAGGAATGAACATCGGACATTCATTTCTCCACAGGGAAGCGGTACTGGAATGTGGCTTAATTTTAGGAAACAGATGTTTAGAAGACTTACTCAACTCAGAATGCTGATTTTGATTCTAAATGCAACGAGACCTCATAACTTAAATATGTGAAAAAGAAAAATATAGGTCCTTGGGCCACTCTATTCGCCAAACATTTATGCTGTGTTCTTGGTACAAATCGAAAACAAAAACAAAAACAAAACCAAGCTGCTTTTGCCAAATTGAGGCCAGAGGCGAAGTATAACTTTTTCTAATTTAGTCGAGTGGCTAATGAATGAGTATTCAGGGCGGATGTACCACCGAGCACTCAGGAATGAAGGTAATTGAGTCAATCATAGTGCTTTTGAATGAATGCAGGGCAGATTGTCATTATTTGCAGAACTCTGATTTAAAATAATTATTGTTGGCATATCTCCCTTGCTGGATGTGTACTGTTTCATACGCTCCTGTAGTAAGTACTTTAGCTCGGGAGAACCACATAGAGATTTTTCTCTCTGCTCTTGGCCATTATTGTTTCAGCCCATTGGGAAAAGAGAAACCAAATTTTTCTTGTTAAATATGCAATAACGATAGCATCAGGTGGTCTCTTAGGCTTGAAAGTCTTAAAGTCTTAAGCCAGTCTTATCCTACTTTCTTTCTTAAGCCAGATGTATTTTTTATGAATGGAGTCAGCTACAGCTTGTGTGGGAGAAGTGTAAGATTGGTACTTAGATTTAATTTATATTCAGAAAAGCTTCCCAAATTGTTCTTTGCACTTATCTATTATGCTGCTTAAGGTAACTGATACCACTTAATACTTTTGTAACAAATAGATTTTGAGTTTTTTGGTAATGGTAATCCTTTTTATATTTGGTAATGGTAATTATGTATCCCTTTAATTTTACAGACTTACAGGCTCCAAAACCAGAACACCTGCTCTTCAGAGATGTGTACCCTGATCTGCAAAATCCAGGAGGATAGCCCAGCACACTGCGCTGGCCTGCAAGCTGGTAAGTTAGAACTATGCTCATGGTAGGAATTATTTAAATAGCAAGAAAAATAACTTTTTTGATAGTGAAGGTCAGGACATGATTGTTGCTTTGAATTTCCTTTATGTTGCCAAGGTTTGGGTCTTGCTTGTTTTGTTTCACTCGCGGGTCAGGAAAGATTATTTAACCAATCGTTTTAACACTCATTTATCTTGGCATCTCCCAGGTGATGTCCTTGCAAATATCAATGGTGTGAGCACAGAAGGTTTTACCCACAAACAAGTGGTTGACCTGATCAGATCATCAGGAAACCTGCTAACGTAAGTATCCCGCTGCTTCCCGTGGGGCTTCAAAAATGTTACGGTCTCTCATCATGCCTGTTGAGTGAATGAATAGGCTTTTTGTTCAGGATCACAAGAAGGGAGGCAGTGCACCATAGCTTGGGGATTGGGTACAGACGTTTTTATCAGTTCCTTTTGTTTCTCAAGGTTTCCACAAACTTGAACATGTTGTCAACATCTGAAGTCAGAGGACATCAATAGCCCAAACATCTGAGTGGGCGGGATAGCATTTTTTAAATTTTATTTTTAATTCAAATTCAATTAAACTGGCACACATTCTCTTTGGACAGAGAGGAATGGGTCCAATTTCCATGGCGGATATAATCCTGTGGTTAGAACAAATGAAAGGTCAGAAGGGCTGAGTTTTTTCCTCTTCTACCACCAGCCAGTTGTTTTTCTCTCCTAGTGTTCTGTTTGAAAGAACAGTCTGCCTGGCCCTCCTGCCCTGCAACACACACACTCACATCTGCTACTATTCCCAACTTACTAATGGGACATTTGTTTCCCCAGTTAGAGATTCAACTGACATTTCCACCCTTAGTACCTAATAAGACCTTAGTAATTAGTTAAAAGATGGGATTCACGCATTCACTAAAACGATATTTATTGAGCAAATACTATGTTTCCAGCTCTGTGATAGGCTCAGGAGAGACAAAGGCTCTTCTATGGCTTTATTGTGGAAGGAGATAGGTAAGAAGAGCCTGCAAAAATAAGTAATTTTGATATTTCAATTATTGATAACTGCTATAAAGAAAGTAAAACAAAAAATGGGATAGAACACTGAGTGAGAGGGCTGCTATTTTAGCTTAAGTGTTTAAAGTGGTCCTTTCTGAGAAGGTGAGCTTTGAGCTGAGAGCGAAATGAAGAGAAGGGATGGTTAGATGAACTCCTGGTGAGAACATTTCAGGTAAAGGGAGAGGTCTCTGAGTTCTCAAAGTGGGCTTGGCATATTCAAGGGATAGAGAGGAAACCAATGTAATTGGTGGTTGGTGAATTAGGAAGAGTATAGTAAGAAATGAAGACAGAGAGTTCTCCAGGGAGCAGAGTATGGGCCTCGCCAGCCAGGCTTAATAGTTTTAGAATTTATTCTGATCATCTCATTTATTCTTCACAGAAGTTAGTTATATTCCTATTTATAAACGAAGTGACTCAGGCTGAAATGAGGTTTAGTTAAGACCAACCATCTAGTAAGTGCCAGGGCTGGGATTTGACCATCTGCTCTGGATGCCAGGCTCTATTCTCCAGCTACACCACAGCTGCTCCTCATAAGCTGCCAATAAAAAATCTGCTGGACACTCTTTAGTGATTCTAGTCTAAAACTTCAAAGGATGTTTTTTGGGGGTTTGTGTGAGAGTAGTTTTGAAAGATGACTGGTGGTGGTAGAGGACTGAGTCCAACTCTATGGATCCTATGAGTTCAGGGTAAAGGATGGGGCCACTTGAGCTCCAGAGAAACTTGAGTCTATAAGGTAGGAATCATACCAAGTCCAGGAGAACATGCTGGTGATTAGAAACAGAAACCTATATTCCAGATGGGTAAAGTGGGCAGACCTCAGGTGGATAATTAAAGAGTATTGGGTGGAGACAATCGGAAATCCAGAGATAAGGAAAATGAGAGACCGTTTGTACAAATACTGAAGAGAGCGGCCAATCTATGGCTGCAGTTCTGCCCACAGTCATCTATTGCTTGGGCAGGTCAGGTCAACATTAAAGTGCCAGATAGATTCATAGGGATTGTCACTATCGCCCAGAGTCAAGACCCGCTAATGAGAAAGCAGACAACGTGTTCTCTTGCTATCATCTCATTATCTTGGGTATAATGCTGTTGGAAATAGAGGGAAACTGGTCTCTGCATTTAATACTATTATTTTACCATGGCTTGAAAATTTTCTTGCATCTTTATAGAGTTACAGCTTATTTATCAGAATGAATTTGAACCAATATTTTTAAAATGCTTAGTTGTATAACTCACATATCATATTTATCTTATGCAGATTGATGGCATCTAACTTGAGCCCACAAATCAAATCAAATCACTCAGGATAGAGCAAGTCTTTTTATTTTTATAAGGACATTTGGTATAGGGAGAAAGAACACCATTAGATGGATAATTCTCAGATTAAAGTTTGTACACTTAAAAGGTTTTGAGATGAGAGAGTCATATGAAAGTTATTATCTCATAGTAGTTCTGATTCTATTTGTTCTAGTTCCAAAATTAAGGCAATTTACAGAGGTAAAATTTCCTAGAATCTTAGGGAAGAAAGGATTTTCCCTTGTTTCAACAAATAGCTTCTTGATTCCATTGTTTGAAAGTCCGTAGTGCCTGTTTTCATTGCTGTATCCCTCACTTTTAGCACAATGTCTAGAGTCTGGTACATAGTAGATGCCCAATAAATTTTCACCAAATGAAGGAGGTGATTCACCCAGACCACACAAGAATAGGTTCTAGCAGAGAACAACCGTCATTGCCATATAGGGGCTTCTATAAAATGAGCTACAGTTTACAAAGAAACCAGAGTCTTTTCTTTCAGTCACCCTCTCAAAGAGAGTATTTATTTTCCATATTCTTTCTTTGAATGTTGTCAGAAGGTTTGACTTACATCCAGATACTTGAAGTGCCATGAGAATGGTAACATTTACGTTGCTTTTTAAGGATAGTCTGTGCTCAAAGTGTAGTACTCCATAAGGATGGTACTTGTTTGAAAGAATCACTCATGCTATTCCCCTCCCCCTCCTTTTTTTCTTAAAACAGGATAGAGACTCTTAATGGAACAATGATTCTCAAAAGAACAGAGCTTGAGGCAAAGCTGCAAGTTTTAAAGGTAATTTAATTTAATACAGTGAGACACATTTTTCATCCTTGAATGTGAGTGGTAGAATAAAGATCTATTTGAAGAATTGAGATAGCCCTTGAAGATGAAATGTCGTGATGAGACTAAACTGCTGAATTATCAAGAGCCATACAATTACCTTTGCAGGAATATTAAATTCCACAAACCAGGGCAAATCACTTTCTTCCTTCCTCCTTCTGCATGTCTATGAGGCTCAGAAAGGCAACAGGAAGCCACATCACCTGAAGAACTTTTCATTAATGCACCTGTGATCTCTTTCAATTTACATTTTGCTTGGGAAAAAACAAAGAAGTAGAAGCTGTCTTTTTGTCATTTTCCCAAGTGCTATATATGTGTGCAGGAGGGCCTGGGATTTTTGTTTTTCTGTTGTCCTCCTCTGCGTCCTTTCGATTTGCCTCGTTCTTACTACAAGAACCACCTCCCTCTACTCCTGTGGCTGTCCTTGAATCTACTTTCACTGGCAAATACACTGTCAACTTTGAAGAGGAAATTAAAGTTTACAGGAGATAGTGTACAGTGCAGGATGTTCCGTGAAAATTCTCTGGACTATTTGAGGGTCTTAAAAATCTCAGTTTCCTAGACTGGTGAGGTTCTGGCAGACCATGAAGTCTAGGCCCTCGCTCATGTGCATCTCAGGATGCGCTCAGTTATTGAGCTCAAAAGGGTAGAGTTAGCATATTCCTACTTTATCTTTTATTCCTCCCTTCCACCACATTTAATTCATCAACAAGACCTGTTTTCTTGTTTGTCAACATTGGTTTTATATTCTTGTCATTTTGCTTACCCCTGTGATCTTTTGAATCAATTTATAAAATTCATTGGAAAAAAATCCTCTTTAGACTGTGATAGTAATTGAATTGTATTTATAGAATAAATGATATCAATCGACGTTTTTATGGTTTTCGCTTTCCTTACTTCAAACACAGGATCTCTCTTTCCATTCAGGTCTTTTATGTACTTCAAAAACATTTTGTAATTTCTTCATACATTTTTATATATCTTTGATTATATTTATTCCTATATACCTTCTAATTTTTTTGCTATAATAAATGTGGTCTTTTACATTTTCAACTGCTTATTGCTATTGATTTTTGTGTAAAGTTTTAAATCCGGGAGTCTTGCTGAACTCCCTTTATTCTAGTAATATGTTTGTAGATTCCCTTGGATTTTTTTATATAAACATAATATCATCTGAAAATAATGAAAGTTTTGCCCCTTTACTCCCAATTATTCAACTAGTTTATTTTTTCTTCCCTTACAATATTGGCCAGGACCATCAGGATGTTGTAAATAGTGAGTCTTATTCTTCATGTTAAAAGGGGTGCCTCTAACATTTTATCATTAAATTTTTGTAAGGAGTAAATAGTTCTTCATATTATATTTAAGTTTTTTAAATTGTCGAAAGTTAATTTGTTTCTGCAAAAGAGAGAGAGTCTTAGTGAACATCATTTTCAAAAAAGTAAAACTGGCTTTTTCAGGCTTTTGTAAAAAAAAAAAGGAAAGAAATGTAGAATATAAACTAGTGATGTTATTTAAAACGTAAGTGAAAAATAGGTTTATGTTTCATGGAATAAAGAACTCTCTTGCACAACACATATTTGCATGCTTCTAAGCATTTTCTGTTCTTTGAACATTTTCTCTTGAACTTTTAATATACATACTTTATTATTTTTTCTAACCTAGAAAATTTTCAACATCTCCATCCTCTCCCAGAACGTCATGAGGACCTTAACATGTTTAAATGCCCGTTTAAGGCTCCATCTTCCTTATTATTGCTTACTTTAGAAAATTCTATCCATTTTAAAATGAAAAAGACAGGCTTTTTTTTCTTAACAGCTGGTAAACAAGTATAACAACCAGTGAACTGTTGGCCTTGCCCTTGTTTCTTGTATTCTGTTCTTTACCTCCGGGTTTACTTTCCTTCTTGCTGTAGTATTATACTCCTTTTAGTGAGGGTAGGTGGGTCTTTATTGAAAAATATCTCTTTCACTGCTACTATAGAGTTTTATAGATAATTGAATTATTCTAAGTTGGTGTTTTGTCTCCTTAGCACTTTGGATGTATTGTTCCTTTGATATTTTGTTTATGAGGGAGCTCCTAATTGTTTATCCTTTGTAAGATACTCTGCATTTTCTATATTTTCTTCTAAAAGTTTTAAAGCTTTTTAATATCCAAGTCTTTAATTCATTCAGAATTAATTTTTGTATGTAGTATGAGATAGGATTCCAATTTTGTTTTATTTTTTTCTATTTGAGTACTCAGTTCTCCCAGTACCATTTATTTTATACAGTCCTTCTTTTTCCCCAACGGACCTGCAGTAAAACCTCTATTTTTAAGCTAGTTCCGGATATGAATGGATCTTACAGGTTTCCAATTCTGATCCATTGATCAATTTGTTTATATCAAACTCAGCTATTGTACCTTTGTAATACATATTGATGTCTGAATGGGCAAGCTTTCCAGGTTATTCTTGGCCCTTTGATTGTCTGTATACATTTTAGAATCAGATTGTTAAGTTCTATGAATGTATGTTGGAGTTCTGATAGATAATACGGTTTTATATAGATAGATCAATTTGAGGAGACTTGACATCCATATGGTATTGAGTTTTCTTACTGACAGACTATCTCAGTAAATAATTTTTAATTATTTTCTTTGTCTTTCCAAAAATTCCTATAATTTTATGCAGATAGATCCTATGCGGCTTTTATTAGATTTATTCCTAAAAAATTAAAGTGATTTTTGTTCTTATTATAGTTTCTTTATTAAAAATAATGTTTTGATTGAGATTAGTGTGTAGATGTGTGAAATCAATTTTTCTGTGCTGTTATATTCAAACACCCTGCTAAACTATATAATTTCTAATAAATTACAGATTATTTTGAGTTTCTCATGAAGATAATAACTACCTGTTGAGAATGATATTTAGCTCTTTTTCTTATTTTGATACACTGGTTAAGGCCTATAATACAATGATGGATAGAAACTAAAATAGTAGGCATCCTTGCTTTGCTTTTGACCTTAAAGGGAATTCTTTTGATTCTTTCCTGTCTCTAGGGTTATACTTTTCAGGTTAAGGAGGCTCCCTTCTACACCAAGTTTTCTGGTAGTTTTTACAGTGCTTGTGTATTAAATTGTATCAAATACTTTTTTTCTGTAAGTGTTGAGGTGGTCTTCTCATTTATTTATTTTTAAAAATCTGTCAGTTTGGTGAATAACATTTAAAGATTTTCTAATGTAAAACCACCCTTGCATTTCTATAATAAATCCAACCTGGTCATAATTTATCATCTTTTTTATATACTTGTAGATTTGATTTGATAACATTTTCTTTAGCATTGTTGAGGGTAACTTCATCTTACAGGTAGAATGGCCTGTAATTTTCTTTTCTCAGACTATCTTTTTTAGTTTTGGTATCAAATTTACTGGACTCTTAGCATGAGGTGAGGAGTCTCTTCCCCTTTTTGTCCTCTGGTAGAATTCTTGTAACACTATCTGAATCATCTGGGCTTGTGTTTCTTTTTGATGTGAATACTTCTAAACTCTGTTTCAGTTTCTTTATTAGCTATAAGACTGCTCAGGCTTTCTGTTTGTGTTTGTTGGTTTGTTTGAGCCAGCTTTATTGAATGATGTTTTTGTTAATAAAGTTTTAAACTTTTCAAATTTATTTCATGAAGTTGATAATAAACATTTTGTTCTCATCTTTTTCTTTTCTATCACAGCTGTGTTTGTGTCCCCATTTTCATTAGTACTACTTTTTATGCCTTCTTTCTATTTTTTTTTTCCCCTTGGTAATTCTCTCTAGAGGATTTCCCATTTTTAAGCCCTTTTCAAAACCCAGTATTTCAATTTGGGGCAATTTTTCATCTTTTGCTGGTTGCTTTTAAGGTGTTCTTTTGTCTTTCCTGATTTACAGTTTCACCACAATGTGATTAGGTCTGGATTCATTTCTAAATTTATGCTGCTTGGAACTTGCAGTGTCCTTCCAGCCTAAAGACTTCTGACTTTCTTCAGTTTTGGGTAATTATCAGCTTGACCTTTTTGAATACACCTTCCTCATCATTCCCTGGATTATCTTCTGAAATTTCTGTTAGACATATTTCAGAGTCTTTTGATTTACTTTCCATGCTTCCTGACCACTTCAGATTTTGTATCACTTTATCTTTTTTTATTATGTTGTTTTTTATTGAAGTATAGTCGATTTACAATATTGTGTTCATTTCAGGTGTACAGCAAAGTGATTGAGTTACACATATATGTGTATGTTACATATATATGTGTGTATACATCTACTATATCTATATTCTTTTGTCAATTCTTTTCACTGTTATGTTATTTTTGAATTCCTTAGTAATATCTTCAGTAATGTTGTCTGTGTTCTGTATAGAATGTGTTCTTTCTCTTGAGTTTTAAAAGTTAATTTTTTATTTTCAAATAGTTCTTTTTCGTGTCTATCTGTTCTTTTCTTCCTTTGTTTCAAATTTCTTGTTCTTAGGAACATCACATTTCTCTCTCAGAGGACTGTAAATATTCTTATTTTAAAGTCTTTGAACACTTTTCTATTTTTATTTTGTTTGGAGAGAGTCCATGTACTGATTATCAGTTTTGTTGTCTTTCTTATCATTAAACTTCTGTGGAGCTCCGGAGTCTGGATTGCCTATTTCCCTGGGCCTCTCCCTTCCACTCAGTGTGAGAGTTGGGCAGTGGCCTGTGCTCTGCACTTCAAGGCTTCTGGTCTAAAGCCAGGTCTGGCAGCTTGGATGCCTTCCCTGGAGGGCCAGTGTGCTGCTCAGTTCAGGTCATGAGGCTACGTTTATGTGCTCCTGCCTCTCTGGGTACATGCTCTCCATGAGCTTTAGTCGCCCTCAACAGCTTTGCTCAGCTCCTTTTCACAATGGTGGAGCTTCAGCCAAGGTTCTTCTCTCAAGCAGGAAACTTGTCTTTGTCTCTGCCTCACATAATTGCATTTAAACTGTCGCCATAGGGTCCAATTTCCTTGTGACCTCTTTCTTTTTCTCCAGGTCCAGAAGACTTTTGGGTTCATTTCTGCTCACTTTCTTTCATTTCTGTTCCTTTTCTAATCTTGAAATTATGAGATTTCCAGCTCATCTCTTGAGCCAGAAATGTCTGGGTCTGACCTATTAACCAGAGTCAGGTTGGCTTCCCCTTTACACAATGACATTTAGTTTGTGCATCCTACGTGTGCATTGTGTCCCTCAAAGACTCTTTGTGGGGCCATAACCTCTTCTTTAGAAACAGTGGTGCCTTCTGAGCTGTGTTTTCAGGGATTCCCTTTCTCATGGCCTATGATTCAAATGTTTAACATGAAAACAGCACATCTAGTGGGCTGAGGGACCTACTTTTTAATCCAGCTCTGATATTTACTGGGTTTGTAGCCCTTGGGAAATATTTTGCTACATTGAACCTTTATTTTCTAATCTGGAACTTTTTAGGACAGTTAGAAAAATTAAACAGCATATTATCCATGAAAGCACTATAAAAGTAGTAAAGTGCTATGGAAATGTTTAGCTATATGTCTCATGTAGAATGAAAACGTTGAAGATTTGTTCAACCAAAATATCCAGTCTGTGATAGCTGAGTGTTGTTTCAGGAAGCCATCCTTTCATTTATTCGTTTAGTCAATATTTACTGAGCATCTGCTATGTACCAGGCACTGAGCTAGGCACAGTGAGGTGACGTGATCCAGTAGGATTAAATCTCACATGTACTTTAATTTTCTTCTGACAGTGAGAGGTTAGATTTGTCCAAATACACTACTGTGATATTAATAATAGGCCGACTCTGAGGAAAATAAGGAAGCTTCAATATAGACTAAAAACTCTTAGTCACTTTGACACATCTGCTCTTTGCATTGGTGTTTTCTTGGTTTAAGTGACGACATACTTAGATGACTGGGACAAATCAACAGATTTGACATTTAAAAACCTTGACTTTCACAGAAACTGTTTGGCAAGCTCTAACTTCGTATTTCTGCATAGTAAGTGCAGAAATACAACTTCCTCTTCTCCCTATAATTAGTTTTGAGCATCAGTCTATCCTTATGCTCCCCAACTAGACTCTATTCTCTTGCAAGAGATAAACCTCTTTAAGAAAGAAAAAAGGGCTTGGTATATATGCCAGATCCCTGCTAGTTCTGTACTTCCTGGTTTCCTAACTCTGACCTTCACGTGACCACAGGTTTACAAGAGCTGTAATTCAGGTAGCCCAGCAATCTCATAGCCAGGTAGACTATATTATAGTACAGAAAGAACAAGAAATTAACTGAGCCAGGTATTTTATGGCTTTGACTCATTGACTGCATATTATATTGACAACCATAATGATTGCTGCTAAATGTTACTCTTACCAAGGCTTGGAAAATCCTGCCCAGTGATTGTTCAATCCCTGAACTGAGGAACCAGCCACTTTCCCCCTTAAACACTTAATGACATTCTTGTAAAATTTCCTTTTCCTTCAGTCTTCCCGTTCCAAATGTGCTTTTTTTCCCCCTCTTCCTTTTTAGCCTTCATCTGCCCCTTCCAGATTGATTTGTACAAAGAACCACTTGTTTCCAACTAGGCTGGCTGTCCTTCAGGATAAGTGTCCCCAGGCAAATCTGAGCTGTGCTTACCTGCTGGACTTGCTGTGGGGACCTGAAATGGCAAAGGAAGGGGTGGAGTAAAGAACAAAGAGGGGGAGGGAGAAGGAGCCTTTTTGCCTTGTCAGATGCTTTCTGCTTGGTTGACTTTTGATTCCAGTCTGTGGGCTAGGCCAGGCCTCACGTGCAGTCGTGACCATTACAGCAGCCGTTTCATCCTTCCCTGGGCCACTGCTCTCATGTGCGGGGTAGCCAAGAAAGGAAGCAGTCAAGAAGTCAGGGTGCTTACAGGATTCTAAGTTTAGCCCTCCAAGGAAGCCTTTTAGAACTGGTCAGCTTCCCCTTTTGGGTATAGAAAATAAGTAGATATCCAGCAGAAAAGACTATTTTAGTGCCCCAGGCTTATAGAATGATGGTGGTATTTTTTTTTTTAATTGAAGTGTAGTTGATTTACAATATTGTGTTAGTTTCAGGTGTACAGCAAAGTGATTCAGTTATACATATATATTTTTTTCAGATTTTTTTCCATTACATGTTATTACAAGACACTGAATGTAGTTCGCTATGCTGTACAATAAATCCTTGTTGTTTACTATTTTATGTATAGTGGTGTGTATCTCTTAATCCCATACTCATAATTTATCCCTCCTCCCGTTCCCACTTTGATAACCATAAATTTGTTTTCTATGTCTGTGAGTCTGTTTCTGTTTTGTAAATAAGTTTATTTGTATAATTTTTCAGATTCCACATATAAGTAACATCATATGGTATTTATCTTTCCTGTCTGACGTACTTCACTTAGTATGATAATCTCTAGGTCCATCCATGTTGCTGCAAATGACATTATTTCATTCTTTTTTTATGGCTGAGTAATATTTTGTTGTATACGTATACCACATCTTCTGTATCCATTCAAAATGATCATGGTATTTTTTGAACATTTACTAAGCTGTACCCACTGTTCCAACCATTTTACATTTACTAATGCATTTAATCCTCATGACAATTCCCAGGTTTAGGTTCTGTTGGTGTTCTCATATTGCTGATGGAAGAAGCCTAGAGTGTAAAGGCTTGCCGAAACAGCTAGTAAATGGACACAAACCTAAGCAATCTGTTTCTCTAATATTTTTAAATAAAAAATATATAAATATCATTGTTTCTATTATCTGTTGTTTCTATTGAAATGACATCATTGTTTCAACTTGTTGGTGATACTAGATTATTTCTTGAGAAATTAGTGTTCCCAATATTCTGCTTTTATACAGAAAAAGAATCTTTCAAATGAATGGGAGGGATTGTTAGTGATAGAAAGAAATGAAAAAAAAATTAATGACAAATCTCAACACCTGGAAGTAAATTGCTATCTTCACTGGGGTTTCCAAATAATTAGCACTTTTCTTCTTCTTTCTCAGCAAACCTTGAAGAGAAAATGGGTGGAGTTCAGATCTCTGCAGTTACAGGAACAACGCCTGCTTCATGGTAAATGTGATTTCCTGTTCAGAAACCACACTTACATTTCATTCTTTCAGTATTTCTGCCTCTAAATTGTTTTAAGATTATCATCATTACAAGAAAAAAATTGCCTAGCATGGATTGAGAATAGTAGTCTGTGTTTCTTTGGCATGGCTTTTGGAGTGACCACTGTCTTTGGAGGAGGGGTAAGTCATCATCACACCCCCTCCTCCATACACATAACACATGCACATGAAAACATGGACACACGTGCATGTGTGCACTCGCTCTCAAGAGGCACCTGGGGATTTTAGAAGAGTAATATGAATGATTGCCTGATTTTCCTACTACTTCAGCAGATGAATTAAATTCCTGAGAATATCTACGGTTCAGGGGCTGGGTAGTTCTCAGAAACTCTTGAAGCTGGGAATGGTAACATGCTTCTTGGGTGGAGCTCCTATTATTTGCTCAAATTGTGTAAGTTACAGTAATGCAGAGAAATCCTTCTTCATGGCCCTCAAATCCAAAACAGAAATATGAAGGATCATTATAACAGTAAATGCATGGCTCTTGCTGTTGTGTACATTCTGAAAAGAAGGGTTGAGTTTAAAATCTGTTGACTTGGCATTTGCCATGTGACTGGTATAACCTGAGGAATGAACTTGTAGATACAAATAATTCACTGAAACCACTAACTGTGTGGGTGTGAAAAATAGGTTGTATCTTCTTCAGATAACACAGAGCTAACGTCTCTATTTATAACCTTAGAATATCTGTTTGTTAAAAGTGATAATCTGTTTACAGAAGAAGGATACATTTAATTCTTAATTAGGCACTAATTTATGGCTTAGAGGCTTGTGTTGAAGTTCTGTTTTTTTCAAAAAATGAAACATGTATGAGTTACTTCTCTTTTCTGTGTTTCTAAATTAATACTCTTAAAAACATATAGCAGGCTTTGTTGGGGGGTCTGAAGTTTGCTAACCAGACAGAGGCACATATTTCTGGCCACTTCCTGGATTTCTGTAGACTTGAGGGTGTTTGGAATATCTTTGCCTCTACTTCTGGAGCATCCTGGAGTGTAGATGGGGTTTGGTCTGGTAAGTGTAGGCAGTTCTATGGCTTTATGGAAGTGGCCTTGTATAGACACGATCCTTAGTTCAGAATCAAGGAGTTTGACTTTTCATAGGTCATTGTTGTACATATTTTTTGAGAGATTGATGGAGTTCTTTAGCTTACTTTTTCTAGACCTACAATAAATATCCAGGGCATGAGTTTCTACAAGTCAATTGCTCGCCAATCAAAAGAAATTCATCAACTTGTTGGGAGATGAAATAAAATAGGTTTTGTTAACAAAAAGGAAAGCATTATAACTAGTCACCACAGGGCTGGCCCTACTCAACCTTGCAGATCAAATGGAAAAATAAACAGTCTCTTTTTATAGTGTCAACCAAGGACAAAGGAGAGCAGAAGTAGAGATTATCAGCACAAAATAAAACAATTTCTGAGTGTGTAATGTTCTATTACTTTTCCTGAAGCAAAGTCATCTTCTAATGATGTTTTTCTCATGCTAGTATTACAAATAATCTCCTTTCTTTTAACAGCATACTAACCAACTCAAATAGTACAGAAACAAGTGGGATATGAACAGGCTGTTGGTGTGAGATTAAAATTTGAGTTTGGAGAGCCCAGATGTAGGTTATAAAAAGTTGATGAAGAAATTCAGCTAAGCAGATAACATTCAATTTCTTCAAATGAATTATTACTTATTTTAGGACAGGGATGTTTTCTGGGTACACTACCATTTCAAAGCATTTAAGTATTAAAGGATTTTCTAAGAATCAACTGGGCATATCAAGGCTGGAAGATATCCTTTCTGGTTTAAACATCTTTGAATTCTCTAATAATCAGCCTACAGGGGCAGGTTTTATAACTGTGTTTCCCATACACGTCAAGTGATGTTATAATAATTTTACAATTATTAAAAAAAGATAGTAACTAAAAATCAGAGGAACTAAAATCGAGAAAATCCATAAGAGGCATTTCCCCAAGTATATTCTTTGGAGCCCATTTCTATGATAATTTTAATAAAAGGTGGCATGGTCACTTCAATATAAGAAATGATTCTTTTGGAAATTCATAAGTCACACTGGCATACTGTTAGATGAGTTGAACTGTTCTCATATGAAGAATCTTGTTTCAATTTATTTAATCTAGCATTACCATTTTTGTCACCATGGAACCCTTTTACCTGGAAACTAGTTCATGAACAGATAGTTTGAAAAATCGTACTATAAGGTTTATTGAATGGTCTCATGAACAGTTACTTACTCATTCAAGTGAAAGTTTAGTGAAAAGTATTATTTACCCTTACTCTTTCTTGTGCCCTTCAAAGAGAAATTTGGTGTATTTACTTGTAAGGAGTGATGCTCAGATCCATTTCATAGTAGGCTTTGTTATCTGCTTTCTAGGTGATGCAGCTAACTGCCCAAGTTTGGAAAATATGGACATAGATGAATCAGCTTTGTTTGGACCGCTGCCTGGTTCAGCTCTCCTGGACCGGAGTCGATTATCCAGTGAGAGCAGCTGCAAGAGCTGCCTGAGCTCCATGACGATAGACAGTGAGGATGGGTACCAGACATGTGTGTCTGAAGACTCGAGCAGGGAAGCCTTCAGCCGGCAGACAAGCACAGATGATGAGTGTTTTGTCCTCAAGGATGGGGATGATTTTCTGAAGAGGTGTTCTTCGAGGAGGAACCAGAGCATTAGTTCTGCTAGTAGTGGGTCCATGTCTCCCTTGTGGGAAGGCAACTTCTCAAGCATGTTTGGGACCCTGCCCAGGAAAAGCAGAAGGGGAAGTGTCCGGAAACAGCTCTTAAAATTCATCCCTGGCCTTCACCGCGCTGTGGAAGAGGAAGAGAGTCGCTTTTAATGGGTTATAGTGCCTTTTCATATTAGCTTATTTCATAAATATCTTCAGATTCATTTAGACCAACTCCACCCAGCTTAGTGGGAAAGTGAAGATGGCTTGCAAAACTGACATCCCATTTCATGGCAATAGTGAACTTTATTTAAATTTTTGTATCATTATGTTTGCTCCTTCAATCATTTTTTTAACCAGAACAACTCAAGTTCTAAGCAGGCAGTAGGAAAATTAAGTAATAAATTATAAAATATAACAAATTAACACAAGTGCCTGCTCATTTTAATGCTGCCTGTGAAGGCAAGAGTAAAATTTATTTTCTAGATTATTCATGTGAAAAGTTGAGCACTTTTTGGAGTCAAGTGTGAATAAGAAAGTGACAGAATATAATTATTTGGAATACCTTCTGTAGGTTAATTGGTAGGTTACAAAACTTTATATTTGCTTAAGCTCAGTAGCCTTTGGGGGGGCTTATTAATAGGCAATTTTGAATGTTTCTGTTCAAATCTATGCAAGATTATAAACAAAGATGATCATCAGCCCTTTTTTACATCCACAATGACAATAAATCAGGAAGTATAAGATTTAATATGGGGGTTTAAACTTTATGAGATCTATGGAAAGATGTTATCTAAGATGGGTGCTAAGGAAGACTATAATAAGTCCTTTTTTATTGGTAGCCTAAACAAAATAGATGAGGATGTCATTCTTACCTAATTCAACTTTTGTTCTGCCTAAACATTGATGACAAGTCTAGCACTCTCAAGATCCTACAGCCTTGTGATTTTTTTGAACAAATGTCTAAAATTTGAAAAATTAGTCAGAAAAAGTATTTTCCTCCTATAGATTTTTTTCCACATTACTCCTCACTTTATATTATATATTCCAAATAGTTATTGCCTCAGCACTCTTTTGTCTATTAGTTATGTTAGTATCACATTACTTCTAGCCTTTCAATCATATTTTTATTCAATACCCATTAAAGTCCATGATTTCTCTGTTGTGGTGATAAAGCTGCTCATTACCTATATTCTAGGGTAGATAATCTGGACAATGCAATAAATAGTCCTTACTGATTTTAAATTGTGTGTTTGTGTGTGTGTGTGTGTGTGTGTGTGTGTGTGAGATAGTTGACTTTGAGCACAACTGATACACTTAAACACTTAAATAAACTGAATAAAGAGTGAGTCATTTTGAGAGAAAAAAAAGAAGTGAAGGTAAGGAAGCTTGTAGGGTAAGAAATAAATAATAAAATAAAATAGGAAAAGATTTCTAATTGAGATCTGCTTCCTATTAAGTCTCTGAATTCAGAAGTATCCAGTGGGCTCTGCTTGAGAATCATTCATGTGAAAAGCAGAGCTTTCACAGGAACAATAACAATCTTGTCCATCATTTACTGAATGCATAATAGGTTATAGATGCTTTCCACGTGATCCTGGAAATAACCCTGTAGAGAGATGTTAGGCATACAGATAAGGAAGCAGGTATTGGGAGAAGTTCCCATGGTCAGTGGCAGTGCTGATATTGGAAGCCAGTTCTTCCCAGCTCTAGCCTACCCGCTTAGTCTCTCTAGCTATTGCTTACACTTTTGCTGGTTCTGTGTAGTTATCACCACAGGACTACCTCCTGCCCCAATCCCAGGAAAATTCAAAATGCGCAATTGTAGATATCGCATGAATAAGGATATTGTAAATAGGAAAAAAACATTCCTATTTGGTAAATAGGAAAACAAACATATATTTAGGGTGACTCTTCCTTCTCGCTTCCACAAGCAAGTTTTCAGATATAAGCACATTAATAACTGCATGGTTAACAATACATTTATTTTCAACAAGGGCTTGAAAATCAATTGTGATTTGATTGATACTGCTTATTTCTCATCGTAGGCTAGAATTATCACGTTAAAGATCTGCTTACATGAATGCAGCATTATCTGTTAATCCTATTTCGCCAAGTCAAGGGGAAAGAAATATCACATTTATTTGAGGAAAGATGACTTTAAAGTCTTCTACAATGTGAACAATGTTTCAAGAACTACCACAGTTCATCTGGAAAAGCAGACAATATGTCATTTGCTTTTCTGTGGTTTTAAGTGTTAAATATAGTGTAATACTTTCTTACAGTAAGCATCAAACCCAAAATGGTACAGGGAAGAAGCACACAGCATGTTTTGCTGTAGTCTGTGATGAGCAGAATTAGAGTCAAGAATTAGATATGTTCAGGAAAAAAAGTTAAGCACTTTTTAACCAAAGTACAGGAAGTAAGGGTATGTCATGTTTTGTGTGTTCACAAGTTGTATGAAAACTCTTGTTTAGTGGAAATGTGGGTAAATTTCTCATAGCACAGCTTTTAAGACTGAATCTGACCTCAGTGGGGCTTTAGAAGATTTCATTTCTCTAATTTTCTGGTGCACAATGACCACAGTGACTCACTTTGCTGTAATTTACTGGGAAAAGAAAAATGAAGAGGTTTTTTTTAACCCCAAAGTTGTCAAATATGTAATGTTGGTGAACTTATTAATTGATAATTTGTTATGAAAATGCATTTTTCTAGTATGGCATTGATTGATAAGCCAAATTTGAATCAAGCCTATTGGGAATTACTCTGTCATGTGACTAAAAGGAACACCACCATGTCAAACAGGTTGGAACCATATTTTTTTAAATGAACTTTTATTTATTACTTTCTACTTTTCAATTCTTTTATATCTTAGTTGCATGATACAAACAGTATTAAAAATCCCAGTTTGAACTGAAAATCAAACTTGGACACAGTTTGTGTGACTAATCATAAAGTATAAATATTTATGGATGTATACAATCTAAGCACAGTAAATAATACATAACAACTATACTATCCTTCAGATTACAAAATTATTGGTGCTTTATATCCATTTCCTTACAGAACTATGGGCAATAAAATAAAAATTTGACACCTTTTTGAAATAAAGAATGCTATTCTTCAGTGTCAGAACTTTCTGCTCTCTCTCTCTCTCTCTCTCTCTCTCTCTCTCCCTTTACTTACTTACTTTAAATGAAATGGTTGTTTTAAAAGAAGATTAAAAAAAATCTGTGTGCCCTCTTAACACCTACCTCTTTGCGGTTCTTAAGAGGCATTACCTACTTAATTGAAGCTTTGCACTTGTATTAGCTTTCTGTTGTTGTTTGACAAATTACTGCAAACATAGAGGCTTAAAACATATTTATTATCTCAAAGTGTGGGTCAGGAGTATGGGCAAAGCTTACCTGGGTCTCCTCAGTGTCTCACAAAGCAGCAATCACGGTGTCAACCAGGACTGAGTTCTCATCTGCAGGCTTTATTGGGGAAGGATTTCCTACCACAATCCCTCAGGTTGTTGTCAGAAGCATTCCTTGTGGCCATAGGTTTCATTGCAACTTGCTTATTAAAACCCAGCAACAGAGAGAAAGAGATACTGCAAGCAAGACAGAGTCCTAAATAATGCAACGTAACTAGACTGACATCTCAGCACCTTTGCCATATAATAGAACATAATCACAGGAGTGACATCCTATCAATTGTGGTATATTGTTTGTTAGACACAATTCACAGGAACCACCCACACTCAAAAAGCAGGGCTTACACAAAGGCATGAACATCAGGAGGTGGGGATCGGGGGCTACCTTAGAATCTATTCACAACACTATTCAAGGAGTTCACAGATTGATAACTTAAGATATTGAGTCTTCTTTAAACTTCTTTGAGCAAAAAGAAATTGTGAATGTCACCATTTTTAATTTTTATAGAGAGAAATGTTAAGATTAACGACCTTTGAAATTAAAGAAACTGGCCAAGATTGTATAACTAGCCAAAAAGCTGAGTAGGAAACTGTATCCAGGTCTGTTATTGACCACCCAACTTTGTCCCCCAAGTGCATGAAATGATAGAAGATTTTAAAAGAATATTAAAGAGTGAACCAGTTACTTGCTTCCAAATTCTGCTCAGGGAATCTGAATGTATTTAAGTGAATTCGGTGATTGACATGCTGGACTTTATCACTTCTATGTGGGTGCATCTTTGTGAGCAGACGACAGGAATTCCACAGAAAAACAAAACAAAACTTTCATAATCAAAACTACAAAGCACAAAAGGAAATGATCAACCATGAGCAAATGTCAGGTGATTCCACAAATAGCAGAATTATTAGAACTTGAGAAAATAAAACAGTTTGAAAGAATATAAAAATGTATATCTTAGGAATAAAGGATAAGTCTCACAACTTGATAAAGAATATCTACAAAAAACCTACAGCTAATATCATAATGTGAGAAACTGGATGCCTTTTCTCTAAGATCAGTTACAAACTAAGGATGTCCTCTCACCACTTCTATTTACCACTGTACTGGAAGTCCTACTTAGTTCACTAAGACAAGGAAAGGAAATAAAAAGTATACAAATTAGGAAGGAAGACATGAAACTGACTTTGTTTTCAGATGGTATGGATGTCAATGTGGAAAATCCCCTCAAATCAACAACAACAAACATTCTGGAACTAATAAGTGAGTATAGCAAGGTCACAGGACACAAATAACTATACAAAGTCAACTGATTTCCTATATACCAGAAATGAACAACTGGGATTTGAAATTCAACAATCAATACCGTTTACAATTGTACCAAAAAAAAAAAATGAAACACTTAGGTATAAACCTGACAAAATATGTACAGAATTTATATGTGGAAAACTCTAAAACTCTGATAAAAGAAATCCAAGAAAATCTAAATAGATATTCTGTACTCATGGATTGGAAGACTCAGTAGTGTTAAGATACTAATTCTTCCTAACTTAATCTATAGATTCATTGAAATTCCAATCAACATTTTGCAATCATTGAGAAACTAATTCTAAAATTTATATGGAAAAGTAAAAGACCTAGAATAGCCATTGTAATACTGAAAAAGAAGAAGTATAAGAAGGAGGAGGAGAAGAAGAAAGTTGGAGGAATCACAATACCCAATTTCTAGATTTCCTATAAATCTACGATAATTAAGACAGCATGGTTTTGGCAAAAGAATAGACATATAGATCAATGAAACAGATTTGAGCGCCCAGAAATAGACCTGCACAAATATAGTCACTGATCTTTGACAAAGAAGTAAATGCAGTTAAATGGAGAAAGGACAGTATTTTCAAAAATGGTTCTTGAACAATTGGACATCCATATGCAAGACTTTACACATTTCATGAAATTAACTCAAAATGAATCATAGACCTAGATGTAGAACATAAAAGTATAAAAGTTCTGGACAATAACAAAGGAAAACATCTAGATGTCCTTGGGTTTCATGATAAATTTTTTAGATACACCAAAAGGATGATTTGTGAAAGAAAAAGTTGATACATTGAACTTTATTAAAATTAAAAACTTCTGCTTTGGGAAAGATACTGTTAAGAGAATCAAAAGAAAAACCATAGACTGGGAGAAAATATTTGCAAAACACATATTTGAAAAAGAACTTGCATCCAAAATATCAAAAGAACTCTTAAAATTCAAAAATAAGAATACAAGCAACCCAATCAAAGCATGTTCAAAAGATGTGAACACATCTCCGAAGATAATATGTAGGTGGCAAATAAGTGCATTAAAAGAGTTCAATATCATTTGTCACTTGGGGTTTACAAATTAAATCCCAAGTAGTAACAAGATACTACTACATGGCTATTAGGATGACTAAGATCCAGATAACTAACAATACAAATTGCTGGCAAGGATGTGGAGTAACAGGAATGCTCCTTCATTGGTGATGGGAATGCAAACTGGTACAGCCCTTTGGAAGACAGTTTGGCAGTTTTTTACAAAGCTAAACATAGTCTTACCATATGATCTAGCAATTGCACCTCTAGGTACAGGCATACCTTGTTTAATCGTGCTTTATTTTATTATGCTTCACAGATAATGTATTTTTTTTTTTTTACAAACTGAAGCACCTTTTTTTTTTTTTTTTTACAAATTGAAGGCAACCCCACATTAAGCAAGCAATATCAGCACCATTTTTCCAACTGCATTTGCTCACCTCTGTGTCACATTTTGATAATTCTTGCAATATTTCAAACTTTTTCATTATTATTATATTTGTTATGGTGATCCGTGATCAGTGATCTTTGATGTTCCTATTGTAGTTGTTTTGAGGCACCACAAACTTTGCCCATATAAGACGGCAAACTTAATTGATAAATGTTATGTGTGTTCTGACTGCTCCGCCAACCAAGTGTTCCCCCATCTCTCCCCCTCTCTGAGACACAACAATATTGAAATTAGGCCAGTTAATAACTCTACAATGGCCTCTAAGTGTTCAAGCAAAAAGAACAGTCACACATCTTTCACTTTAAATCAAGAGCTGGAAATGATAAAGCTTAGTGAGTAGGGCATGCTGAAAGTTGAGATAGGTCAAAAGTTAGGTCTCTTGTGCCAAATAGTTAGCCAAGTTGTGAATGCAAACGAAAAAATCTTGAAGGAAATTAAAAGTGCTACTGCAGGGAACACACGGATGAGAAAGTGAAACGGCCTTATTGCTGATATGGAGAAAGTTTGAGGGGTCTGGATAGAAGATCAAACAGCCACAGCATTCCCTTAAGCCAAAGCCTAATCCAGAGAAAAGCCCTAACTCTCTTCAATTCTATAGAGGCTGACTGAGGTGAGAAAGTTATAGAAGAAAAGTTTGAAGCTAACAGAGGTTGGTTCATGAGGTTTAAGGAAAGAAGTCATCACTGTAACATCAAAGTGCAAGGTGAAGTAGCAAGTGCTGTTGTAGAAGCTGCAGCGAGTTATTCAGAAAATCTAGCTAAGATGATTAATGAAGGTGATTGCACTCACCAACAGATTTTCCATGTAGACGAACAGTCTTTTATTGGAAGAAGATGCCATCTAGGACTTTCATAGCTAGAAAGGAGAAGTCAATGCCTGGCTTCAAATCTTCAAAGGACAGGCTGACTCTCTTGTTAGGGGTTAATGCAGCTACTGACTTTAAGTTGAAGTCAAAGCTCATTCACCATTCTGAAAATCCTAGAGCCCTTCAGAATTATGTTAAACTACTCTGCCTGTTCTCTATCAATGGAACAACAAAGCTTGCATGACAACACATCTGTTTACAACATGGTTTACTTAATATTTTAAACTCACTGTTAAGACCTACTGCCCAGAAAAAAAGATTCATTTCAAAATATTACTGCTTATTGACAATGTGCCTCGTCACCTAAGAGCCCTGATGGAGATGCACAATGAGATTCATGCTGTTTTCATGCCTGCTAACACAACATCATGGATCAAGGAGTGATTTTGACTTCTAAGTCTTATCATTTAAGAAATTCATTTTGTAAGGCTGTAGCTGCCATAGATAGTGATTCCTCTAATGGACCTGGGCAAAGTAAACTCAGGAAAAGAGCCATCATTCTAGATGCCATTAAGAACATTTGTGATTCATGGGAAGAGGCCGAAATATGAACGTTAACAGGAGTTTGGAAGAAGTTAATTCCAACCCCTGTGGGTGACTTTGAGGGGCTCAAAACTTCTGTGGAGGAGATAACTGCAGATGTGGTGGAAATAGCAAGAAAACCAGAAGTAGAAGTGGAGCCTGAAGATGTGTCTGAATTGCTGCAGTCTCATGATAAAATTTTAATTGATGAGGAGTTGCTTCTTATGGGTGAGCAAAGAAAATAGTTTCTTGAGATGGAATCAACTCCTGGTCATGATGCTGGGAAGACTGTTGAAATGATCACAAAGGATTTAGAATATTTCATAAACTTATTTGTTAAAGCAGCAACAGGGTTTGAGAGGATTGACCTCAATTTTAAAAGAAGTTCTACTGTGGGTAAAATGTTATCAAACAGCATTGCATGCTATAGAGAAATCATTCGTGAAAGGAAGAGTCAATCGATGTGGCAAACTTTTTTTTTGGTCTTATTTTTAAAAATTTCCACAGCCACCCCTACCTTCAGCAATCACCACCCTGACCAGTCATCAGCCATCAACATCAAGGCAAGAAGCTCCACCAACAAAAACATTAAAACTCACTGAAGGCACAGATGATGGTTAGCATTATTTAGCAATAAAGTATTTTTAAATTCAGGTGTGTACATTGGTGGGGGTTTTTTTAGACGATGTTATTGCACACAATAGACTACAGTATACAGTAAATATAACTTTTATATGCACTGGGAAACCAAAGAATCATGTAACTCTTTTTATTGAGATATTCACTTTATTGTGGTAGTCTGGAACTGAACCTTCAATATCTCCCAGGTATGCCTGTATTTACCTGATTGATTTGAAAACTTATGTCTACACAAAAAAAACACACACAAATATTTGTAGCAACTTTATTCTCAATCACAAAAAAATTGGAAGGAACTAAAATGTCCTTTATCAGGTTAATGGATAAACAAACAATGGAATGTTATTCAACTATTATAAAAATGAGCTCTTAAGCCAAGAAAAGACTTGATGAACCTTAATTGCATGTTGATAAGTGAAAGAAGCTAGTCTAAAAGTGCTACATACTGTATGGTTCTACTTACATGACATTCTGGAAGAGACAATACTATAACAATAGTAAAGAGATCAGTGGTTCGCAGGGGTTTGTGGGTGGTGTGTGGGGGGGGTGTGTACGTGGAGAAGGTTGAATCGATGGAGCACTCATGAGTTTGTGTGTGTGTGTGAGAAGAGGTAGAGGTTTATTGAAATACAAACATTCGAGAACATGTAAGATAGAAAATGACCACAACATATACAGACACTTGTTGCAAGAGCACTTCTGAGGTATTTACCCACTGCCTAGGCTACCCATGTGCTATCACATTTTTTCCTGGTTAAATACAAGTAAGATGGGGAGGGGGAGGGGACAGAGCGGCCCTGGCCAATGGCTGCCATGTGACCTCAGGGCTGCACCATCAGGTGAACTCCTCTTGGCCCAGGGCCCCATTCTGGGGGCACCTGCTGGCGCTCCCACCCTCGGGCTTTCAGGCTGACACTCTGCTGTTGCTCTTGAGGGCAGCGAGGGCTTGCTGGCACTCATGAGTTTTATAATGTTCTCTTAGTCTACACGGGCTACTGAAATAAAATACCACAGACTGTGTGGCTGAAACAACAGATATTTATTTTCTCTTAGTTCTGGAGGCTGACTGCCCAGCAGAACCTTGGGGGTAGGGAAGCTATCTGAGGACAAAGAAACCATCTGCAACCCAGGGAGACAGCTCTAACCAAAAACTGAACCCTCCCAGAACTTGGTCTTGGACTGGATCTGGAACCAGCATCCAGAAAAATGAGAAAACAGATTTTTGTCGTATAAGCTATCCAGTCTGTGGAATTTTGTTATGGCAGCCTAAGCTGACTAAGACAAGAGTGGCAAACTACTCTGTATGATATTGTACCAGTAATTGTGGATACATGACACTATGTGTTTGTCAATATCCACAGAACTTTCAGCACAAAGAATGACTCAATATATGCAAATGAATCAAAACCAACTTAGGAGTTTGGGGGATCCCAGAATTGAATGCAGAATGTGACAAGACAATCTAACTGTATTAATAATGTATGCAACAACCTACTTAAGAAAGTGGAAGGAAAAGAAGCTGACCTAAGTAACTTTGAAAACGACTTAAGTCTGTAAAATTAAAGGCAAAAAAAATGATAAATGGACATTTGTACTCTAATTGAAACAGTTGTTTCCCA
This sequence comes from Balaenoptera acutorostrata, assembly GCF_949987535.1. Taxonomy (NCBI): domain Eukaryota; kingdom Metazoa; phylum Chordata; class Mammalia; order Artiodactyla; family Balaenopteridae; genus Balaenoptera; species Balaenoptera acutorostrata. The sequence goes on along the minus strand of NC_080071.1, from coordinate 19,484,517 downwards.
TGGGGGTACCAGTTAAATATTCTGATACTGGTATACATGTATATTGGAATTGAACTATTAATAATTAAGTGGCTGATTATGGGAACCAGGTTTTTCACTGTTACAGTGAGAGTTTACAGATTAGCAATGGAAGAGGTTAGAATGATCCATATGGAAAAGGATTAAAGCTGGAGACATCAGAATTTAGTCACTATAATATTAATATAGATACGGATGATTACATAGAGAAATACTTATAGATATGTTATATACATGGGTTAATATACACACATGTATTAACTTGCTCTGTCAGCTGAGAGGGCCTAGAAGCAATATCCTGATTGCAGTGAGCACACCTAGCGCTAAGATCTTGGTTTCTAACACCATTCTCCAATAAAAGAAACCAGCATTCTTCGTAAAAAAGACTGATTCTGGGACAGGGACAGAAAATGTACAAGAAGAGCCTGGAGTGTTTATAGTGCTAGAAAGTAAGAAAGTATTTAAAAAACAAAAGGAAAAAAACCTCACAATGATGGGGATATATTGAAGGGACACAGGAGCCAATTGAATGAGCTTTCAATGGCCAAATATGGAACAGTGTGAGCAACAAAATAAATAAAAGAGTATTAGATTATAGCCCAAAATATAAAATAAAATCTCCTTGCATGAGTCCATCCACATTCATATAAATAGATGACTGAATAAATAACAAGTGGGGTGAAGAGACAAGTCTCCTGTGCAGAAGGATTCCAGGTAATTTATGTAGTTACTCTACCCTCAAGGAGGTGGAACAGAAGTCCCCATTCCTTAAACAAGGTGACTTCCTTCCAAGGAGTACAAGGTAGGAAGGGGAGCAAAGAAGTAACTCTACAGTATATACTCGAGAAACACTACTTCAGTCAGATGATCGAGATCAACATCAGTAGTGACAGGGCATGTTGATAGTATGTAGTAAGATATGATATAGTAAGAATGGTATTTACCTCTGTGCTCTTCCTCCCCTGAACCTATACCCTGAGTCTAATAGCAAGAAAAACATTAAAAAAAAACATAGTTAAAAGATATTCTACAAAATACCAACCAGTAGTTCTCAAAACTGTCAAAGTCATCAAAACAAGTCTGAGAAACTGTCGTAGCCAAGAGAAGCCTAGGTAGACATGATGACTTAACATAATGTGGTATCTGAATAGCATCCTGGAACAGAAAAATACATTAGGTAAAAGAAATTCTGAATAAAGTATGGACTTTAGTTAGTAATAATATATCAATATTGGTTTGTTAACTATAACAGATGTACCATACTAATGTAAGATGTCAGTAAGAGGGGAAACTGGGTGCAAGGTATATGGGAACTCTATATACTATCTTCTCAATTTTTGTGTAGATATAAAAGTATTCTAAGAAATAAAGTTTAGTAAATATAAGGATTTTGAAGTTGATTAAAGAGAATAAAAAGGATAGAAATCATAGTGGAATAAAAATAGTAACATTAATTGGGACGATATAAATAAATATAAACACATTTCTTTTCTAAAAACATTGTCACTGAAATTAAATCTTCACAGTGGGTGGAACAGCATATCACACATAGGTACAGAGTGAATTTATGAACTGAAAGATGGAGGAAATTATGTTAATGTAGAGAGAGAGAGAGAGATAAAGAGACCGAAAGTATTAAAAACAGGTTAAAGACAAGGCAAAGAGAATGGAAAGCTCCAATACACATCTAATGGATATTCTGGAAAGATGAAATAGAGAAAATGAGAGAGGGGTAGTACTTGAAGATTTGATGATTAAGAATTTAGCAGAATTGATAAAAACCCAAGAATGGCTTGATCAGGGCAAATAAAAATAAATTCACACTCACACATTATAGTAGAACCATGGAACACTTAAGCCAATGAAAAGAATCTTAAAAGCAACCAAAGAGAAAAGAGAAATCACAAGGAACAATAATGATGTTGACAGAATCAAGTTTCTACATCTGTAACAGAGAGGAGACCTACTAAATTCCTCATGTAAAGAATGCCACTTTGTGATATCTTTTGTGTGATTTCTTACTAGCCTTTCCTAGGGGCAGAATTTAACTTACCATTTGTGGCGCGCACGCTTTTCCTTCTTTATTATATTTCTGCAGTTACTAGGTAAGGAAACGATTAAAGGGACAAGGATTTGAATATATGTATGTAAAAGAATACATATATTCAATCTTTACTTGTTTCTTCAATCATCCAAGTCAACAAATAATTTTTGAGCTAATTCTAATTAATGGGAACTCTTAGAAAGTCAAAACAACTAAAATCCCTTATCTCAAAACGTAGAGTTCTGTCAGAAGACACATATTGATATTATAGCATGATAAATTCTTTTTTTTTTTTTTTTTTTGACTGCACCGTGCGGCATGCGGGATCTTAGTTCCCCAACCAGGGATCGAACCCTTGGCCCCTGCAGTGGAACTACGAAGTCCTAACCACTGGACCGCCAGGGAATTCCCCATGATCAATTCTAAGGTAAAGATATGTAACGTAATTTAAGAACTTATACAAGGGCCACTTAACTCAGACTGGAGTTAGAAATGTGATCATTATTTTTCATAAACCCTTCGGGGGAGTAGTGCAAAGAACTTCACCTGGTTATAACATTAAAGCAAACATATGACAAAGGAAATTACAAAGTTTTTAATCTAAGCAAATCACTTGGATTTGAAGTAAGCTTTCCTTTTCTTCACAACTGTGCCAGTTTGGTGATTATGACTTGAGAGGCTTCTGGTCAGGTCACAAATTCATTATTGATGAAAGTGTGTGATCAGGCTGAAGAGCAGAGCAGGTGGAATGGTACCCACTTTCCTTCCCAACGACCAATGAAGAGAGTGTCTTCCATTCTTGCCACACTCGTTTCCTACCTGAATCTCCAAATACCAATGAACCAGTTAAACCAGAGAGGAAATGAGAAGAGGAATAGTGTTTGCACTGTTTGGTGAGTGAAATTCTGTAATTGTCTTGTCCTCAAATGCTCAGAATTAAGTAACTAGGTCGATATATCTTCAAATCTAATTGACTAAACAATGCAGTTTACAATTATAATATTGCTTCAATATAGTAATTCTACCATTCTTGACCATCAATAACTAAGTGGATTTTTAAACTATTTTTAAATATAAAAAAAATAACGAAACCATAGAAGATGATCATGGGTATGAGTCTGATCCTAGCTAGCTGCACTTGAAGGCACGGCTGTCATTTCCTCACCACAGTGTGTGACACTTTATTTAGTTTTAAAACTGTAGACAGAGCCACTGATTCAAAACAGGATGTGGGTAAACAGTTATGCATAGGAGTTGCTGGACTAGACGTGAGCTAAGATAGTGGTTCTGAAATAGCATCTTCAGACCAGTGCTGGCTTGCTGTGTAAGAATCACCTGAGAAACTTGTTAGGATGCAGATTCCCAGGCACCAGATCCCAGAGAGTCTGTCAAATAGGTCTGGGCGGGGTCCTGGAATCTTCCTTTTAAACGAGCTCCCCAAGAGGTTCTCACACAGATAGCCAAGGAACCACACTTCGAGAAACACAAGAAGCTTACAATTTCTCTGCCAGCTCTGGTCGTGTTAAAGGGCTAGATTGAGTGATAAAGAGAGAAGTATAAGAAAAAATTATGAGAAATCTAAAAAATATTTAAAGTGTCTTTAGAAAAAAGCTGCCTCCTAGGAATTTCCTGTTTGATTTCCCATCAGGGCTGTGTGAAATCTTTACCCTTTCCAGCCTCTATTACCCCTCATTTTCAGTGAGTGGCACTAACCCTTACTCCACTGCAGTGGAAGTCTTCTGAAAGGAGTTTCCTTAATTCCCTTCCCCCATTGACTTCTGTCTCTCTTTCCCTTTGCCCCTGTTTCAGAGATAAGGTACTGACTGAAGTGAATTTATGTTTTTCCCATCCCTCACATCTTTTTTACTTACCCACGGATTTCTTCCATTAGGCCCATAAAGGTTTTCTATTTTTCCTTATTCTGAATTTAACCAGTTAGACCTGCTTTTCCAGCATGAAGTAAAAAGATCACATCTCTTCAATATTTAATTTCATGAGTCCACGATCTGCTCAGCTTTGCAGGAGGAGATTTTCATTCATGGATCCTGTTCTGCCTTCTATCCTAAATTCCCTGAGAATCGAGGGTCCTTACTTGGTGGTGCTTCCAAACTTCCTGAAAAGAGAAATGGAGAATTTGAAATGCCACTAGTGGGCCCAGGTTCAGTTACTGTTCTGCTACTGTCACAAAATGTTGTTACCGAAATCCTGCCCTGTAGAGTTCAAGGCACTGACACCATTCCTACTCCTGAGCCTTCAAGATCTTGGTATTTCTTGGAAAGAAGCCAGTCTAGGTCATCTGGTATTTAATGCAGCCAAAAGAATGTGAGCTTCCAAGATGCCAGTTCTTTTAGCTTTCATTCACGTGCTCCATCTTTTGTCTTCAAGACCCCTTTCGTAATGGGATGGCTGAATTGGAAGGAGCTGTGGTCTAATTTTCAAAATGAAGCAACCCCTCTTTGCACGCCTAGCAAGGTTCAGGTATTAAGCAAAACCCACCAGTTGAGACTGATCCTTCCCTTGTGGTGAAATCTCTTTGGGAGCTTTTCCTGTTAGTGGACCTCATTAAAGACAATCTCAATTTATCAGAGGTCTTAAGTAGCTAATTTTAGAGTCTAGAGAGAGGAACCAGTATTTCTTTTCTGGCTTCTTGATTCTCCTCCAATGGTGTCCAACTTCGCATACCAAGGACAGCCATTGTTTGCTGATGAAAGGTCCTGTTTTATCTTTACACCTGGGAGGGTAGGTTGCTACTTGTGTTACAACTAGCTAATTAAAGAGCCCTTCTAGTGATTCTTCCCTTATTAACAAAAATCATACTTCAAGATAACTTGCTGTCTCCACTTCTAGGCTTAGAGAAATTTGTCGTAATTTTATATGCCTTAAATATATGTGTATATATATGTGATATATGTGTATATGTATATATATGTATATATATATACACACACACATGCATATGTATACATCTGTATATATGCATCTTGACTGATTTCTTCTTGCATCTGTTGCTGTATCTTTTTCCTTCTGTTAACAACTAATCTTGGAAAAGTGTCATTGACAGCCTTCTAAAGAACAGTGTTATGGTTGTTTTAAAATTCAACTTTATTTTCCTCAACCTCTTTGTAATATTTGATATCTGTAATCAGACTCTTTCCTTTATGAAATACTCTGCTCCTGCCTTCTTGATTATTCCTTTTCTGATTCCTCTTTCAGCCACTTAAATGGAGACATTCCTTAGGTTCTCTCCTCTCTATATTTTTTTCCTTGGGGTTCTCATCTTCTGTTACAACTTCAAATATCACTGCTGTATACCTCAGCCATTTTCCCAGATCAGAATTCCTTGCTCTTAATCTAACCCTCTGACCTTATCTTTCCCTGTCTCTCCTACATACACTGTATTGTAATTGTATTGAATGAACAAACTTTTCTGTCTCTATGACTACAGAGATTAGAGAGAATGCATAAATGAGTGGTGTGGGTCAGGTAAAGACAAATCATTTTGTAACAGACACTCAGCCTCAGTGTCAGGACAACAGGGAAAGGTGGGCACTCAGGAGGTTGTGGCCAGGAAACCAGCTGCTACTCAGCTCCAGTGAATTGTTTTTCAGGTTTTGTTTCCTTCCGTCCCTCCTTCTTTCCTTCCTTCCCTCCTTCTTTCCTTCCTCCCTCCCTCCCTCCCTTCCTTTTGAAAGATTGTATTTAAATACTCAACAGACTTAAAATCTGTCACAGAATTTGCAGGCCAGTAATAATGAGTTCTTTCCCTTTTTCTGTCATCGGAGTTGGCACATGAACCAACTCTGGGTAGAAAGATACATTGAACTTAGAAGTGGTATATTGCCAGGCCAATATTGAGTTGACGTTCACTGCTTTTAGCAAAATCTTTGGATTTTAATACATGATCATGTTTGCAGTATCTATGCTAATGTTACAATTCGAGATTGTAAATCCACATGTTTTACTTTTGTGCAATGGGAGGTTTTTGATTGTTGCTATTTTAAGGGGAAGAATTTCACATTCAAAATGGTCCAGAAGACATTTATTGATGTTTTTGCCTTAAAAACAAAAAACTTAAAAATGTTGTGTATGCATTACTACGCCTGGAACAGACAAAAATTTGGCAGTCATTTTAAACTGATAAGAACAGATACTACACTTGATCTTAGCCTAAAGACCAAGAAGCGATGGCAGTCATTTTAGAAAGGCAACAGAAGTATGTGTGCCCTTTGGGTTTATTTTGGAAACAAAAAAGAATTTGAAAATGTCAGGTTTACAAGAGCAGAATCCCCTTGCATGCTGCCAGAACAGGGAACATGCTTAGCAGGAATCAAGCACGGATTATGGACAGTCCTCAAACGAGAATGTTCATGAGCATAGTTGCCTGGCAGTGACAAAACAATTTTTGTACTGTTATTAAATCAAATTAGAAATTTTCAGTTAACTCCTCTTCACTTCCTCAGAGGTATTTTTGTCAAAACTTTGGTGAGTTTTCTTATAGATCTTTGTCTGGGCATTGATATATTAAATTGTGGTTTAAAAAAAATGTATATATAATTTATATATTAAACTGTACTTTTTAATATCTAAAAAACCAAAAATGTTTAATATACTTATATAAACTGAATTATACCATATATAATACTCAGCAACTTGATGTTTTAAATTTCATTAGTCCACTTATTTTTGTAAAATTTACAATCAAGTTTTTAATATCTAAAGCCCTTTAAAATTTATGTTACCTTGAAATGTTTTCTTCTAATTAGCATTTTAACTATCTTAATGAGTCCCTTGCTTATGCTAATGATTTCCTGATTTTCTTCTTCCTTGTCTATGTTAGTTCCAGATATCCAGTCACTCCACTCCCACCCCATCCTCCTTATCCTATCTGAGGTTTAAGATTACCCAAAACTTTCTAGTACTCGTTATGGTCCTGACTCTTAACTGAACCATTTTCCTCATTGTAGCCTTTTGGTCTATCAAGGTAATACTAGCCTTAGGGTTGAAGTGAGGAATGTCTGCTCTTTTTCTATCCTCCCAGAGAGTTTCTGAAAGGTTGGCATGGTCTGGTCCTTGAAGGCTTGGTAGAACTCAACTGTAAAATCACCTAGGTCTACTATTTGCTTTGCAGAAAAAGTTTAAAATTTTTTATTTGATTTTCTGTACTAATTTTAGGATAATTCTGTTTCTTCTTGAGACACTTTTAATAGTTTATGTATTTCTAGAACTCTGTTCATTTTGTGTAACTTTTCAGAGCCTTTACTATAATATTTTTCATAGTATCATTTTATTTTCTTTTTAATCTCCAAACTTTTAATCTAACAAACTTTCTGGTTATGTTACCTTTTAAAAATCCTAATATTTTTTGTCTCTTTTCATTGTCCTTCTTCAATCTTGGCAGAGCCTCATCTATTTTATCAGTCTTTAGAGAATAAACTTTCACCTTTGTTGAATTTATTGTATTTCTGGTTTTGATTTTATTAACTTTTGCTCTTTTAAAATTTTCTCCTTCCTACTACTTTCTTCAAATTTAGCCTACTGTTATATTTCTGATTTCTCATGATGGATTTGTATTTTCTAAAGTAATAATTGAAGGTCATAGATTTCTTTCTGATGACTAGTTTGGATGCATCCCACAGTTTTTGACAAATATTTGATATATGTATTTTTTTATTGTTGTTTAGTACTAAATATTTTAAGTTTGCATTATTACTTATTTTATAAATGAGCTATATAGAATTGTGTTTTATATTTCCAAATGTATGGGATGCTTTATTTAACTTTTTGTTATTTATTTCTTAATTAATTATAATGCAAATAATATGGTTTGCATCATGCATTGTGTTTAACATGAGCTGAGATTTTCTTTAGCTTTTTACATGGTCAAGTTTTTCTTGCTCCACGTTTATTGGAGCAGACGTGTACTCTAATTTCTGGCTGTAGAATTATATATAATTCATCTTTCTGTGCATGGGCAATGAGAAAGATGTTTGAAAGTCTTCCACTTCGGGTTAGATTAGTCAGTTTCTCATGTTTAAATAATATTTTGCTTTATGTATTCTGAAGCTATTTTATTAGATGTATAAAAGTTTAGAATTATTATATCTTTCTGATGACTGGCTACTTTCAGCACTTTGTAGAGGTGACTTTGTCCCTATAATACTTTTGTATTAAAGTCCATATTTCTAATATTAATATATATATTTCAGGATTTTTAATTTTGTTCTTATTTGCCAGATGTATCATTTTCCATGCTTTCCATGTTTTTGGATCTTTATTTATATATATATTTAAACGTCTTTATTGGAGTATAATTGCTTTACAATGGTATGTTAGTTTCTGCTTTATAACAAAGTGAATCAGCTATACATACACATATATCCCCATATCTCCTCCCTCTTGCGTCTCCCTCCCACCCTCCCTATCCCACCCCTCTAGGTGGTCACAAAGCACCGAGCTGATCTCCCTGTGCTTTGTGGCTTCTTCCCACTAGCTATCTATTTTACATTTGGTAGTGTATATATGTCAGTGCCACTCTCTCACTTTGTCCCAGCTTACGCTTCTAGGTGGTCACAAAACACCTAGCTGATCTCCCTGTGCTTTGTGGCTGCTTCCCACTAGCTATCTGTTTTACATTTGGTAGTGTATATATGTCCATGCCACTCTCTCACTTCGTCCCAGTTTACCCGTCCCCCTCGCCATGTCCTCAAGTCCATTCTCTACGTCTGTGTCTTTATTCCTGTCTTACCCTCTAGGTTCTTCAGAACCTTTTTTTTTTTTTTTTTTTAGATTCCATATATATATGTGTTAGCATACGGTATTTGTTTTTCTCTTTCTGACTTATTTCACTCTGTATGACAGACTCTAGGTCCGTCCACCTCATTACAAATAACTCAATTCCGTTTCTTTTTATGGCTGAGTAGTATTCCATTGTATATATGTGCCACATCTTCTTTATCCATTCATCTGTCAATGGACACTTAGGTTGCTTCCATGTCCTGGCTATTGTAAATAGTGTTGCAGTGAACAGTGTGCTACATGACTATTTTTGAATTATGGTTTTCTCAGGGTATATGCCCAGTAGTGGGATTGCTGGGTCATATGGTAGTTCTATTTTTAGTTTTATAAGGAACCTCCATACTGTTCTCCATAGTGGCTGTATCAATTTACATTCCCACAAAGAGTGAAAGAGGGTTCCCTTTTCTTCACACCCTCTCCAGCATTTATTGTTTGTAGATATTTTAATGATGGCCATTCTGACTGGTGTGAGGTGATACCTCATTGTAGTTTTGATTTGCATTTCTCTAATGATAAGTGATGTTGAGCATCTTTTCATGTGCTTGTTGGCAATCTGTATTTCTTCTTTGAAGAAATGGCTGTTTAGGTTTTCTGCCCATTTTTGGATTGGGTTGTTTGTTTTTTTGATATTGAGCTGCATGAGCTGCTTGTAAATTTTGGAGATTAATCCTTTGTCAGTTGCTTCATTTGCAAATATTTTCTCCCATTCTGAGGGTTGTATTTCATCTTGTTTATGGTTTCCTTTGCTGTGCAGAAGCTTTTAAGTTTCATTAGGTCCCATTTGTTTCTTTTTGTTTTTATTTCCATTCCTCTAGGAGGTGGGTCAAAAAGGACCTTGCTGTGATTTATGTCATAGAGTGTTCTGCCTAAGTTTTCCTCTAAGAGTTTTATAGTGTCTGGTCTTACATTTAGGTCTTTGATCCATTTTGAGTTTATTTTTGTGTATGGTGTTAGGGAGTGTTCTAATTTCATTCTTTGACATGTAGCTGTCCAGTTTTCCCAGCACCACTTATCGAAGAGGCTGTCTTTTCTCCATTGTATATTCTTGCCTCCTTTATCAAAGATAAGGTGACCATATGTGCGTGGGTTTATCTCTGGGCTTTCTGTCCTGTTCCATTGATCTATATTTCTGTTTTGGGGCCAGTACCATACTGTCTTGATTACTGTAGCTATGTAGTATAGTCTGAAGTCCGGGAGTCTGATTCCTCCAACTCCGTTTTTCTTTCTCAAGATGGCTTTGGCTATTCGGGGTCTTTTGTGTTTCCATACAAATTGTGAAATTTTTTATTCTAGTTCTGTTTAAAATGCCAGTGGTAGTTTGATAGGGATTGCATTGAATCTGTAGATTGCTTTGGGTAGTATAGTCATTTTCACAATGTTGATTCTTCCAATCCAAAAACATGGTATATCTTTCCATCTGTTTGTATCATGTTTAATTTCTTTCATCAGTGTCTTATAGTTTTCTGCATACAGGTTTTTTGTCTCCATAGGTAGGTTTATTCCTAAGTATTTTATTCTTTTTGTTGCAGTGGTAAATGGGAGTGTTTCCTTAATTTCTCTTTCAGATTTTCCATCATTAGTGTATAGGAATGCAAGAGATTTCTGTGCATTAATTTTGTATCCTGCTACTTTACCGCATTCATTGATTAACTCTAGTAGTTTTCTGGTAGCATCTTTAGGATTCTCTATGTATAGTATCATGTCATCTGCAAACAGTGACAGCTTTACTTCTTCTTTTCTGATTTGGATTCCTTTTATTTCTTTTTCTTCTCTGATTGCTGTGGCTAGGACTTCCAAAACTATGTTGAATAATAGCAGTGAGAGTGGGCAACTTTGTTTTTTTCCAGATCTTAGTGGAAATGGTTTCAGTTTTTCACCATTGAGAACGATGTTGGCTGTGGGTTTGTCATATATGGCCTTTATTATGTTGAAGTAAGTTCTCTCTATGCCTGCTTTCTGGAGAGTTTTTTATCATAAATGGGTGTTGAATTTTGTCAAAAGCTTTTTCTGCATCTATTGAGATTATCATATGGTTTTTATCCTTCAATTTGTTAATATGGTTTATCCAATTGATTGATTTGCATATATTTGCATATATTCTTGGGATAAACCCCACTTGATCATGGTGTATGATCCTTTTAATGTGATGTTGTATTCTGTTTGCTAGTATTTTGTTGAGGATTTTTGCATCTATGTTCATCAGTGATATTGACCTACAGTCTTCTTTTTTAGTGACATCTTTGTCTGGTTTTGGCATCAGGGTGATGGTGGCCTTATAGAATGAGTTTGGGAGTATTCCTCCCTCTGCTATATTTTGGAAGAGTTCGAGAAGTTTAGGTGTTAGCTCTTCTCTAAATGTTTGATAGAATTTGCCTGTGAACCCATCTGGTCCTGGGCTTTTGTTTGCTGGAAGATTTTTAATCACAGTCAATTTCAGTGCTTGTGATTGGTCTGTTTATATTTTCTATTTCTTCCTGGTTCACTCTCGGAAGGTTATGCTTTTCTAAGAATTTGTCCATTTCTTCCAGGTTGTCCATTTTATTGGCATAGAGTTGCTGGAGGTAATCTCTCATGATCCTTTTTATCTCTGCAGGATTAATGGTTACTTCTTCTTTTTCATTTCTAATTCTATTGATTTGAGTCTACTCCTTTTTTTTCTTGATGAGTCTGGCTAATGGTTTATCAATTTTATTTATCTTCTCAAAGAACCAGCTTTTAGTTTTTTTAATCTTTGCTATTGTTTTCTTTATTTCTTTTTCATTTATCTGATCTGATCTTTATGATTTCTTTCCTTCTGCTAACTTTGGGGTTCTTTTGTTCTTCTTTCTCTAATTGCTTTAGGTGTAAGGTTAGGTCGTTTATTTGAGATTTTCTTGTTTCTTGAGGTAGGATTATATTGTTATAAACTTCCCTTTGAGAATTGATTTTGCCGCATCCCATAGGTTTTGGGTTGTCGTGTTTTCATTGTCATTTTTTTCTAGGTATTTTTTGATTTCCTCTTTGATTTCTTCAGTGCTCTCTTGTTTATTTAATAGTGCATTGTTTAGCCTCCATGTGTTTGTATTTTTTACAGATGTTTTCCTGTAATTGATATCTAGTCTCATAGCTTTGTGGTTGGAAAAGATACTTGATATGTTTTCAATTTTCTTAAATTTACCAAGGCTTGATTTGTGACCCAAGATATGATGTACCCTGGAGAATATTCCATTGGCACTTGAGAAGAAAGTGTATTCTGTTGTTTTTGGATGGAATGTCTTATAAATATTAATTAAGTCCATCTTGTTTAATGTATCATTTAAAGCTTGTGTTTCCTTATTTATTTTCATTTTGGATGATCTGTCCATTGGTGAAAGTGGGGTGTTAAAGGCCCCTACTATGATTGTGCTACCCCTTTTATGGCTGTTAGCATTTGTCTTGTGTATTGTGGTGCTCCTATGTTGGGTGCATAAATATTTACAGTTGTTATATCTTCTTCTTGGATTGATCCCTTGATCATTATGTAGTGTCCTTCTTTGTCTCTTGTAATAGTCTTTATTTTAAAGTCTATTTTGTCTGATATGAGAATTGCTACTCCAGCTTTCTTTTGATTTCCATTTGCATGGAATATCTTTTCCATCCCCTCACTTTCAGTCTGTATGTGTCCCTAGGTGTGAAGTCGGTCTCTTGTAGACAGCATATATGGGTCTTGTTTTTGTATCCATGCAGCCAGTCTATGTCTTTTGGTTGGAGCATTTAATCCATTTACATTTAAGGTAGTTACTGATATGTATGTTCCTATTTCCATTTTCTTAATTGTTTTGGGTTTGTTATTGTAGGTCTTTTCCTTCTCTTGTGTTTCCTGCCTAGAGAAGTTCCTTTAGCATTTGTTGTAAAGCTGGTTTGGTGGTGCTGAATTCTCTTAGCTTTTGCTGTAAAGTTTTAATTTCTCCCTCGAATCTGAATGAGATCTTTGCTGGGTAGAGTAATCTTGGCTGTAGGATTTTCCCTTTCATCACTTTAAATATGTCCTGCCACTCCCTTCTGGCTTGCAGAGTTTCTGCTGAAAAATCAGCTGTTAACCTTTTGAGGATTCCCTTGTATGTTATTTGTTGTTTTTCCCTTGCTGCTTTTAATATTTTTTTTGTATTTAATTTTTGATAATTTGATTAATATGTGTCTTGGCGCATTTCTCCTTGTATTTATCCTGTATGGGACTCTCTGTGCTTCCAGGACTTGATAGACTATTTCCTTTCCCATAGTACGGAAGTTTTCAACTGTAATCTTCTCAAATATTTTCTCAGTCCCTTTCTTTTTCTCTTCTTCTTCTGGGACCCCTATAATTTGAATGATGGTATGTTTAATGTTATCTCAGAGGTCTCTGAGACTGTCCTCAATTGTTTTCATTCTTTTTTCTTTATTCTGCTCCATGGTAGTTATTTCCAGTATTTTATCTTCCAGGTCACTTATCCGTTCTTCTGCCTCAGTTATTCTGCTATTGATTCCTTGTAGAGAATTTTTAATTTCTTTTTTTGTGTTGTTCATCGTTGTTTGTTTGCTCTTTAATTCTTCTAGGTCCCTGTAAAACGTTTCTTGTATTTTCTCCATTGTATTTCCAAGATTTTGGATCATCTTTACTATCATTACTCTGAATTCTTTTCCACGTAGACTGCCTATTTCCTCTTCATTTGTTTGGTCTGGTGGGTTTTTACCTTGCTCCTTCATCTGCTGTGTATTTCTCTGTCTTCTCATTTTGCTTAACTTACTGTGTGTGGGGTCTCTTTTCTCAGGCTGCAGGTTTGTAGTTGCCATTGTTTTTGGTGTTTGCCCACAGTTGCTAAGGTTGGTTCAGTGGGTTGTGTAGGCTTCCTGGTGGAGGGGACTGGTGCCTGTGTACTGGTGGATGAGGCTGGATCTTGTCTTTCTGGTGGGCAGGACCACGTTCTGTGGTGTGTTTTGAGGTGTCTGTGACCTTATTATGATTTTAGGCAGCCTCTCTGCTAATGGGTGGGGTTGTGTTCCTGTATTGCTAGTTGTTTGGTATATGGTGTCCAGTACTGTAGCCTGCTGGTTGTTGCGTGGAGCTGGGTCTTAATGTTGAGATGGAGATCTCTGGGAGAGCTTTCACTGTTTGATATTACATGGAGCCGTAAGGTTTCTGGTGGACCAATGTCCTGAACTAGGCTCTCCCACCTGAGAAGCATAGGCCTGAAACCCAGCTGGAGCACCAAGACCCTGTCAGCCACACAGTATGAACCAGGAACTAATCCAGGTCTGTGGATTTCAGTAGTAAAAGCAGTCAAAAATGTCTGGCTTCATGGATTTTATACATTTCCTCACAAACCAGAAGGGAAAATCCTTGAGGACAGGGAATATCCTTGTTTCTCTAGTGCCTATTATAATGCCTGGTCCATCACAGAAACTCAGTGTGTAATCGGGAAGAACAACTCTGACTCCATACTGGATCAGTTTCTTTTACTTTTACTTTAACCTTTGTATTCGTTTGCTTTTGCTTAGTCATATTAGCTCAGGCAGGCATGAAACCTAGCAGGACCCTGTGGGGCCCTCTCAAGTACAAATCCTTCCTGTGTCCCTCATTTCTTGTTTGTAGGAAATAAGCTTCATTCAGCCTCCTAGATCTTCCTTGAGTTCCAAAGGGCCTGGATCTTTATTTTTTAAATGTCTCTTTTGAACAGAATGTAGCTCAATTTTAAAAAGCTTATCCTTAAAAAGTCTATTTCTTAGTTGGAATATTTAGTTTCATTTTATTTATTTTAATAAATTGATTTTTTTTGTCCTATTATTTTATATTGTGCTATTGATTTGCTTTTTCTATGCTTCCTAAAATGCTCTTTTTTAAATGAGTGGATTTTGTTTTTGTTTTTCCCTCTATTGGGTTGGGTTTGAGATTATACCTCCTATTTCTATACTTTTAATGGGCACCCTTGAACTTGTACCTTGTGCACTTAATAACCTAGCAAGGCCTGAAGTTAATAAAAAGTTAACCTCCTCTTTTGAAGAAAGCAAGAATATTATCCATTAACTCTGATCATCCTTCTCTTCACTTGCATGCTATTATTTTCCAGTATTTGAATTCTAACTATACAAATTAAATATAATAACTATTATTTTATAAAGACAATATTTATGACCCTTATAGTGATTAATTCTTACTATTCCTCCTTGTTTCTCAGACAGTCCTGAGATCATTTTCTTTCTTCCAAATATTGATCCATTAGAAAATCCTTTAGTGAAAATCTAGTGGTGAATACTCTTTTCTGAATACATAAAAAATCTTTATTTCATATTTTATGAAACAAAGATTTTATGGATTCATAATTATAGGCATGTAGCAATTCCTCTCAATACCTTGAAGATTTTATTTTATGACTTTATTAATTTTTTGCCCTTGAGAAGTCTGCTATCAGTTTATTGTCCTTCCTAGGTTTTTTTTTTAAGTGGATAATTTTTATGTCTTCATTTTATCTATAAAAATCTACCTTTTTCACTGCAATATGTATAGGTGTTGATTTCTTTTGTTTATATTGATTGGCATATATTTTGCTTTCCATATCTAGGACTTCTTATTTTTTATCGGTTCTGGGAATTTTTCAGCTATATCTCTTGAATATCACCTTGCCTTCATTCTCTCTATTTTTTCTCCTTCTGCATATTTAATTAGATGTATGTTGAATAATTCCATTCTATGCTTCTGTGTTTTAACCTCTATTTTGCATTTTGCCTCTCCTAGTTTCACTGTGTTTCCCTCTTGATTTCTTTACATTTAACTAATTCTGGATAATTTCTTCAGATTGTTCTTTTATCTGTATCAAATCTCCTATTTAATTCATTCACTAAAAGTTTAATTTCAATGCTTATATTCCCTAAATGTTCTACTTGGGTTTTTTTTTTTTTTCAAATTTTCATCATTACTTAGTACTCTTTTGTCCCTTGCTTATTTAAAAAAATCAATTTTTTATTTTTAAAAATACCTAGTACATAGCTATTTTATATTCTGTATCTGATAGTTCCAATATCTGAAGACCATGATGATACAATCTATTGTTTCCAGTGACTCTTACCCAGGGTGACTTGTTTCCTTGGTGTGTTCTTGATCATTATAGCTCTTCATTGAATACCTTTTCAGAGTTCATAATCCTTTTAACTTTCAAGAGTGTAGGGTGGTAGTGCTTAATTTTCTTCTATTTCTTAGGATACTATTAGATTTTTTTGCTTGTTCTTATCCTTTTATTCATTTTTAAAAATTTGTAGCTTTGAGTTGAGGTTCCCATGTTGGAATCTCTATTTTTATTATTCCTGTTCCTGAATGAGGAAGTTAACATGTACCTGCACCTTGATTAAGAGCAGTATGGACCAGCACCCCTGGTCTGAGCTGGAGCCATGGACAGCTTCAGATCAGGAATGTTGCCTTACAAGTCCTCATCAATTCAACAGAGTTTTCTGACCTTGTAGCACGTTTCCCTTCAGGGTGAGCAGGTGAACTAGTCAGAGGTCATATTGGGATTCAGTAGAGCATCTTGGCTTACCATGGTCTTGAAAGTGATCATTCTGGATTTATTTCTGCTCAGTTGCATTCATACTTAATTGTAAGTCTGGTTTTTGTTTCCCTTTTATTCTCCTCCTCCTCAGGTTACCTCCAGATGGTGGTTTGAGGTCAAATATCCCAGTCTTGGTGGTAGTTTCCCCTGTGCTATTTGCATGATGTTGGCTTTGACGTTCTTAGGGCTCTACCATGAGTCTTCTGCAGAAGCAGTGCCCTTAATCCTCCTTATGTTATATAAAATGCCATCAGAAGAGTCTTTGAGTGATCCTCTGGCTTACTTTAAGATGCTTAAGTTTATAGCTTCCTCCCTCAGTTTGGGCCACATTTTACTGAACTCAGTAGATTTTGCATGATCGTTCCCCTTGTTTTTTTTTTTTTAAATTATGTTTGTTTGTTTGGTTGTATGGTAGCACTTTTCTGAACTTATGAATGTAATGTTCCTCCTCATTTAAAACTTCTTTGGTACTTTTGGTAGATTTCAAGGAAAGCTATAGAATAGATATACCTTTAATTTGACATATTTTCCTGAAATTCCAAACCAAACAATTTTAGAAGAATGGGGTTAAATGCAAGGCCTGCTTCGTTTTCAATATAAGCCTGCAGGATGGTCCTCTGATGTGGTTTGATATGAGATACCATCTAAGGAGGCCAACCCGAACAGCAAAGCAAGAGAAAGGTTTAAACACTATGAACTTCTTCCCAGAAAAACATTTTTAGGAGACTCTCTTTCCCCCACGTTACTTCGATTATAAAGAGTGACACCTTGCATTTCTGTTTCTATCCACCAGAGTCTTACAGATATTTTGGGTCACAAAAATACTGTGGGAGCTTTTACTTATAGCCTCTCCTCTCCTTAGAACTTGGACAGTAGCTCACATGGAGACTGGGGTTTGAGCCAAAGGACAAATCCAAGCAAAATTAACCATCACCAACTGTAGCATTTTAACAGCACATAATCAGGTAGAAGTCTTTCCAGGAAGCTTCTCTGTCCTGCTATTATTGCAACTTGGTGTTCATAGGACCTGAGATACACCCAAGCATATTTGCATAGAGTTTATCATTTCTATTCAAAAACACTTGGGTAGAATTAAAATTTTAGTTAGTATTTATTTAATGTTAACTATGTATGCTATAGCACTCTTTAAGCTCTACACATACATTATCTCATATTTACTGATCATAATCTGAGAGCCAGTTATATTATTATTCTCATTTTTCATATGAGGGGATTGTGGGTCATTAAGGTTTTATGTCTTGCCCAAGGTACACATAGCTAATAAAAAGTGACATTAATCCAGTTTTATAATACCTAAGAGTTTGAGTTTGTAGTTGCATAGCTCTGGAATCAAATCCTGTCCCTGCTTTTTGCAAGCTTTGTAATGTTGGACAAGACACAACTTTTCTGAGCCTCGGTTTCCTCAGACATAACATGGAGATAATAGCAGCATCTACCTATAGAGATTTGTGAGGACCAAATAGAATAAGTTATGCATAGAGCTTAGGACCATGTCTGGCACATACTAAGACTCAATAAATGCTAGCTATAAAAAATAAATAATTCATATCTTCATTGAAAGCAAGAGGTTACAGACGAGGAGGGAATTCCTGCAAATCAATCTGATAATCAGAGTTTTTGGAAATTCATACCTAGTGATACTTGCAAGAGGAAAAGAAAATGGAATAGTTCTTTTAATAAGTTTACTTGGAAAAAAAAAGAAACCCAATATGGAGATTTTCATAGGCTCCTTAAGAAAATGACTACAAATTGTCAGACTGTGTCCGATATCAGGCTGCTTGTTTTGAAGAATTTGATCCCATAAGTTATGGTTAAACACCAGGAGGCTGTTATTGGTAAGTGGAAATGTTTGAGCAGAAACTTACGAGATCTACCGGTGCTGTTAAAGAGTACAGTGAAAGGGTTGAGAGCTTCGACTTTGGAATCAGATGCTGGTGTTTCTGTCTACTAATTGTATGATCTTGCCCTATTTTTTTAATCTTTAAAATGGAGATCAAAATGTTATATACCTCATAAAGTTGTTGGGTGATTAAATTGGATTGTTAATGTAAGCTCTCAGTCCAGTGCCTGGTCCATAATAAAGATTCGACAAATGTTAATTATGCTTAAGAACTGCCACGCTTTGGCATTTATCTCTGCAACTCTTTTAAAAGGGTGAAAATTGGGAAATTCTTCCATTGGTTCTAGAATTCCTCTTTACTTATAGATAATCCTACTTGAGTTCTTATAACTTAGACCATTCCGTTCCAACTAAGTTCACCTTAAATAAATCCACACTTGGTGTTCTCCAGATACTCTGATCCTTTCTCTTAAAACGCCTTTGAGAGAGAAGAAATTGCCTGTCTTGTTAGCCTCTTACTTTCACTTATTCCCTTTATCCCTAAGCCTGTAAAAAAGTTGTTTCTCATTATCCTTTGTCCTGAGCTTCTAAGTTAACAAGAAGTGTATTTGTGTAAAGAGATGCTTAACTCATTGCCAATAATAAAATGTCTCAGTGTAATTACAGAGGAGGATGCAGTATTTTAAGGGAAAATGGAATTGTAGAACTCATTTAATTTTCTTATTTCTTGAATAGATGCTGTTTTCCTTTAAATACTAATTGATATAGTTTTGCCACCTATGCTAGTGATAACACTGTGAATTAGATGTGAAGGTGTTTTAAGTATTACATACCATGGGTCAAATATTTCCAAGGTAATCTCTCATTTATGTCTTTGAGCAACTCCATTAGATTAATTTTTGAATCTAAATTTTATAGTTGAGGACACTGAGGCTCAGAAAGGTAAAATAATTAGCCTGAGATGACCTGGCTGGTGAGTGATGGAGCATGAATGCAAACATGTCTTTCTTACTAGATACTTTGTGCTCTTTTTGCAATACCACATGGCTTTCCAATAAAGTAGCTTAAACACGTGAATTAAGCTGTAATGCATAATCTTGCTTTTGACATTTTTTCCCGGGTTTACCTTAATCATCTATACATAGTAGTTATTTTTCTTCCATTGATGGAAAATATTGTTTCTAGAGGAGCACACTGGTACTTGCTGATTACCAATAAAAAGGAAAACTTGTTCTCTACTCTTGTATCACTACTTTTATATTTTATAAAAAAAAAGTGTCCCTCCCTCCAGCCCCATTATCCAATTTACCTTGGCCATTTTACCATGAAAAGTTCTATATAAATACTCCAATTTTAACTCAAGTACCGCTTTGTTTTATTTACTCATGTTGACAAAATGTCTTCCGTAACTGTTATAAAAGTGAGTTAAAACAGTTTAGAGCTTTGAATCTTTAAATTTCTTCTACTCTTTATCCATGGCTAAAAGGAGTTGACCATTATGTAATGAGCTGGTAAAATTGGATGCTCGCAATTACCTCGAGATTTACAGAAGTAAAGCTTTATAATGTTTTCTACAACCCAAGTCTACTTTCATGAGATTCTTATTGAAATTTCCTTGCATCATTTTTAAGGCTATGAAACTAGGTTTACCAAAATACCAAGGGCCACGCAGTCCAAGGCAGATCTTTCCTTGCATAATAATATTTGTGCTTCAAGGACATAGCCTGAGAACCTATGCTAATCTTCCTCTAAGTATAAAGGGTTCTGGGCATTATCTTTGTAATAGAAATATAGATTTCAGACTTGTTCTCTTGGTTTTTACTGTTCACCTCCACAAATACAAAGTTTTGATAGATATAATGTGATTTTTTCAAATGCCTGTCACAAAGCATTCAGACTTTTGCCTTGCCTGGAAGCCTGATACATGGTTTCTAGAGTAGCCAACAAAGAGGATGGAAAAAAAAAATAGAGAAGAAAGGCCTGAAATGCAGTAGTTTGGAGCCCCAATTCTCTGCAGAGTTTTTCTTTCAGCATTTCATAAAATTTGTTTCACTAGACTTCTCTTTCACTAAGAGAACTAACTTACTAAACCAAAGGTTAGGTTCAGATTTTTTTTTTTCCACTGAGAAATTCATTAGAGGACTTCTAAGTATGCCTCCCTCAAGTAGACTTGTTTTAAATTTTTCTATTAACAAAGACACGTTATCAGTCTTGGCCACCTTTTGAACTCACTCAGTCCAAAACTTCCTCAGTTCAAAAGCACACAGGAGCTGGTGTTTAGAAATGAATTTGCTTTGTATTTTCCAGGCATGTTTCAGGCTTTTCCCCTCTGTTTCTTTCATCCTCTTTGTCTTTACAAATTTTTTTTTCACTTTCATTTTGTTTTCTCTTTTCTTTGTCCATATCTATGCTGACCAAATTTTACTGAAATTATGTAATAGGGTTGTGGCGCTTCATTAAACATTGTGAAAAATTTATAGTCTAGTGTAAAACATAAAGACAGAAGTAGAATAATGTGTTATAATAGAGGAAGGACATGGAAAATTCCACAAATCCAGAAGCCCTGGTCTTCCTACAATGATCACAGAATTAGAGACAGCATTTACTTACTTTTGTTTCTACAGGGGTCTCACAATGCACTGTTCTGCAATTCTCTAATATCTAGTAGACCCTTCCTCATTCTCAAACCTTCTGTTATGTAGATACTCTTTATTTTTATTATCAACTTTGAACTCCTACCATGCAACACAGAGGTTGGTATAAAATGGACTGAGGAATAAAGTACAAAAATTGCTGTCTCATTTCCTCATTTTAATTTCACATGTCACATCAATCATAAAACCCATTGGCTTTACTTCCAAAATACATCCTGAATCTGACCACCTCTCAAAGTCACCATTTCCTCTCTGCACCCACCTTCAATGGTAGTCCAAGCCATCACTTTTTTTGTCTGTATTACTGAGTGTTTCAAAATCCTAAATGACTTCCCTACTTCCATTCCTATCTGCCAAATAACCAGAGTAAGCTCTTGAAAATGTAAATTAGGTCCTATCGGTCCATTGCTAAAAACTCTTCAATTGCTCCTTCCCATGGAACTTAGATTAAATATAAACTCATCATCAAGGTTCCCACATCCTTGCAGAATCTGGCTCTCATTTATCACACTGACCACATCTCCAACCACATTCTGATTTCCGTGCTTCTGCCGCAGTGGCCTCCCTTCCCTAAATATGTCATGCTTACCATTGTGGTTCCCTCTGCTTTAACCATCCTTCCTCCCAGTGTTCAACTGATAGGGTTTCTCATCACTCAGTTCTTCTCAGAGTCTGCCATAAGAATCCAGTAGAAATAAGCTCTTCCTTGTCCTCGTCTCTGTAGCTTTTCCTAATTCTGTTACTCAGTTTCTTTTTTTATAACACTTATCTCCATGTGGAATTATCTATTTATTTATTTATTTCATTGTTCAATGTCTGCCTTCCTAAAATAGAATTGTGAATTTATGAGAGAAGTATATTCATCTGTCTTGTTGACTGCAGTATCCTTAGCCTTGGGATACTCAATAAATGTTGAATGAATGACTATCTAAAGAGATTCATGCATTGAGAAAAAAAAAGATGCATGATACCTCCTATTTAGATTATGAGTTCTTTATGAGCTAGCCACAACAGGAATATTGGTCTCAAACATACTATAGTTATGCACATAAGGATATTTAAATAATTCATCCACTTGTCATTTTAGTAACTAAGAATTTACTGCAGCTTCCTGGCTACTCAGTGAAATGATTCTCAGACACTAAATACGCATCACATTAAAATAAACATTAAAAAAAGTTTAGATGTGTGTATGACAAAAAAACAGAGGAAATCTATTTTTAGTGATATTTCATGTGATTCTTAATTATTATCCCTGCTTATTCCAGAGAACAAGAAATGTGTCATACCAGACTCTTGGGTTTTTCCCCTAAGATTTATTGTCTAAGTTGTAACTCCATGTGATTTGCAAAGGCTAATAAGAAATATAGAATAATTAGTGGTTGTATACATAAGAATCATTAAGGGCAATCAAATGGGAAAAATATGGAGAAGGGAATGGTGAAAATCAAGGCAGAACAATTGGCTAGCCATGAGTTTGTCATCTAGAAAGGTGCCTGAAATTCCAAATGCCCAATTTTCTTCTGAGCACCAAACAGGTACTCTACAGTTACTTGAAAGAATGTACTTTGATAACTGGAGATATGGAGGGAAACAAAATCCTGTGATTTTAATCATTTCTGGATTACTGATCAAGGGTATTATAGAAATTTTTGTAATTTATAAAGTATTATATTTATATCATTTGATTCCTACATCTTGGAAGCCAGGTGATAGTCTCCACATGTTTCAAATGAGGAAACAGAGTCTCAGAGAGATTAAGAGATTTGCTTAAATTCAGCAAGTAAAAGGCAGGATGGAACATGTAAAATATATGCTTGTGTCTGTATACTTATATCTTATTCTCATTTCTCTCTTTTGTCTCACTTGTTAACTAATGGTCTGGATTAGAGGCTTCTGTTGGAAGAAGTAATATTATGTTCAATTAATGCTTTGCAGTAAATATGGTGCCAGTAAGTCTCATATTTCCAGAAGACCTAAAATCTAGTTTATCAATATGATAAAATAAGTACATAGTTATGCTCTAATGTAATAGAATATTATTGTTGGAAAAGACTATGGAGGAGATCTTATTTAACCTTCATAAAGAGCAAAAGCTCCTTCTGAAACATTCCTAAGAGATGGCGGTATTGGATAGGTCATTGAAAGTGTCTGCCGTTCATATCCCCGCTTAAGAACTGCCTTCATATAGGTTGCAAAATGTTTGATATCATGTGACAGCAACATCCTGGTCGCCGCTGAGTGGATTATGCTGGGTAGCTCTCCCCAAGGCAGTTAGCTGGAGAAAGTAGTAAGAAAGACAGCCTCATGAGAGAAATCTAATAGTGATGCACTAAACTGGATGTTGACAGGCCAATACAATAAGATGATCTCCTACGAAGTTTTAAAGTAAGTCATGGAGAAAATCATCAGATAACAGAGCTGTCAGAAGCCAAACAACAGAGAAAGAAACTAGTGAGTACAAACCATGGGGCAGGTACTCCTGCCTTGAAGCATAAGAAGTCATGAATAGGAGAAGCCATGAGATGGAAAGAAGTTAGTCAATTGTGGGACAGGTCAAAGCAGTTGGAGCAGCAAAGAGGAGAAGCTCAGTCACAAGCATAGCCAATAACTGGAGTTGCTGTGTTGGATCAACAGAACAGTTCTTTGACAACTAAAGATGTCTGAATTCTGGACATCAGTACATAATATTCTATTTCTTCTTTAAACACAGCTATGAGATTTCTGAGACTGCCATTTTCACTAATACATTTTCAGAATGAAACTTTATTAAGTGAAGTAACCAGAAAATGCCTCTGTTCCTTGGTAACTTCTAAGAGACTATCTAATAAGTCTAATATTTCATCAGCCTGTTTTCTTCTCAGATACCTTATTGAATCATTTTATTATGTTACACCTAAACTTAATCCCTTATAACTATAATTTGTTAGTCCTAGTTCAGCATTCTAGAAAAACACCAAGTCTACACCATTATCCTTATGACAATCTGTTAACTATGGCAAGATAACTACCTCTCCTTAGCGACCCCAAGCCTCCAACCAAATATTTATATCAGTTAAAATATTCTCAAATTAACCAGTAATGTCATGTGACATAATTCTCAGAACTTTCAACTTTAATGCCAATGTCTTCTTTAATTTGTAAACATTCTATTTCAAGGTTTCATCCAGACATAGACGCTAACCTCCCTTAATATTGGCAGTATACTTCTATTAACATAGCCTAAGATTTCATTAACTTTAGCTTTGTCATCATCTTTTGACTCACGGTAGCTCTGCTTCTGGGCATTTTATTTATTTATTTATTTATTTATTTTAATTTATTTTATTTTATTTATTTTTGGCTGCATTGGGTCTTTGTTGCTTCGTTTAGGCTTTCTCTAGTTGCCGCGAGCAGGGGCTGCTCTTCCTTACTGTGCGCGGGCTTCTCATTGCAGTGGCTTCTCTTGTTGCAGAGCACAGGCTCTAGGTGCGTGGGCTTCAGTAGTTGTGGCTCACGGGCTCTAGAGTGCAGGCTCTGTAGCTGTGGCGCACGGGCTTAGTTGCTCCGTGGCATGTGGGATCTTCCCAGACCAGGACTCAAACCTGTGTCCCATGCATTGACAGGCGGATTCTTAACCACTGCACCACCAGGGAAGCCCTGGGCATTTTAAATGACATTTTTGGCCTGAATTTTGTTCTTGCACAATCAGACTTTAAAAATATCCAATGCCAGATTAAAATTGCTCTCTATTAAATTTAGTCTTTTTGGTTAAGCTCTATTATAGCTTTTTGCTCTCTTGCAAAATACTTCCTGCAGAACATTCATGCGCTCACAAAGGTAGTAAGAGAATACAAACGTACACACACACATTGCCCATCATGTTATAAGTTTGAGAAGTTCTGGGTTAAAGAGAGGTTAAAAATATTTATCTCTGTACAACCTCTCAGAGCCTAATCTCTAAAAGAGAGAAACGGCATTAGCTGTTGTTTTTCAAAAATTATTTACTGTGAAATTCTTTTTTGTAGAATACCTACCAACACTTGCAGAAACAAAAGTATCTTTATGACTTTAAGCACATTATGTATCTTCCAGAATCATGGCCTCCTAATCCATAAAGTAGAAATAATATTTGTCTTATAAGGTTATTATGAATATTAAAGGAAGTGATATATTTGACCTGGAGAAAGAGCCCAATGTTTCCCTTTTTTTCGTTCTCTTTTGTTAAGATTTTTAGTTCACTGTTTATGATTTTTCCTGACATATTACTATATTTAGTCATCTAAGTCCACCAAAATGGTTATATTTGTCTTTAATTTTTCAATGGAATTACCAGACTCCTCTATATTCTTTCTCTATTCTTCTATTCTAGAATTATTTTAGTCTTCTATTCAAATATCACATTGACATTCCACTGTGTTGGCTAGTTTCAATTAAGTTCAATTCAATGCTGTTTCCTGAGCTTTCTTGCCAAGCATGTTGACCCTGACCTTCTTAGCCATGCATCATAAGCCCTCATTCCTCCTCTCCATTCCTTTTCCCACTTCTTAAGGTGCAGTCACATTGAGTTTAGGGCTTTTCAAACTTTCTTTGACTGTCAACCTAACCTCTAAATCAGACATTCAGCTCTTGTCTACTGAGATGAATAGCTGTTTGCAATAAAGTAATTATTTTAATTGAGAACTCAATCTCAAAGTGATCTTGGCTGATATCTGCAAAGATTTTTCAGGGTTTTTTCTGGGGGGTTTTTTTTGGTCTTTTAAAATTTTACCTGTGGTAAAAATTGAAAGAATTAAAGAAACACACAAAAATGAGACGGATTAGGACCATACTTGCAACTTCTCTGTTTTGGTGGATCTTCTCTCCATGCAGAAATAGCAGAACCTCCCCCGTGTCTCCCCACCCAGGTGTCTGGGGCTGTCCCAGAGAATGCCCCAACTGCCTCTTTCAGCTGTGATGTGCAGTGACCCAGAAAAGGGCAAGGTAGTGAAGGGAAGGAAGCCAGTGGGAAGAAAAGATGTGGCTGAGCCAGCACATTTGCTTTAAAATAACAACTCCTAATCATTTGGGAATATTAGAATCCATTTGTTTTCTGAGTGCTTTCAGATAATAATTAGTCCACAGGGACTTCCCTGGTGGTCCAGTGGTTAAGACTCCATGCTTCCGATGCAGGGAGCCAAAAAAAATATTAGTCCACAGAAAATTCTATGAAAGGAAATTATGTGTATTGACAGAACTCTTGAAATTACTCTGAGTCCACCCTTTCCTCTCCTTTGGGAACCTGTAGTCCCCAGCCTGGATAGCACTGCTCTGGAGAATTTACGCGTGCATGTTACCTGCCAGCCCTTCACCTGTGGATACAGGTGATCCGGCTCCTACTCAGGCACAGATGGGAAATCAGCATCCCCACCTTTCCAAGCCTCACAGTTTCCTTTACCATTTCAAAGCAGACTTGTTTCCTCGATCCTAAAGAAGGAAGCTGTGTTAGACCCATAATTTCATTCCCACAAATAGACATGGTTTTGATAAATAACTGATGTGTGAGTGTGTGTGTGTGTGTGTGTGTGTGTGTGTGTGAGTTATGT
This sequence comes from Balaenoptera acutorostrata, assembly GCF_949987535.1. Lineage (NCBI taxonomy): Eukaryota > Metazoa > Chordata > Mammalia > Artiodactyla > Balaenopteridae > Balaenoptera > Balaenoptera acutorostrata. Next base: position 19,458,046 of record NC_080071.1, on the reverse strand, counting down.
TGGCACAATTTGGAAGAGACAGCATTAATCTTTCACACCCCCTTCCACTCTTAATTTCCTTCATAAAGGGCAGAATCATTCAGATGTGTCCTCCCTTTCTTAGCAAGACCGAACTTGTTCCTCTCTTGTATCTAGTCCCCAGATTCTTTCTTCCTTTGTAGTAATGTGAAAGTTAATGGGTTAATCAAAACATTTTTTTGTGTGTGTGACTCAAAAGATCTGTGTTCATGTTATCACTCTGCCACATTCTATCTGGGTGATTCTGGCAAGTCTCAATAATTCTGGACTTCAGTTTTCTCTTCTGTAAAATGAGGGCACTGGACTAGGATGGCTTCTAAGGTGCCACTCAGTACTGAGCTAAGCTTTAGTTAGCCGTGGGTAGTATAGGTATCCAAGGTGGTGGAAATTCCCTTACCTTCACAAGGGTGCCACTTATTTCTTTGTAGAAAGAGCATGGGGCTCACAGCAAGATAGACTATGTTCTCAATCTCATTTCTTATTAAATTATGTCATTGTCTCAGTCAGAGCTCAATTGGGAAAATAGAAACCACTGTGGGGGACATAGTGGGCTGCCTATGCCTTAGAACTCACTGCTTACTCTTCAGAGAGATGTGGAAGTCTGCTCTCTGTGGAACTGAAGAGTGGAGGTGATAAGCTGTTCCACTAAATGATAATAAGAGTAGGCTTTCTTCTCATTATGATTTTGTTTGTATTTCAGAAAACTGTGGTCCAAGGGCTTCTAAAACTTCATAGAAGCGTTCTTAGTGTAGGAATCCTGTTGGGGTCTCTTCTAACAGTTGGTTTATTGGAATAATTCAGGGAGAGGTGGCCGAAATGTAGAAGCAGGGCATATTTTGGCAAGAGTAAACAGGAAGAGTTTTAACCAAAAGATATAGTGAAGGAAGAAAACACTGTTTAGGAACATGAAGAAATATATATGGATATAAAATTCATATACCCCAGGCTGTCTCCAGATGCAGTAAGCAGATGCCAACATGCTTTACTAGTCAGAAAATTTGGGAATCACAGACTTCCATATGGAAGCATTCATCAGGCAGCCAATTGTCCCGAGCTTTGTTTTTCTCTAGATGAAAGCATGTCTTCTTTGAGAAAGCTGAAAGGGTCATAGAATATTTCCCCAAGGTTTGGTTATACATACATGGGAGGAGTATTATTTGCAGATTGCTCAGCCTTATTAGATTTACAAGTGCTGTTGGTCTGCAGGAAATGCTATTAATGAGGTCCAGAAGGCATGACTTTCTTGAATTTGATAAAACAGCAACAGTAGAAGTTATTAGCGGTAAAAAAAAAAAAAGAAAGAAAAGAAAAAAAAAGCAAGAATGTAAATAAAAAACCAGAATTGAAACAGAAGCTTAGGAGTTTGAACAATGGACTAATTATAAGCATTAACAAGACGTGGTAGTCCATTTATTTTCTGTATTTTCTGCAGAAAGGGCAAGGGCATAGTAGCCACCTATGACTATGATCACATATACATGAAGTAACTGTAACAGCATTTGAACACAGGAGCTGTTTTACCATCACACGTTGCCAGAGAGGGTACTAAATATCTGTTGAGATTTGATTTTCTGATTGAACAGATGGGAAAAATAGTTGCTTCTTAAGGCAAGTGATAAGCTAATATTGGATGCAAGTCAATTGAAATACTTCTTTTTAATATTCTAAAACACTCTTAAGATTAACATTGTAACACTGTTTTGGAGTTCACTGGTGTAATAGAAAGAGAATGGCTTTTGTAGTCAGACAGACCTGGATTTTAACTTGCCCTGCTCTTCCCAAGTTCCATAACCTTGAGTAACAACTTTCTAAGCTCAGGTTTCCTTCTCCCTATAATGCAAATAGCAAGATTTTCTCATTGAGTTGTTGGGAGGAAGACAGGAAATATCACATATAAAGGGCAAAATAGAGCTTGGTCTTTCACAAAGTAGTTACACTAGATTTCTTCTTGAGGGCAGGTGGAAGACGGCGGATACTTGTTATCAGCCAGCAGTCAGCCTGCCCAGCGTTCAGAAGGTTCAGAAATCTAGGCTCTGATGAACAACCTAGCATGCCAGACAAATGTCAGAGCTTGGGATTTTAGCCAACTGTGTTATCTGGGCAGTCAGCCATGTCACTTTTTTTATTAAAGACCTTAATAGTAAGAGTCAGACATAAAGGAAAAGCATAGTACTGGTTGAGAGGATTCCACAGGCTTAAAGCAGAACCTAATCAAATGCAATTGGTATGAGCTCTACTAACCCAGCTTCAAGGGCAGAGAATTTAAAATCTGCCTTTAGCTGGCTTTCCTCTGCAGGCTTTGGTTTTCCTTTTTAGATATTTTAATGGTAAATAATTATTCAGGCTTCTCATGAATATTGACATATCTTCCAAGATGAGGTTCCTGGAAATGCTTTTTATTCCTTTTTGGCTTAAGACTTTGAACAACCATTTTTGTGGTTAGAATGTAGAGACATTGTTTTGTTTTGTTTTTTTCCTATTGGTTATAAAGGATTTAGGTATTTCAGACATTAAAATGTCAGGAGCCCACAAGCAGAGAATATGGATATGGATGAGATCCCTGAAGAGAAAAGTCAAAAGGTTTCACCTTTTGACTGTTGATAAAGGCTCTCTTTGTAAGATATGCATTGCCATGGTGATGGGGAACAGGGACTGAATTGGGAAAGGATTAGAGAAGACATATATAATTACACTTAATTATAGCATTAATTATATATATATATAATTACATAATTATAATTATAGCATATATAAACTATGGAGAAAAGTACACTTCCTTGACCTAGACTCAGCCTGCTTACAGGGTACTGGCAGACATTATGCTAAACAGCTAAAGATTCTATGAGCCAGACTGGTCTCTACGTTATCTAGCTATAACTTCACAGTTGAGAGTGGGAGTTAGGTGAGGAAATTGTCCTGCTAATTAACATCGGGTGATACTTTGAGAAGAGTTGGGGAGGCACTGATATCTTAAACATAAAGTTTCTTGATATTCCTAAATGTCAGTTCAACACATTTGAATATTTACTTAGCAACACTTGTGCACTCAGCACTCAGAGTTACCATAGGACGAACAAAGGAGGTAGGATATTATCCCTAGCTTAAAGGAGATAAAAGTCAGACATCAAATGCAAGTTGCATTTTTATTTTTTATGGATGAATTCTTTTAAAATTCTGTGTAAGAAGCGTTGGGAATCAGGTGTAGGAAATTGTACCAAACATCAATTTTTCAAAGAATTATTTGTTTTTAGTAACAAATAATAAGAATATAATTTCATTGATAATACCAGTATAATACATTAAAATGAGTACATTGCATTATAGGATATTTCCTCAGTCCTTTTTATATTAACTTCATGATTTATGCCAAACCTTAAACCATCTGTACTAGTTTTTACTCATTTAAAAAGTCAATTTTCTTTTTATTTCAATTTTCTTATTTGAAAAAGAAATGGAAATTCGAAAACAAATATAGTTTAAAAAGAAAGTAATTATAAAAATAAGTACAATTGGGACTTCCCTGGTGATGCAGTGGTTACGAATCTGCCTGCCAATGCAGGGGACACAGGTTTGAGCCCTGGTCCGGGAAGATCCCACATGCCGTGGAGCAACTAAGCCTGTGCGCCACAACTACTGAGCCTGCGCTCTAGGGCCTGCGTGCAGCAACGAAGACCCACGCAGCCAAAATAAATAAATAAAAATTAAAAATTGTTTTTTAAAGTAAGTATAGTTCTAAAAAAAATAAGTACAATTAAAACAAAATAATGTAATTAAATTCTAGATAAATGCTGTTGCCTGCTGAAGGGAGGCCTGTGACCTACATTTCCTTTGTTTAAAAAGGAGATTAACCTTAAGGTGTGAAACCATACCAGCACCAAAAAGAGACTTTCTTCTTTACATAATTAAAAATATTGAAATCATTTCCTTACTATGTGATTTGTTACTTAGTATTGATATAGGTCCAACAGCCATAAAATGAAACAAAACAAAACAAGACAAAACAAAACAAAAGAAAACATCATGTACCCTTTGAATTCACTGCCTTGAGGCTTTCAAGGTCAAGATCATATATTTTATTTCATTTACCCTTACAAGAACTTTATGAGGTTGGCATTAACAGCTTGTTCATTTATTAGACCAATTTTAGAGATGAGGAAACAAAGACTAAAGAGGTTAAAAGACCACCACTCCCCCATGTTTAATCAGTGTTAGATACAGACAGGAGCCCAGATTTTTGAGAAGCAAAGCACTTTCCAATTATACAATCATTGTATTATATTATTATGTTTCACACTATTATTGTGTTATACATTATACAACGACTATTTCAAGCTCTTTTTATTCCTTTTTTCTCCCCAGCTTTATTGAGATATAATTGACATACAACACTGTATAAGTTTAAGGTATACAATGTGTTGATTTGATACACATATATTACAAAATGATTACCACCATAGTGTTAGCTAACACCTGCATCACATCACATCACACAAATTACCATTTTGTTTTTGTGATGAAAGCATTTAGGAGGTAGTCTCTTAGCAACTTTCAGGTATATAATACAATATTATTAACGATAATCACCACGCTGTATGGTGATTATCGTTATTATTCTGTATCCCCAGAATTTACTCATCTTACAACTAGAATTTGTATCCTTTGACCAACATCTCTATTCTTCCATACCCCAGCCCCTTGTAACCACCATTCTAGTCTCTGTTTCTAAGTTCAATTTTTAAAAACTGCATATAAGAGAGGGCATACAGTGTTTGTTTTCTGTCTGACTTATTTCACTAAGCTCTTTTATTATTAAATATCTCAAATAAGTAACAATAAAAATGATTTAAAAAATTTATTAAGATACAGGAAACTGATTTTTCTTATTTCAATACCCTGATGGTAGACATTTTATTAACTGGCATTCAGCCTCTGCTTGTGATTTATTTCAAGAGAGATCTAGGTTGGTAAGGAAATTTCATTCATCTGCTTTCATATATAGTGTAATAGATGTATGGAGAAGGAAGAGATTTGGCCTGAGTGGCAGTATAGGAAATGTACTAGACTCTTCAACGACCTTAGGTTTAGAGCAGTAAAAATAAGGGCTCCTGATATTGAAAAATTTAAAGTCACAGCAGAGGGGGAAGCAAAGTTCTGCTGATCAGCTTTAGAAAGGTTAAGATCCAAAGTGGTTTGTAACTTATGAGAAAGTCAAGGATGACCAAATGATCTTAGTTACATTTAGGACAAGAATAAGATCATCAAGAGAATAGGCTCAGGAACAGGGGGTATTTCACAATTAGGATATAAAGTTGCTTGCTGACACCAGAGAGTAGAACTCTTTTTTTTTTTCAAAAACATATTAATATTTTATTCTTTTTTTTAAGAAAAAAGCAAGTAGTTCATATTGTACACTGATACATTCTTTTTTTTTCTAACATCTTTATTGGAGTATAATTGCTTTACAATGTTGTGTTAGTTTCTGCTGTATAAAAAATGAATCAGCTATATGTATACATATATCCCCATAACCCCTCCCTCTTGCGTCTCCCTCCCACCCTCCCTATCCCACCCTTCTAGGTGATCACAAAGCACCGAGCTGATCTCCCTGTGCTATTCAGCTGCTTCCCACTAGCTATCTATTTTACATTTGGTAGTATATATATGCCAGTGCTACTCTCTCACTTCGTCCCAGCTTACCCTCCCCTCTCCCTGTCCTCAAGTCCATTCTCTACTTCTGCGTCTTTATTCCTGTCCTGCCCCTAGGTTCATCGCAACCATTTTTTTTTAGATTCCATATATATGTGTTAGCATACTGAGATAGACTGACTTCTATATTAAATTGCACAGAATAAACATGGGTTAGGCAGAATGGAAGATAAAGATGGGATAAAATAGTCTGAGATAATCCTGCTACTAAAAATGTGTTCAAGTTTCCTGCTGTGGCAAATCAGGAGTACAATTTCCCAGGGTGCACATGAGGACAGTGATATGTAAAGAAATTAGAAGGATAAAGGAAAATTTGAAGATACGATAATGCAAATTTAGATTCACATTTTAAAAAGAGGAACAAAAAAGAGTATATTCTGACATTCCAGATTAGTGAGCTTTAAATTAATATTGGGCAAGGTTCCAGAATGAATTATTAAAGAGAGGATTCAGAAAAACCAAGAAGAAAGTCCAGCAAGAGTTCACTAAGATCACTTCATGACAGAATAACTTCATTTCATCTTTTAGCAAGAAATATTGCCTGTTGTATGAGTGTATTTGATCTTCCACAGGCATATTGGAAGTTCCTTCATAAAGTTTCTGGAGAAAGGATGAAGAATAGATTTAATGCAATTATAAATATCCTGTTGGAAAATGGTTCACATGTGTCTGAACAAGGGCTGCTTAACAGAATGATGTTATCCAAAGAGGAAGTTCTAAATGCTGCTTCCCAGGATTCTTCCACGTTTAACATTTCTTGCAGGATAGGTCTGTTGGTGATGAATTCCCTCAGTTTTTGTCTGAGAAAAGTATTTCTCTTTCATTTTTGAAGGATAATTTCACAGGATATAGAATTCTAGGTGAGTGGACTTTTTTCTTTTAACACTCTATTTCACTCTACTCTCTTCTTGCTTGCATGGTTTCTGATGAGAATTCTGTGGTGATTCTTATTCTTGTTCCTCTATAGGCAAAATGATTTTTTCCTTCTGGCTTCTTTCATGATTTTTCTTTTTTGTGTTTGGCTTTCTGCAGCTGGAATATGATATGGTTAGTTTTTTGTTTTGTGTTTCTTATTTAACCTGTTTGGTATTCTCTGATCTTCCCGGATCTGTGGTTTGGTGTCTGACATTAATTTTGGAAAGTTCTTGGCCTTTATGCTTCAAATATTTCTTCTGTTTCATTCTCTCTTTTTTATCCTGGTATTCCAATTACATGTTATACCTTTTGAAATTGCCCCATGGGTCTTAGATGTTCTGTTGATTTTTTTCTCATTATTTTTCTCTTTGCATTTCAGTTTTTGGAAGTCGCTATTGACCTATTTATTTTTAATTGAAGTATAGTTGATTTACAATGTTGTGTTAGTTTCAGGTGTACAGCAAACTGATTCAGTTTTTTATATATATATGTGTGTGTATATATATATATATCTGTGTTTTTTTCAATCTGAAAAAGACAACCTTTTCCCTTATAGGTTATTACAAAATATTGACTATAGCTCCCTGAGCTACACAGTAGGTCCCTGTTCATTATCTATTTTATGTATAGTAGTATGTAAATGTTAATACCAAACACCTAATTTATCCCTCCCCCTTCTTTCCCTTTTGGTAACCATAAGTTTGTTTTCTATGTCTGTAGGTCTATTTTTGTTTTGTATATAAGTTCATTTGTATCTTTTTTTTTTTTTTAGATTCTATATATAAGCGATATCATATGACATTTTTCTTTGTCTGGCTTACTTCACTTATTATGATAATCTGTAGGCCCATCCATGTTGCTGCACATGGCATTATTTCCTTCTTTTTTATGGCTGAGTAATATTCCATTGTATGTGTATACCACATCTTCTTTATCCATTCATCTGTTAGTGGATATTTAGGTTTCTTCCATGTCTTGGCTATTGTAAATAGTGCTGCAATGAACATTGGGGTGCATGTAACTTTTTGAATTATCCTTTTCTCCAGATACATGCCCAGGAATAGGATTGCAGGATCATATGGTAGGTCTATTTTTAGTTTTTAAAAGGTACCTCCATATAGTTCTCCATAAATTAGAGTGTTTTTTATTTGGAATATTTTCTTTCGATTCCTTTTTTAGAGTTTCATCTCTCTGCTTGCATCACTTACCTGTTCTTGCATGTTGCCTACTTTTTTCATTAAAGCTCTTAACACACTAATCATAGTTATTATATTATAAATTACCAGACTGATCTGGCATATCTGAGTCTGGTTCTGATGACTGATTTTCTCTTTAGAGTGTGTTTTTTTGTTTTTTGTTTTTCCTTTTGGCATGCCTAGTAATCTTTGGTTGAAAGTGAGACAGGTAAATAGGTAATAGGATTTTAGTGTGAGGATTTATGTTAATCTGACTAGTAGTTGGGCTGTGTTTAGTGTTCACTATAGTGTTAGGTATCAGAGATTTCAAATTCTTCCTTAATTGTGTCTCTTCTCTTGCCTTTGGGCTTCCCTGTTTACTTTTCCTCAGAAAGAATCTATGTCTTGAAGCTCCTTCATTGGCAACCCACTATTATACTGGAGCCCCATTGCTGTGGTGGAAAGGTAGGGGGAGCAGAAACAGTCAATAATTTTATGATTAAGTCTCAGTCCTTTTGGGGGCAGTGTCTCTGAGCTGTCACCTTCACAAGTATTTCTGCACTAGCATAGCTTTTTAATTTCTCTCTTAGGTGAGACAGGGAGACTAGACGGGGCTGGAGAGGGAGGAATGCCCTCCTCCAGCTGGACTAATGCTCAGGGAAGGTCTTTCCCCAGGGAGGTTAGGCCTTTGTTATGAAGAAGACTCTGGGGTATATTTCACAATTATTATTCTTCCTTTTTTTCTGCCAGAGCCAGTAGAAGATCTTTCTCAGATCTTCACCATGAGAACCTGGTTGGGTTTCAGGATGTAAAGCCCATAAATATGTGAGGGAACCCCTGAGAAGTGTGGCCCCCAGGAATTTCTCCTCTCACACTAGTCCTCACTCAGTTTCTAGCAAATTGTCAAAGTTATTGTGTGAGTGTGTCTAACAGTTTATGGCTCCAGTATCTTCTGCTCTAAGTAAGCAGGTATCAACTGTGTCTGTCTGGATGAACCCTTGAGATTTGGAGGTAATGTTTTGCCCTGAAACCTCAGTTCTCTGATAGGTCCAAGAAAAGTCAGTGATTTTTAGTTTATCCAGATTTTTAATTATAAGGATGGAGGTGATGACTTCTGACCTCATTACATGTTAGATCTGAAACTGAAAGTCCTCAATTCTTCTATGTTTAACATTTATAATTCCCAGTCTAAGTGAAGATGTAGAGAATGTGGTCAGTGTGAGGATGAATGAAAACAAAAGCAACAGTAACTACATAAGATGGCAGAGTTGTGATATCGACAAGCTGGAAAAAAGCATGAATTTAACCAAAGGTAATATAAAAGAGATAGACTTAAGTTTCTGCCCCTGAGTTCAAAACACATTTTTCAAGGATAGGAAAGGAGAGCTGATCTTTAACAATGACATCCATGAAAAAGATCTGGGGCTTTAGTCATCATTTAGATTGCCATGAATCAACAGTGAGACTCAGCTTCCAAAGTAATTAAAGCATTGGTTCGGCTAAGTGCTTATGGGTATTAAATAAGAGTAAAACCTCAAATGCATAGGGTTAAACTACTTTCTTTATTTAGGAACTTTTTAGAATCTTTAATGTGCTCAAGTTCATCAGGATTTTCCATGAGGATAAAGAACCTGTAGCATCTGCCAAATTTATTTGACCATTGATCTGTTTTTGAATTCTGGCTCTGGCATTTAATAGTTGTGAAACACTGGGTAAGATATGTGACCTCCAAGGATCTTAGTGTTCTCTTTTCTAGAATAGGAGTAATAATGATTACTTCACAGTCTTTCTATGACAGTTAGATGAGAATAATGTTTGAAAATGCTTGTCATATTGCTGGGCACATAAGAAGCTCTGAGTAAATGTTGAAAGTTTCCTTCAAGTTTTTTTTTTTTTTAATTTCCAGCCATTACCTTGAAAATGATACTTAGGAATAGGTCATATTTAGAACATCTAGCCACTAATATGATTTAGTCTTTTACTAATCAATACATTGGTCTAGGAACAACCCTTGATTATTGGTCATGCCGATGTCAGGAGGGTGCCAGGTGATGGGCAAAGGCAGTGGTGGACACTCAGGGAGAGATTTAGAACCATGACTTTTTATCAATTATAGTGAAACTATTTTAATACACAGTGTGTCTATATTAGTATATATCTGACCCCTGTCAGCCCTGTACATAGCATATGACAGTATGTTCAGGTAAGAACGTTTGATAGTGTAAAGCTACTCAATACAATGTTATATGATGAACCAGAGAAGTTAATTCCAGAAAAGGGAAGACTTGGGTGATGGGGGCGGGCGTGAAAGCTGTCTTCAAATATCTGAAGAGTGTCAGGTGGAAGACAGACTAGACTTGTTCTGGGTGGTTCCAAAGGGTTCAATCAAGCACAATTGATGTGTGAAAGCTTTAGGGCATGAAAGTTCACCTCCACACAGGGATAAGTTTTCAGAACTCAGAGCAGTTCAAGCATGGCTGCCTTCATGAAGTGCTGAATTCTCCTTTATTTAACGATATTCGAAAAGAGAATAGTCAAGTGCCTGGAATGGGTGTTGTGGAAGAGATTCAACTATTGAACAGTTGTTGTCATAGATTCAACTCGAAGATCCCGTCATCCCTGAGCATCTTTGATTCTATGACCAAGAGGCAGGAGTCTCAGTGGTAATTCTGTTATTTCTGTGAGTTACTTATATACATTATGTCAAGTTTATTCCCCTCTTTAGCCTTGAAAATAAAATGAGAGCAGAGAACTACATGAGTTAACTAGAAAGATAAACTGCTGGTACGATAAACCTCTTTACCCCTGAGGGCTACTAACCCAAAGAGAGACAAATAAATGCAGAGTGTACATATCATAGAGATGTACACAGCAATTCAAACCTAAATTAGTTCAGCTCATTTTTAAGAAGGTTGTTTAAATATTTCAAGTTTTCTTAATTCAATACATTAACCATATATTTTAGTTACATATTAATGTCAATTAATTTAGTGAACAAGGAACCAAGAGAGGATAAGAAAGATTCAGAGATATACAGAGAAAAGAGGTAGAGCTGGGAGAAAGGAAGGTAATTGGCAGAAGGATGGTCTCTTTTATCTGCCTGGCTCTTTTGCCTCTCTTTATGCGTTAACTTCTGCTTCATGAAACTTTCCACTCCTATGAGGTTTGAGTTTTTCATCTATAAATGGAGTGGGTTGGGTAAGATACTTTGCTTATTCGTTTAACTAAACATTTATGAAGTGCATCCTTGGTGGCAGGCATTGCACTAGTTCTCTGTGATGCAAAGACACACGTCCTGGCTCACCCTTAGGTGCTCTGAATTCACGTCAAGTCAGTGACAAGATGGCTGTGATCCTGGGCTGCCAACATTGTCTTTAAAAATCTCCTCACTGGACTCAGCCTGAAATGATTTGCTTCACTCATATCAAATGAATGACTGTGAAAGACTGTGGACACTGGAATGCTCCGTCTATACACACATTCTTATTATCCAAAAGCCTATGCGCAGAGTGTGAGGGATTAGAAATGAGAAAGGAAGCAAATTACTGTTTAATTTCCACGAATTTCCCCTTAAGGATGACTGTGAGTTCTGAGCCCTGTCATTCTCTTACTCATTTTTTTCTTCTCTCTCAGGATTTTGGATGGAAGAAGTGGCAAGTTGTTCCTTAAAATTTGTTGCAAAAGTGAGCCGCAGGCATGAATTTTATTGTCAGCCATAGAATCTCTTGAGAACATAGCCTGGGAGACGTTACCCTTTAAATTATGTTTCTTACTGTAGATAGTAAAAACTAAGCATAACCTTTAGGCTTTTAGGTACACATTAGCTCTTTCCCTCAAAACCAGCCTTTCACAGAGGTTGCTAGGACTTCTCCATCCCTTTAGTCTTTCTGAACCTTGACTTTTATTGAGGATGTATTGGTTTTATTAGGCAGCTCATTTTTTTAAATTAAAACTGCAAACAAGTATAAAGTTGCAAGTCTATCCATGAACACCAGACTAAAGAATGTTATTAACCATGGGAATTCAACATTGGGATATTGTCAAGTATAAGAAGTGAAGACCAACCTATTAGAAAAAAATTTTTAAAAATCAAACATGGGCAGGTGGAATGCATTAAAAGGTGGCCTGTGTCTATACTATTAGTTACCTGTTCCCCTGGGGTTTCTATTAAATAGAAAAACTCTACAGGAAATTTGGTCCCTTATTTGACTAATAGCTGTTTAGTCCCTGTGGTTTGGTTCGGTCGTGAATAGTGCTATATTTTTATAAAGGGTGGATTGCGTTTAAGAACATAGGCTCTGAGCCAGACTTTCTTGGTTTAGATTCTGGCTCCTGGCTCTGTCCCTTACTAGATAGATGAACAGTGGTGCCTAGGTTTCCTCTTCTGTAAAATGGCGACAACGAGAATACTTATCTCAAAGATTGTTGTGAAGATTAAAGGGCTATTGTTTTGAGAGCTCATTGACCAATCTTGGTATGTAATAAGTGCTAGCCCATGTTGGTTATTATTATTACTACTTTTATTTTTAAATTATTACTGTTATTCCAGAAATTTATTTATTCACAGTCTTTAAGTTCTTAAGTAATACGAATAATGAAAAAAAAAATTGTCCTCCAAGAGTTACTGCCTTTTATTTTTCCTTGTTTAGGTGTGTGTTGGAGGTAAGAAAGTGTAGTATTGCTTATTAGAATGTGTACCAGAATCACCCAGGTGCTTGTTTATAGTGCATGTTCTGGGCTTCAACCAAGTCAGAATATCTGGGAGTACAGTCTAGAAACCTAGATTTTAAAGGACGTGTCCAGAATATTCTGAGGCAAACTGAATGTTGAAGATGACTGAGTAATGCAGGCATAGTCTCTTTTGCTTAATCACAGCAACAGGTCCATTTCTAGAGCACATATTAGACACCAGCCACTGAGATCTCTGAATAGGATCTCATTAAACCCTCATCAGAGGCCTCTGAGGGCAGGTGCATGATCTTAGTTTTTCAGATCAGGAATTGTGGCTTTCCTGGATTAAAGGATTTGCCCAAGAGCTACTGGTGAGGGGGCACATTGAGGGATAGGGCGGGGTCTCCCTGGCCAGAATCTAGGGTTCCTAAACATGTCAAGCACGTCACATCCTGTCTGATCACATGCTCCTCGTCTGTGGAGGCTTTCTGCTCTGGGAGATCAGACCCAGAATATTCACCTCCAAATCAGTGACAGCTGACTTTTAAAACTCTCTACATGAAGACTGTATTAGCCAATGTGTATTTTACTGAGAGGTTCTGTCCAGTGAGCAACCAAGAGGGTCAAGATCAGAGCACTGAGCACAGTCTTCTGCGGCACCACAGCTGCTCTGATTTCGCTTTCTAACTTAAACTCTGCCTGTTTGCCAGTAGGTGGCGTCTTCCAAAGCCACACCACAAACCTACACCGTGGAAAACCCAACCCATAGATCCTGAATCCCTAATACTTAATTTAAATAGATAAGAACAGATTTGTAAAAGAAGGACAAAAAAGGGATCCGAGATATATTCAAATGAATTTTACTGTCACATTCTAATGCCAGAAACCTCTACTGCCAACTCAAATCTTGTGTATATAACATAGACTACGAACTAGGTGGTGTGCTTGCCCCTATAGAAGTACAAAAACAAATCACGCAAAGCCTGCAAGGATCCAACAAGATATTAATAAATAGCATTGTTGTTATTATTCGGCTCTCACTACGCATCAAGCACTGTACCGAGTGATCCACATATATTTTGTCACGTAATTTAATCTCAAAAACTCCATGAGGTAAGCATTCTCCAGATGTTCTGAAGTTCTGAAAGTTCCAGACATGGGGGAAAGAATACTCCAAGACATGGAAATGGGAGTCACGTGTAGTAACACAGAATACTTCTCTGTGGCAAGGGTAGAAACAAGAACGGGGCAATTTGGGGTCATCAACCTGAAAAGTAGCTGTATTATGTTACAAGGAACTGGTACTGAATATGGCAAGCAGTGGAGCAATGGGCAAAAAGTGAGTTTCTTTGTGTGTGAATGAACATTTGCTGTGAAGCACGTAATGTACTTGGAATTTACAATATTATCATTTGGAGTTGGGAGACAGAGAATTGAAGACTGGAGGTGGGCGACCAGTTAGAAGACTATTACTATGGTCCACATCAACAATTCCCAGAGCCTACATTTACCTTGCTGTGCAGACCCCACAGAGCGAGTGTGCTGTTCTCCTACATTTCTCCGAGTCAGATGGCTTCTTTTTATTTTATTTTATTTATTTATTTATTCATTTATTTATTTTTGGCTGTCTTGGGTCTTCGTTGTCGGGTCTTTGTTGCTGCATGCGGGCTTTCTCTAGTTGCGGCGAGCGGGGGCTACTCTTCATTGTGGTGCGTGGGCTTCTCATTGCAGTGGCTTCTCTTATTGTGGAGCACCGGCTCTAGGCGCGCAGGCTCAGTAGCTGTGGCTCGTGTGCTCTAGGAGCGCAGGTTGCAGTAGTTATGGCGCGTGGGCTTAGTTGCTCCATGGCATGTGAGATCTTCCTGGACCAGGGCTCGAACCCGTGTCGCCTGCATTGGCAGGTGGATTCTTAACCACTGTGCCACCAGGGAAGTCCCCAGATGGTTTCTGAAGTGCATTTCCTGTTTGGCTTCAATTTTCGGGGTGCAGGGGGGTGAATAAGCTAATCAATAAATAGAGCTTTCAAATCATCGCTCTCCTCATCTAAAGGTCAGAAGAATCTGCACAGCTGTCCAGTGTTCCTCATTTGGATTCAACACTAAGGATTTACAAGAAATTCTAATCTCCCTGCAGATGTATTTCACTCATTGATAGTGTGTGAATTTTTCCTGCTTACCCTGAAACAGTCTTCTGAGCTAAATTACCAGAGGCATCTTTGAGGAGATTATATTTGTTCATGGTCACATCATATCACCTTTGTACGAAAGCAGAGATGACTTGTTTTTTTCTTTTTTTTTTTTTTTCCTGAAGGAAAAATGTGTTTAATTATTTTGTTGCCTTTCTCCTCTGAAAAACAACATGTTGCCTTAAACTCCTAGTGACATTCAAAATAGTCCAGGAGGGGTGCTGCCGACAGTGATATGACTTTCATACAGTTCTGCTTCCCCAGGAGGATGAGAAAATGCTTTCAAACTACCAAAGAGTGTGTATGCAGTTAAAAATTTTCTTTCTGTGGTTTTATAAACACCTGCACAAATTCCTTTTATTATCTAACTAACATATATGGAGTGTCCGTGAATAAAGAAACCATTCTTTCCATTAAAGTGCATCAAGAAAAATCCCACTGTAAGTAAGACAGGATTATTATAATTGCCTGGCTAAAAGCTCTCGAGAGCCCAGCTCATTGGGGACACTCCTTCGTGCATCTAGGAGAGTATACTCTTAAAATTATGGCCAAGAGAGTGAAATGATTTCGTTCCATGGGGCTTCCCCTTCCTTACCTGTGCGATTGCTCTGCAAGGGTCTCAAATTTAATTCATTTTCTACTGCAAGGATTGATGTGTAAGAGAGATCTAGGGGTCAAGGTTTTCATTGTCACCTGTTATTTCATACATTTTTAGGATCAGTTTCTGTAGATTTTTAGGATCAGTTTCCACCAAGCCAATGCACTGGGGTATTTGTAGTGGCCACAGGCTGGTGCTCACACACTAATCCCAAGTCAAGATAGGAGGGATGAAACCATGGTACTCACCCAGGTGTATGTTATTAGATGGAACAGATGCCACCATTGTTTGCAATGACCCTCTACAACAAGTCATTCTAAAGTGTGTCAATGACTGAAGTTTTCCCAGGGACTACAGGAAGGGACAAGACTGAAGCTACATTAGATCTAAATTCCATGTATGTATGTCAGTCTCGGGAGCAGCCCACACATTGCCTCCTACTGAGTGAAAAAGAGCCTTTCCGTGATATAATGATACCTATCTCAGAAGTCAAATTTCAGCGTTTGGTTTGTAAAAAAAAAATCTATGCATATGTAGATAAGATAGGTGTGGTCCTGTTCCTTCTTTCTCAGATAACAATAAAAATAGTATCTCCTCTTCATGGTTCTCTCCTATGTGCCAACCTTGTGCCTGGCACCTTATACATATTAACTTGCTTTTTATTGTTACAGGACAAAGGATGTGTTACCATTCTTATTAATATGAAGGAATGGGCTCAGGTAGGTTAAGTGACTTTTCCAAAGCTACATGGCTAGCAGTCATAATAATAGTAACATAACTAAGTAAAAATAAAACGATAAAAAAAAGTATGAATGAATATCTATTATGCCACATGGTGCTAAACAGTTTCCCTGGATTAACTCATTTAGTTTTTACAATTCTAGGAGGAATATTATATTAGAATCTATCTTTTACTGATGGGAGATCTGAATCTCTTCAAAAGGTAGGCATCTGCTAGTGTCTGGTTTTTGTTTGTTTGTTTGTCCTACAGTCCCTCTCATTGTCTTTGCCCATTTTTCTGCTCAGGAGTGGACACCTGTCCCAGGCCTGGCAACTGGAGGATTCTATCCCCCAAGTCACAACAACTGGCTCAGGAGTTAACCCATATCCCAAAGTGGCCCAATGAAGGCCATCCCAGGGACTTGGGCTGGAATTAATGGGAAAGAAATGCTCCTGTTTCATATTAATAATTATCTTGATAATGTAAACTTAGGGTTGCCGGAGAAATATTTGCTATGACCTTGGGAGAATTTACCTGAGAAACAAGCCAGTATAAAGGAAAGTAGAACAATAAGAGAGAGAGAGAGAGAAATAGAGAGAGGGAGAGAAACGAAACTTTCCGGAAGCCAGAATAATTCTTTCTGTGGAATTTGTTTTGAATTGACGCTCTTTCATTTTCAACCAGTGAAACATTATATGTCAAAGAAATGGACACCAAGAGTGAAAGGTAGATTATAGACCTTAAAATGTGGGAGGGCTTCCCTGGTGGCGCAGTGGTTGAGAGTCTGCCTGCTAATGCAGAGGACACGGGTTCGAGCCCTGGTCTGGGAAGATCCCACATGCCGCGGAGCAACTACGCCCGTGAGCCAGAACTACTGAGCCTGCGCGTCTGGAGCCTGTGCTCCGCAACAAGAGAGACCGCGATAGTGAGAGGCCCGCGCACCGCGATGAAGAGTGGCCCCCACTTGCCACAACTGGAGAAAGCCCTCGCACAGAAACGAAGACCCAACACAGCCAAAAATAAATAAATAATTAACTTAAAATGAACATCTGCTTATAAATAAATAAATAAATATGGGGAGGAATAATATTAAAAAAAAAATGTGGGATTGGATAACTAGGGGTGATGAGAAGAAATGAGAATTCTCTCATTCCTGATTGTGAAACTGACCACCATTGCTCTAAACTGTCCCCTCAAATCTTGATTAGGACCTTTTCCTACTAAAGATTGAATTTCAGGAGACTTGATAGAAAAATATCAGGATGCTTGAGAGTTTGTAATTTTCTTATAGTTTTTAGCAAACTGGTACAGATTTCAGTCAAACCTGTACTGATGGACAAATGAGCGAGAAGAAAATACAACCTTATTATGAGAGTATGAGAGGTCTTTTTGGCCAGTAGGAAGCAATCCAAGATGATTAAGATTCAAAAATATATATCCCACAAATAGTTGGAAAAGCTGAATTTTCTGCCCCTAGCCAGTCAATGAAAATGAAAGCAGAGAAACAAGAAACTCAGTGTATTAGTTTCTTATTACTGCTGTAACAAATTGTCACAAATTTAATAGCTTAAAGCAGCACAAATTTATTCTCTTTCAGTTCTGGATGTTGGAAGTCTAAAATCAAGGTGCTGGCAGGGTTGTATTCCATTCAGAGGCTTTGTATTTCATTTCCTTGCCCTTTTCAGCTTTTAGAGACTATTCATGTTTCTTACCTCACGATCCCTTCCTTGTATGACTCCAACCTCTTGCTTTCCTGTGACATCTCCTGTGACATCGCATTTCACCTTCTTACCTCTTTTTTTTTCAGGGCCCTTGTGATTATTACATTGGATTCAATCTGATAATCCAGGATAATCTCCTTATCTCAAAATCCTTAATTTAATCATGTCTGCAAAGTCCCTTTTACCCTGTAAGGTAATGATTCACAGGGTATGGGAATTAGGGCTTGGACACCTTTGTGGGGTGGTCATCATCTAGCCTATCACACTCAGCTGGAAATCTTATGGAACCTAGAAAAAAGTTTCACCCAAATATGTCTTAATCGTCACCTTCCTTGGAATGGAGAGAGAAAGGTTACCTGTGACATTGTTTAAATCCTCGGATCCAAACAAGTACAAAGCCAGTTCTGGACTTCCTAGTGAAATGATCTGTTAAATCCAGAGTTAAGATTTTTTGAGTTGAGTTTCTGTAATCTGCAACCCAAACAAGCCTGATTTGTACGCTGGCTCAGGGTCACAAAACAGCAGAGCAAGATTTCATACCAGGTCATCTGATGACTGCGTTCATCCTCTTGATCATTATAGGAGTCGCTGATGATAATGCTCATTTGCCCTTTATTTGAGGGGGGGGGCCTCTTAATTCTTGGTTGGTGCTCTCACTCCCACCTGCCTGCCTTGGCCACAGGGATTTACGTTGTGGTTTCTTTGTTCAGGGCTACACTCTCCTCTAATACTCACAAAATTCCTAGCCTGTTTCTTCCAGTACTTTTTAAAATATGGTGAACAGTAACTCACTGGGAAGCTAGGCCCCAGACTCTACGGCTGCAAAGACATGTATCTTTCCTGGGGTATAAGAAAAACTTTGTCTTAGAGAGATAACTAACAATCCCCTTCCAACCGGTCCCATCTCCAAGACTGGAAGCTTTTAGTAAAAAACGGTTGAATTTTTAAATTTTCTTACATTAAATTCTTAAACCTCAAGTGTTACCCACAGACTTCACTACTGGCTGCCTGGAAGACACCATCCTTTGCTTCAAGACCTTATATTGCCCAAATGACAGCTATTGCTTCAAGCTAGGCTTAAATATAAACACAAGGTACGAAGATGGCATAAGATAATCAACTTAATCTAATTTATGCAAGGTGGTAGGCAATTATTGTTTTTCGAAGTGAGATATATGATTACTGATTGATTTTATGATGTTATAGTATTTTGTATTTCTGTAACAGTTCACTTTAGCTGGGCTGTCCCGTCAATTTGGAATGTTAGTCCCTTAAGTGAACCAAATCAGGTTATCCTGGCTCCTTAGCTGGACCTAATATAGCCTTAACATTAATCATTTGGCATTTGACAAGTGAAATGTGGGTATTTGCATAATGTAATTTTGATACTTTTTAAGTTCCCATGTGAAGGTTCTTTCATTATCATATTTTGTTACAGATTTCAGAATGGTTATATTTATATGACATCCTTTACCATTTAGAATACTAACTAGGGAAAAAAGATAAATACTCCAGTAAATTCTCTTTAAAAAAAGTCATATTTCATGCAGCGAAGATTACGCAATGGTATTTTGAATTGAGGATCCTTAATGCAAATTCAAACACACTTTACAAATCGTAGGTTGTTACAGTCAATGGGTGACAGCATACCTCTTAATGGATAAAATACCCTGTGTTTTAATTGTTTGTTAAACTCATCTTGGAGCTAAATGGTTTTTGTGTTGCCGTCTACTTGTAGGAACACTTATACACGTTACAAAACATTTTACCTGGCTTTTTATAGAAGTGAACACACTGGTTAGCCGAGGCTGATAGAAGTCTGGATCATTTTTCTCTATTTCTAAATCTGAAATAATTCTAATGCTAAAAAAAAAATGTCAAAGCAAGGCATTAGAAAAAAGATAATCCTCCCCCCACCCCCAAATTTTAATCCCCATAAAAACTAAGCTATAGGTACAAGTTGCAAGTTGCTATATGGTCATAGCAATCTAAGAGTAAGAGAGAGAAACAAAACTTTGCTGTGTCCCTGAAGTGCTTGGCAGTCTCGAGGGAACTGACAGATGTTGGAGACAGGATTTCAAAGCTAATGTGAGCGCTTCTACATTTTTATGTTTACTGCTGGGCATTCGGTTGAATTAGTACTATTTCCTGCCCTTCTGGATCTCACAATCTAGTATGTCCCCATACTTTCCTAGCTTTGGTGTTAGTCTCTGCATCCTCCCATCTGATTCCCCCAATATTTTCTTCTTGCCCTAGACCCTGGGCTGTTCTAACTCTAAGTTAGTCGGGGTGGACCGACCTGGCCCTGAAGCTCCAGCTTCTGATATTTGAATTAAGAGAATAGCTCTGTTATTTCTGGTGGGAGGGAAACTCCCTGACCCTCCCAACCCTGTCCTCAGCAGCTGGGGTGTCTGTCTTGGGAAGGCCTTGATGACACCTCAGGCCTTCTGTTGCCCTTTCCTGGCTAGAGCTACTTCTGCTACCTAGGCGGTTAATTCATCAGGCTGGAGCCCAGTGGGTTCTCTGGCCCAAGGAAACATTAGCACCCCGACCAGATGGCTCTTGGCTTCATCTAAACTGCAAACTCTCAACAGCAGGTTTACTAGCTGTGTGACCTTCAGCAAGTTTCTTAATCTCTCTGTGTTTAATTTTTCTATTCTGCAAAATGAGGCTAATAATAGCGCCTTCCTTACACTACTGCTGTTTTGAAGATCAAATGTGTTACTATTTGTGAAGCATTTGAACAGTGCCTGACATATAATAAATCCTATATGAAAGTTTGTGAAAAACAAACAAACAAACAAACAAATGAAGAACATTAAGATATGCCACTCCAAAATATGTTTCTTTGGCATAAGGATTATTTTGAGCTAATTATTTTTGAGAAACTGCAGACACTGGAGAAGCTCAGAAAATAGAAAGTTATCTTTTGTAAGGGAAATTGGCACTTATAAAGGAGGTCTCCCTTTGTAAGGGTGTCTCGCTGTCTGTACCAGGAAGAGAAGTATAACTCTAAAGCATAACAGAATCTTGTCAATGGAGAAGGCAGTCACTTAAATCTGCATAACATACCACACCCTTGTTTACTGTGCTTTTCCTGGAAACCTCTAACTGGCCTCTTCTGTTCCACCCCCAGCACACACCTTTCTCTTTTGTCTTTAGCTGGAGATGATATTTACGGGAGTGGCTTAGGCCATCTTAGGGAGTTACTAGGTTTCCCTGGGTCTCTCCCATATATATTATACATGAGGCATATTTGTTAAATTAATTAGACAAGGAGGCCATTGGACTAATGTGGTTCTAGTGCCTGGTGGCCTACATAAGCAAACCAAAGTAAAAGCCTATATATTCCTCACGCCTACAAAATCAAAATGTTAAGGACAACCAATCACAAACAGCCAACCAGGTTTTAAGCTGTAGTCAATCAATAATTTCCTTACTTTGCTTCTGCCTTTTCTCTATAAAAGTCTCCCCGTTTCCTGTCCCCTATAGGGCTCCTAGCCACTTCCGGTTTAACATTATCCAGTTAGAATCGATTTTTGTTCAAAAAAACCTCTTAAAATTTTTAATATGCCTCAATTTACTTTTTAACAACATATTAAATAACATCTGTTCCCTTTTCTCTTGTTAATCTATCTTTTATTACAGGGATCTCAGACAAGAACTCAGAAGAAGGTAGAGGGAAAGTTAATTTTCCTCCTGTGCAGAAACAAACAAACAAACAAACAAATAATCAGTGTGTTGGGTAGAGAAGAGTCAGTGATGACAAGGGAGAGAATTCTAGGATCATAGAGATATCCTCCAAGTATATGGGGAAAGGGGATGAGACCAGAGTGCCTTGTATTTGTCGGCCCTGATATAGACCCTAATGCATTCAGCCCTAGACACAGTTTTAAAGGTAATAAATGTGCAATTACTCTCAAACCTCTATTCTTCTTCCCTTTAGGAAAGATCTTAAATGTATTCTCTAGGGAGTAACATCTATTCATTTATTCAACCGTAATTTTTTTTTCTCTATCCAGTACCTACTTATTTCAAGGCAGATGCTACATGCTGGGGACACATGTAAGTAAGTTAACCATGGTCCCTGCCCAGATAAGGCTTAGATTCTAGTTGGTGAGAGACATTATGTACATAATTGTGCAATTACTTATTTAATCACAACTGTGAAGAGCACTCTGAAGGACAAAGATAATGTGTAACAAGAGTCCCATCCTAATCCTGTGGGTCAGGGAAAGTGTCTTTAAAGAAATGGTATTTCAGAGGAGCTGGTTAGGCCAGGGGTTTGGCCTTGAGGAAGAGAAGGGCATTCCAAGCTGAGGGAGCAGCTTTGGCAAAGGCTCTGGCATCATTTTGCACTGGATGAGATTCAACAAAGAAAAAGAATTAATGTCTTACTTTAAGAAGGAAGGAATGGTAGGTGGCAGATGTTTTATATAATCACCTGTTTCCCCCAAAGGCAGACAGTGTTGGTGCCTTATAATTTTACCAGCACCATGAAACAACAGTAGGGAATATTGAAAATAATTCTGATTGGAGGAAGGGAAGATTTCATGGAGGCAATTATACTAGGGTTTTACAGGATGGTTTGAGCTACAATAGACATGAATAAACTAGAGGATAAGAAGCTATAGACCAAATAAATCACTGAAATGTAAAATTTTTGGTATTAGCAAGACGGCAGAATTTATGCTTGTATTTTCTTAGATCTACTTCTCTGGGCTCCCGAAAGCATACCATGGAATCTGCTGCCAGAGCCACTTACAATAAAGTTGTCCTGTTTACAGGTTTTTGATAAGCTGTTTTTATTCTTTAATAAATAAGAAACGAAGCCATTGTCCTTTACAAAATAGCTGAGGTTGTACTTGAACAAAATCTGTTTGGAAATGTTAAGCTGGTTACACAGAACTAATATGCCTCAAGGTGGTCATTCTCTCTGGATTAAAGCTGTGGAACAATTGTGGCTCCTGTTACAAGGAAAATGACAAAGGGCCATTATGAAAAGGGACAAAAATCTCTGTTCCCAGAGGGGGACTGACAAGCTGAAAGTCCCCCTGTACATGCCAACACAAAAGGCTGATTGCCTCGGATTGTTTGTTTATGTAAATCAAAAGGCTGCCATTAATTCTGCAAGTGGGACTGCGGAGCAACAAAAAAGGTGGTGATTGGCCAGATTCTTGCTCATGGGTTGGTGGCAAATCTGACAAATTCTATTACTTTTGTGCTATGCTCTATCTGCACACCTTCAGGAAAAGAAGCTTGTTATTATGCACTAAAGGAAATCATTTGTGTCCTTAGAGTAAGAGCTGGATTTGAAGGCAAGAGAACTTATCAAGGATCTTCCCCAAAGCTCTCTCCAAGTCGGACTCAACTGTACATCATGACAGACGTTCCAGTGACATTCAGTCAGGTTGAGTGTAATGGGGATACACCCCCTGAAAACGGTCAACAAAAAATCACTAAAATCACGGAAGAAGCCAGTGGTATGGATGGCACCCCACCACACTGCAGGGTAGAATCTAGTCTTGAAGACGAACCCACGGAAGGAAATCAGGAGAAAAGTGCAAAATTACAAGAGAACATACTGCTGAACTCGTCCATGGATGAGAAGATTCTAAAAGGTAAAGCATTTTCCTTTTCTATAATTTGCTTGATTTGATTTGTAAACTCACTCAGGAATCTTTGGATGAACTGTTATGACAGGAATAAGCTGCACATTCTCCCACCCTTGCCCCTGCCCAAATGCAGTCCCTTATCCTACGGGGGCTGCAGAGCGTAAGGACTAAACCTCTGCCCTGGGTCAAATCCAGGCTCACTTATTTGAGAGCTCTGTGACCCTAGACAACTTTCTTGACTTCCCGAAGCCTTGGTTTTCTCATTAGAAGAAGGCAGAATAATAGTTCTGATATTTGTACAGTTGTTGTGAAAATTACTGTTGGTTAAATGTTAACTACTGTTATTTATTATTATATGGACAGCACCATTATTATTCAGGCAGAATGAATTCATAAATTCAACTTCTCTTTCTAAATCTACCTGAAAGTGTCTGAATTCGTGGTACTATAACTTAAGTAGACATTTAAGGAGAGGTTATCGTTATGCTTATAAATAAAAGGAATCAGTGAAGAAATGAGTTTGAAGAGTGAAATAGTTATTTTTAGTGACCACAAAAATCAAAGACATCTACCTTGTTAGAGTCTTAATTGGTAATTTATTTATCTTAGACTACTTAATTGTTAAAATATTAATCTTTTGGGTTTTTTTCCTCCCAGAAAAACCAGAAGAGAATCTCTATATTGTTCATAAGGCTATCACAGATCTTTCTCTCCAAGAAACAAGTGTTGATGAAATGACATTCAGAGAAGGTAAGAGGAACTTCCATTTTGTACACAGAAATTGTTTGATAGAATGTGGAAGACAGTTTTTGCATGGGATGTTACGTGAGTGTGGTATTGAAAAAGCAATCCAGGTAATGCTTTCAAAAACACAAAGCTGCTATAGGCAGATAAGGGATTCTGGATTTATCTGTGGGTTTCACCTTAGAAAGCATTACACACTCTTCAAGACTGAGACTGCATGGATTGGTATAACTGATTAGCACGCTTCGACCTGACGATATGATATCTGCGTCTTAATAAGTTAGTCTACTAAATAAACCTTTCCTTTCGATTAAGTGTCTTCAAATCTGTGTCAGGTGCCTTGCAAGATGTAAACGTTTCAAAAATGGGTTTATCTTAAAAGTTTACCGTTGGCATACTGTTTAAAATAAACTTATAAATTTATTTGATCTATAGGAAAATTCTAGGCCTCTGTTGTAAGCACAAAATGGTTACCTAATTCTTGTCAAAGAAATCTTCCAGGTGATGAAGTTAATTTTAATTGTGTTCTTTCAGAAAAATGGGAGAAGAAAAAGAACATTGATTTTTAAATGACTATATTACTTTTCAAATAAACTCAAGAGTCTAACAGACACAAAATCTTTTAGACTTCTAAGGAGACACCTACATTCAAACAATTTCAAAATAAAGTGGAAGATAAAAATCTATCAATTAATCCTCTCTTGCAGCCATAGACATCTTATCTCAAAATTGAAGTCAGCTTGGTAGACCTAAGTGATTTAGCTTAGTTAGGACCTTAACAAGTAAAACATTGAAGAGATTATTGGTTCAAATATTAAAACATCACACAAAATAGTACATGTCTAGGAGGACAAGGTTGTTGGCAGTTTCCTGGGTTTGTCCCCTTTGCCCGGACACCTCTCAGACTGTCTGCTGACTACATATGGTGGTCCACTGTGTAGTCACTCAAAGAAGAATGTAGTAAGCAACAGTCATTGTCAAGCTCTTACATTATCACAGATAATTTATAAGACCTAGACCCCATGAAATGGACTAAATAACCTCTCACCCTAACCCTTCTACTGCCAATGAGCAAGCAAATTCTGAGAGGCAGGGATCTCAACCTTTCAACTAGAGCCCCTTTCAAATTTCTGATCAGAAAGTCACTGGAGACAATAGTTTTCTATGATCTTTCATTTCCTTTAAATAAAGAATAAAAGCAGTCTGGATTTTTAAAGGGGATGGTCTCAGGGTGAATTTTTCCCTGCATGAATCCCTTTGTGTTCGGTGGAACATGTTCTTCCTGTAGGGTTAGAAGGACACATTTGGGTGTCTTTTATTTTCACAATGGCAAACAGCTATAAAGTTCCCAAAGAGAATACTCCTGAGTTGAAAAATAGGAAGATGTTAAAAATACTTAGAAAGAATTATAAAGTCAAGAAGTAATTTCATGCATGACAACTCCATGCCCAAGTCACGAATACGAGCAAAAAGATCAGTTTCTTTGGTTTTTATGGAAAAGAAGAAAACAAAACAAAGCTTAAAATTATAGCAAACATTCTAATACATATTTATTTATGATGTAAAGAACACTGACTGGATGCCAGGGGCCTGATAGGAGCTGTGCACAGCTAATGAGGAGTGATGAACCACCTCCAATTCTATCTCTTTGTGTAAGTTTACAATCTGATTCCTATAGTTGAGAAAACAAAACGAAAAGAGAATGAAAAATCTCTGATGGAAATGGACTTGTCAGCATCCTTCAGTGAAAATAGGAAATTGTGGAGGAGAAGGGCAAAGAGGAACAGTGCCTCTCGCTTTATATAAAGACTGTTATGGTGTTGAAAGGGAATAGTGAACACAGCCCTGAGTCATGTGCACTGCAGCCTGAAGCTTCCCACAGAAGTCCTTCAGGGCTGAAAGCTCTGAGAACAACCTCTACTCTCTTATTATTAATTCATTTTCTCATGCTCAATAAATATTATTGAGGATATGCTGACAGGATGTGTTTGAAAAGTGAAATTTGCAATGAATTAAATGAGCCTCTTAAAAGTCACTGCATGGTACCAAACAACTTAAGTTAATTAGTTGTCGGTTAAGGACATGTCTAAAATAATAGGCTAACCTAACACTATGTAGATATGACCTCAACATGATTTTAAAATCTTGACTCACTAGAAATCAGTGGCAGATCTTAGGCCATATCATGTGTCCTTTGGTGGACTTGATGCCTCCATTAGCCCAGCACGTGACTCTTGGCCATCTGTGGTTCCCTGCTCCTCCTCCGTACCCGGTACTTTAGGACATGAGAACTCTGAGAAGCATGGTGGTAAACACTGAATTTGCTACTCTGAGTGTGACCAGTCACTGGCAGTCATTATTTCATTATTTTTACTGTTGGAAGAAAGCCTTTTTTCTAATTTTCCTTGAGGAGTGTGTGTGTGTGTGTGTGTGTGTGTGTGTGTGTGTGTGTGTATGTGTGTAGGAGCTAGGTCCAAATATTTTTTAATATATTCACATATCCACTCATGACAGGCTAGACAGGATTTTAAAAAGTGTGTCTCAGGGAATACCAGTATCACTAGATACAGTAGTCCACAACAAAAATGTTCCATAGTCAAATGAGGTTGGGTTGCTGGATGCTAATATTCATTAGTATTTTAAAGGCTTGGATAAATTCTGAAGAGGCTTACTTAATTGTGTTTAATGCAGTGTTTTCCAAGCTAATTTGATGGTGTAGCCTGTTTTATTGTGTAAAACATATTAATAACCCACAAAACAATATCCCATAAAATGTTTGGTGGAAAACAATTGTCCAGAAATATAATCTGGAGAATCTGTGGTATTTTGAAATCTCTACACATATCAATTACCAATTGATTTTGCCACAGGACATCAGTGGGAGAAGATTCCTTCGAGCAGCAGTAACCAAGAACTAAGTAGACAAAAGGAAAGGATTGCTCAACAACCTTTAGGAGAGAGAGAAGATGAGGATCTGAAGAACAAAACTCAACATCAGGCAATGGAAATTGAATGGTTAGGATTTCGGAAACCTAGCCAAGTTGATGTGTTACATTCTAAGCAAGAGGTTTGGGATGAAGAAATTAATAATGATGATGATGATGATTGCAAAGATGATGAAGATGAAGTTCGAGTGATAGAATTTAAGAAAAAAAATGAAGAGGGTTCTCAGTTAAAAGAGGAAGGCGATACAAGTGAGGACTCCCCACTGAGCAGCCCCAGTTCCCAACCTGTCACACCTGATGAGCAGTCAACCTTTGGGAAGAAGGGTGATATTTCCAGAAATGCTTATTCAAGATACAATACGATATCCTATCGGAAAATCAGAAAGGGGAACACCAAGCAAAGAATTGATGAATTCGAGTCTATGATGCATTTATAAACTAACTGGAACTGAGAAGTTCTCATGCCCACTAAAGCAAAAGCTAATTCTATTTTCCTGAGATGCATCTTTGTATGCCTTGAGTCATCCCCTATAAAGAAGTGGAAGCTTAACCTCTGTTTCACTGTAGAATAATGTGGAAATAACCCTAGGCAAAACTCAGTCCGGTAACCTCAAATCAAAAAGCCTTAGATTCATTCTTGGATATTTGCTTTTTAAATCCTCACTAATATAGCCTGTGTGCTAAGCACTAAACAGTTTGACTTTAAAAGTAGCAATGCTGGGAAATGTAGTCATCAAATGAAAGAGGACTATTTGAAATGAAATGTATTTCTTTTGGTGTCTTTCTTCCTGTACACTGAGGGTGATAGAAAGTCTGGTATCAAATCTCTCTTTCTTTAAAACGTGGTTTTATAGACTCCGGCAATAAACTTTCCAAAATACTTTGCCTTTCCTATTATCTTCAGATTTTATGTTGTTTTTCTTGGCATCTACAGAGTGAAATTCTGTATAGGCTGCCTTCCTAGGTGTTACCATTCACTGAATTTTCTCACTAGAGGGGCTGAGCAATTGTCAGTCAGGAAAATTCTGTTTACTAAATGTTGGCTTTATGTTCTCAAGATGAATTAAATCCATTGTGAGATTGCCACAGGGAGGGGCTGGAAGATTGGTGGGCAATTGACTAAAGAGTTATATCAGATAGATTATTTCTGAGACTGAAAATAAAATCTTGTCTAGCACAGTTAATGTCATTAAACATGAAAATGACAGCTTTAGCACAATTTTAAGAAAATACCCCTCTCTATTACTACACTTTCTCCTATTAAGAGTATCTCAGAATAATTTTCTTTCCTTAGAAACCTGAGACAACTCTAGTCATAACTGTACTAGTTACTATGAAAAGGGAAATAATTATCTTAGAATATTTTCAAAGTAGAGTGTGAGCATGTATTTTTAGTGAGAAAGCTCTGATGGTTGTTGGGAATATATAATTTACTGGACCTCAGCCCAAATCAAGATGCTTAAAATTGTGCTTGTGAAGCTTCACTCAAACCAATGTGTCAAATAATGTATTGAATATTTATGAAAAGGGAGAGTCTATATTTATATTCTTAGATAGTTCCATAATTTTTCATTTCATGCTTCTATATATACTACCCTGAGCTTTCTGTCACCACAGATAAAGACGTTTCTTTTGGCCCTAGAAATAAAAAGACAATTCCTTATTGTCTGAATGTAATACAGTCTTCATTGTACTATTCAACCCTTTGTTTATTTATTTTTCATTTTGTGAAAAACCCTGGGTTAGCCCTTCTCAGATTATTGCTTATTTATGTGTAACAAATCCCACACATTCTAAAGGCACTTTCTTTAATTCTTTATTATCATATAATATGTTTCCATGGTATCATATACTATTATTTAGTGTTTATGAGACTCAATTTTGAATTTTTTCCTTTTATTCTTTCAAACAGATACTTCACAACCTGACCATATAAAAGTCTGTCACGCTTAATCTATAGAATCTATGCATTTCATTCTCGACAATGCAAGTTTTCAGAATAAAGACAGGGAAATCAGTCTTTTATTGACAAATTTAGGTAGAAGATTGATGCACTAGGACAATTACCTGTTCATTTAAAGCCTCTAAATCTTTTCACTTGGGCAAGCTATTTTCTTTTTGGATTACTGGTGACCCCTACTATTTTCTACTTAACTTCAAAGCACAGTATTATGTTATCCATCATGGAACAGGACCATATTCTTTTTTTTTTTTTTTTTTTTTTAATTAATTTTTATTTGTTTATTTATGGCTGTGTTGGGTCTTCGTTTCTGTGCGAGGGCTTTCTCTAGTTGTGGCAGGCGGGGGCCACTCTTCATCGCGGTGCGCGGGCCTCTAACTATCGCGGCCTCTCTTGTTGCGGAGCACAGGCTCCAGACGCGCAGGCTCAGTAATTGTGGCTCACGGGCCCAGTTGCTCTGCGGCATGTGGGATCTTCCCAGACCAGGGCTCGAACCCGTGTCCCCTGCATTGGCAGGC
This sequence comes from Balaenoptera acutorostrata, assembly GCF_949987535.1. Taxonomy (NCBI): domain Eukaryota; kingdom Metazoa; phylum Chordata; class Mammalia; order Artiodactyla; family Balaenopteridae; genus Balaenoptera; species Balaenoptera acutorostrata. The sequence goes on along the minus strand of NC_080071.1, from coordinate 19,428,554 downwards.
AGATTCTCAACCGCTGCGCCACCAGGGAAGCCCCAGGACCATATTCTTAACCTACCATCAACAGAGCCTGTATTTTGAATTATTCCAGCAGAGGCAGCCAATTCCTGTGGAACTTGAGTGAGGTGGGAGGTCTGTGGTCATTTGATGTGGCCAAGCAACTAGCTCTAATTGGGCTCCAAAATATAGTAACCCTGGCCCTTTTAGTTTTGTGCTCTTACCAGATGATTAACCAACTATGAAAGATTTTATCAACAAGACTATTTCAGGGTATGTTCAATGAGTAAATGCTTAATGCTCATGAATGAGGCAATGTAGTTGCAGAAGAGCACTGAAACTATTATTTGGCATTAGTGCCCATTGCCCTATTCTGCCATCTTACACTAAGGCCACAGAGCTTAGTGACTGTAAGTATAATGGTGATGGGTGGCTGTTTGATTCTTGTAACCTAAGAAAGACAAGGGTCTGGTTCAAATCTCATGGGGGATACTTAACATATTTGAAAAACATATGGGACACATTAAGAACACAAATTGGTAACTACACATGAAGGTTTACTGCTTTTGTGCTTCAAGGTTCAGGAATGGAAGAAGGACTCTGGTACCTGGTAGGAGGGAGAATTGACTTATTGTGAGAATGCTGATATTTCTTACATGACTTTTTATTTTCCTTAGATGCTGGGTGAACAGGAAGTAATAACAGCTCTATTTCTCTGTCAATATAAAACTTAACCCTTCATATAATGCTACCTTTGAAGACACAGAATATATCAGACTCTATCTACCTATTAACAGTTTAAATAAGGAACTGTGTTTGACTTGCTCTCAATAAAAGTTTGTGTCCTTGTTTTTGGTGCCTAGATTTTACTTTTTTTATCTGCCTTTTAAAATTTAAAAGAACCCTTGCATATTAGCAGCTATTGAGACCATCAATAAATACCATTTCAGAAATCAACACCTCATTTTAATTCATTCGTGTTATTTATTTCAAAAAGGTCTTAAAATGCTTGTATATGAAATTGTAAAAAGAATTTCTGATGGATAGATATGTAATGTTCATGAGACATTTCTATTATTTTTACAGGAACTGAACTATTGTTTTAGATACATCTTAATTCCAACAACTTGAAAAAAATATCTTTGTAGTCATTAAGGTAATACATTGCTGTAAACTATGCTGACACTTTTATAGTAATTGTTTCTACATATTTACATGGTGGAGTACTTCTGGCACACTTTCAAATGGAGAACAGACATTTGAGTTTTTCAAAATGATAGGGAAAACATTTAAAATAAGTAATAATAGAGAATTATGGAAAAAGATGAAACACCAGCGTATCATGAAGAAATATGTCTGGCCATATGAGAAAGGCACTACTTCTTTTAAAGCCTAAACTTTCATTCCTCTATAAAAACAAGAGGGCTATAAAAAGTAATGTCAAAAGTTATAGCAAATATTTGTCCATATTAAAGTATCAGACAGTAACATAATAAATATGAATACCAAAACATGTACACAGCTCATGAAGAACACAAGGTGAGTAGAACATACAATTGACATAAACACAATGACACGGGTAGTAATGAGCAGTGGAAATCACCCAAATATGTGGCAAACTACAAAATCAAAGCGTTTTGTAATTAACTGCCAGCTTGGATGAGTTTTGGTTATGAATTTGGAAAGTAATTGAATTTTTACTTAGAAACTTAAAATTACATATTTGATTTCTTCTTTATAATAAATTTGGTTAGTCAGAGGCAGAAAAACTGGGTAACTAAAAATGTTCAAATTTATTCCAAATTCCTTTCTACTCCATAGTTTCAATCTAGTTTTACCACTAACAAATATTTTTAGGTAATCAATAACAAATTCACAAATTTAACCTTTGCCTTCTCTTGTTTTTATGCCCAGCTCTTATAGCTAATATGTATAAAACTAGCAATATTTGGGCAGTTGTTTGAAGGAGAAGAATTAACGCATGTGCATAAACCTAAACTGAATAACAAGCATCCTGATAATTTAGGGTTTGGTTACTCCTTTCAGGTCTGGGAAAAAAATACCCAGAGTGAAAGTCTGTGTGAGATACTTTTGTCCAGAAGGCCAGATGCAGATGAAGCTATGCACTTAAGAGAGACTTAAAAATATCCCAAAACAGTTCTTAATTTTTCTTTGTTAGTTAAAACTCTTGGTTTTACTTTCTCTCAGTTCAAAGCATAAAATATAGAAACATACCCATAGCCATATATATATGTTTTCGTTTCAACAGCTAATATAAAGACTTTGTATAGATATTTATAACCAATATCCTTGAACTGGGAAAACCTATCAGTCAATAACAAAATAGAAGATCCCGGTTTTCAAAGAAATTATTTGTTACTTATTTGATGGCAACTGTTGTCATTAGAAACTCAGCATATTAGAAGTTGCTCTATTTGCTGGAAAATGAGATTTTTGTGTTTTTGCAAAGCAAAGATTCACATAAACTTGAAAAGAGACCCTAACTGTAGTGATAACTATTAGTTGACCCATTAGGTTGAAAACAGAGGCGTTAAATCTTAGTGCGATGGTATTTTTTTCCTTTCTTTTAGGCACGGACACCACCAACACCTGAAATTCCATCCATTAAACCTCATCAGGAGTAGATAATACTTTACATGGCTTATTCAAACCTGACCATGGAATGGCTATTTGCCAAAAATAAATATTTTTGTACATTAACTGTGGTTAGTGTTCCTTTTCTCATTTCAAGGCATCTTGGCTTGTAGCAATTGTTGAGTAAACTTATGCAAAGGTTGTTGTAAAAGCATTATGGTGACAATCTACACAGTGAAATGAAAGCTACACGACTTGGCTTTTGTCTTAAATTAAAGGACTCCAATTTTTCACTTTCCACTTCTGTTCAAATTGAGCAATTTGTCAGCTTTGATTAATGGTTGGGGGAACAAAGAGTTGGTAATATCATTCACAGAGAAGCAATCTCTCTATGTCCACGTCTCCCTCTCATACTTGTTCTAGGAAATGGAAAGGAATATGTCCTGCATGAAGTCAAGGAGATAGACCACTGCGAAGTGTATGAGGATAACTATCCTTAAGCCTACACTTCAGTTGTTTAACAGAGAGGGGCGCAGCCTCTATTTCCTGTCTGTACAACATGCAAGAGAGAGACCAAAGAGGTGTGACTCTATACCAAGGGATTTTAACTGAGCCCACCTGAGTTGTCTGTCCTACTTACAGAAGAAATAGAAAAAGGAGGAGAAGGAGGGGGAGGAGAAGGAGGAAGAGGAAGAGGAGGAGAAGAAGAAGAAGAGGAGGAAGAGGAGAAGAATCAAAGAATCACAGCAGCATGGTTTAGTGAAAGAGGCTCACTTTTTTTTTTTTTTTTTTTTTTGAGCCCAATAGAATGGAATCTGGGTTTTAACTCTTACTAGTGGGATGACTTTAGACAATCCCTCTCAGCCATCCTCCTCTGCATAATGAGGAGAATGAAACTCCCCTCACTGAGTTGCGCACAATAGTGAGATGGGGCACAAACAGTGCCTAGCACGTAGTAGGTACTCAAAGGTACTTAGTCCCACTTCTTTTCTCTTTACTCCTTGTAATTTCCTTGTTTTTATCCAAGCTCTTGGGGCTTTCTTTTGAGACAGAATTTCTTTTCTGTGTTTGAATGTGAAAGTTAAAGATGTTACAACAAATAAAGATGGTACTATCTGGTGCACCTCAACTCCATTCTCTTGCATGAGAGACCCTTGAAAAGCATTCTAAGCCATTCATGAAATGAAGGTTGACTGGAAAAATTGAATTCCTATACACTATAACTAGTGTCTTTGCTCCTCTACAGTTCCTAAGGCAATTCTAGAGGCAAGGTGTTAATATCTAAGAAAGTATTTCCAAATTACAGTTCAAAGCTAATGATACATTGTGATCATGGCACATGGTGGGTTTTGCCCTTGTGAATGACAGTTGATTAAATGTTGGCAAGAAGAATTGAGCAAATTTGAGGCTGGTGATAAAACACAGTTGTATCAACAACAGCTGTGTAATCCTTCAAGAGAGTAGGGTAGAATCTCTGGGTAACTGTTGAAAACAAGAAAAGAACTGTGCAAGCTGGAAGGCTCAGAAGCACTCAGATGGTTTGGTAAATTAGTTTTTGATCAAATAAGTCCGTAAAATATTATCAACTATGTTTGTGTTCAAGGTAACAAGATGCAGAGACATTTTTTTTAAGAAAAGGCAATAACTTAAGCTAATCCAGGGAAAACTCTGAAGTCCCCAAGAACAGAGCCCCCTATTGAAGAACTTGGGGCTAATTAAGACCCTAATGTGTCCCAGCCAAGGGTTTATCTTTAGAAGTACCAGAAGACCTAGAGGCATTTATACTTTTATAAAGGTCTTCTGAAAACAAAAATTCGAGGGCAATGTTTAAAAGAATGTTGGTAGTAGATTTCACAATTAGTCAATACTCTTACAGTTAGGTCCATAAGATTTCTAACTACTGCTTAGTTCCTTGCTTCTAAGAGTAGTTGAGCAAAAACATGGTAAAAGCTGTTTTAAAAATTCTACCCAAGAACAAATATGTGATGTATGAAAACAGTTCTTTGTTATATTGATAATATGGATCCAAATATAGCTTCACATAATAAGTATGTCAAGGTAAAGCCAGGAAGAGCATACATTGAACAGACCACAGAAGGTTCTTTTGAGCAAAAACATTCAAATTTCTTCAGCTGGTATACCCACAGGTAAGTGTATCCAAAACATAATTCATCTTTTTGTGAACAGAGTTGACATTGTTGGTGGAAACTCTTTTTAAATAAAAAGAGATTCTTTACACTGGCAGAAAACCTTTCAACATTTTTCATTTACACAAAGCATTGCATGAGGCATCCAGCATATTTAGTTTGGTCGGCAACTCAATTAGTCCTTTGGCAACTGACTTGTGTTTTATCCCTCGCATGGCTCTGTTTTGAAAATAATTGTCTCATTTTCTAGTCATTTTCTTATCTCATCTGCAATGTCAATTATTTACATAAAACATCTTAAATATGTTGCAAATACGTAAAACTATTTCCCCTTCCAACTCTTAGTTATTGCTTTGCTTTTGCATAATTAATTGGGAGTTAAACTTTAAACAGGAAATCAGAACTAAAGATGCCCAGTTTTACCATCAGCTCAACAGCACAGGTTTGTTTGTTTGTTTTTTTATTTTAATATTAACAAGAATATAGCATGATTGACCTCCAGAGACCCAACCCTAACAAAAAAATTTATGTATATCTTTCTTAAGAATGTTGTGGAGGAGATCTGGTTAGGCTAGTGGCCCTGTCTCTGGAGATCCAAATATCCTGATTCTCTCACTAACTGGCCTGGGATTTTTGGACAGGCCAGTTTCCTTACCAAAATGAATGCAAAGGATATTAGGATTTCTAAGATATCTTCTGGTATGCCTAAGTATTGTCATACCTAAGATTATGTGCTCAATTTGGATCAAAGAAATATTGGAATTTTCCCCAAATTTATCAGTGTTATCTTTAGGTCCACATCTAGGACTTTGTTCTTTTCTCCCCCCCATAGAGGTGCCAGATCCCCTTCCGTTTTTGGACAAGTCTTGGACAATTTTTTCTTAACTCTCTTCCTAACTGTTTTTAACTCATTCTCTTCCCCTTTCTTTATGTTTCCCCTACTTTATTTCTACCTTGAAATCTTTTAGAGCCCATTTTTAGCATTCTTCATCCCTGTGAATGCTGCTGAATCTAAAGTAGTATTTTCACATAAAAGAACTTTAATATTTTTCCATGCTCTATTTCTGCTTTATTCATTTCAACTCCTCTTATTTGGTCCTACATTAGAGTAGGTTCAATGATTAAATGTATTTTTGATTACTGCGGTGTGCTGTGACCCAGCCTCTATTTCTTTGCATTTTTTTCTTTCTTTTTTAATATCCACATGAGTCTAGAAGTTACTAGTATGGCCATTTTCTGAAGTGCAATTTAAAAGCACAGAATGAATGGAAACAACATCCATGTCTAGAATTGAATAAGCATTTGACTTCCTCACTTAAAGTTTTTCCACTGACTCAGATTGGGAAAAACATTATGCAGTCATCTAGATCAAAACCCTGCCATCAAGGAGTATTATATCAATACTATTTCAAACTGTTAGGTAAACATGCATGTAGTTGGGAGGGATTTCACCAAGGTGAAAGCTGTGTGTTTCTGAGGTCTTTTAGCCTAGGAACTCAAGTAATTTTCTTCCTTTCTTTTATTTTCTTTGATGAAAAAATAGCAAATAAAGGATCAGGTTCTCGCTGATTATACCTACTTGTGGACCAAAAGAGCTGGTTATGATCAAACTCAGCCTTCATGAGTATCATTGTGCTTCTCCAAGTACTTCCATCTTCTTTTTCCAGTTACCTGTTAGATGGCATGTGGAAACTTGAAGGCTTTGTTCCAGCACAGGGTGGAAAGCAGGCAATTCAAAAGCCCACCTAGTGCTGAAGAAGGACTCCAGTCTAATGTTGGACTGTTTCCCTGAGTTAACTTTTGGTATCTCAAATATTGTGATTTTTAAAAAATCTTCCATTCAAATGTTATTAATTTGAAAATTTTGAACTAGCATGGAGAAATAGTCACCAAGTTCATTGTCATAGTCACAGTGTCTAATAGATTTACTAGATAAAGACATCAGTTCCTCCTCAGTCTTCATAATATTTTTCAAATTTCCACTTTTGATATGGCTTCACTGGGTCACAAGCAGCAACTTTCAGGGTCTTCTGAGAAAAATTTCCTTCTAAGCATAACAACTGGTGATAGTTTCCAAAAACAATGTGATTCACCTGGAGGGAAACAGGATCTGAGAATGAGCCACAGACTGAATTTGACAATTGTGATGTAAGAAAATGAAAACCAATAAAAAATTAGGTAATTACATTTTTGATCTTTCAGCAATTCTCCTGAACAAAATTAATAATATAAACACAGGTTTTAGGCAGTATTAAGTTTGTCTTTATCTCAAACTAAGTTCTCACATTCTCCAAGCTACAAGACTTTTAATTCTTCCTGAGGCAAAAGATGAATTTTCTGATGATATGGCTGATAACTATATTATTTAAAGGAAATAATTCCAGATGGCATTTACTATATTTGATCGCTGGCTGCCTCACTGCTGGTAGTAAGAAAAAATACACACCATTAAAAAAAGTGTGTTAGTTAATTTCTTAAGTCTGTGACTTAGAATGCAAATTTGGAATAAAAAGTGCTAGAAATGATGTATTTTATTTATGAGCTTCCTATCATGATCTCTGAGAGTACATAATGCCTGATGTCCAGAAAGTCCAGACGTGATTAGAGAAAGTCATAGGTATTTCAGAGGTTCTATTATTGCTTAATATTTATTGAATGTCCTAGAAATGGTCAATAACCTACTTAGAACTTGCTCATGGGTTTATAATTTTTTCACTTACCAATCCTCTCAATTACCCATGACTGTGACAAAGATCATTCTAATTATATATATATATATATATATTTATTTATTTAATTTCATATATTATATATATATATATATATATATATGTTGTTTTGAAATGCTTTAAAAATTTATCAAACGGGGGTGACTTCATAATAATTTATTTTAGAGATGCTCTTACAAAAACAATGTCACCCTTGTAGGATTTTGGGAATATGATGTTTGAGTATGCTCAAGGTTTTGTAAAAGAGATAACATTGAGAAGATCACTCTGGATTATCTACAATGTTCTGCTCGTGGGTTGTAAAGAGGTAACTAAATAACTTGTCCCCAACAAAAGACACAATGTGGAAACCAGTATTGGAGGGGCATTCTATATCCAAATCCTAGATGCCACCTGTGAGACTTTTCCTCTTAGGTGGCCACAGTTCACAGCATTTGAGGAGGGCTGACCTAGAGGGCACCTATTAAATGCAGATTCAGAAATATATAATTTTAATAGCTCACTGGTATCCGGGGTCAAACTCACTATCACCCTTCCGCCTTCCATGAAGCTCTCAATGCCTAATGCTTTCTAAAAGAAGAGACATGTTCCTGTTATTCATAGTCTTATTCTCCATTTCTTTTGTTTTTTAAGACTTATACATCTTGGGGGACCTAGGAGGTTTAGTAGGAAAACTACCAAAATACTGAAAAAAGAAGAAAGATAATTGTCAAGATATTCATCTCCATGACATCTAGCATCATGAAAAGGGGAACCCAAGGCAGAAGGCAGCTATGTAATATGTTACAAAGGCATAGGCACAAACAAGGTAGGGGAACAGCTTTCTAATTTTTGCCAGCTTAATTAAATACCTTATTTACAAATTGCCTTACCGTTAAGGAGACCAGTGTTGGGCTTATACAAAAATCAGCGAATAAAGGCCTAAGTTCTCAGTGGGCCCAATCCAGTTTATAAGTAAACCCTATGTAATTTAAGGACTGTCAGCTCCTAAATATTTTCTCACTAGCCTAATATCTTTTCTGATAACAGATTCACTTCTGAAGATGAGAAATGTATTCTTTTTCTCATTCTCAATCTCAATCTTTCCCCCTCTCTCTCTCCCCCTCTCTCCCTCCCTCCCTCCCTCCCTCCCTATCTATCTATCTATCTATATCTATCTATCTATCTATCCATCTACCTATCTCTCTCTCTCTCTCTCTCTCTCTCTCTCTCTCTCTCTCTCTATCGCTCCTCTTTGGCACAGGGTTAAGAAAGCAGAAGGTAAGAAGTAATTTAATCAATATGTGTTTACAGATTTTCTTAACACTATGCAACGTGAAATCAGCAGCTCACACACTGGTAATTCCTAATTTTTCTGAATAACTCAATAATAACCATCATCACTAAAAAGAAAAAAATATTGTCCAGAAGGAACTGAATTATAACAGGGATGATCTATAGAAAGAAAGATTGGAGGAGGTGTTGCTTAGGTCCTAATTTTGATCCTGAGCAGGAAGAAAAATGTCATGAAGAGAACAGTCACTGGCTGTGACATCAAAAAGAATGGAGGCGCTCCAAAGAAAAAAGTGTGCTTACTTTGGGGTTCATCCCTGAGCAAAATGATGGTCTCACATACTCAATGCATTCAGTGGATTTGGTGGTTACCTGCTAGTGAGATAGCAGAAAATTTGAGAAGGCAGGCTTGAAATTATTCCTGCCACTCCAAGATCCTACACCAAAGCTTATGACTTTGTGTCCTATTAAAATATAATTGGGGAAAACAGAAGACTTTGAGAGTGAATAGGATAGAGCACAGATGTTCTGGTAAATATTCACAAATGGACCTCTGGTAAAACATCCCCGATTTGTAGCGTGAAATAAAATTCATAGTTATGGCAAGACAAGAAAAATTTAAACGTAAACATTCTTCTCTGCCCTTTGGCCTCCCCTCTCCCCCATCTATGCATTGTGTCTCCGCATTATGCATTGACCAAACCTCCCCCATCAGCAGGAATACCTGCTCAACCATAAACAACATTCTTCTAGCATCAACAGCTCCTTAAAAGAGAACAGTCCTTCCTGATCTTGTGAAGGGTCACATGACCCACCACGATGGCACTTAAATCTGGATTGTGTAAACTGTCAATAATTCGTTATTTACTGTGCAGCCCTGTGTCTCAAAAAACTTATATAAACTGTGTCTTGACTTCTAACAGGCAGAACAGTTCTCAGAGCTTTCTGAGATGCTCTTTCCGGGTTATAATCCTCAAATTTGGCACGAATAAAATTTTCCAATTCCTTCTTAGAACGACTGGTTAATTTTTCGTCAACAGTAGCATGGGTATAAATACTTGCATCACGGCTGGTTTCAAGTTACCAGTGTGACATTGCTGAACGTGAAGTTGGCAAGAGCTGCACACAGGCAGCTCCCCCAGGCTGGTTGGGAGCTGGCTGCAGCACCCGCTCAGAGCCTAGGCCTCTGGGAACCAGAGGGCATGAGAAAGTCTCTCTACGTGGAAAGGAGGCAGGATGCAGAATCAGGTTCACGCTAAGTGCAGGGCTTGTGGGAAGCACACTGCTTCTCGCTTTTCCCATATACTGTCCCTGTAAACTTTCCTGGTAACCAGTGAGAACCAATTCTAGCCTATAAGCCTTTCTTTTGGCATTGTTAGTTGACTGAAGCAAATGACTTTTAGAAACAAAGATGACAATAGCAATATAACCAAAAGAACCCGGTGACTGTTCTATTTAAAATAGCTGATTTGAAATAAATTTTGTGAAAAGAATAAAAAACGGCTCAACAATTTATAGAAAATATCTGTTTATCTCTCTGTATGAACTTTCACACTGTCTCTGTTGTCCCAAACACATTTAAGGCTTCTGATTGAGGAAGCTGACAATGAGGGTTTTATGCCCCATTTAATTGAAAGTTGGATTTGTGGTAAGCAAGAGGTGCAAATATTTTCTTACCAGCTCTGGATGAAAGACGGATGTTGATTTATGCAGCCATTTTAGCCCTTTGTTTCTGTTATCACAAGGGTGCAGCCTCAGGGCTCCATTATCAGGGAAGGGAGCTAAGCACCATTCTCCTTGTTTAATAAGTCTTAACCAGGTGTAATTAAATTGTTGAAGCTGTAAGTGAAATGAATAAGAAGGTGACTTCCAACGGCACACACAAGTAGCAGCTTTGTCAAACGTTTTTGTTAGCGATGCTTAAGAATATAGGCACTCTAGTCTGATGTTTTGTGTTCAAATCCTGGTGTTGCCACTTTCAGTTCTGATCATGTGGGCCATATTATTTACCCTGTCTAATCTCATTTTTATCATTTTTTAAAATTTTTATTTATTTATTTATTTATGGCTGTGTTGGGTCTTCATTTCCGTGCGAGGATTTTCTCCAGTTGCAGCAAGCGGGGGCCACTCTTCATCGCGGTGCGCGGGCCTCTCACTATCGCAGCCTCTCTTGTTGCGGAGCACAGGCTCCAGACGCGCAGGCTCAGTAGTTGTGGCTCACGGGCCTAGTCCCTCTGCGGCATGTCGGATCCTCCCAGACCAGGGCTCGAACCCGCGTCCCCCGCATTGGCAGGCAGACTCCCAACCACTGCGCCTCCAGGGAAGCCCCTATCATTTTTAAGTTGGATAGCTATAGTGTCTATCTCAAAACCTTGGGGTAATTACTCTCAAGTGTTGAGCACACAGTAAGGCCTCAATAAGTGTTAGTTGCAATAATAAAAAAGTATTTAGTACAATTAGTACGTATCTGCGAATGGATGTCATTTTAGGTGTTCTGAATGCCAGACTACCCTGGTGCTTAAAGTATTGGAACATTCAAACCACCACGTGATTTAGGCCCCTGGCCGTTGGGGCTACAGGGAGATCCAAGTCACAGCCCTAAATTACTTTGATGGGAATTATTATGTTTCTTTTTTTTTTAAGACTAGACAATTGGACTCCTAGAGGCTTTGTTCTATTATAGGAAAGGTTAAAAATCTTTCTTTGCTGGTAGCATAAGGAATCACCAGTTTGCTACTGTGTCAGCAGCCCCCAGTTCACAGGAACGGCTCTTGGAGATGTCCAATTTGGGGGAGTCGCCACTGTATGTCTAAAATAAATACTGTTTTAGGTAATGGAACCATGTTTTTAATTTTTATAAATATTTCTCTCCAGTTTTCTTACAACCTAGTACTATCTGCCTGGTCAATATCCTCTAAATGTCTAGGTGTGTGGGAAATTTGTTGTTTTGCACCAATGTAAACATATTTTAAGAAAATAGACTGCTGGTAAAATCTATCTAAATACTTTTATCTAATGAATCATTTGTAATGCAATTGAGATTTAACTTAGATTATCAAGTATGTTATTGTGTTAGAATTCTCCATTCAAAGGGTAGTACCTGGACCAAAATTAGCATCTCCTGGGAGCTACTTAGAAATGCTGAATCTCAGTCCCCACTATGGAGCTATTAAATCTGAATCTGCATTGTAACAAACTCCCCCGGTGATCTGAGTGCACATTAAATTTGAGAAGCACGAACATGTCATAATACAAGGATTTATGTGGCTACTAGGAGAAGCTAACTCTTACCTTGAAAAGGGACATTTCAACTGGTAGAAAAGTTAATAACTAAGGAGACATTTTAAGTAAGGTGACGGATAGGGCTTGATGGTTCAATCCTAGGGTTTTATTCCTTTTGAGCTTTCTTGGATGAATGCTACAGTCACTGGCTTAATATTAAGCCTCATTAATTCTGCTAAAAATAAGTTAACTTCCTCCATGTTCCTTTACTTTTTATTACTCAAACCAACCAAAAGAAGCAGAAGCTAAAAATGAGTAACAAGACAAAAAAGAAGATGGGTGTTTGTGAAAAGCAAGGGCTCCATGATTCATACTTTTTGTCTCCTAGCATCCCTTCGAGAGACTTAGTGGTTATTGAGAACTTGGCTTTTCAGATAAAATACTGGTTAATCAGACACAGAAAGTCACTATAATGATGAGTCTTGAAGGATTGCATTAGTTAATATTTTACTTTCACATAATTTGGACTGCTTATGGTTTTGTTTTACAATTTACTACTTTATTTCCTCTTTGAATTGTTAATACGTGAAAATTACTTCTTTCAATTGATTTTTGACACTTTTCTCTTTCCTCTGTCTCCTCTTTCCTAATTAAGAACGAACTCCATTAGCTTCGAGTTTACAATCCAGAGCTGAATTAGAGCAGCTTTGAATTAAGAGGTAGAGATGGGATGTGCTTGAAAATACAAGCAATACCTCTAAGTCAAAGCAAAGGAGTAAGTCTTGGCAAGCCTAGATTCTCATCACAAAAAATTTCTCTATCAAAGAATTACCTGCAATTTTAGGGGGTGAGTTCAACTCCTGAACGTATGTTCCTGTGAGTCCGATTTGGTACCCAAACTGATAACTGTCCCCGCAGAATGAGTTGGTAGGAAACATACGTTGGAGAGGTAGGTGCCATCGCTAGAGCTCATCTCCAGCCCTGCAGAGTCCTTGCTCTGTTCTCTCTGGCCCTACTCCCTCCCCTAAATATTGTGCCCTGAGTTTGTTGAAATTTTGCTTAGAGTTTTCCACCATGGATCATGAATTGTGCAATTTGTATTACTCCCTTAAGATGTAGGATAACGGGTGTGTGTGTGGGGGGGCTGGAATCAGAGAATAAAATTGCTCCCTTAGATTAATTATTTAAAAATATGTACCATCTTTATTTTCTTTATCATTTTGTCTTTATATGTAATGAGCTACTTTTCTCATTTTTGTCTTTATTACTACAGCAGTGAAAATGTGTGGAGCAGCAAATGTTAGATATTGTTTTAAAGGCTTCATATGTGTTATCTAATTCCATCTTCACACCAGCTTTGGAGTAGGCACTATTACCCCTGTCATTTACCTAAGGGTTAAGAAATTTGCAATTGACCCATTTTTTACAAGTGATGGAACCAGAACTGGGTCCCCAGTGGGTTGACTACAGTATCCACCTTTATTCCCTCAGTCACTGTCTTTTACATTTAGAAGTGGACCCTGTTGTCACCAACCCTATCATTACACAGAAATGTAGAAACTAATTATTGTTTCTGTAGGTGAAAATGAATTTCTCAAGTGAATGATGAAATGTCATACCCTGCACCTATCAACTACACCTGCACCTACTATCAACTGTACCTACCATGAGAGAAAAAAACCCAGCTCAGCGTACCTTGCTGCTCCCATCACAGTCTTCCAGAATGGCTGTGGTGTTCTTGATGGAAATGCATTTACCCAAGGCCTCATTAATAAGCTAGGAAGCAAAATATAAAACATGCATTAAGAAAAAATATTTTAAAGTAGAACAAGACATTCAGAAAACACAGAACATAAAACTATAATAGGGTTAAAAGATAGTTAAGTTAATAGCATTACTTAGCACTATACAATTTTATTGGTTGCTATCTCTAACAGAGACGTAATGTAATCTTGCTAAAGTACAGCTTCAATCTGTCAATTTAGGCCTGTGATTCAGCCACAGAGCCAACAGAGGCTCTTAATTAACCCTTGCCTGGAATGCTGAATAGGAAAGGAGAAAAAGGTGGCATGAAAAGTAGTTATTTTCTTGTCTTAAGTTTGTCTGATGCATATATTAAAAGTCAATGCACATACTTGCAATTTAATCAAACCAGCGGTTATGGGCCCTGTTCACTGGCTGACCCCTCCAAGCTATTTGACTGCTTAGGCACTGAATCATAGATAAATTGAGTCCTTCAAAAACAGCAGATTCCAGCTGACTCCCGGTCAGAATCTTCCTAATGACTCAGGCAAGCTACAATTCATTACAGGGAAGTCACGCAAATTAATACAGAGCCAAGCTTAAAGGCACTTCCTGGCAGGCCCCCAGGTTTTTAATGGATTTCTAAGGTCCAGTATGGAGGCAGCTTTCTATAAGTCACCATTTAATGTGGAAAAATATTGATTCCCTCGCTCCCTTTGACATTCTGGGCAGGTCTAACGAGATGCTGGGTTAATAGCACAATTTGGACTTCTCAGATATCTAGAAGAGCTGTGTAGAGCTAAGTGTCTACACTCAGGGAAGCCCCCTGTGCTGGGAAGTGGGGAGGTCTTTGTTGCCAGGGACACTATCTGTGTCCTTTCTGTTCCAGGGCGCCTAACAAAGAGCTCTAACCCTGGAGCGCTGCAGGACGCAGGCTATGTAGCTCACAGAATTGCCAGACTTCACAACCCAGGTGCTCAGTGGGTTGGTTCTCACTTTTACATGCATAACTTTTCTTGCAAGAAAGGTAAGGGGCATCTTTAGGGTCCAGAAAGTGCAGAAAAAAAATGTAAAAACAAGAGGGAAAATTGCAAATACCGGCAAGCAGGGGACCGATAGTGAGCATGGATAAGCCAGAGTTGGAATTGAGGTCTTCCACACATGATGGAAAGCTAAAAAGTTAGACTCTCAGTGGAATGGTGTACTGGGAAAAAACAATTTACCCATTAGCACAGGGGGACAAAGGGGAAGCTAGGTTCCCCCATGGGAATCTGAAACCTTACCTCAACCTTCATTTTGGTTTGAGATGCACACTTACACCACTAGCATTGGCTAGGAACACTGATAGAACCCTCAAAGCACAAAAATAAACATAAAAATCTACCAGTTTTGTTACTTCTGGGGTGACTGGCAAGCAAAACATTTCTAGAAGAACAGAATCGCCATCAGAAATCCTCAAAGGAAGCTCTATTCACAATTTAAATTGTGAATAGACAATGACAAATTTGGGAGGAGACAACCCATCATTAGTAAGCGGGAGCAGTCAGAACCTACAGAGGAATCCACCACCATGAACTTCAGAGAAAGGGTTAATAAATAGAAATGCACGGAGGTAGAATAATCCTGGATCTGAAAGAAAGGAAAAGCTGTCCCAACTGCTCTCTGGATCTTAACAGAAATAAATATAAACTCCTGTACTTGTAGATTATGCAGAAAATATCTTATCTTCAAATGAATTTGGAAAACTCTGGCTTCAGTACAGTTGAACAGGTTGCCTTACTCCAGAACTTCTCAGAACCTTCGGTACTAAGTGCAGGTTAATGTTTAGCTCACGGCTCTGAAAGGCAATGTGGTATGAGAGTTTGCCAAATACATTTGACCACGGAATCCTATTTCTGACTGCACAACTAATAACTTCGCTCAGAACAGTGTTTGGGAACCCCTGGTTTAATTGATTTCTTTGTATTTATTACTCACAATCCCTTCTTCCAAGCACTGAAAGGCTTAGAAAGAGAGAAAACTTTTCTATCCCTTGCCTCCCCTCTCCCACTTCATATGAAGATCTGTTTCCCTTCCCTTCTTTTGGAAATTACTGGAGAAACCGCTTTCCTTCATATAGGAATGGTCTATGAAGTGCTAAGGAATTGTTATTCTTTATCTCATTATGACTAGTTTTGAAAACTGGTTTTTTACTTTTCATTTTTTAAAAATTATATCCATGCTTTTACTGTAAACCATGTCAATCTTTTTTTTAAATTAGGAAGTACACAAATTTTAAATTATCCATTTTGAATTATTTCGTTTCCAATTTAGGAGGTGGGAGTTCCCTATGGTTTATCTCAGAATTGGTAAACACTAGGCTAGAAGCTGTTTGCTGAGTTTTACCCAATATGAATACGAATTATTGGTGAGGTTCTTTTACTTTATTATTTTCAAATATTTTTGGCTCAGTGAGAAAAGATTTGTTCTTATTTTTAAAAAGTCAAACTTTCCTAAGTGTGTAGGTTGAAAGAAGGGAAAATATGGAGCAAGTAAAAAAAAGCTGTGGATTTTATTTTCTTGGAACTTTACACGATTATCTATCCAAAATAATGATCTAGTTAATCTTACTCTGAATTGCCTGGAGAAAGGTTTTTTGTTTTTTGTTTTTTTTAATAGTAATAATACTCCCTACTGGTTGCTTCAGAAGGGAGCAAATGTCATTTTATTAAAATTTGTCTAAGGAAGGCAGCAAATAGGGAAGAAAATAGAAAGAATTTGTTAAAATCATTTAAAAAATATTTTCCGCATTTTGTTGTATTAAAGCTCAGGCATCAGCAGAAGGCTGTTTCATTAGGAGAGCTCTTCAAAGATATCGTGGGGAACTATTATACAAGCTGGCCTCAAAGAGGAGCAAAAGATAGTTTTTTAGTTCCCTCTGGTGGTTAAAGTTTAGTAATGCTCTTGCTGAGATTCTGTGTTGTTAGGACAGGAAAAAATTACTACGGTGAGAATTTCTTTTTATTTTATCCTGCTCAGGAAATAGAGTCTTAAAAATGTAAATTTATTTTACAAGCATATTATTTGAACAGTGTATAAACCCAGGTTATTCTTCCTAATGAGTTATCTAAGATAAAATATCAGGTTGAACAATCTGAAGTAGCGACTATTGCATTTTGAACTACAAAGGTGGCAATTATGTCGTACACAAACAGGTTGCATATACTTATTTGTCAGTTGAATTTTATAAAGGCAGAACAAATTCTCAGACTGGTTTCCTCTCTTTCTCACTTTTCTGGGATCTCCTTTATATCATCAAGGGGAATGGCCTTACTAAGTGTCCTTGTCATCAGGAGATTTCCTAAGCAGAGAAAGGCTGGGTTTGTACAATCCACTTTCTAGGGAGAACTGAAAAAATATGACCTAAAAAGAGATTAAAAATTTGCATTACTGGAGAAGACCTCTAGGTCAAGGCTTGACTAACCATCTCTAAACCCAGTCTATGGTAAGTGTTCTCATATCTTGTCATCCTCTTCAAATTAAGCCTTGCTCCTAGAATGGTTTTGAAATGGCTCTTTTTTTTGTTTTCTTTTCTTTTTTTTTTTTTTTAGAGTTTCTCTCCTTCCTTGACTTTTACTTAGCTTTGAACTCTATCCAACCTATCAAGTTTGGCTTCTTTCCTTTTGGTATGTTATCTTGTGCCCTGGAATTTTCCCTGCTATTGTCTGACAATTTCTGTTATTTTCAATCCCTCTTTGAAATCTCTAAAATGTTAATTAAATCACATCATCCCATTGCTTAACCCTACTCAGCAACTTCCAATTACATTCTGAAGAAAGAGAGAGAGAGAGAGAGAAAGAGAGAGAGAGAGAGAGAGAGAGAGAGAAAATCCTTACTCTGCCCACAAGGACCTGTGTGATGCATCTCCTTCCTCTCTCTTCACCTTCATCTCCTTCCCTCCTTCACACCCTGATAACAACATCCATCTTCTTTCCAGTTCTTGAAATCCTCAAACTTTCACCCGTCTTAGAGTTTTTGCACAAAGGGCATCCTCTGCCCACGGCTCTCTTCTTTACAGCTTGGCCAGCGCTTGGTCTTTCAGGCCTGGCCTTCAATGTCTCCACAGAGTTGACTACTCTAAGAATAATTCATGACTTGTGGCCAGTTCCCTAAATAAAAGCTATTATATTTTTTATTTACAGTTTACTTGCTTATTTGTTTATTATCTGTCTATCCTACCCAACTTTAAGCTCCACAGAGAAGGGATCAAGTCTACTTCATTCATCACCCTACAATCCAGTTCTGAAATACTGCCTGGTTTCTTGACACGCGGTACGTGTTCGCTGAATGAATCAATGAACATGGCCGCCTGGAAGCCTTCCTCAAGTTTACCCAATGTATGTAGTCTTCAACCACGCTTGGTCTCCTCTGCACTCATATTTGGTGTTTATTTATAACGTAATAATTCATTCTTCCCCATGCATTTTCAAAAGGGTTTTTGCATTGTCTTTTTACGAAGTCGGATTTTAAATGGCTGCTTGAACTTACCACACCACTTGCCCTCACTATGGGAGCCTTCAAGTCTGGAAAAACGTTCTCCAAGTACCACTTGAAGCTTTTGCATTTTAGTTTCTTTCGAAGTTCCCGCTGTTGGGTGAGGTTTCCGGCGTCTAACCCTTGGTCTATGAGGTGGTCTCCGTGGCCGTAGAAGAGCTCCCTATACTCATCGAGCCAGACCTCAGCCACCCTCACCAAGTTCCGCTCCACTGTCTTCATCCGGTCTTTGGGGAAGGAATACGGATTGTCATTTCGGAATATGTGGCCCACTCGGGAACAGGGGATGATCTCAATTTCGCCACCACACATCCACACCTGGAACAATTCGATGACACGCACCAATTATCCAGTGATTGTCCACAAATCATGGGCAATTAATGACAAGAAGCCACCTGGCAACTTTTCCCCCCTGTTGAAGCACTGCTCTTCACTTCTGAAATCCTTTTCAACAGAAAATTAAACTCAACAGGTTTATTTAGTTTTGTATATTGCTGTGGACCATTTTAGGATTATTAACATATATATTTTCTCTTTTCCTATCCTGTGTAAATCTTGTTTTTTTTCTAAAAAAATCCTAACAGAATCCCACTGTATGAAATATGTAACATGAGTTCTTGTTTTAGTCAGATCAAGGAAAGGAATATCTATTTCCATTTTTTTTAATATCCCCTTCTCACATCTTGGAATGATCTGTATGACTCGTGGACACAACTGAAGACAATTCTTCCTGATCAAGAGCTCAAAGTAATACCCCTGTTCCTATATACACCCCACTCCATAGGAAAGCAGGTGCTTTGGATGCTCTCCACTATGGCTGCTGCCACCGCTTTCTCAGATATGAATCAATGGTTATATAAATATCCAGAGTTATCTGAGACGTCCTAAGATGCTGTACTATCGCCTGTTGGTGGCCTTCCCTAGTGGCTCTTTTTATTCTTCTGTCACTTGTGCTCTCCAAGACGGCCCGTTACTAAATAATTTCATTATTTCTAATATATTAGAAAAACCTATGAGAGTAATTTTGTGTCAAGTATGCATCCCACAGCATTTACACTGAATGGCAGACAGTTATTTCCCCCACATTCAGATGCAGAAACTATGTTGTGAAATATGAGGGAACTCCAATAAATTTCACGAGAGTTATTGATTCTTCCAAATTCAATCTGGAATATGAAGACGTTAATCCAGAGGCCCTAATATTACTGTGAAATTTCCTCCCAGAGGTAGTCACATATCTGATTGTATTAGTAAAATGAAACCGTTTAAAAATGATAAACTCTTAATTGTAAAGAGAATTTGAGAAACACTTGGTGATACCTTGAAAGAGAGCTCCATATTTTCTCCACCCCAAACATCGAGCCCAGGATCGTATGTTCCAAGTTCAAAAAAGTAATTTTTATCAATAGAAAATAATCCACCTGCCATGACGGGGCATCTACAAAAAGAAAAGTTGGTGTTTTAATCTTGCATGTCATGGGAGCTCAACTTTTAGAGTGGGTTCCCTACTAGGAGGCATTTTAGAATATTTACCAAGTATGGGGAGGTCTTGAAAGAAGTCACAAATAGCATCTAAGTGACAAATTCCCTGGTTTATGTGGCAGAACTTGATTAGGGTCAGCAAAGATGGGGCCTGGAACTAGGATTCTTACTTGTCCTTTATGCCCTGACACAAATTCTCCAGAGATGTTATTTTTAATAACAGTTATTTAGTGCTGTTTAGGGAAGACCCGGTAGGCACTGTTGTAAGTGTTATATATGTATTAACTCAGGCCTCACAAAAATCCTGTATGTAACACTAAGAAACTACAACCCAGAAAAGGTAACAAAGTTTCCTAAGGTCACAGACTGGTAGGTTGTACATCTGGGGTTCAAATTTGGGTGGTCTGGCTTGACTCTATGATTTCTCCCCCGCTATACTGCCTCAACTGTACACAAACTTTACTGACAGCTTGTTATGTGGCAAACACTTTTTAAAGCACTTTATATATAGTATTATCTGATTTAATTCTCAAAACAATCCAAGAGGTAGCTACTTCTGTTAGTCTTAAAGTAAAAATGAGGAAACAGAGACTCAAAGAGGTTAAGAAACTTTTTAAAAGTCACCACTAGTACCTAGTAGAGTTCAGATTTAAACCCAAAGGGTCTGACTCTAGAGCCTTCACTGCTGTTATTGGTCACGGGGAACAGAAACTACATTTGAGCCAGCAGTCAGACAAGGCAGTCATCACTTCCCATGGTGGTCACCACGGAGTCAGCTGAAAGCGGTTTGTGTGGAGAGCCTGCCTTGCTTTTAGGCTGTGCAGCAATCTCAAGGGTAAAGTAATTCCTCCTGCACGCTTACCTCCCTTCCCCCACGATTTAAGTGCATATTCTATCTGTATCCCAAATATCCTTCACAGACTATCCAGAATGTATTCCCTTTCTAACATTATGTTGAATATAATCTGAACTCAGTCACTACATTGACCCTCAAAATGGGAGTCTGAAAAAGGCAAAGAGGTTCTTTAGGTGTAAGATCAGAGCAAGATTATTAAATCCAGGAAGATCTGTGTTTGAATCCCAGTTTCTTCTTTTACAAGCGGTACATCCCCAGGAAAATTACTTAACTCTCTTAAGTCTCAATTTCCTTATCTCTGATGGGAAAACCGCAACCTCTCTCCTAGGGTTATAGAGAGGTTGCACAGTGCTTAATAAATGGTCATACTCTTACTTCGCTTGCTAGGAGTATCAATTGTGAAAAGCCTCACACCTGGCAGGACGTGAGGCGTGTTTTTCTGAGGGGTAAGTTCAGGAAAAGGATGCTGCAATGCACAGGCTGGGCTTGGGCTTTCTTTTGGGACTTGCTGGCTTATGTCTGCTCAAGTTCTCTCTCCAACAGGGAAAGCTTCAGGGCTCCGCCTGCTCTGCCTGAGGCTGGCTGAGTGCTCGTCCTACAGGTCTAGACTTCGGGGGAAGTGTTAGGAAGCTCCCACCACTTTGGCTTCAGGTCTAAGCTGTGTTCTTCAATCCAGTTTCTCCAGCAATAAAGCCCCAATGATAATTTGCATCCAGCTTCTGTGTCTATTTCTCAATTTATTCACAGAATTTGGCACCCCCTCCCATAGAAAGTACAGGATTAGACTCAAAAAGAATTAGAATGATATCTCTATTACTATTATTTACTCTTAATTTTTACCCATGTTGACTTTAATATTCTGTGAGTTTATATAGCATTTATGCAGCACATTTAAGTGGCTTATATTTCTTAGTTTGCAAATCCCAGAGAACAGGAGTAATGTTTGTGAATTTCTCTGGTTCAGGGCTGAATAGGGTGCAATTGCCCACTGAAAAGGTGAGTTTTGGTTCGAGGAAACTAACTTCTCAGGAAAACTTTTTTTGCTTTTGGTCATTTATTGGCTAGAACTGTAATTCTTGGTGTTCTATAGACTGACAGTGTATACTTGTTTTGTGGAATTGCTTCCTATGCCTTTATAAAAAAGATACATGACTCCTTCCTAATCTTAAGTTTCACACACTTACCTTATTATATCAGTTTCTTTAATTTTGTTTCTTGCAACAACGTCTGGAGGAATTGTTCTCCAACCAAAGTTCATTGGCCACACAAAGATGCCTCTTTGAAAGTTGTCCACCGTCATGTAACTAGTTCAGGAAAAAAAAAAACAAAGTGCTACCTGAGATCATACACATACACTTAATCACCCCGACATCATGTCTTGTGCAAGTGAATGAAACAAGTGCTTGTGCAGATGATTTTAGATCATCACAAACTTTTTAACGACGTTTCAATAAAATGTATGAGTATAATTTGCATCAGTGACTAACTGGCTGGATTGCTCACTTTTAACTTACACTTCTCTTTTAATAATGTTCTGGCCATTTTTGAGGAAAAAAAACCCCACTTAGGAATATATATGTGTACGTGTACATATATATATATATGTATACATACAGATACCACAAAAAGAAAAACTAATCTTAAGGAAAATAAATATTTTGGGGTTCAGCTGAATAGAAAGAGGAAAGACCTGAACAATGAGTATTAGTATTTATTGGCATTAAGGGTTAAGAATTTGTGATGATCAAATAAACAATTGGATCGATCTGCTTTCATCTCAAGGTATCTATCATGTATTTCCATTTATTTAAACAGATAAATTGTGTATTACTTAGATTTGCGAAAATGTACATATTAGGAGTATGACCAGTACTTTCTGCTGCTGGTGAAAACTCACTTAGAAGTATCTTGTGGAATATGACAATATTACCTCATATCCTTATCATTGATGACTTCAATTACTGGACAGGCTACTTTCTTTCTACTTAAATAAACTCTTTCCAGAAGAGGTTCCAACCAGCCAATGTTACATTCCACGTGAGAATCTAAGAATGTCAACACGTCACCTACAGAGCCAGAAAAAAAAACAGTTATTTGAAAATGCAATACACTGAATGTGTGTACTTCATGTTCAAAGGTCCTGGGGATTGATCCAGAAATGTGGTTGTAAAGGCAGTAGTCTTTTCTTCTCACTGAATTTCTTCCTTGTCTCTCTAATTTCATTCCATAATGAAATGAAAGAAATTTTGTTTCTAGCAGTCCCTTGGGGCAAGCATTATTTATATTTGGAAAAAATTGATAAGCCACTTAGAATGGGGAGCCAAGGCTCTGAAGGGAATATTTAGTATTAAAGTTAGTTGCTTGTGTCCCTTCTAAGGAGGGTGGGTCCCATTAGCTCTGGGGTGGAAGACTGGGACTTTTGTTTTGCAGAAGACAAGGAAGAGTTTGAGATTCCAAGTTTGGCCTTAGGAATGATGAAGAGGAAAAATCGCTCCACATTATAGGAGTGAAAAGGAATTAAAGTGGGGGAACTAGTAAGACTAGGAGGTAGTTTTAAAAGGCTTATGGAGGGGGGAGGGGGGAATGGGGAGTTGTTTAATGGGTATAGAGTTTTAGTTTCACGAGATGAAAAGAGTGCTGGAGATTGGTTGCCCAACAGTGTGAATGTACTTCACAGTGAACTGTACATTTGAAAAATTGTCTGTCCTTGTTGAGCACAGACCCCCACTTCTACTTAGGTGACCAACTTAGGATACTGCTGCTAGCACCAATTAGTGATAGAGCATTGTGCGTAGAGTTCCTTGATGAATGTGGACCTGCTGCCCATTTAATTTCACAGAATGATTTATAAGTGATGGTGAGCAAATCACGTGTCTTCCCTGCAGCAGAAACAAGTGGTAGAAATTTACAGAAAGACTGTTGCTCTTCAGGACACCTGAGAGTTGGCCAGAAGTTAGATGTCACTTGTTGTTCACATACTAAAAGTTAGTCAGTCGCGATGAAGAGTGGCCCCCGCTTGCCACAACTGGAGAAAGCCCTCGCACGGAAACGAAGACCCAACGCAGTCAAGATCAATCAATCAATCAATCAATCAAACATACGCATCTGATTCAAGATCCTCATTAAAAAAAAAAAAAAAAAAAGTTAGCCAGAGAGTTACAGTTTTGCCTTACTATTTTGTACAAGACTCATTCAGACTCTCAGAGAGCCTGATATTACTCTGAGACCAAATGTGGCTAATTTGACTTCTGTTTCTGCGTGTCCTTGGATATCGGATCTCAACCTTGCCTGTGGCTTCTCTTCCCTCCTCTCTGAATCCTAAAGGGTAAGTCTTTAGGAAGCAGTAGCTGTCAAGACCTGTCAGATTCTGGATTCAGAGTCTTATCTTTGATCTCTTTGTTTGGTCAGGCATTCTAGAGAAGATTTCTACGCTGGTATCTTTGCTGATCTCTGATTATAGAGACTCTTTAAATCCACCGCCGGCTGCTGCCTGTGCTCTACTTGTGAGGTCAGGGGAACGCCTGGGACAGTTTGGGAGGACTCACTAGGCTGGCCAGCCCTGCTCAGTGCCATCCTTGAATGGTCCTTGAATTACATCCTTGACTGAATCTGGTACAGGACCTCCTGAGTTCCCTTAAACTCTCCACAGGCTTCAGGTGCATTTCAGGGCAGTTGGATTTGTCTTTAAATGAGGCTGTTACTAACCCCATCAAACAGACCTTTCTGCTTCTTTCCAAACTCAGACATCAGCCCTCCACTAATGCTGCTCAAAGTATGGGCCATAGACACTGCCATCCATAGGGAGATAGGGACAGAAATTGAGAACAAATGTTTTGAAACTTTATAGCAGTTTGCCAGAGTAATTGGTTAATTTATTGTCTATTTCATATACATGTGTGTTACATATACACACACACACATATATAATTATGTATATATCTATATGTGTGTATGGATGTATGTATATATAATTGTGTATATAGCTATTTTTTTCCCATTTCTTTTTTAGGTAATTCATTTTTATTATCATTTATAAAGGTGTCCACCAAAAATGGAAATGAAAAGAAGTCCTTCTGTGATAGTTTGGGAAGTCACTCTCTGCTGCATAGTGGCAAGCAATCAAGATGCACCTCGCTAAAGTTTTTCAGAGTTGTGCCCCCTTAGTGAGTCATTAAAACAATTTATTGAGATTGGCCAGAATCTAAAAAAAATAAATAAAACAGAAAAGAAGATATTAGAATCCGTCATGCATTTCTTAACATGGGTCACGGTCAAAAGAGTTTGAAAGTTACTAAACTAAAACTGAGCTAATGTGTTCAAGGGTGTTAACGAACGACTGAGAAACAAATTTACACTTTTACATTTGGATTTACTAAATTCAAAGAAATCATTTTATGGTGTAACTATAAGTTATTGAGAAGGCCAACGGCAATAACTTTGATCAAGTTCATCGCACCCCTTCTGAAGGCAGCCTCTCTTACTGTCTAACAATTTGGGCTGTTCTGGAGATCATTACCAGCAGGTCTTGTGCTCCAGGCAGGCAGAGAGACAGTTTTTATAAGCAGCACAGTTTCAGTCCTATATTCATCAGCTTTCTCTATATGGATGTCTAATTTTCGTCTCAAACTGAGATGGGCAAAATCAGAGCTCAGTTGCAATCCCAAACCTGTTCCTCTGGTCATAGCCCCACCATCCACCAACTTGCTCAGATTCCAATCCTAGAGGTTTTTTTGACTCCTCATATTAACACTCTCTTCGCATCTTACCTGATGGCAAGTCCTGTAGGCTCTGTGTCCACAGTAATTCTAAATCTGACCACTTTCTCTATCTGCCCTGGTACATTTCTGGTACCTGGACAACCACAGTAGCCTCCTAACTGGTCTCCCTACTTCCTCTCTGACTTCCCTAATGTCTATTCGCTACAAAATGGCCAGAATGAGCTTTTAAAGTGTAAGTCAGACAATTTTATTCTCCTTTTTAATGTCCTTCATTGGCTTCACATTATACCAAGAATATCGCCTGCATTTCTTAAGTGACTCAGAAAACTTTACAGAAGACTGCCTTTGCCTTTCTCCCCAAATGAATCTCTTACCACTCCCTCCATGGTCAGCACCCATCAGCCATAATAAACTTCTTTCTTTAATTTGAATATACAGAACTTGTTTCTGCATTGAGACATTTGCATTTCTTGTTCCTTTTGCCTGGGAATGTTCATCACACAGATCTCAGCTCTAAAGTTATCCACTTGGACTATTTCTTGACTATTTTATTTTTGTATCATTTGTGGATAATGACTTTCCAAAGGAAATCAAATGGAGAATTTCATTAAATTTTTCCAAATGCAGTCCATAATTAAGAATCTTAGCTGTCACCACAATGCCTGTTTTGGTGTGATGTGCTTGTTGTCAATTTAAAACTTCCATTACAGAGAGAAGAAATTTGTTAGCAAACCAATGGGATAAGAAAAGTTCCAAATCCGGGGTCTAGTTGCAAGGCAGTGAAACTCAGGTGAGCAGATAATTCGGCATCAGACGATGCTTGAATCCAAGCTGGTGGAGGTTTGCAATGCTATGGCTTATAGGGGCAGAGTGGTGGCTAAATGTCTAGAAGCAACAAAATGTAGTAGAAATGAGTGTAGGTTCTAAAGCCAAGGTTTCTGGGTTCTAATCCTGGCTCTACCACTTACTAGCTGGGAGAACTTGTCATAACTTCAATGTGCCTCCTTATTCTCATCTGTAAAATGAGGGAAATGATTGTACCTACTTCATAGAGTTATTGTAAGGATTAAATCAATTAGTACAGAAAGTGTTTAGAATGGTACCTAGTACATAAGGTCAACTATTATTATGGGGTACAAGTGCATCCAGAGAGGATGTGAAAATGAACCAAAGTGTTTGATGCTATTTTTAGAATACTTATTCACCCACTAATACCCACACACTAAAAAGAGGTGAGGAAAAGAAGGCGTGTTGCTTTTTGGGAAGAGAGGGCAATTGGAAGAGCAGACAAAAGTCAGGGGAGAGATAATTAATTCTGAAATTCTCAAAACCGATGGGGTCAGGTCAAAAAGTCACAGGCTTGAAGGGGTGCCTAGTGGTCAAATTTGGGATGATTTGAGCACACACACAAAAATATGAATACTAATACTAATGCTGATAATATACACATTGACTTTTTAAAGGCATAAATCCATAGTGATGGGGCCATAACAGGGGGTTAGAAAGGAGGAAGAGAAAGAGGGAGAGAGGGGAGAGAGAGGCAAAGAGAAAAAGAAAAAGAGAGATGTCTTCTTTACATGTTGAATGCCAGCTATAAAAGAAGAAGGAATGAGAGATTTAGAAAAAGAGTTTTGCAGTCCTCAGTGTAATAACTGATTCAAGCAATGATCATCAATGGCTGTTAGATTATTGGATAAAATGTTGTGAGGGCAAACCAGAGGAGGAATGGTAGGGGGGGAGGTATAGACTGGGAGTTTGGGATTGACATGTACACTTCGTTAAATTTAAAATAAAACGCCTTTCCATAAAAAATTTTAAAATATAAGAAAGAATGTTAGCAGTGAAAAAAAATGTTGTGAGGAAACAGAATACTCACATGGATCAAAGTATCACCCACAAATTACTTCCTACTCTGAGGAAAACTCTAGCTGTCAACATCTTAACCAAGTGCTTAAAATTAGTATCACCAACACTGGGACGACCTGACGTCATGTGTCTCTTGATTTGAAGCGATAAGAAGTTCACAATTCCCATCACCTATGTAATAGAATTCTATATGGTATTCATGAAAAACATCCTGTGAGATAACAGTGAGAACATTTCCGAACATGGTCAATTGCACGAAGTAAATGGCCTGTACTCTTCAAAAAAAAAAATAACTCAAGGGTAAGTAAGCAATGTATGTGGACTTGTCTATTTTAGACTGAGAGACTAGGAAGACCAAGCAACCAAATGCAGTGCATGACACTGAATTAGATTTCTAATTTCAAAAGTGAGAAACAGTTATTAAAAAATGGGGGAGCAATGAGGAAATTTGAAAAGATCATTTATTAGATGATATTTAGAAGATGAAAGTTGTGCTAATGTAAGAGAATGTCTCTATTCTTCAGAGATGTCTACTGAGGTACTTAGAGATATGGTGTCATGATGTCTGTAAATTCCTTTTCAAAAGTTCAGAAAAGAGTGTATGTATGTATGTGTCTGTGTATGTGTGTGATGAAGCACGTAAAACTTTGTGGCATGAAATGATGGATATATGAGTGTTCATTGTATTATTATTTCAAATTTTCTGTATATTTGGGAAACAAATGAAAATAAAAATGCAACCAAAACAAAAAATTAGCAGCTTCTTACCTGTTGCATTCTGTGCCCCTGCCAGTCTGGCTCTTATTAAGCCAT
Organism: Balaenoptera acutorostrata; assembly: GCF_949987535.1. Taxonomy (NCBI): domain Eukaryota; kingdom Metazoa; phylum Chordata; class Mammalia; order Artiodactyla; family Balaenopteridae; genus Balaenoptera; species Balaenoptera acutorostrata. The sequence continues at coordinate 19,400,584 of NC_080071.1, read as the reverse complement.
GTCTCTCTTTGAGGTGAAGAATCCGAACTTTTGGAAACTGAGACATGTATTTATCCAAGTTATCTTTCAGGTAGTCTATATCAGGGAAAGGATAGACAAGGAAACACTTTAATTAATGAGATCTGGACAATACCAGAAGTGCCTCTTCAACATCAAATTCCCAAAACTATGACATTTACTATAGTCACTAAACGTTATTCTTTGAGCCATGATGTCATTTTCTTGGATGGATTTTTCTCTGGGTTCAATACTCTAAGCTCTCCGTTTTCCCAAAACCCGAATCCGTCTTTTCAGTGTAGCCAAGTTACCAAGAGGAGGGCTCGCCTTTTCTGAGTATTTGTCAGGACAGGTACAAATTTACCTTGAAATAAATAAAGCTCAGGTTTATGCACAACCTTTCCCCCTTGCTAAGGCCCCTTCTAAGACCTAGGGGAGAGTCTAAGCATTGTATGCAAACTGAAAAACTTGCAAAAGAAATATATTGTAACTGCAATTGGCTTAGACCACTGTCACTTCCTACTATGACACCCCCTCTATCACAGCTCTGCTCTCTTGCTCTTTTGGGGGGTTTTGCGGGGTATATTTATGTAGCTTGCAGTTACTTCTATGTGCAATTAAGTTATTGACATATCCCAGGTAGGAATGGCTTCTAGGAATATTTCTGCTGGTCACTTTTCTACTAATTGTGAGTTCTTTTTCTTAAAGAGGACCCCATAGAAGCTTTGGGTCCCACAAAATCCGAATAGATCATTCCTAAAGGGACTATTATCTGTTTGGTAACTAGATGCTATTTCTGTTTATGCTATCAAGGCCACTTCTTAAAATTTTCAACCAGTTTTCTTTAGGTATCTCCCTGCTCCTGGAGCTCAGTGTGACCCTGGTAGGCACTTTGAGGCTGAGGGAAATGGCTCCTGTCCTTGGGGTCATGACCAAGGCTAAGCTGTTCTATTAAGATTGTTGTCTCTTTGCTGTTTTCTAAAATTTTCTGAGGTGGGTTGCATTTTGGGAATTTGTAATGTGGTCTAGGACCTCTGGCAGCCATGGGACCACTTACATACACAATTTTTTTGACAGTCCAAAGAGAGAGATTCTTCACTGTAATAAGCACAAAAGTAAAGACAGTGGTGGATTCTGCCTTTGAACTCTGTTGGAACCTCATTTTTCTTGTCCCTTTGGCAATTTGTCTTCTCAACACTTAGCTGAACATATAATAGGCTTTGCCCTTGAAGAAGAGGACATAGGCCTTCCATTTCATTGTTCACTATAACTCTAGCTATTATCAGTAGGAAAGGCATCCCGTTAATTATGGAGTCTTTGCTTGTTAGATTCCATAAAAAGTTATTTATGCAATTGTAGAGAACATCTTATGGTCTCTGGAACTTCAAGGAGCTGTAGTTAGAAAATCACTCCTACATGGCAGAGAAGTCATAGCTAAAGGGAAGTCTGCGGTGGCTAGTTGAACAAGACCCTGGATAGTTGAGCTGACTTTCTGTAACCCATAGACGTTTGGACTTAGGCATCTAAGGCACAACATGAAAAAATGATTTGGCATTTGTAAAATGTTTATGCATTATCAAATTATCCTGTAATTTTTGTAATTTCCATCCAAACTGCTATTGCCTCATATCAAAGTTTGATTTTCCAGGGGGTAGTTTTCTTACCTTTGGTGCTGAAGTCATCCACCAGTAGAATCTCCTTGATGAGGTGCGGAGGAGAGCGGTTGAGGACACTATGAACAGACCTCAGGAGAGTGGACCACACCTCATCCACAAAGCACATGATGACACTGGTGGTTGGGAGGTTATTGTGTACAAGCTGCTCTGCACACCTGGGCCATAACACAAGCAGAGCACAGAAGATGTGCCAACAAGATCCACAAGGTGGTTTTAAAAGTCACAGAGTGCAATTGTGTGTAAATACACATACACTCACACTATCTATCCATCTATCTATCTGTCTGTCTATCTACCTACCTATCTATCCATCCATCCATCCATCATCTATTTATATCTTTATCTTTATCTCTAACTATCCATAAGATGATTTTCTAATGTGCTTTTGTTGGGGAGAGTTACAAACAAAATAAAAGAGCAGAGGAAGGAAACCAAATGACAATTGTCGCTATAAGAGGCCTAGACATGCAAGACATGAGAATGGCCTGTGGAGGCATCACCCTGTAGTGGAAAGGGCATAGGCTTTGCAGGTGGTTAAGACACTGCTTTGAAGCCCACAGCCAATATTTCTCAGATATTTGTCTATTGATACTTTACTTAATCACTCTGCGCCTCAGTTTCCTCATCTGTGAAGTAAGGTAACGGTTCTTATTGAACAGAGGTTTACAGCTTAGTGAGAATGCACATAAAATGTCTGGCACAGTTTCTGGGCACAGGAATTCACCAAATGGTAGCTATTGTTATCCTAATTGGGTTATATACCACAGGAGAACATGCCTATTCTCTTATTTAATGTTACTTAATTAACATTAATTCAGCTAATGCTACCAAGTAGCTTATGATTGCCTTCCCAATTGGCCTTCAGCCAAATGCCAAAGAAAATATTCTTTCCCACTGCATGTGAATGTATTTATGGATATAGATGATATGTATTCTATACTAATTAAACTCTTAAATAGCTAGCTTCTCTATCTATTTAAGGGGTCTTTGCTGAGACCCTCTGTGTTACACAGAGGGTAGCCACAGTTGAAATAATTTTGCTGGCATGGAAGTCAGACAATGGCTACAGTGGGAGTTGGTATTCAGGTGGGTTGTAATTGGTCTTGGGATTTCTCCATGCCCTGAAGTGCATCGTACCTCACTGCTGGCATTCTTCCAGCTCCCACCTGAGTAACTCTTCACAGGATGGAACCCAGTGGAACCTCACAAAGAGTATTTGCCATATTTCTAACGCAGCTACTCTTAGTAGTGTGATAATTAAATTACAGTGATCATAAATAAATATTATCAGCCTTCTGCATTATTTCATTTTAAACCTCAGACTAACAGCATCTCTTCCCCTTTTTATAGAAGAATAATTGAAATCATGGGGAGATAATTGAAATAATTGAAATCATGGGCTATAATCTAGCCCATGATTATACTGTTAGTAAATGGCAGAGTTGGGACTCCAGCTCTGGTCCAGTTTGGCTCCAGAAATAACTATTCAGGAAATATTAAGTCCACAAGAATAAAAGCAGCTGGCTGTAGATGTGGTATTTTGTGGGAGCAGGTACTTCTGCCAGACAACATAACTACACTGTGCTTAGTCTGAAAATAAGAAATAGATAAGAGTAAAAGCCATAGAAAAAAACACATTAGAATGGCACTTGGCAGTTGGTAAAATACTATTATGTACATAGTTAAATTCAATCTTTATAACAACTACTTGAAATATATACTATTATACTCTTCTTCAAATAGAGCAAACTGAAGCTTAAGAAGTTAAATGAACCACCAAATGTAACGTCCTTCTCTGGAAAGAATGTATATGAGAATGTGAACAAATAGTTTAATCCAGATCTAGGTCATCAGAGAAAATGAGGTAAAAAGGACAGTGGTAGAGGATTTTGAAGGTACCGGGGAAGTATGGTTAAATGTTCCATCTTGGGCTCTAAGCTGGGAAAGAGGAAGTAAAGCTAAGAGGAGTTTATTGGCCTGAGTGAAAGGAAGAGTATAGAAAACATCAGTGACCTCCTGTGACTCTCTCATCTCTAATTTTATAGTGTAAATGAATGGGAAATGCACATTTCACACATAAATAATCTTTACAACATTTGGTCCTGAAAAAAATAAATCAATTCTAAAAAGGAAGGGTAGTATATATAAGTCCATGCCACTCTCTTTACTAAATGTAAAATAGATAGCTAGTGGGAAGCAGCTGCATAGCACAGGGAGATCAGCTCAGTGCTTTGTGACCACCTAGAGGGGTGGGATAGGGAGGGTGGGAGGGAGACGCAACGGGGAGGAGATATGGGGATATATGTATATGTATAGCTGATTCACTTTTTTATGAAGCAGAAACTAACACAACATTGTAAAGCAATTATACTCCAATAAAGATGTTAAAAAAATAAAATAAAAAGGAAGGGTCAGCTGCACAAATTCTGCCTGAGCCATCTGAATCAACAGGCCTTAGCTGTGAAATCCTAGAGCTGCTTTATTATTAAAATTTGGTCGACTTTAGAAACATCTAGTTACAAATGAAAATACATTGGGGAGAGTTAACCAAGCAGGCTAACTCATGTTATATAACCAGGAAGATGAATCCTCTCATCTTATAAAACAGTTGATTTTTTTGGCCTCTTTTAGAAGAAAGTTCTAAGTGGTAATGTGAGCCAGTCTGAAATTGGAGGTTGAAAGAATGCTCAGGGATTTGAGAGGTTTGGGGAAGGCACCTCCCTTCACCAAATACCTCCTTTCCCCCTTTCCTCTCCATTATCTGTTGTGATGCCTTAATTTCCCCATCAGGAGTCTATATAGGTAGATCATGAAGGATTCCACTAGATCCAATGTGGATTTCTATCCCAGGAAAGAGTACCTCTGCCAGTTATGGACAAATATATATTTTAGATGCATTTGAGGAATCACATCAAAGATGACCCTGTGGAAGATTATGCTATACAGATCATATTGGTGCCTGGAAAAGGGGGTGGCATTAAAAGATGGGGAAGAGGGGCACAGAAGGATATGTGAGAGGTTCCAAATACAAAGTTTCATAGTGTGTCTTGGTTTGGGTGGCTGAGATGCCAGGCTACTCTGTCATTTATAGGTACCTGGTTTCCTGCATTACTAAACAGGCTAAACATGTTTCCAGGTGTATAGAAAACCCAGCATGCTTGTTTTGTTCAAAGGCACAGTGGGTCAGACCGGAAAGACTTTCAGCCTTATTAACTCTTGCATCATTCTTACACACGGACTGTCATCTACTTCCCATAGGTGGTGAAACTGTTTCAAGTTATCCTACATTGACCCAACTGAAGCACATGTCCTTTCCTCCAGTTTGCCCATTGGAAACCTTTCTGCCATATTGGAGGGAGGAGTTTCAGCTCAAGTCAAGTCTAAGTTAAATGCAAGATATTTCTGAGTTTGTAATCTTTTTTGAGGTTAAGAATTCATATTTATATTGTATATGTCCAGTCATCACACAAGTGAGGTATTTAGAGTCTACAGGCCTTGTGTTATACTTTCAAATTAACCCAACCTGTAACCTGTATGTTTGGGGGAAGTCTAGACTGAGATTACTGTAGTCCGGCCAGGTACTAAAAATAAAGGGGGACTCTAACGTGGGGGGCTCCACTGTCCTGCACACAGTGGGTCCAGTACTGTGTGGGAGAGAAACACTGGACTTGAGGAAGATGACAGGGGACTAAATACTGAGACCTTTCTGATACTTATTGGCTGCACGACTATGGGCAAGTCACATAACTTTTCAGAACCTGTTTCCTCGCTTTTAGGATGAAGATTACAATGCCTTCATCACCAAATGTCTGTAAAGATATGATGAGATAATGGAGATAAAAATACTTCTGTAAGTTCCATGGTAAAAAACCCATGCAAGGTCCTATGATTATCCAAAAGCACATGCACCCATTTTGACTGCGTGCACTGCCCTTTTCCCAGGCAGTCCTTTAATCCAAATCTATCAAGGGCTCATCATTTACCAAGAGACTCAGAAAGTGATGCGTTTTGCCTTCTTGGCTTGTATGCACTGAAGGCTCAGCCCCTAACCTGATTTGTATGTAGCCTATCGAATAAAGAAGGTTTTAAATCAGAAGATTGAGGAAATGATAATATTCCCTCATGTCTATGAATTTTTCATTTTTATTCCAAAACAGTCAAAATGGACTATGTGGGTCAAGTCTCAGTGTTCACGGGTTTGAACAGAAGGTCGAGGAGAATATTTTCTCAGCTTGTATTTGCAATTCAACTACTGCCTCAGTGTGAGCCTTCAGGGGCCTTCCCTCTCCAAGCTCTGGTATCTTTGGGAGGATCAGAAAGAGAATAGAGCATCTAGCTGAGGAGTTCTGTCCAGAATTATATTCTTTTCTGCAAGACCTTAGAATTATTGAGGCTTCTTTTCCTCTCACTGATAAGAGGGTATAGTGATATAAATTTTTTACTTTTATGTTTTGTTCTTTCTAGGGTAGCCTAGCCCTGACATTTAGTCAGAATGGCCTGACTACTAAGTTAGAAGTTTTCAGTCACACTCAGCACCCATACTCCAAAGGCTGAAGCTGTGTTTAACTGCCTACCCATCAAAGCTACTGGACTCAGGCTTAGAAATATAAGCCACCAGCATCAATATTCACCAGTTCAACAATAGTCTATTTTGAGCAGGCAGCTGTCAGAGTGAGGTAGGGATGGGAGGGCGTAGGGCAGGAGGTGGTGTGATGTGGCAGGGATAGCTCTGGGTGGAGGTTAGGGCACCTTTCGGGTAGTTCTGTCTCTCCTGGGGGTCTGTGACCTTGGGCAAGTCACTTCCTTCCTCAGACTTCTCTGTAACGTAGGGGACAGGATTAGAGTTCTTCTGAAGCTTCATCTAGTATTAACTTTCGGTGAACCTCTACGTAATTTTAGCCTCATAAGTGCTTCCCTCTGGGTCATGAGAGCCAGAGCAAAGGTAAATTAAACTGTTGTTTTGGGCTTTAAATCTTTGGACATTTTCTCTCTGGTCCTTAGAAGCACCTTAACAAGGTCCTGCGTGACCTGGACTCTGCTGACTTCTATGGTCTCCTTTCTACCCTCCCTGCTCTCCCCAACCCTATGTCAGATTTCCCTCAGTTTCTCAATGGATTATTCTTTTTACCCCCTTTCCCATGTCTCTAACTCCCTACCCCTCCAGGTTGCAGATCAAACACTTCTGCCCTCTCTCAAGCCAGGCTCAGCCTTTCTCTTCCTTGCCCCAGTAGTTTACTCTGCTTCTGAAGAACGTTTTGATGTGTTTGCCTTGGAGGCAGGACCCATGCTCAGATGTCAGATTGCAGAGTAGGTAGGCACTCAGAGATATTTGTCCACTGCTGAGTTGTGGTTGTTGGGCAGTTTTAAAGAGCCACCTTTGCTTAGTGCTGTACAGAAAATGATTTCCTGTAAATTTTCTCCTTGACAAGGTACCTGACGTGCAGACACTAATTCCCCTCGTATACCTCTGACCCTATACCCCTCCCTGCAGCTACCCACCCCAAGTATAAGGAAGAGAGATGTTTTAATTTATGCTAAAGTCATCTGATTATAAGGAAACAAAAGAAAGAGGAGCCGTATCCTATGGAAAGAGCGCTAGAATTAGAAGTCAGAAAATTTTCTTGCTGGGACAGCAGACCTATATCGGTTAATCTTTTAGAGCCTCACTTTTCTCATCTGTAAATCATATGAGAGATAGTATGTCTTTCATAGTGTTGTTGTGAGGATTGTTTAGAGTAAAAAACTTGGGCTTCCCTGGTGGCGCAGTGGTTGAGAATCTGCCTGCCAATGCAGGGGACACGGGTTCGAGCCCTGGTCTGGGAAGATCCCACATGCTGTCCAGCAACTAGGCCCGTGAGCCACAACTACTGAGCCTGCGCATCTGGAGCCTGTGCTCCGCAACAAGAGAGGCCACGGTACTGAGAAGCCCGCGCACCGCGATGAAGACTGGCCCCCGCTCGCCGCAACTAGAGAAAGCCCTTGCACAGAAACGAAGCCCAAACACAGCCAAAAATAAAAAAAAATAAAAAAAAAAAACTCCACACACATATAAAATCTATACACACACACACACACACACACACACACAATCACTGCCTGGAACATCAATAAGCACCTTTGTGGTGAGGTTCAGCAAGGGACAGATTCCCTTTATTCAGAGAGGCTTGGCCAACCCAGGAGAGGTGGAGGTGTGGATGGGTCACTATAAGGGCAGAGCAGGTGTGGTGGGGAGAGAGCTGGCCTGGTGCGGTTGAATTATTGTCGAGTGAGGAAGAATCAGAAGACTGAGGGTTGGATCCCAGCCCTACCATTCATGAGCTGTGAGTCCCTGGGCAGGTTAACTTTCCCTGTGCTTTCTTCCTCATCTGTAGCACTTTATCAATCTGGCATGGCTGTTGTGAGGATCAAACGAGATGACGTACATGGAGCATGGAAGGTCCCAGCTGCCCAGCTCATGACAGGCAGTGAGCAAACAGGCGTGGAATGAAATGAACCGCCACCAACTGCATTGCCTGCCGCCATCTGAAACCTCAGCTTCGTCTCTAAGTCTCAGCTTCTCTACAGGTGAAGCTGGGACAGCGACAGTACCTGCCTTGAAGAATGATTTTAAGGGACAAATGAGAAGGCAAGTCGTAAAGGCCTTTTGAAATACTGTACTCAGTTTCTCTGCATTGACCCTTCTCACACATACCCGTACACCAACGTTTTAGAAGCGGGGCCAATTTAGAAGATATTTTAGTTTAGAATAATACAGATTTTTTTTTAAACATAGAGGAGACTCTAAAAGGCTCCCTTTATTCTGAAAGCAAACAACAAAACAGAGCTTCTAAACAAACATTGCTATTTTTCCCCCATTTTCTGAGCCTTGAGCAAAAAATGTTCCCTTCTTGAGAGGCTCTGCTCTGAATGGGTCGCCCAGAACAGCCCAACAGGGAGTTATTTTCTGGGACAAGAGTACTCGGGGCAATATCACCACAAGAATTTGATAAATAATTTTATGATGGTTAAACTGGGCCCTGGATGAGGTGTGTAAAAAAGAAGTGTACACAGGTTCGAATTTCTACATTCACTAATTCCTCTCTCGCATAAATATTTCTAGGTCTCTGGCAGTATTTAGGAGACAAAGTCACGGATTTGCTTTAACATTTCTCAGTTTTACATTAATTAGGCACTGTTTTCTTCTCTTTGAATCAGTAGCAGAAGCGTGTTTTATATCCTCTGATCGTCTCTCTCCTTATCATTCCCCTAGTTGTGGGGAGAGTGTGATAAGTAAAAATGTCAAAAGCTCTATAGTCATCTTTGGCCACATTTAACCTTTGTCTTGTTATGGTCTAGCCTGCACCCTTTAAACAAAGTTTGCGTTATATTTCCAGCTTCCTGATACAACTTTTTAGTGAAATAGCACACTGTGCTCTAACACACATGGACACACTAATGAGCATGGACATGTACACAAACACACACACAATTCAAAAGCAACATTGCTTTGTGTACACTCATGGAAGAGAAAGCAGGAAATAACCCTTTTAAATCCATCTTGTGAGATTTTTTTTTTTCCCCTGCCCTTGTTTGGTTTCTCAGGGAGGTCTCAGAGCTTTTCCAGTCAATTTTAGATAATGTTCTCCTATCACTATTAGTCACAAAAGCTATCTCATCTCACCAATTAAAATACTAACCTTATGTAAAGCTACGGACATTGAACTTCATATAACAGTAAAGTTTCTCTTTTCTCTCAGCCTGATACACACATTTAGAAGCATGAAGTTTGAAAGGCTATGTGGTCAGTTTACTTTCAGTAATTCATTAGTTGTGGTTTTTGACCTCGCTAGGATTGGGAGAGTAGGGGAGAGGTGGAAATTTATGTTCTAGAAAGGTTTTTCTTTCCCCTCAGTAAATTGGACTGGTTTGTGGCAAACGCACGGTGCTATCTTTTGCTTTTCATATGTGCCAAAAGAAAACTCTCTTTAGCTGTGTAGGAAGGAATCAAATGATTGGTTGACAGTCCCAGCTCTGGGCTAAGAGAATAGGCCCATTCTTGTTGCTTTATTGAGGGGCTTGCCAGAGTACCGTAGGAAAAGCAAAGCATTAAAATAAACAATTGGTTAACATCGTGATGATGCAGCAGTGCTAGAAGAGCATGCTGTAATTCTTACTGTCCTCTAAAAAACTAAATGTTGGCAGCAAACATGTCTTTGAGTCATTTTTCTCTAAATGCAGATTCAGGAAGTGCACTCTTAAAATAAGTTCGTTTTTGAAGTTACATCTTCACTCTAGCTGCAGGCCAAAGGACAGACTTCTCTAAGTAGAATTGCCCTGCATTCCAGTAGATAAGACCATGTTTCACCAAAGCCTGTGTGTATGTATTGATTATTGCTGGCTAAAACAAACTTCAATAATTAATAGTAAGAACTGCAAGGGTTAGCTTTTTATAAAGAAAGGGTTAAATATGGAAATTTGAAATAACCGTCAAAACAGTATTTTATCTGAAGCATATTTTATAGGCAAAAATTCTAAGCAAAATGAAATTGTATTTTATTTACTGGCATAAAACATTCTCATAAATAAGATAAGGAGATTTTCATCCATTGAAAGTCAAAACATTAAAATGACAAACCAAACAACAACAAAAATATGAATTAATGAATGAACACGAATTAATGAATAGACAATAGTGTTAGAATAGGATGTATTTACCTTCAACGAGACACTAACATATTCCATATATTCAAAATGAAGAATTAGGAAGTCATTATTAATTTGTAAAATGACTTCTCGCAAGCCTAATTTGAATAGTTATCTATCATTTATTTTTTTTAAAATAGTATCAATATTCAAAAATCATTTCAGAGAATCTTATCTTTAAAACCATATTGTGTAAACTTGTATCTTTTGAGTCCACAGCACCTGCTCAGTGCTAAATGGATACAAAATAAAGTAAAAGACAGAGTTTCCTTCCTAAGATCAGAATTTCACTGAGAAGTTGAAACAGATTCTCAAGGCCACGGTTAGTGAAGGGCACACAGCAAGGAGTGTTTCAGTAACCAGGAGAGTGCATTAATGGTCATTGGAATTTAGAGGTCACAGTCAAATCATGGTCTAGATGGAGGTAAGATGCAATTAGATTTTGAGCAATGTCAGATTAAGAAGTTCTAGGAGAAATGGTGAGGACTGTGAAAGGTGAGGATGGGGGCAAGCCATGGGAAGGGACCAGTTAAGAAAAATATCAGTGGATGGTAATGAACGTGATGAGTAGAGAAAGATAATAAGACTAACTATCCTTATGCTGAAGGCCCACATTAGAGAGCATGTCACATGCAGCAAGCGATAGCCACACAGCGAGGGTCAGAAATCAGGGTGGCACTGAAAAGGACAGTGAGAGTAATGCTAATGACAGAAAGGAGTTTTTGTGCTTTTGGAAAAGGCCATGACTATATCTCAACATCTCAGAAATGGTTCTTTGGGACTCAGGAGAAAAGGAGAGAAGAGCAGTTTTGGAAAAGAGAGTCTGATTTTAGAACAAGAGCAAGTGAAATTGTCCTGGGAATGCTGCTTCTCTCTTCTCCTTCTCAATGTCAACCTCATCCTAGCATATCAGTTAAATCATCATCCTTAAGAACTATTAACTACTTATTATCTTCACTGAGGGGACCTAAATTTAAACAAACATACTAGCAAGTCTGTGGTTTTTATCCTTGTTTTGGTTCAATGTATATTCAATAGCCAGTTATGATATGTCAGTTATACTGTGTTAATCAATCCATAACGTGGATTTGGGGGAAATGAAAGAAGCAGTAAGGGAGATATTTCCCAGAACTCTTAAAATGTAAAGGTTCCAGTGGGTTGCTACCATAGCTAAACTTAAGGCCAGTCCTTCGGCATTCTAATAGATTCTTTCTCTCTCCCTTTCTTTCTTTCTTTCTTTTTCTTTTTCTTTCTTTTTTTCTTTCTTTCTTTCTTTCTTTCTTTCTTTCTTTCTTTCTTTCTCTCTCTCTCTTTCTTTCTTTTTCTTTTTGCCTCTCTCTCTCACATGCACGTGCGCACACACACACACACACACATTCTTATTATATTCTATAACAATTTCCCCCATGCTGACTTTTAAAATTTATTATCTCAAAAAATCTTATTGTGTGTGTTCTTACAAGCATCTCATATACCTTTTGAGCAAAGCTGAAAAAAATAAAATCAAAGTAAGAAAACTTTAAATCATGCCAACCTGATGAATCAAATGTTTTTCATTTGTATTTTCTTCCAAACTTTATCCATATGAATACATAATTTGCACATACTTGTAGTCAGAGTGTTTGGGTAAAAGAAAAGAAAAATAATTTATTCTCTTCCCTGTAAGAATGGCCCAAAAGGGGTTCCGTACACAGGATCCCTGCTGGCTTAAAACTATCACCTCCATCCTGTTGGAAGAGTAGAGCATCAGGTAGGCACCTTGCCAAGAGCACCTATATTTAGCCAAGGTGGGTTGTGTGATAAGAGGGAGGGGCCTGGCCACATGCCGTCTGACTCATCCTCTCAAGCACACGTGTCACTCACTTTCTCCCACTGTCGGGACAGCCTCCTTCAGAAGACAGAGCCTGACTATGACTTCCCTGGGCAACAACCCTTAACTTCCACAGACCAAAGCCTTCAATAAATCACATGGACGATAACATCATTATTACTTGCTTTTGGCCCTCACACAATTGTCCTTTCTCTGGTTTGGAATTGCAGCCTGGGCTTCTGTGCAGTGTCTGATTTTTCCCCAAGCTCCATAGCAGTCTGCCAGGCCACAGAAGGGATGTTAAAATAAAGCTACTTTCCTACTTCATTCTCCGGTGTTTTGTGTTCAAAGTTGGCATGTATAGTATATGGCCATATAGTATACACTATATAGGATATGTATAGTAATATGCCATACATAGTATGGCATATATAGTATATGCCCTATACTGGCATATTTGGATGTGCCATACATAGTGTATATGTGTAGTAATATAGTGATATATCATAAATATATGTGATATATGTGATATGTGATATACAGGATTTCAGATCAGAGCTGGTCCAGCATAATTTTTGGGATCATTTTGGTAGTAATCAGTAAGATATGGGCGACCAACAGAACAACATAATTTTGAGCATGGATTTTACTAATTTCTCTATAATTGCTAGCTCTATGACCACAGACAATATAACTTCCCAGGGCTTCAGTTTCTTCATCTTTACTTTGGGTATATTTGTGTTCTCCTCAAGGTTGTGAGTCTCACCAGGGTGAGGAACATGAATGGCAGAGTGCTTGGCCTAAACAGGTGATTAGTGCATGGCCAATAGCCATCTGCCAATGGCTAAGAGCTGAAAATGGCTAACATCCCAATGAAGAGGCCCCTCTCACCAATATGAATACAGGCACATCTATATCTGCCTTCCTCTTAGTAACACTGAATACCTAGATCACAGAGAAGAGTTGTTTTCCTTTTTTATTTTTTTTTACAGAAGCCAAACGAGGACATTCTTTACGGACCACATGTGCTAAATCTGAATCTTGATATTCCCTAATTCCACCTTCTCGGCAAACATTGTTTGGCTCAGGAATTGCATATCAAGGCATACATGGAGTTGTATTATCAATTAATGGGTAGTGAACATATGGCTATGAGGTACCCTCACTTATGAGTGGGCCAAAAAGAGCCAGAAACCAAATATATTTGAATCAGATTAAATATTTGTGATCTACTTTCTAGTTAAAGGAATATAATTTTTTTAAAACTGGTTTATGAAGGCTCACTGGGCACCTTCAGAGCTGTGCTGTCTTGGAAGACTGAAGTAATTTCTGAGTGCCCTTACTTGTTGATTTGAATGCATAATATCTGCTGCCTCCTTTGCAGAGCTCTTGTGAAATTCATGTGATTTGTGTGCAGTTGCTTCATAAATGGTGAAACTCTAGAAATATAAAATATTATATTCTTGTATGTCCTGTGGGTGTTTGCTACTTATTGGCTGATTGACTTTTTCCAAAATTATTATTCCTGTATCACTGAACTCCTGAACTATCTACCAGTCTCATCTATAAAGGATATTAAATTCTAAGGAGTAGAATCACTTCTTCACTTATGGTGATCATTACTCATGATTAGGCAGAATTCTGCTGGCTAAGACATGATTCCAGAGAGGCCTAGAAGGCTCCTTCTCTGTGCTCCTTTTCCAAATATACTCCTGACAAACTTGCTAATAATAAAAAATTCTGAAATTGAGAATTCACTTCATTGTCACTGTTTTAACGGAATTACATTTTAAGCTCTACCATTCATATACACCTTACTAGGAATTGAGCTCCCCTAATCATTTTGATAGGTTTTCAGTACAGAAAAGGGAACAGAACATGAGCTAATAGGGATGAGGGCCAAAGTCTCAGAGAAATAAATGTATAAAGAGAGTGCAATGGGTATGCTGATATTGGAAATTTTCTCTGTGTGGATGGTAGACTATTTGAACTGTGCCTAATGATTATTGTTGCTCTAACTCTCTAGGTGCCCCAAAATCACACAGAATTATCTAGAAATAAGTCTTCTCTATGTAAGACCCAAAATACTTGGGGCTGAGGAAAGAGAAGAAAAATGGATCTTACCCAGAAGGTCTTGTGTCTTCAATGGCTCTGTCCACTGGGATCAAATCACTGAGGTAGACGTTGAAATTTCCTTCTTTCCATCTTCTTTCTACCTCCTTCTCCTTTCCATGGGGAACAACTACCGGACGTCCAAACTGACCTGGAGCTTTGGGGTCCCTTGGAGAAAGTGTCACATCAATTCTTAACACACGGTGCATTCCACCATCTTCAGGTGAATGAGCTTTTCTGTGACTTTGGTTGAGTTGTGCAGGCTGGGTTTTGGCAGTTAAGTTGATTCTTGCTGGCCCCAGCCCACCAGCTAAGGCTTGGTTGGTTTGAGACACTGCTGCTCCCTGGAGAGCAAGAGAAGAGAAAGATGCCTCCCTGCTCTTCCTGGCAATGTGTTGCTCTTGGCTTTTGCGCAGTACTGTAGGAAATATAGTTTTGGTTTTGGAATTGGGGACCTCTTTGGTGTCTATCTTTAGCTCCTCCTCCTTGGTTATAATCACAACATGGCTTTCAGACAAATTGAGTTTCTTCCCATCAGCCACTTTGGCTCCATCATCCTTTGGCAAGCCTCCCAACTGTGTCTCATTAATAGATTGCTTCTTTAAGCGACTTGAATTGGCAATGGACTTGGAAAAGGGAAGGTTCTTATTGGCTTTGTGTTTATTTGCATTTAGTTCTTTGCTCTGAGTCTCAGTTTTATTTAAGGCTATGGCTTCCCTGGGTTTTGGCCCTGGTGGGCTGGCAGGGTAGGTCCTTTCATTTGCTACTGCCTGGAATTGCTGCTTTGATCTGTCAACATTAAGACGGATGGTCACATTTGGGTTCCTCTCAGCTGCTTGTTTTGATGTTTCACTGCTGAGACTAAGACTCTTCAGGCCCTCCTGGTTTATACCAACAGGTCCTGTGTGTACAGATATTTTGGCCAATGGAGTTCCCCTTGCTGCTGTGAATGGGGTTTTCTCAGCCCCCTGGGCTGTCTTTTGCTTTGGCGTCACGTGCGAGGAAACTTCAGGTCTGACATCTCGCCCTTTTGTCTTCCGCTTGGTAAAAGTCACTGGGGGGGTCTGCAGATATGCAGGACGCCACAAAGGTGCAACCTTGCCCCTTCCGGGGGCATTCTGCACTTTTCTTTCCTTCTGGGTTTGGTCCAGATCATCCTCAACCTTGAGCTTACTCTTTTCAGTCTTTCTAAAGTTCTCTTTGCTCCATACGCCCTTGCCGTGTCCCTTCAAGGGGGGCTTCATCTCTTTCACGCTGCCGTCAAGGCTCTTCACCTGGTAGGGCTGAACTCTGAGCCCTATCCTCTCCCTCCGGACGATGTCTTCCTTCAGGACCCGAGTGTTGACCTCGCTGAATGAGAGGCGGAGAGCTGCCATGTCAAAGAGCAGCCAGATGACAGAAGCTACAAATATAAATGCCAGGACTCTCCCACTTCCTCGGAAAAACTTTCGGATCTTGTTCATGGTACAAAGGCTTCCCTTGCAGCCTGCCCTCCCTCTGAGCCTGCTTACCTTGAGTGGAGAGGGAGCTGACGTAGCAGCAACAGCAGCAGCAGCAGCAAGGTTGGCAGCAAGTGGCCCCCTCCCCTGAACACAGCAGGAAGCAGCAGTCCAAAGGGAGAGCTCAGCTCCTACCGCTTGTCAGTCTCTGCCTGCGTGGCATTTCACAGCAAAGCATCCGTGCCTGCTTGGCTGGCTAAGCCCTGCTAAACATTGCCCTTTGGTCACTCTGGGAGCAGTCGATTCCAGCCACCAGACAGGTCAACAGATCACTCGCCTCGTCTCCATGAGCCCATGTCCACCTTCCTACAAACCCAAGAAAAGGTGGGGTCCGGGCTGCGCCTTCTCTCCTCCAAGTTCTCGGTCTGCACGCTGTAACTCAACACCGCTTCTCATAAGGAAAACATTTCAAGCCATTACCCAGAAAACTTCATTCAGCTCTCACCTTCCGTGTTATGTGAGAGGGTGTGTGTTTTCAGGGCAATTAAAGAAAACTGTCTAACTTGGAGGGCATGTGTTCCTGGTTTGTAACCCCACCTACCCCATTCCTGCTTATTAACCCTGTTGTACCCGTGTCTCCAAGTGATTTGCCCCAGCAATTAATCACTGAACTTAATGTTTCAACTTTGAGAGGTAACAGCTTATAGAAGGGGCTGAGCATAACCTCAATACCAAAGGTGGGTGTTTGATTATTCAGAAGCCTTCTTGGGGGGCGGTGGGTATCAAAATCTTCGTTTGTAAGTCAATCTTTTGTTTTAAATGAGTCCATCTATTTTTTTTTTTTAATGAAAGGTTTCTCTTTTAAATTTATTTATTTATTTATTTATTTATGGCTGTGTTGGGTCTTCGTTTCTGTGCGAGGGCTTTCTCCAGTTGTGGCAAGCGGGGGCCACTCTTCATCGCGGTGCGCGGGCCTCTCACTATCGCGGCCTCTCTTGTTGCGGAGCACAGGCTCCAGACGCGCAGACTCAGTAATTGTGGCTCACGGGCCCAGTTGCTCCGCGGCATGTGGGATCTTCCCAGACCAGGGCTCGAACCCGTATCCCCTGCATTGGCAGGCAGATAGATTCTCAACCGCTGCGCCACCAGGGAAGCCCCATCTATTTTTATTATTAGATTCAGTAGACATAAACTTAATTTGTCATATTGCGGTAAAAGTTTCTAAACTCTTACTCTTGGTTTGGATACTTGTCCCAGATGTAACATCAGCTTGCAGACTGAACCAGAACTTGGACCAGACTCTGAGTGGCACTGGTAGACTGGTAGAACACTGGTTCCGACAGCTTTATGGTAGAATCACACTGAAGAAATCCTCCCAAATTCTGGTTAATTGATGGGTGGGAAGGGGCAAAGATGACCATTGGTCTGCATTGTGTTTTTAGAAGCTTCCCA
Source organism: Balaenoptera acutorostrata (assembly GCF_949987535.1). Taxonomy (NCBI): domain Eukaryota; kingdom Metazoa; phylum Chordata; class Mammalia; order Artiodactyla; family Balaenopteridae; genus Balaenoptera; species Balaenoptera acutorostrata. The sequence continues at coordinate 19,383,416 of NC_080071.1, read as the reverse complement.
GGTCTTTCTAATGTACAGCCAAAGTTGAGAAACACTGGGCTAGAATAAAATGTCTCACCATTATGTTTTGGGTTTTTGAACACTGAGCACAATTTTTGTGACATTTTCTCCCAGACAGAGTAAAACCTAATAAAAACTATACATTCCCAGAACAACTGAATCAGAATCTGCATTTTTATAAATTTAATTTTTATTTTATATTGGAGTACAGTTGATTTACAATGTTGTGTTAGTTTCAGGTATACAGCAAAGTGATTCAATTATACACATACATGTATCCATTCTTTTTCAAGAATCTGCATTTTAACCTTACCTGCTATAAACATTGTCCCTAAAGTTTGAGAAGCACAGCCCAGGAGCACTGTTCTCTGAGGAGCGCTGAGTGATCTGCAGACAGTGATGCCACTTATTTCTCCAGTGTTAGGAGGGGTACAGCATCCCCGCTTTGAGATAAACTTAGGCTCCCAAAGTCTTGGGAAGGGAAGAAGGGAAGATTCTGAATAATTTATACTTATGCATTGCCTTCCACAACATTTTAACTTTAAGTCTGTACTTTACCCCATGGGAGGGAACCCAGATAAGTGCAGCTATGGTAACATGTTTCTTTTATTTATTTCTTTATTTCTTTATTTCTTTATTTCTTTATTTATTTATTTTTATGGCTGTGTTGGGTCTTCGTTTCTGTGCGAGGGCTTTCTCTAGTTGTGGCAAGCGGGGACCACTCTTCATCGCGGTGTGCGAGCCTCTCACTGTCGCGGCCTCTCTTGTTGCGGAGCACAGGCTCCAGACGCGCAGGCTCAGTAGTTGTGGCTCACGGGCCTAGTTGCTCCGCGGCATGTGGGATCTTCCCAGACCAGGGCTCGAACCCGTGTCCCCTGCATTAGCAGGCAGACTCTCAACCACTGCGCCACCAGGGAAGCCCTGGTAACATGTTTCTTAAATCTCTGATTCTCCTTTTTATTCCGTGCCTCCTCACTCCAGTTTGGAATATCCACATCGATGGCAGCACTGGGGCTCAGCCATTTCCTCCGTGCACCCCTGCCCTCCATTTGTCCATCCTTCCAATATTTGTTGAGTCTGTCCCATCGCTCAGGCCCTGTGTTGGGTGTTGAAAGATATTGAGTAAAAAGGACATAGTCCTTGTCTTTGAGATCTCACAGTCTATTGGTGGACACAGACAGATAGGCACATACACAATACACAGTAAGTAACATGAGAGAACCATATCCTGGATTCTTTGGGAATGATTTTTGGAGAAGCTATCCTTAGACTTGAGGGATGAACAAGAACATAATTATCTCTGCTCATACTGTGGTCAGAGAAGGGAAGTATTAGTTGGATGGTGAAAAGCAGATAAATTAGCAAAAACATAGAAGTGAAGAGAGAGTATAGTACTTATGGGAAGCACACATTTCTGAGAACCAGCATGATTGGAAACTCAGGCATGTGTGTGTGTGTGTGTGTGTGTACCCCATATGCCCCAAACTGTTTGCTAAGCTCTTTGCATTGAGTATCTCATTCGATCTTGACAACAATCCAATGGTGACAAACGCATGGTGAAAAAGCACCTCTAAAGGCCTCTTCCCACCCTTTTCCACGTCTTTTTCCTAGTGAGTCTATGAGAATCTGTAAGGATGACAAGAGTTGGTTATAAGCAGCTCTACAGACTCAATACTATGGATCCTCAGAAAATCAGTAACAATCTCTACTGGTGGTCCCCACCAGCTATGCATTTCTCCTCTTTTTTTTCCCTCTTAGCTGGGCTTCCATGATGTTCAGAGCAATGACAAAGTATGGATAAAAAAGAATAGAAAACAAAGAAATTAAGAAATTTTACCTGTAATAGCAGTCAATACACACATTATTCAACAGATGACCTTTCATATAGATACATGATGCTGCTTTTTGGCTTAGTTGTATTAATTTCCATATTACTAGCAGAAAACTAAATATATAGGTGGGTTGGCTGTTTAAGGTACTTCTGGCTGTCATCCCAAATGGTAGACTTACCTGGTCAAATTCCTCAAGAATCTGCACATACTTAGTTGGAGTGGGTATCATTCTAAAAAACTAGGGCTATGAAGTGGTCCTTGGGAGGCTTTTGGAGGGGTTTTTCTAATTCATTTTAACTTCATTTTGACACTTGTGTAGTAAAAAATTAAAAATATATTTTTAGTTTCTTCTTCTGTAAAAGAGGTATATTAGTAGGAGGACTTGTCTTTAAACTCTACATGGTTGATGTCAGGATTATCATGTTAATAGCTACCATTTATTGAGAATTTCCTGAGTGCCTGGCACTGGATTCTCCTAGATTAAATCATGAACTGTTTAGCAGGACAGCTTTGCATATAGTTAGAGTGAAATCTGTGTTCCTTTGTTCTGCTTCCAAGGTGAATACCTCTGAATCATGCTCATTGATAATCAGTAGGAGTTCAATAAACATTTTTTAAAATTTCTATTCTCCAATTTCCCCAGTCAGAATGCAGAATATTAGAAGTACTGGTTCCAGTTCCCTGGCTTTGTGTCTAAAGTAACTCTCTCAGAATATTTGAATGTTTTTTTTTTTTGACTATGTAAGTATATTCTGAGTAACTAATACCTATTTTCTTTTATAATATGTACTCAGTTGCTTACCCTTAATTATAAAAGATATAAAAGGAAAATATATTTAAACATATATTCTTTAGAGAATAATGAGAACCTACAGATGCATCACTGAATTTGAATGTAGATTTAAATTTGGAGAATCCAATTAAAGACAATATGGGATGAGGATATTATTCATTTAGGAAATTTGAATGGGAAAATCAAGTAAGTATTAAATATCATTTTGCTGTTGTATTTTAATATGATCATTTTTTCCTTCAAAATTCTTTTTTTTTTTTTTTTGAGAAAAAGAGAAATTGTATTCAAGAAGATAACACTGTCCTGTGAACAAAATTCACAAAAAAAGAGAGAAAGTTGAAAATCATAATTTAAAGGCTGGAGTTTTTATAAAGTCCATAGGTACCATAAATATAAAAGTGATAATTTTACTCCAGTTTAACTGGTTCTTCCAATGAAGATGGATGAATACAATTTCTGGCAGCCATTTAAGCTTTGGTGTGTGTATCCTTTTTTATAAGATTTAGAAGCTGGTTAAGAAACAGCCTCACTATCTAACGCCCAGAGAATGAGGACTGCTGTGATCTTCCCTCCGACATTTGTCCTTGAAAAGTTTTCCCATATTAGTGGTGGTAAATCATAATCCATTAAGCCTGAGTTTGAAGAAAGCAAGGCCTCTACCATTGAAAGATAATACACTGTGCTTAGACCTCAGGTTTCACTGATTTTTTTAAAATTAATTTTTATTGGAGTATAGTTGCTTTACAACGTTGTCTTCATTTCTACTCTACAGCAAAGTGAATCAGCTATATGTATACATATATCCCCTCTTTTTTGGATTTCCTTCCCATTTAGGTCACCACAGAGCACTGAGTAGATTTCCCTGAGCTATGCAGTAGGTTCTCATTAGTTATCTGTCTTATACATAGTATCAATAGTGTGTATATGTCAATCCCAATCTCCCAATTCACCCCACCCTCACTTTTCCCCCCTCGGTGTCCATATGTTTGTTCTCTACATCTGTGTCTCTATTTCTGTTATGTGAAGAGTGGAGCCAAGCCAGCATCTGTGTTTTTTAGGTCCCAGGTCAATTTAATTGTTTTAATATTTTATTTTGGTTAAGAAAAATTTAATAAATTTAAAATAAAACAGGGACTTCCCTGGTGGTCCAGTGGTTAAACATCCGCCTTCCAGTGCAGGGGATGTGGGTTCTATCTCTGGTTGGGGAACTAAGATCCCACATGCCGCAGGGCAACTAAGCCCGTGTGCCACAACTACTGAGCCTGCACACTCTAGAGCCCATGCGCCAAAACTAGAGAGCCTTCATGCTCAACGCACTGCAACTAGAGAGAAACCAACGCACTGCAACGAAGATCCCGTGTGCCACAACTAAGACCCGACACAGCCAAATAAATAAGTAAATAAATAAATAAATATTTTAAAATTATTTAAAAATTAAAAATAAAATAAAACATTAACTGAGTATTCACCTTGGGAAAAGAACTCTGCTAGTTATCAGAAAGAAAAAAATGCCCTAAGGGACAGGTTGTCAATGAGCCCGAGACTTATAACTCAAATACTAAGCTAACAGAGCCATTGGTATTGGTTAATTATAAATTTGGAGAAAAAGGTAAAATAGCTCAGGGTGACTCTGATTAAGGCTTTACTAATTCAGAAAGGAAAGGTAGGAAGAACAATGACAGTTTGGAAGAAAAGAGAAGTTCAGATTTAAACATGTTGTGTTTGAAATATATGTGGAATACATAAACACGTATATATTGAGCAAATATTTGAGTACCAACCATGTACTAGCCTCTGGGAAAACAAAGAAGCTGAAGCTCACAGTTTAATGTAGTTGTTTTCAATTTTTTGCGCATCAAAAATCTCAAGGGGAGGGACTGTTAAAATATAGATTCTCATGTTCTTCCCTCAGTAATTTGGAGGTTGGATATAGGGCCTGGGAATCTAGATTTTTAACTAGAATATCAGATGATTCTGATATAGGTGGACCAAGACCCACACTTTGAGGTTCATTGGCTCAGTGGCAGAGGCAAAATATTAATATAAAAATGGGAAAAGTGAGTGAAACAACCAACTAACCTGAGAAGGAAGAAAAATAAGTCCTGACAAGAAGACAAGTTCAGTGTTTCAGTCCCTTACCATTCCAGGTTGGAGAAGGATGGGAGTAGCCATTAGTATAGCCTGCAATTTTCTAAGAAATCAGGTCCCTAGCTCTCTGGTCCTAAGAAGGACCTGCAGTCCTGTCAGTGGGTCTCAGCAGGGCAATGTGGAATCTATGATTTGTGTTGTGTTGCTTCAGGCTGCCTGGGAGAGCAGACTTTTGTAATTTTGGATATCACTTATACATTAATTGCATGTTTTCTTGTTTAATGTCTGACCGGCACTAGATTTTAGGTTCCAGGAAAGCAAAGACTGCATTTCTTTTATTCACCACTATATCCTTAGAGCCTAGTACTCAATCAATACTACTTTTCCCAATGTTCTGGGCACCAAGAATACAACAGTGACTAAACCAGAGAAGTTCCATCGTCTTGTAGTTCATACATAATGAAATAAAGAGATAAAAATGTGTAACTTTAGGTAGTCATGTGTGCTAGAAAGAGAATGAAAGGAAATAGGGAAAGAAAAGTGGGAATATAAATCAGGGAAACCTCTTTAAAGAGGTAACATCTGAGAAGAAACTTGAATAGAGTAAGGGAGTAAGCCATGAGAAAATCTGGGGGAAGAGATTCCAGATGGTAAGAACAGAAAAATCAAGATGTGACATTGGAAGCAAGCCTGGCATTTTGGAGATGGGTAAGAATGTGAGTGTAGCTGGAGTAGAATGAGTGAGAAGGAGAGTGGGAAGAGATGAAGAGGTAGGCAGGCTCCAGATTTCGTAGCTAATTTATTGTATATATGATTCAATTAGTTGAAAGAGTGGGCTAACACTCATAGCATTACCTATATTACCTCAAGTAATTTTTACTTAAAATCAACTTCGTGAATTAGATGCTAAGATCTCCATTCTACAGGTAAGAAAACTGAGGCACAGTGAAGTTAAGTAGCCTGTCAAAGGTCACACAGCCAGCCAACTAGTGGTGGCTTCAGGATATAAACCCAGGCCGGCTGGATCCTATACATCAGTGTTCCTCAATCTCTTTCTCATTATCAGATTTTACACCCTGAGAGAAAAATTAAATTGAAACTCTCTCTAAAGAGAAAGAATGTAAATACTAAGAAATAATACTTTGTCAAGTAGAGTTAAGCTTTGGAGGGCCAGAAACCACTGTAATATTTTAGAATATTTTTGCCCCCTAAGAATCAATTTTTGCCCCCTTGAGGGTGACATCACCTCATTGAGAAAAATGCATACACTACACTATAACATCTCTCATAAAAACATGATTTTGTAATAAAATTTTCTTATAAATAAATGAATATTTTTTATAAATAAATTATATCTTTCTTATAAATAAATGCTTTTATTGTATAATTTTCTTACAAACAGGGAAATAAAAGGGATAATTCAGTAGCTCGATGAGACTGCCTTTTACTTGCAGATGGATTAGACCTGAATGCTTTTGAAGACTAAGGCATAGGGGAGGTAAGATTGAAGATAAAGAGTGGATAAAGCCTTATCAGATTAGAGTGACGTCCCAGAGGAGACAGGAAATAAGCTTAAGAACACAGGTGGATTATTTAATTCAGTTTAGAAACAACTAGGGGCATGTTTCATTTTGAAATCGTACCTGTTTCAGGGCAGATAAGGATGAGTGGAGATGGAAGGAAAGAAAGTTCAGGGAGTTTGTGCTCGATGGCTTCTGATTATTTTACATAAGCACGAGGCAGACAGTGAAGAGTTGGGAGTGGGTGGGTGGGTAGGGGGTCGAGGCACGTGCTAAAGGTTGGAATCAGTTGCTATGAAGAGAAGGAAGAGAAGCCAACTCAGAACAGGAGCAAGGACTGTCAGAGAGCTTTGAGCCCTGAGCCCCCAGGAGCCCTACGTGCTCCGCTGAGGCCACCTCTGCCGCGTTCCACGTGCCACACCAGTGGTGCCCTCAGAACATGTCCTGACTCTTCGTCTTCTTCTTATCTGTCCCACCCTGGAACCATTCTGCTCTCTCCATGACCTCCATTTTAAGAAAGAGAAGAGAAGGGCTAGGAGAGAAGGGGTAGAGAAAGAAGAGTCGTGGGAGGGGCAGATGGTAGGCACAATGGAGGGCCCTTGAGGGCATTTTCATGTGCTGTGAAGAAGTAGGATGAAATGAAAGCCTTGAAGAAGGGCTAAATGCTGCTTCATATCTGCGCCCTCCACCACCACCTCCAACTCAATTCCTGCCCCCAGGAGCAAGATCAAAATAACCTTCTGTGGGATGAAAGGATGACAATGACTTTGGATCCAATTACATTATCATAACCTGGAAACAACCCTTGCATTTGAGGCTTGCTAAAGTACTGAACCGTGAAACTCAAATCACAATGTGAGATATGAAAGCGATTTGAACTCAGGGCCCTTTGGACATTTTCCTGGATATCAAAGAAGGATTTTTTTCCCTGCTTTCTGAAAATAGGGTAGAAAATGGACAAGTGATGAACTAACCAGAAACGGTGGAAGAAATATTTAATTGGAAATGAAATTAAGGGAGGAAAAGACAAATGGGTTTAGATTAATGTCAGGCTTACAGTTATCACAGGATATGAATTTTGTTTACATGATCAAATATCTTAAGAGTTACTCAGCTCCTCTGATGTACAATTCTAAGTGGTTTCCTTACCCTTAGAAGCTGAGGGTTAACTAACTACTCAAGCCTGGGCACATAGGAGACAGGAGCATGCAAGCATCCACTCATGATTGAACTAAGGAACGTAAATATAACCCCAAAGTCCCCACCTTATTTCCAGAGGGATGAAATAAGCCGGGAAATAAGATGAACTCTCCTCATGAACTTGGACTGGATGGGAGCCATGCAAAAAGAAACACTTGAGAGAAAAGGAAAGATGAGCAATGTGTATATTTTACATGTGTGCACACATATGTGTCTACATATTTATATGCAAACACACAAACTCCATGTGTGGTTTATGCTTGTGTGTACATATTCATATTTATACACATATGTATGTACAGAGTTCACAGAGCACTCCCAAACAAATACACACCAGATGTGCTGATTTTGAGCTCTCCAAGGAAAAGATTACTATGGAGAAGGAAATGAAACAGGGCTTTTGAGGACATTGGTCATCCTACCAGGTGTACTGATATTTGGAGGGCATATTCTATGTTTTGCATATGTTTATTTTGGGTTGGAGGAGACTCAGGACAACATAATAACTGCTTCATAATTTCGGAGAGATATCATGTGGAAGAAGGATTTAACCATTCCATATGGTTCCAGAGGGTAGAAATGAGGCCGAGGCGTAGCAGATTTCTGTTTTAAATGAGAACGACTTTCTAACAATTAGTACTACACAAAAGAGACATGTATTCCTTCTAAAAGTAGATAATGATCTGCCTACTCTTGGAAATGACATGTGGCAGAGGCTGCGTGGCCATCTGTCACAGAAGTTGTAGGGGGCATTCTTCCATTTGGTGAGGGTTTGCACTATCGTTATTTGCTGGGCCATCTCCATTCTGAAATTCAATGGTTCTAAAATGCATAAAGACATTTTAAGGGAAGTCAAGTCAGATATGGTTTTGGTTTTCTGGCTGCTTTTATTTTATTCAGTGACTTATGAGCAGCTAACTCCTATCTCAATAAATACTAGACATAACAATTTCTTCTGTCTTCTATTTGATTTCTGTTTTCCCCAACTTCTTTTCCTCACCTTTAATTTTTGCATTTTCTATTCTCTTTTCCTTGTCTTTTCTTCATCCTGCCTGTGCCCTCTAGATGTAAGAGATGGAGGGAAGGCAACGTTCATTGAGACAGTAATATGAGGAAGAAAGTGTTTAACTTGGTTAACATTTTTTTTTTCTCTGAAGGGAAAATCCTGGCTGTGTGATTACGAGAATATGTGTATGTATACTAGAGTGTCTGTGTGTGTCTGTGTGTGTGTAGGCCTTCAGTGAAATGTGGCATTGCCTGGAGAAAAGGCTTATAGTATTTTTAACCTAGAGGATTCCTCTCCCAAGTGGATGTTTGGAAGAGCTGGGGATTGGGAACGACTTTCGATTGTCACAATGCCTGGGAGCTGTTACTGGCACTGAATGGGAGGAGGGAAAGAATGCAGAATGTCCTACACTGTGTGGGACACTCCCATCCAATCAAGGATTATGCCATCCCAAATGACAATAGAACGCCATTGAGGTATAAGGAAGTGAAGGCTTTGGAGACAAACTATCTAGGTTTGCCCTCTTTAGCTCTGTGATCCTGGACAGGTACTTTAATCTCTCTGGATTTTTGTTTCTTCATCTGCAGTATGGAGGGTAATAAGAGTACCTCCTCACAGTGTTGTTGTGAAGATCAAATGAATTAACAAGTCAAGTGCTTAGAGGAGAACAGACGATAAAACACACTCAACAAGTGTCAGCTATGATTTTGATTTTTCTGAAATGGGTAGGAATTGGCTATTTGGATTCATCTTACATGTTGAGTGTATGAGAGTTTCTATATGCTTTCACCAAGTTTTAGTGAACTAAAACATAATGAACCAATACTTACAAAAGTGTGACCTATGGACACTTTGAAGTTGTGAAGCTGATGTGATATCACCATGGACCTATGTGAAGTGAGCCTTGACAAGATAACATCAGTCTGCTTTTCTTTCTCCACCTTGCACATATGCAAATATGTCCCCAACCATTTCCCTAACACACACACACACAGCATTATATTTAATAAAATATAAAAATTCATTTAAAGTTCTAGGAGTCTTCAACAAAATTCAACACCCATTTATGATAAAAACTCTCCAGAAAGTAGGCATAGAGAAAACCTACTTCAACATAATAAAGGCCATGTACGACAAACCCACAGCCAACATCATTCTCAATGGTGAAAAACTGAAACCATTTCCTCTAAGATCAGGAACAAGACAAGGTTGCCTACTCTCACCACTATTATTCAACATAGTTTTGGAAGTTTTAGCCACACCAATCAGAGAAGAAAGAGAAATAAAAGGAATCCAAATCATAAAACAAGAAGTAAAGCTGTCACTGTTTGCAGATGACATGATACTATACATAGAGAATCCTAAAGATGCTACCAGAAAACTACTAGAGCTAATCAATGAATTTGGTAAAGTAGCAGGGTACAAAATTAATGTACAGAAATCTCTTGCATTCCTATACACTAATGATGAAAAATCTGAAAGAGAAATTAAGGAAACACTCCCATTTACCACAACATAAAGAATAAAATACCTAGGAATAAATACCTAGATCTTTTGACCTAAGGAGACAAAAGACCTGTATGAAGAAAACTATAAGACACTGATAAAAGAAATTAAAGACGACACAAATAGATGGAGAGATATACCATGTTCTTGGAATGGAAGAATCAACATTGTGAAAATGACTATACTATCCAAAGCAATCTACAGATTGAATGCAATCCCTATCAAATTATCAATGGCATTTTTCACAGAACTAGAACAAAAAATTTCACAATTTGTATGGAAACGCAAAAGACCCCGAAAAGCCAAAGCCATCTTAAGAAAGAAAAACGGAGCTGGAGGAATCAGGCTCCCTATCTTCATACTATACTACAAAGCTACAGTAATCAAGACAGTATGGTACTGGCACAAAAATAGAAATATAGATCAATGGAACAGGATAGAAAGCCCAGAGATAAACCCCCGCACATATGGTCACCTTATCTTTGATAAAGGAGGCAGGAATATATAGTGGAGAAAAGACAGCCTCTTCAATAAGTAGTGCTGGGAAAACTGGACAGCTACATGTAAAAGAATGAAATTAGAACCATCCCTAACACTGTATACAAAAATAAACTAAAAATGGATTAAAGACCTAAATATAAGGCCAGACACTATAAAGCTCTTAGAGGAAAACATAGGCAGAACACTCTCTGACATAAATCACAGATGCTTTTTGACCCACCTCCTACAGAAGTGGAAATAAAAACAAAAATAAACAAATGGGACCTAATGAAACCTAAAAACTTTTGCACAGCAAAGGAAAACATAAACAAGATGAAAAGACAACCCTCAGAATGGGAGAAAATATTTGCAAACAAAGCAACTGGCAAAGGATTACTCTCCAAAATATACAAGCAGCTCATGCAGCTCAATATCAAGAAAACAAACAACCCAATCCAAAAATGAGCAGAAGACCTAAATAGACATTCCTCCAAAGCAGATATACAGATTGCCAACAAACACATGAAAGAATGCTCAACAGCACTAATCATTAGAAAACTGCAAATCAAAACTACAATGAGGTATCACCTTACACCAGTCAGAATGGCCATCATCAAAAAATCTACAAACAATAAATGCTGGAGAGGGTATGGAGAAAAGGGAACCTTCTTGCCCTGTTGGTGGGAATGTAAATTGATACAGCCACTATGGAGAACAGTACGGAGGTTCCTTAGAAAACTAAAAATAGAACTACCAAATGACCCAGCAATCCCACTACTGGGCATATACCCTGAGAAAACCATAATTCCAAAAGAGTCATGTACCACAATGTTCACTGTAGCACTATTTACAATAGCCAGGACATGGAAGCAACCTAAGTGTCCATCGACAGATGAATGGATAAAGAAGATGTGGCACATATATACAATGGAATATTAGCCATAAAAAGAAACGAAATTGAGTTATTTGTAGTGAGGTGGATGGACTTTGAGTCTGTCATACAGAGTGAAGTAAGTTAGAAAGAGAAAAACAAATACTGTATGCTAACACATATATACGGAATCTAAAAAAAAAAAAAAAAAAGGTTCTGATGAACCTAGGGGCAGGACAGGAATAAAGATGCAACGATGCAGATGTAGAGAATGGACTTGAGGACATGGGATGGGAGAAGGGTAAGCTGGGACGAAGTGAGAGAGTGGCATGGACATATACACACTACCAAATGTAAAATAAATAGCTAGTGGGAAGCAGCTGCATAGCACAGAGAGGTCAGCTTGGTGCTTTGTGACCACCTAGAGGGGTGGGATAGGGAGGGTGGGAGGGAGACGCAAGAGGGAGGGCATATGGGGATATATGTATATGTATAGCTGATTCACTTTGTTATACAGCAGAAACTAACACAACATTGTAAAGCAATTATACTCCAATAAAGATGTTTAAAAAAAATGTTCTAAGGGTCTTGTCCCTATGTATTTGCTCAGTAAGTGGATACAAAAAATACATTTACAGTATGCATGGACTATGGAATTTTGGAAAATTTTTTTCTTTAATCCCTATGCTTGAAAAGTTGTGATTCGTACAACAGACCATTCTTAATCTTGCACTAATACTAAAGGTTATTTTATATTTTGAAAGACTGACTCAGAAGGTGTTTCAAGATTTGACTAATCCCAAGGTTATAATCATGGACTTTAATGATAATTCTGTGAAAAGCCAGTTTTAGAAGGTACATTTGATTAAGCGGAATCTGTTAAAACATTGTAATGCCCTAAAAATTGTTTTTAGAAACAAGTCCCAGAGGTTAATATGATTACTTTTCATTTTTAATTTATATTATGAAGACAGAGTCAGAGTCTTTATAATAGTGTGTCCTTTGGTACGATGAACAATATTTTCAATTTATTTTGTCCCATCTGTTTACAATGATTTTGTCCCATCCCTTTCCCACTTTGGCTAATTTGCAAGGAAACACAAGTATGTACGACAGTATATGGACTGAACAATATGATTCCCCCATGATATGACTACTGTATTTTTCTATGAATATATATTGAGAAGTTTTCAACCTTTTCCTGCCTTTCATGGATGCATTTGTTGATCAACCTCTGACACATGGAAACTGCGTGTGCTGGGTCCCACAAATTCCATGGAGAAGATGAAGACATTTTATAGTTTACTAAAATATGTATACTCACCCATTTTTCACTATTTGTTAAGAGGATTAAATGACTTCATACAAGTCAAGTGCTCAGAAAAGCACAAATAAAACACCTTCAGCTAGTGTCAGCTACGATTTCGATTTTTCTGAAAAAGCTGGGAATGAGCTATTTGGATTCACCTTATGTGTTGAGTATATGAGAATTTCTGTATGATTTAACCAGTTTTTAGGGAACTAGTACATGATGAATCCATACTCAATAAATTCCATGGAGACGATGGAGATATAATTTATTAAAATAGGAGTACATCACATACCACTCTGGTGCAAGATCTAGATAGTGCAGGAGACTGTGCACGTGTGCGGCAGAAAGTATATGGGAACTCTCTGTACTTCCCCTCATTTTTTTTTTTTTTTTTTTTTTGTGGAAATGAAACTGCCCTAAAAAGTAAAGTCTATTAAGTGCTTAAGAAATACTATTAGGATTAAGATTGGGATCTAAAATAATAATAATAATGTTTGAGTAATTCAGGGTCCATAAAACCAAAGTTTAAAATTACTTCTTTTCTCTCATGTATACCTCAACCCCCAACTCCACTGGGGGTAGGGGCACTTACTAGAATTTGATTTTATAATCAAATCAAATCAAATCAAATCAAATCAAATCAGAGGAATTTCATTCACTGAATTGTATCTTTCTGCCTCTGAGGAAGCACAGCCTGGAAAGAAAAGGCAACAAGCAGTCAAATTCATGGCTGCATTGACTGGGATACTCAGGGTATTGCTGCTGGTTTGTCTGAAGTGCTCCTGGTCCACTGGTTTATATGGCCATAATCTGGGTATCATTTGCACTACTTTCTTTTGTCTTTACTGTTCTGTTTGCTTGTGCTTTTGTGTATCAAAGGTTTAATTACATTAAAATATGCATACTCACCCATCATTCATTTTTTAGTAAAGAAACAAAATCATTGAATAGAGAACCATGCGTACAAAAAGAAGTTCTTTATAGGGAGACAGGCTACGTAGTAAAGAGCAGACAGAGTCTTAGCTCCACCATTCCTTGTGATGTGACTTAGGCACCCCAGTATCCTCAGTGAACTTCAGTTTCCTCATGTGCAAGCTGTAGATTTTCATGCCCATTTGTTAGTGCTGTTGTGAGAATTGGATACGAGGAGGGTAAAAATACCTAGCTCTGTGTCTGGCACATAGTAGATACTTATTAAATGCTAAGGTAGCAATTAATGACAGCTAATATTTTTTGTTGAAATTTTTAATAAATAAATTTTGCTAAAGTATTGTCATTTGTTTTCAATCATGACACTATAAAGTAGTGCCTGCAGCAGTAACAACAACAGCAACAAAAATGATTGGAGAGTAGGCCCAATAATTTGCTATATAGTAAGTAGGCAATAGCCTATAGTCCCCAGACAATGTTGGCCACAGACATTAAGGACAAGATACAAGAATACTATCCCACATGACTGAAATGTACCCAAAACTCCTTAGTGTGCATGAAATTAGCATGTACTTTAAAGTTTCTAAGAAGTAATCCATATTAGACTGTAATTTGGATATAGGCAACCAATGAGCTTTAGGTGTGTGCCTATGTGTATATATGCATGCATCTTAACGTATAATCAGTAGAAGCCAGATGAAACTGTAACAAAAATAAATGATAAACCAGGACATGATGAATTTATCAACTATTCATTCCACAAATGTTATGTTATAGGTAGTGTGTTATGTGCTAGGAGTGAGGATGGGGAAACTTCTAAGACACTGCCCTTAAAATCAAGTTTCTTAGGCCAAAAAGCCAGCATTTTTTTTTTTTTTAAAGACAAACTTTTTACCATTTTTATTTTATTCTTTCTTTTTTTTTTTTTTTTTTTAAATCTTTTATTTATTTTTGGCTGTGTTGGGTCTTCGGTTCGTGCGAGGGCTTTCTCTAGTTGCGGCAAGTGGGGGCCACTCTTCATCGCGGTGCGGGGACCGCTCTTCATCGCGGTGCGCGGGCCTTTCACTATCGCGGCCCCTCCCGTTGCGGGGCACAGGCTCCAGACGCGCAGGCTCAGTAGTTGTGGCACACGGGCCCAGCTGCTCCGTGGCATGTGGGATCTTCCCAGACCAGGGCTCGAACCCGTGTCCCCTGCATTAGCAGGCAGATTCTCAACCACTGCGCCACCAGGGAAGCCCAAAGCCAGCATTTTTAACACAGATAAATGATAAATGCTGCAGCTAATAGATATCCACAGAAGAATCTGGTTAGTTTGGAAATATCAGCAAAAATAACTTTAAGGATAAGTAATAGAGATTGAATAACAGCTATCAAGAATGTCAAGGGGATTAGGTAATTCCAGTCTGAAGGAACAGTGTGTACAAAGGCACAGAGACTTGAGAGCATGTGGCATATGTAGTAGGTTAGGAAAAATTCAGGAAATAAGCCTAGAGAGGTAAGCAGGGACCAGATCATGACATTGTTTATGAATACCAAAACGTGTAAGAAGAGACCCAACAATCAGCAGTAGCAGGGAGAAATTTCTCAGTTGCCCCTGTAGGTTAGTGAGCTGAACCCTTGAGGGCCCTGCATCACTTGGGTTTTTATCACAAGTTCTCTTCGGCAGCTTCTTTTTTCCCTGTCCTGGCTCTGCTTCCCAAGGGAACCCCACACACTGTGGTCACACTGATGCTACAGAACATTTCTGTGCCTTATGTGGAACACAAACTTCTTAGAAGTGAAGTTTTTGGTAGAAGGAAAGAGGAGATTGTAATAAAATCGTGTAACGTGGTAAAAAAAAAAAAGGAATCTGTTACAAGAACCAGAGCCTTTTCTGCAAAATCATTCTAGTGCCTTCCCACCTGCTAAACTGTGTCCCTGCTTTGCTAACTACCTTGCTTTTCCCATCTGTTTCATTCATTTCAGAATTAAGACCCCTTAATGACGTCTTCCTATGTCTTAAGAATTTCCCCCTATGATTTCTCATTTAAAACAGCTCTTGAGGGATTGGGTCCCACATGCTAGATTTCTCCCATCTCTCAACCTTCTGACAACTCCCAACCAAAATTGTCCTGTATACCTTAGTGCCTAATTCGATCATCTGACCGATTAACGGTTTATCGTGGCTCAATAACATGGCCTTCCCCAAGAAGAGTGTTATCATGTTTAACGTCTTCACCTTTATACTCCCACTGCCTCGCCTCTCTTCCCTACATCCAATTTATGTACTTTGGCAATATTTTATTTGTAAATCGTTTTTAATAAAACTTATTTTTAGCAGTTTTAGGTTCACAGCAAAATTGAGAGTAAGGTACAAAGATTTCCTATATAGGCTCTTCCCCCACACATGCATGACCTCCCCCATTATCAACACCTCCCATCCAAGTGGTATGTTTACTACAAATGATGAACCTACATTGACACATCATAACCACTCAAAGCCCATAGTTTACATTACAGTTCACTCTTAGTGTTGTATATCCCATGAGTTTGGACAGATGTATAATGACATGTATCCACCACTGTGGTATCATATAGGGTATATCCACTGCCTTAAAAATCTTCTCTGCTCTGATTATTCGTCCTTTTTCCCATCCAACCGCTGGCAACCACTGATCTTTTTAGTGTCTCCGTAGTTTTGCCTTTTCCAGACTGTCATATAACTGGAATAATACACTATGTAGCCTATCAGATTGGTTTCTTTCACTTAGTAATAAGCATTTAAAGTTTTCCATCTCTTTTCATGGATTGATAGCTCATTTTCTTTTAGTGCCAAATAATATTCCATTGTCTGGATGTACAACAGTTGATTTTTCTACTCACCTACTGAAGTACATCTTGGTTGCTTCCAGGTTTTGGCAATTATAAATACAGCTGCTCTAATCACCGGTGTGAAGGTTTTCCTGTGGATGTAAATCATTTTCAAATTTTTCCTTATTTTTTTGAAACAAGACCATTGAAATAAAGAAAGAATGGGGGAAAAAACAATACCTTTACTTTCAAAGGATCCTTTAATGTTAAAACCTAACTTAGGCCTCCATGAGTGGAACGGCGTATAGCAGGCTGACCTCAGTGACATTTCAAGCAGAAGGTCTTTGGCCTCTTCTTAAATCACTCAGCCCAAGGAGGTCACAGATTTTGCTACATCAAGGAATTTCCTTACTAAAATTTAATGGTTCTGACTCTTCAATTTCAGAGCTTGCTATAAATTTTAGTGCTCTACTTAAAAGAATTACAAGAGTCACAATTGCGCTGGACAAATCAGCAATCCTTACTGCAGTCTGCCAATGTTCCAATATGTCTACAGCAGCAACTATAATTACTGAACTCTTGACTTTGTCACTGTTCAAACTCTTTTTCCTGTCGGATGTAGCATTTACTGTCTTGACCATGATTACATATATCCTCACCAGGCAAAGTTAGGGACAACACATAGCATGATTCTGTCAGGCACCGCTAATTCATTCTTTGAGAATGGTGCCCTTGAAGCTGTGTGATACTCCAGCTTTGCACGGTGTCTAAGTACAATATTTATCTGCCTTTGGCTTGACTGTTACTCTATCTTCCTTAACCTGTGCTTTTCACTATCTCCTTATACACCCTATTCAGCTCAATCTTCTCTCTGACAAACCACAAAAACCTTCTCCATATTAACTAGAATAAAACGAGATCTTCTTGTTCTTGACTTAAGGCCAGTCTCAGCACTGAGTTCCAGGGGGTTGAGTTGGGTGGGGGGAGAGTGCTGTGACTATTTGTGCTTTGATAATTTTGTCTGATTACATGCTTTCACTTTTAGCAAAAGTAAATTTTACATGTTGATTAAAAGTTACGTGTATTACTTTTAGTCTTTTGAAGACAGTGACCCTCCTTGTAGTCAGACAAGTTATACACAGACATTTATACAGACAGTTTATCAGCATAACCACCAAAGACCATAAGCCCTCCAAACTGAGAAAATTGGTCTCTCCTTGTCCTCTTTGGGTCCCCTGAAATATTGGGTCACCATTTTGATTTCCTCTCAATCATTAGCTGGAGGAGCTTCTTGGTCATACAGAATAATTTGTCATATTCTGCTGTTGTCAACACTTTGAAGAGCCTCTCAACACTTAAAAACTCCTTATCTTTGGGTGTTGAAAATATTCATGCTATTTTAAAGTTGGAGTAGTATGGACTTAACTAATCAATTTATCCATATAGAGGTGACTATTTTCTCAAGGGAGGACATGCTGTTCAAACAGCCAGGAATATGTGTGTATTTGTAGAGGAGTTCAGCCTACACTTCTTACAGTGGGAACGTTTGGTCAGGCTAACAGAAATCATTTTCATGGTTCAGGCCAAGAACACAAAGTTTAAAAGTATAGAGTGTTGTCTTGGGGACTCCTTGTGAGAAACTATGAATGACCAGCTATCCAACGAACTGTGTTAAATAACAGACTTCATTTTTTCCAAAAGAACTCCTTCTACCTTCCTCCACCTCTTTCAAAAATGATAATTTTTTAAAGTAAAAAAAAGTGACATAATAACCAGTTGCTATTGGAAATTTAATTTAGAGATCTGTTTATAACTGGCAGAAATATGCATTTTTTTCTCTCTTTTCTTTTTAAAAAGAGCTTCTCGTTTCATTTTAATATAGAACTAGCTACTTTATTTACTATCAGAATATTCCAGATGTTGTACTGCACAGAGTTTTAAGCCTCTAGTCCTTGTGTATTGCACCACTCAAAAAGAGAAGAATTTTACAGCAGGAGAACGTTTTATGATCCTCAGGTATCTGGAGAAACTTCCTTCTTTTCCTCTTTTTCCATTTATTCATCCATAATATCCATCTGCCTGGTATGGTGCTAAATGCTTGGGATATCAAAATTGAATAAGCTCCCAAGCCACTTGTCATTTTTGATGAATTTTATCAAACAGTTTAAAAAGAAATACACCAGTTTAGATCAATTCTGCCAGAGAATAAAGAAGGAACATTCCTCAACCTGTTTATGTGGCAAGTATAACCTTGACACTAAAACCTCAGAAGGACATTATAAGAAGGAAAAGTTACAGGCCAATCTTACTCACGATCACAGATATAAAAACCCTAAACAAAGTAACAGTAAACCCAATATGGCAATATCCAAAAAGGATACATCATGATTAAGTTATGTTTATTCTAGGAATGTAAAATTGGCTTTGCCTTTACAAAAAAAATCAGTGCATTTCACAAATTAACAAAGGAGAACAATCATGTAGCCATCTCGATAGATGGAGATAAAGCTTATGATAGAATTCAATTCTTATTTATGATCAAAAGTCTTAGCAAACTATGAATAGGAGACTATTGATTTGATAAAGGGTATCTAGAAGAAAAAAAATCCAGAAATGTCATCCTTAACGAGGAATGCTGAATGATTTCCATTTGATTTGAGGAATGGAAAAGTGTAGCTGAATATTCACTTTTTTTCAATGTTTTCTTGAAAGGCCCTGCCAGTGCAGTAAGTCAAGAAAATGGAGCTATGAGAACTGGGAAGAAAGAAATACAATTCTTGTTGTATTTCAGGTCATATGATTGCATACATACAAAATTCTGAGGCATCTATAACTAAATTATTAGAATTTCTAAGTTAAGTTAGCAAGATTGCTGTGTAAGAGGTCAATTAAAAAAATAGTGATTGCATTCATATATACTACACACTATATATACTTTAGCAGCTAAAATAAACTTTAAAAATAAGTGTTCGCTAACTCTCCTAGCCAAATGCAAAATTTTAGACAGACTTAGAAGTGGAATTTGTTTTTTTTTTTAATTGAAATATAGTTGATTTACAAAGTTGTGTTAGTTTCAGGGGTACAACAAAGTGATTCAATTATATACATACATATATGTGTGTATATATATATATATATATATATATATATATATATATATATTCTTTTTTAGATTCTTTTCCATTATAGGTTATTACAAGAGAAGTGGAATTAGTTTTAATCCAACTGAATCTGTGGGAGGATTTTATCCAAATGTCTTTAAAACTTTCTGATATTTGGTTTTTATAGACTTTTATTTTTTCCAGCAAAATCCTACAGGTATAGTTATTTGAAAAATAACTTCATATAAAAGAAATTATTTGACGAATGAAACTTTTTTTTTCTTTTTTTAATTTGGGCATATCAATATCTGTGTAACTTCTTCCAAGATAGCAGTGACCGGCAAACTCTCATGCTAGAGACGCCATCATCAATAGTTCAATGGGATTTTGTTATGCTGCATTTCCTCCCTGCTTTCTTCCCCAGTGTCAGCATCTCCTCGTGAACAGCCTCTCTCTTTCCAAGCCCTCCCTGTGGTGAACCCAAATGTTGTTTATCAGATGGGTGTTATTCAACTCACTAAAATACATCCTTGCCAGTGGGATTCATGCTATGAACTCCAACCCCCTCTGCTAGTGACATACGCACGTTGTTCTCAGTCTGCGTCACGAAGATACGTAGGCAGATGTAGGTGGTACCTAACAGATGCAAACTTTTTATTTTGTTGAGTTTTGCCTTTGTCATTTGGACACAATGGTAGAAAAGCAATCATTCCTTAGTTACAAGGGATTCCGGGAGAGAGTTCACTGTTGAGGCTATCCCCCAGCCCTGTCCTGCCTGGTCTCGAGATTGGAAAGAAACCATAGGAGCCTTACATTCCCCAGCTCATGTTTGTCCACACACGCCCTGTTATGTTGCTACCGCTGGGCCACACTTAGCTACCACACATACTAGCGCAAAGGGCAGAAAGGCAAGAAATGCCCGACTGAAATCTGGACCTATTAACACAGCATTTGCTTCCCCTTTTATATTCATTTACAATGTGGTTGGCATTATTTGCCTCTAACATTGAAATATTTTGAAACTGACTCCTAGGACTCAGAAAATATAAGGATGTCTTAATTACCTAGCAATCCTCTATAGGTTTAATATACATATGAGAAATATGAGAAAAGAAAATGAGAATATGATTATAATAAAAGATTTCTTTAAAAAAATATCTCTTTCTTACCAGGAAGAAGAGCAAGAAACTCCATACATTTGGGGTTTGGAAAGATGCTGCGTTCAGTTAAATCCTGAGTTAAACAAAAACAAAAACTCCAGGTATGTAATCTATATTATTCCTTCTTAATTTTTCCAAATTGTTAAACCTAAGGTGAATTTCAAGATTAGAGATTTTTTTCTGTCGGATATTCCAGGTATTGTTTTCAAAAGGTCATTTCTAGTAGTTTAAATAAACTTAAGACTTTGAAAACAAGAAAATGTGACTTGGTACAACAAAACAAAATTATTTTAGAAATCAAAATTGTGACATTTGAGGAGGATCTAAACTTGGCAAAATTGTGTCTAGAAAGGAACAGTAGATTTTAAAAGTATTGGAGAGCATGTAGTTCATAATGAAAGTTTTCACTAGTACTATAGTATTTACTATTGAAAAAAATCCGGGTGTAGGTGGACCCAAGTAGTTCAAACTCGTGTTGTGCAAGGATCGACTGTATATGGGTGTATATTTGGACAAGAGTAGTGGCTAAACAGAGGGATACTTAGTACTGGTGAGGTGAACTTTTAGCACTTACTGTGTATTTCATGAAAACATATTAAAGAGGTGTTAATATATATATTTTTTTAATTGCCATGAAAATAAAGCTCAAATCCTTAGCAAAGTCTAATGATATATATTTTTTTCTAATGATGTTTTATATTTTTCTTTTGTACGAGTGTTACCGAACACATTAAGCTATTTTAGAAGGCTAAAGTAGTTCAATAGGACTTATTTTTCAAGGTCATTTATTTTTTGTTTTCATTCAAGGTCTTTATAAATTAATCTCATTTAAAAAATTAAAATCATGATATAAGTGTGTGTTTGTACATAGACCATTCTTTGAATATAGCACAAAAACTGGGTAATAGTATAGCTTGCCTCTTTATGCATTCCACAATCACTGAAAAGAGTTCTTATGAAAAAGCTCAGTGAACTTCAGAGTGTGATTGAAAATAAAATCAAGGCTCAGTAATCTGCACAGAGGTTGTGTTTCATTAATATGTGTCTCCTATAAGCAGTCAGCATGTAAAAATAGACGGCAAATATGACCGAGAGTTAAAATTATGAATTATACATAAAATGTGTGTTAAATTAGAGAATTAATTGAGAAGCATGAGTTAAGAAGAAAACTAGTTGATGTTGTATAACGTTTGATAATCAGAGTCATTTTTCTACCATTGTTAAATGTAATTTGTCTCATAATGTTATCCTTTGGTAAATTGTTACAACGTTGTATGATATATGTAGCTTATTAACAGTTTCATTAATTGCTATTAGAGGAAAGAAGCTATGAAAGCTGGTACACATAGGAACAAATGTTGAGGCAGATGGTTGAAATTAGTGAAACGTGATCAGTTGCTAAACTAGTTTACTTAATTAGCTTCCTACATCGGAATAGTTGAAAGAAATTTGTCATATTGTCGTCAGGAAACTGAAATTCAGGGGACAATTGTTATACATCATATTTTAAAACTAACAAGACAAACAGCAAAGAACTGTTGACACTAACCCCTGACCCTCAGTGTGTTTTGTACTGAGTGGGCTGAACTGTGAGAACGAGTGGGAAATTTTTCTATTAAAGAATACCAACTGCACTGACATCTTTCCCTGGCCTGTAACAGGGAAAACGGGGAGAAAAGCAAGTGGAAGTTGGCCACTGCCCACAAAATTTCCTTGATGTTATTACTTCTTAGTGAAAAAATCTGGAATAATTCTCAGAGGAGCTGAAACAGAATTTTCAAATAATTTTATGAAACAGTTTCATCTTCAGTGAGATTCCAAAAAATTCGAAGGCAACAAATTATAATAATTTTCATGCTCAGGCCACTCTTGGCTATATTACTGGGAATGGAAAGGATGGAATCAATTTTTCAGGTACTGATTTTTGGTTAATTCAATTTGGCATTCAATTTTGGTTAATTGAATTTGGCATCAGCACCCATAGTGAATAACAAATAGTCAAAGATGGTGGAGATTTTGGTGGAAATGTGGTTCATGTATTAGAGAAAATATGAAGGTATTCTGAATTGTTTAATGGAATTCTCCAAATTTGGGGTGAATATTACATGGTTTATATCTGCTGAGGTTTATATAGGTTTAAAATAATTTATTATCCCTTCCCACAGGATTTTTTTTGTATTTTTTTAAAGACACCTTTTTTTCTCTCTAAGACACATTTTGCTTTGCAGCAAAAGTAGAGAACTAGGCTATCAGTATACAGCAGGTTCCAATGATAGTCTTTATCTTTTTATTCAAACATAATATCAGTGACTTTTTTTTTAAACATCTTTATTGGAGTATAATTGCTTTACAATGGTGTGTTAGTTTCTGCTGTATAACAAAGTGAATCAGCTATACATATACATATATACATATATCCCCATATCCCCTCCCTCTTGCATTTCCCTCCCTCCCTCCCTATCCCACCCCTCTAAGTGGTCACAAAGCACTGAGCTGATCTCCCTGTGCTATGCGGCTGCTTCCCACTAGCTATCTATTTTACATTTGGTAGTGTATATATGTCCATGCCACTCTCTCACTTCGTCCCAGCTTACCCGTCCCCCCCCCACCCCCGTGTCCTCAAGTCCATTCTCTACGTCTGCGTCTCTATTCCTATCAGTGGCTTTTGGATGATCATGTGTTAACTCATATGAATGACAACTATAAACATGTATGATCCATGATAGGATCCACACAGCTATCCTTTCCCTATTAGATTGCATAGTGGGGTTCTTTCTGATAAAGTTAGTTTATAAATTGTTTGATTTAGGAACTATAAAGCTGCTGCTGCTAGTGGTTTAGAGTTTGTCACCTTTCCTGACTTTATTATCACCCTTGGACTTAGGAAAGAAGGTAAGAGTAAGATCATTTTATTCACAATATATTTACAGGCACTGTGCCAAGAACGTTTGAACTTTTCAAGGTCCCAGAGAATATTTGCATCTGAACTTCAAAAAAATTATTTTTATAGTATGAAACCAAAAAATGAAAAGTTGAGGTTAAGTTTTCACATATCTATAGCATGTAATTAAAAAATAAATTGCTATTTTACTAAACTCTTAATAATGTATAAGTAATATTTATTGTGAGAAGTGGGTCCATTTTTTGTATGTTGTTATGAGGAAAACTTTAATATAAAATGTAGTCGATCTCTGTTAAACTACCTTCCTATTTCCAGGCTTTTACTCAGCAAAGAAAATAAGGTGTATCTTTACCACTCGTTTAAGGCCGTAGCTTTTCAGCTCTCAATTCTAATACACTTTACGAAACACAAGAAGGTGTTAAGCATGATGCTAGCTTGTTAGAATTTAGGAATGAAATTTAGGTAGCCTGTAATGATCATTCAAAATATAAAGAAGTTTAATTTTATTCTCACAAATAGTAACAGGTATAAGCTAAAGAATGCTGTTACAAATACCCTGCATGTGAAAAATCTAGGTAAAAGTATACCATAAACTGAGTAATCAAGCCAGTGATACTATTATTTTTAATACTGAGCAATATAGAACTGACTCTAAGTAAAATTTGAGTCAGCATAGCTATTTTTGTACACTATAAAGTACCTTGGTGACCTAGGTTCTTAGCATAAAGAATATTATTATTAAATGATTTTCACTGAACTATTAGCATTATTTGTTGTTACACACTCACCATTCCCATACACTAGGTTAGTAACGCATTAAGAGTAGAGACATTCCATTATTACTTACCTTTCCAGTCACTGTAAAAAACAAAACTGACAGGTGTTTGATGAATGTGTCTTGATTCAAAAGCTTTTTACTCTGACTGTTAGGAGTACTTGGGAAAACTGCTTCTATTTTGGATATAGATTGTTCCTACTCTAACAACAAAAATATGGGATAATCTATAAAATCATAACTTGTTTGTGCTCATCAGAGAGTCGAGACAACCAGGGTCACTGAATTCCAAACGATGGCAAGCCCCTCCAAAGAGATAGGGGCCACACAAAATTTGCCTTTGATAGAGTACAGTAAAAAGAAAAATCAGGTAAGAAGAAAACAAGTGTGATGGTTAATTTTATGTGTCAACTTGACTGGGCCATGTGATGCCCAAATATTTGATTAAACATTGCTTATTATTATTGGATTTTATTATTATTAACATTATTATTGGATGTGTCTCTGAGGTGTTTCTGGATGAGATTAATATTTGAATTGGTAAACTGAGTAAAGCAGATCATCTTTCCTGATGTGGTTGGGCCTCATCCAATCCATGAAGACCTGAATAGAATAAAGGCCTGACTTAGAGCTTGGACGCTGGTCTTCTCCAGCCTTCAGATTTGGAATAGAACTTACATCACTAGCTCTCCTGCTTCTCAGGTCTTCGGACTCACACTAGAAGTATACCATCAGCTCCCCTGGGTCTTGCTTTCTCAGCTTCTATAATTATATGAGCCAATTCCTTATAATAAATTTCTTTACACACACACACACACACACACACACACTCACACATCCTGTTGGTTCTGTTTCTCTGCAGAATCCTGACTAATACAAACTAAAATTTTAATAAATTTTTAAAGGTCAAATATGGACAAGCATAACAATTTAGAACACTTGAAAGCCCCACACAAAGTAGAGTCTGCAAGCACTCACCAATGTTTGTCCATGGGCCCTAACTGGGTGCTCACAAATAGGATTGGAGGCAAGGAAGGAGACCTGAGAGAAACTCTTTAGTGGTGCAGGCATGTGGATGGTGACTGGCTGCTACCGATGGAAAGGTGCGATGTCTGGCCCTTTTCTGAATCCTTTTCTTACATGAAAAAAAGGATTGGCCTCTCACCCCTGACACCAGGCAAAGTTTGCTTGCCATTGGGTTAGGAGTAGACGAAAAAAGTTGTCTGCCACTAGTGAATGAAATAGGAGACTTACTTGAGCCCAAGAACTTGCACTGATGCCAAGCAGAGTTCTGTTACAGGATAGGGCCATGAAACTCAACTTTGCACAAGATACTCCATTGATACAAGGTAGCTTGGGGCTGCCATGATGAGAGGAGAAGGAATACTGAGAAGTTTTAAACAAGAGGCTGAAAATTCCCAGGCACCCACGTAATCCTCGCACTTAGTAACAAGCTAAAGCAGGTAGTCTATTTCTGGAAGAGGGGGAAAATTCTGGAAAAAGATCCCCTTGTGATGGGCATGCAAACTCTGCTGAAAGGTGAGAATGGAACAGAAATACTGATAAAAATCCTCCAACTCTCTAGGTCTCATACTAAGCACAAGGTAGAAGCAGTCTATCACTGGAGGAATTTGAAGTCTATGGTAAACTAAAGGTAATTAGAGCAACAACCAAAACCAACTGAGTTCAACTCTTGTATAGACCAACCCAACCTCCACACTAATGGACTGACAGAAAAAGAAATGTGTCCATTTTCAGTTTTAAATTTACCTCACTATTTGTTTATACACAATATTTGCATTTGATCAAATATTATATAATAAACAAAAAAGTAGCAGCAACAACAACAATAACCCATTAGCAAGAGATAAACAATCAACAGAATCAAATCAAGATGTGACCCTGATTATGGAACATTAGATGAAGTACTTTGAAATAACTATGTTAAATACGTTAAAGGGTGTAGTGGAAAAGAGAAAAACATGCACGAACAGATGGGAAATTTCAGCAGGCATATGGAGATAAAAAAAGAATCCAATGAGAATGCTGGAAATGGAAAACATGCTAACAGAGAAGAAAATTTCAGTTGATGGGCTTATCAGCAGTCTGGATATAGCAGTGGAAAGAATTGGTTAACTGTACATTAGATCAATAGAAAGCATTCAAACTGAAACAAAAGAGAAAAAGAAGAAGAAACAACAGAATAGGGTATCCAATATCTATGGGATAATATAAAATGATTTAACATATATATGATTACATTTTCACGAGAAGATAGAGACAGACAGCACAGAATAAATATTCAAAGAGATAATAATGGCCAGTTGTTTTCTAAAATGAATGAAAGACCACAAACAACAGATCAAAGAAGGTAGAGACTCTCAAGCATGATACATTAAAAGAAAAAACACACTTAGGCACATCATACCCAAATTTCTGAAAACCAAATATGAGGAGAAAATCTTGAAGGCATCCAGAGGAAAAGAAAACATTGCATACAGAAGACCACAGATAAAAATGACAGCAGGTTTCTCATCAGACACTAAACAAAGCAGAAAGTAATAGATATCTTTATTTATTTATTTATAAATTTATTTATTTTATTTATTTATTTTTTGGCTGTGTTGGGTCTTTGTTGCTGCACACGGGGTTTCTCTAGTTGCCACAAGTGGGGGCTACTCTTTGTTGAGGTGTGCGGGCTTCTTACTGTGGTGGCTTCTCTTGTTGTGGAGCATGGGCTCTAGGCACGCGGGCTCAGTTGTTGTGGCTCGGGGCCTCTAGAGTGCAGTCTCAGTAGTTGTAGCACACGGGGCTCAGTTGCTCTGCAGCATGTGGGATCTTCCTGGACCAGGGATCGAACCCATGTCCCCTGCATTGGCAGGCGGATTCTTAACCACTGCGCCACCAGGGAAGCCCAGTAATGGATATCTTTAAAGTGCTGAAAGAAAAACAAAAAGCTGTTAAATCATAATT
This sequence comes from Balaenoptera acutorostrata, assembly GCF_949987535.1. Lineage (NCBI taxonomy): Eukaryota > Metazoa > Chordata > Mammalia > Artiodactyla > Balaenopteridae > Balaenoptera > Balaenoptera acutorostrata. The sequence goes on along the minus strand of NC_080071.1, from coordinate 19,356,177 downwards.
TTATACCAAGCAAAATAGCTTTGTTTAATAAAAGTAAAATAGAGGACTTGTTCAGCAAACAAAAGATGAGAAAATTTATTGGCAGTGAATTTTCACCATGAGAAATGTTAAAGGAAGTGTTGCAGTTAGAAGAAATATAATACAACATGAATATTTGGACCTACAACATTGACTAATGCTGTGACTGATAAAAAAAGTGAGAATACAAAACATTTTTCTTTTTTAAAACACTTTAAAAAGATAGTGAAATATCTGAAGCAAAAATAGTAACACCGTACTGTGGGATTTATAACATAATTAGGAGTAAAATGTATGAAAACAATAGCAAGGAATTAGTAGAAGGAAATGATACTGTGTGGTTTTTACAACATAATGATGTGTATATTTTTGGAAGATAGGTTGTGAGAAGTTAAAGATGTATATTGTAAATCCTAGAGAAGACACTAAAAAGTAAAACAAAATACTATAATAGGCCAGTAGTGGAGACAAAATTGAATCAGAAAAATACTCATTTAAACTATAAAAAAACAGAAAAAAAAATGGGGGGAAATGAAGAATATATGGCACATTTAGAAAATAAATAGTAAAGAGGTAGATGTAAGCCCAATCATATTGGTATTAAATTAAGTGTAAATGGTGTAAACATGTCGGTTAAAAGCTAGGTATTGTCAAATGGTATTAACAAAAGTAAGATCCAACTATATTTGTCTACAAGGAGCTCACTTTAAATATAAAGATATAGATAGATTTAAAAGATATACCATGTAAACACTAATCAACTGAAGCTGGATTAGGTATAATGGAAATTAGATTTACATTATACCTAATGTAAATGTAAAGAAAATTAGACAAAGTAGTTCAGAACAAGAAACATTATAAGAGATATAAAGGGACATTACATAATGATAAAGGGGTCATCTAATCCAGGAGGTTTTACAGTCCTAAATATGAATTCTTCAAATGATAGAGCTTCAAAATATATGAAGAAAAGATAGAATTGAAATGGTAAAGAGGCAAATTCACAATTATAGTTGGAGAATTCAACATTCCTCTCTTTATAAATGGCTCATGTAGACAAAAACTTCAGTAAGAAGACTTGGACAATACTATTAACCATCTTTACCACACTGATATTTATAGAGTATTTCAACAAACAATAGCAAAATACACATTTTTTTTAAGTGCACATGAAACATTAATGAAGATAGAACATTTTCTGGACCATTCAAAATGCTGCAAATTATAAAGAGTTGAAATAATACAAATTATGATGTTCAGACAAAAGTAAAATCAAATTAGAATTTAATATCAGAAAGATACTTGGAAAATCCCTAAAGAATTGTAAATTAAACAGTACACGTCTAAATATCCCATAGGTCAAAAAATAAATCACGGAGAAAATAGAAAACACTTTGAACTGAATAAAAATGAAAATATGACATATTAAATTTGGGGGGATGCAGCCAAAGAGTGGCTAAGTTGCAAACGTCAAATGCTTACATTAGAAAAGAAAAAAAGGCAATGATTTTTTTGCATATGACACCAAAAGTATAAGCAACAAATGGGGCTACATCAAATGAAAAAACTTCTGCACAGCAAAAGAAACAATCAACATAATAAAAAGGCAACCTATGGAATGGGAGAAAATATTTGCAAACTATATATTTAATAAGCAGTTAATACTGAAAATATATAAAGAATTCATATAAATAAATAAAACAAAAATCCATAAAATTTAATTTTAAAATGTGCAGAGGACCTGAATAAACATTTTCCAAAGAATACATCCAAATGTCCAACTAGTACATGAAAAGGTGCTCAACATCACTAATCATCAGGAAAATGCAAATCAAAACCACAATGAGATATCTCTCACATCTGTTAGAATGGTTATTATTAAAAAGCCAAGACATAATGAACGTTGGCAAGGATGTAGAGAAAGGGAACCCTTGTGCACTGCTGGTAGGAATGTAAATTCGTATAGCTAGTGTGGAAAATAGTGTAGTTTCCTCAAAAAACTAAAAAAAAAAAAACTACCATGTGATCCAGCAATCCCACTTCTGGGTATACAGCTGAAGAAGATGAAATCACTATCTTGAAGAGATGTTTCCATAGCTATGTTTGTTGCAGCATTATTCACAATAGCCAAGACATAGCCTGTGTCCTTTGGCAAATGAATGGCTAAAAAAAAGTTATATATATATTTGATAATGGGCTTATATATATAAATGTATATATATATATATATATATATATATATATATATATATATATGTGTATATATATAGTTGACTCTTGAACAACACAGGGGTTGGGGGTGCCAACCTCCTGTACAGTGAAAAATCTGAGTATAACTTTACAGTAAAATTCATAGAAGCAGAGAGTATAATGTTAAACAGAGACTAAGAGGTGGGGGAAATGGGGAGATGATAGTCAAAGTATACAAACTTTCAGTCATAAGATGTATAATTTCTGGGAATGTAATATACGGAATGGTGAGCATAGTTAATGATATTGTTGTATATATCAAAGTTGTTATAATTGTAGAGCTTTAATGTTCTTTCTCATCATAAGAACAATAACAAAATGTTAATCGTGTGAGATAATAGATGTGTTAACAAACCTTATTGTAATATTTTGTAATATATACATGTATCAAGTCATCACATTGTATACCTTAAACTTACACAATGTTATATTCTATTAAATCTCAGTAAAGGGGCTTCCCTGGTGGCGCTGTGGTTAAGAGTCCGCCTGCCAATGCGGGGGACACGGGTTCGAGCCCTGGTCCCGGAGGATCCCACGTGCCGCGGAGCAGCTGGGCCCGTGAGCCACAATTACTGAGCCCGCGCGTCTGGAGCCTGTGCTCCGCAACAAGAGAGGCCACGATAGTGAGAGGCCCGCGCACCGCGATGAAGAGTGGCCCCCACTTGCCACAACTGGAGAAAGCCCTCGCACAGAAACAAAGACCCAACACAGCCATAAATAAATAAATAAATACAAATTAAAAAAAAAAAAAAAATCTCAGTAAAGCTGGATTTAAAAAGGGCTAAATCCAATGATCTAAGCTTCTACTTGACTCCATAAAAACAAAAGTAAATTTAACATAAACAAAAAGAAATAATAAAGATAGGAGCAAAATCAATAAAATAGAAAAAAAGGTAATAGAGAAAATTAATGAAACTAAAAGCTGGTTCTTTGAAAAGATTAATAAAATGAATAGGTGTTTAGCCAGACTAAGGAAAAAGGAGAAGGGGTAGAAGTTACCAATATCAGGAATGAAAAAGCTTACATTACTACAGACCCTGTAGACATAAAAAGATAATAAGAAAAGATTATGAAAAATTTTATGGTCATAAATTTGACAACTTCGATAAAAGGAAAAATTATTAAAAGCTAGAAACTGCCAAATTTCACTCATGAAGAAATATATAATCTGAATAGTCCTATATTCAATAAAGATATTACATTTGTAGTATTTGTAGTTAAAAATCTATCAACAGAGAAAGTTCCAATCCCATTTGACTTCACTGGCAAATTCTATTGAACATTTAAGGAAGAAATAATATCAACCTTTTAAAAATTCTTCCAGAGGGGCTTCCCTGGTGGCACAGTGGTTGAGAATCTGCCTGCTAATGCAGGGGACACGGGTTCGAGCCATGGTCTGGGAAGATCCCACATGCCGCGGAGCAACTAGGCCCGTGAGCCACAATTACTGAGCCTGCGCATCTGGAGCGTGTGCTCCGCAACAAGAGAGGCCGCGATAATGAGAGGCCCGCGCACCGCAATGAAGAGTGGCCCCCACTTGCCGCAACTAGAGAAAGCCCTCGCACAGAAACGAAGACCTAACATAGCAATCAATCAATGAATGAATCAATAAATAAATCTTTAAAAAAAAAAAAAAAAAAAATTCTTCCAGAAAAACAAGAGAGAACAGACTTCCAAACCCATCTTATCAAGTCAATATTAACCTGATACCCTATAGAAAAACTACACAAAGACATTACAAGATAAGAAATGACAGGAGCTGTTACAGTGGAGGATTACTGGACTGAATGTCAATATTATGGCATAGTATGAGTGTGTTTCATGTTTGGTAATTGCAATCATTGTTGCTTTTGTTGTGGTCATCCATGTACAATGCTTGGTGTCAGTCTATTTATCTCTTGTAAAAATAAAATACAGTGTGTGTGTGTGAAAAAAAAAAAAAAAAGAAATGACAGACCAATATTTCTCATAAGTAGAGACAAAAATGATTAACAAAATGTTAATAAAGTAAATCTAGCAATATAGAAAAATAATAGTACATAGTTACCAACCTGGATTTATCCCAGGAATGCAAGGTTGGTTGACTATTTAAATAGTAATTGATATACTTTTCTGTATTAAAAAACTAAATAAAGAAATGATCATAACTTTATATTAATGGATATGGAAAAGCATACAAAAACCAACACATAAGAATCAATTATATTTCCATATATAAGCAACAAACTGGAAACTGGAGTAAAAACTGCCATTTATAATAGCATAAAATTCCATCAAATACTTAGTAAAAAAAAATTTAAAAATATGTATATGCAAGACCATTATACTAGAAACAATGAAATATTATTGACAGAAATTAAAGAAGACAGAAATAAGTGGAGAGCAATACTGTTTTTATGGGTCAGAAGACTCAATATTCATAAAATGTTAATTCTCATTAAAATTCCAGTGGTTTTTTTTTATAGAAATTGGAAAATCCAAGGGACCTATATTACACAAAATAATTTAAAATATTCAAAAATGGAGAGAACTCACACTACCTGATTTCAAAACTTATTATAAACTTATCCTAAACAAAATAGTGCAGTATTGATTTAAGGATAGATGCATTGAACAATGGAACAGAACTAACTCTAGAAACAGACCCACACATATACAGTCAATTAGTTTTTGATAAATGTGCCAAGGTAATTTAATAGAGAATGAATAGCCTTTTTAACATATGAGATTGAAAATTTTGGATCTAGGTGCAAAATAATGAAATTCAACACCCATCTCAGATTCAAAACAGATTATAGACCTAAATGAAGATCTAAAACTAAAATAATTTCCATAATAAAATATGGGAAAAACCTTTCTACTACATGTTTGGCAGAGATGTCTCGGAAGGACACATACACATAAAAACGTGAGTTATGAAAGGAAAACATACTGATAATACTGGCTATATGACTTTGAAAAAGTTTCTTGCTTAATATGGCACTCATTTTTCTTATCTATAAACAGAGATAATAACCCCACCATCACAAGTTTGTAGTGAAGATTAAATATGTAAAGCATATAGTAGTTGCTTAAATTAGTGGTATCTATTTGTAATGATTACTTTTATTAGCAGTAATATTAACAGTGACATCTAAAACAAGATGATTCTCTTCAAGGATTTTCTCACTTGTAAAGCCTTATCTTTTCAATAGGGAATACTTACCAGTTTCTAAACTTTTCCCACAAAGATTAGAAAGAAAACTTATCCTAGAACTTTTAGTATTAAACTTTTTATTCCTTTTTACTTAGAGTCATTTTGGGGGGCATTCCACTGGAAAATGAGTCAAAGTAAATTTTAAATTCATTTCTTTCCATGTTTTTTCTTTCCTCTCCCTGTTTTTCCCAAATCTGTCAAATGGATGGATTTATATTGCTTTGATGCCTTGTAGTTGGTCAACAAGGACCGATTTTTATTGAGTGGATACTAATAGTAAATTTCACAAACAGAGTTATGGGAATACTAATTTAAATGTGTTTTTTTTTCTTACTAGAACTCATTCTCTTGCTATGACAAAGCCTTGAACAACTGCTTATAGGTTTATCTTTGACATGGACATTAAAATATATAACCACATAGATGAAATTAAAAATTGACTTTTAGAGAAGAAATATTTTTGGTTTTTGTTATGTACCCCATCTTAAACCAATGATAAACTCTTTGCTGGATCAGTGACTCAATCTTTCTTTTCTTCAGTGATTAAAGAACCTAATGGACTAACTGCACTTTTATTTTGGCTTCTTGTTTATGACTCTAACAAGTGAACAGAAGGGCTTATTTGTTAGAAATTCTGGTGAACAGCTTGCTGTAAGTTTAATCAAAACAAGTTTTTATTCTGACTAAGCTTGTCATTCTTGGTACATAAGATGGCAAAAGATAGAGGTCTTCGTGGGATCTTGAGGCGAGGCTAGACTGAAAGAAGAGGGTATTTACTTTTAGGGCTCCTAGCAGGTCCTTGTTTGAAGACTGCATGTTTGTTGATGCCTAATGTAAAACTGATCAATTTTTGTGATGTTCAAACTAGCCATTGAAAACATGTCAAAATATAGAATGAAAATTTTATGATTTGCTATTTAAAATGATGATTTGAAAGATTTTGCACCGTAATCTTATTTTTAATTATTATATTCAATGTGTGGAAAGAGAATCAGGTTTGAACATATTTACTCTGCAGGGTTAGTATCACTACCACTATAACAAATTGCTAATAGTGGAACAATGGTGAAACTAAATGTGAATATAAAGGTCCTAAAGAATTTAATACCTAGCCTTTTATCACTTGTCTTTCCATATAATTGAAAACTAGGGTAAGTTTCAGAGAAAGACCACAAAGACAGTTCTGGTCAAAAAAGCCTGTCAGGAAAAGTTTAAAGTATGAGGGCAGTTTTTCTAGAAAAAGGTCAAGATGATTTTATCTTTTACATTTTTTAAGGTCACTATTCCTCTACAGCGGGAGTGATTTAGCTCCTCTCCCCTCACCTTGGGACATTTGGCAATGTCCAGAGGACTTTTTTGGTTGTCACAAATGTATAAGGAGGTTTGCTACTGGCATCTAGTAGGTAGAGAACAGGGATACTGTTAAACATCCTACAATGCACTGGAGAGGCCCCCTTCCCAAACAAAGATCTATCAGGCTCAAAATACCAATAATGTCAAGTTTGAAAACCCTTTATCTATGGTCTGTGATAACTTTCTTGTCTTTAAAGCATGAGTATGTAAGATTTGGTCTATTTAATAATAGAATATTCCCTACCAACTAAGAGCTATCTAACTTGACCAGGGTTATCAAAAAAATGTTATTTAAACCTCCTGACTATCTGTAAAATCTGTAAAGGTTAAAAAGATACTTTCCTCTTTAGGTTGTTCCAAAAGTTGTATTTCAAGGAGGGAGGGAGGGGAATAAAGTAGATTGTCCTATGATTTTTTTTATCATAAGTGGAAGTATTATTTGGTAATAATTTTTTTTTTGGTCAAGCACCAACATTTTAGATATATTATGTCTACTCTTCATAATAAATAGGTATTATTATGCCCATTTACATGTGGGGGTAAGTGAAGTGAAGAGAGGTTAAGATATAATCTCAAGGTTACCTGACCAGGTAGTGTGGCATTAAGCATTTTGAATATAGGTGTTACAACTCCTAATGTGTTCTATCCACTACATCCTGTGTTAGCTGCTTTGTATGCCCATAATAATTGTTCTAAAGATATAATAATGAAAGATAATTATGAGTTTTAAAACATTTTATGTGCCTGGTTGCAAAATAAAGAGATGGACTATATCTGTTATATAGTCTTGCTCCTATCTTTCAAGTTATTTAAAATATTTAAAAATCAGTGCCCCTTTGGAAAATGCAAGAGAACATCTCATTATTCTAACTGATAAAATAAAAGGAAAGAACATGTTTATCTTTAATTTTGTATGAATTCTATCTCAGGGTAACTGAATAGGTGATGAAAGGAGGCTTTTCCTTTTCTGTATATGTCTTTTTTAAAAATAATAAGTTTATTTTTAGAGCAGTTTTAAGTTCACAGCAAAATTGAGCAGAAAGTACAGAGAGTTCCCATTACAACCTACTCATGTCTGTCCCCCAAACCTCCCCCACTATCAGCATCCTACACCACAGGGTACATTTATTTCAATTGATGAACCTACATTGACACATCATCATCCAAAGTTCACAGTTTACATTTGAGTTCACTCTTGGTATGGTACTGTCTATGGGTTTTGACAAATGTATAATGACATATAACCAGCATTGTAGTATTATACAGAATAATTTTGCTGCCCTAAAAAATCCTCTGTTCTTTGCCTATTTATCCCTGTTTCTCCTCTAGCCCCTGGCAACCACTGATCTTTTACTGTCTTCATAGTTTTGCATTTTCCAGAATGTCATATAGTTGAAATCATACAGTAAGTAATCTTTTCAGATTGGCTTCTTTCATTTAGTAATATGCATTTAAGTTTCCTCCATGTCTTTTCATTGCTTAAGAGTTTATTTTCTTATAGTGCTGAATAATATTTCATTGTCTGGATGTACCATAGTTTATTTATCCATTCACCTACTGAAGGCCATCTTGGCTGCTTCCAATTTTGGGTAGCTATGAATAAAGCTGCTGTAAAAACTTTTGTGTGGACACAAGTTTTTAACTAGTCTGAGTAAATATCAAGAAGTAAAATTGATGGATTATATGGTAAGAGTATGTTTAGTTGTGTAATAAATCACCAAACTGTTTTCAAAGTGACTGTATCATTTTATATTCCCAACAGCAATAAATGAGAGTTCCTTTTGCTCCATATTCTCTCCAGCATTTGGTGTTGTCACTGTTTTGGATTTTGGCCATTCTAATAGATGTGTTATGGTATCTCACTGTCATTTTAATTTGCTAATTAAATATATGACCTAATATATGATATTGAATATATTTCCTTACACTTACTTATGTCTCCGGTGAAGTATCTCTCAGGTCTCTTGCCCATTTTTAATTGGGTTGTTCATTTTCTTATCACTGAATTCTAAGAGTTCTTTGTATAACAGTCCTTCATCAGATATGTGTTTTGTAAATATTTCCTCCCAGTCTGCAGTTTGTTTTCTCATTCTCTTGATATTGTCTTTTGTGGAGCAGCAGTGTTTAATTTTAATGAAGTCCAGCTTACCAACTCATTCTTTCTTGAATTGTGCCTTTGGTGTTGTATCTAAAACCTCATTGTCATACCCAAGGTCATCTAGGTTTTCTCTCATGTTATCTAACGAGTTTTATAGTTTTGCATTTAGGGACAGAGGTTTGCCCTGTGACCTCACTTCTCTAATAGATCTAAGAAGGGTTGTTGACTTTATCAGTCTGTTTCGCTTTTTTTTTTTACTTGTTGATAGGATGCAGTGGTGACTTCTAAGCTCCTTGGAAGCTGGATCATAAAACAAAATTTGGAAGGTTTTTCTTTAAGGGAGGATTCTAATTAATAAATAGAAAAATAATAAAATCAGAATATCATCATTTTTCTATCCCTAATAAAACAATTTACTGAGGGAATGATTATTGAAGTTTGCTAGATCAGGTGAAAGCTGATGGGAATTTTTAAATGGCTGAATCAGGTTGACACCCTTATCAATCTTAACAGAGAAAGCAGTATGTACAATAGGAAGTACACAGGAAGGAACACCTGTGAGGTAGTCTTGCCAAAATATTGAACATTATTCTTATCAAGTCTCAAGCTTTTACTACCAGCTCATACAAGAAGAGATAGAGAAACGTGCTAGATGACACCAAGGGCATGCCATTAACAAAAGCCAGAGTATGGAAAATTCTACTGAGAAAAACTCTGCTTCTTTATTAAGTACATGGGGGAAAAAAGCAATAGAGAAAAGATAGAGGGGAAAATAGATTTTAAAAAACTTAATAGTTATTGCAATCAGTGGTCCTTGATTGAATTTCAATTCAGAAAAAAATCAACTATAAGCAAATTATCTGACAATAGGGGAAATTTATATGTTAACTGGCCATTTGACAATGTTGAGAACTTTTTTGTGACAATCACATTGTGATTAGGTATTAAAAAAAAAGCCTTTGTTTTTTAGAGGCATATGATGAAGTATTTGCGAAGGAAATGAAATTATGCCTGGGATTTGCTTATGATAACCCAGAAGGGTAAGAGAGAAGAACAAGCATGTATCTTAGAGTTAATTTAGTCTAAAATCTTTGTCTTATTGGGGCAAACTCAGAGGGGCTAAGGAGCTTATCTCTTGCGAACAAGTGTAGCTAATGGCTAAGCTGAAACTAAAATCAATTTCTGATTCCCATTCCACTGCTTTAAAAAACAGATGGAATGTTTTACCTACTTCTTTATAATTACAATTGCTTTGTTTTGTTTAACAAAACAAAAATTAAGAAAAATAAAAAATAACCTCTAGCTGAATAATAAAATTTTAAGCAATTGGTTTATGAATGAATGGAATTTTACTTAGTTGAATAAATTAAAAACTATAAAAGACCTAAAATTTTATTTCCTTTTATTATCTGTCTCTTCCCAAGGAAACAAAATTTCTACAAACTTATGTATCTTGGCAATTTAACACTGTTTCAGTGTTGCCCTTTTTCTGTTTGGACCCCTTATCATGCTTCTAGGCCACGATCTCCCCTCATTGTGGCCTTTCATAGGTGATGGAAATTTTCCATATGTCTAACTTTATAGACTTTCATTTTCTTTACTCCAATTACTTCACAACTTGATTTTCCTGAGTAGTTTCTTCAAAGTGACTAGCTAATGTGACAATGTAATTTCTGTTGAGATGTTAATGAATGATAACAACTTGGTTTGAATGTGTTGTCTTTCTGAAATACCTGTAAGAGACATATGGGAATTTAGGCAGCCATGGTAGATGTGATAACTGGGGATATTTTTAAACAGTGGGTGGGAAAACTTTAAGTGTTCCTCACCTAATATTATATACAACCTAATCTTCTAATATTTAGGATCATTCTTCACTTCAACATTTAGCCATTGTTTATTATTTCTAATCTTAAGGGGAAGACATAATCAAATTACCGTTCAAATAATCCATCTGGTTATACTGGTGTGCAATTATTTATTTCCTTTTGTTATCCATCAGACAATGATAAGAATAACTTTGGGTTGGTTTCCTTCAAAGTAGCTGCTAACATATCTATCATTAATTTTTAAATTCAAATTTACAGTATATTTACTAAGATAACTTTCCACACTGAGTTAAAAGTGCAGACAAAATTTTATATTTACCATTCAGAAAGTTTATATTTTCCATTTCATATAAGTGAGAAAGGAAGAAGCAAAGTTATATAAGCAAGGCTTAATTAAATGTTCTTTACTGAATTTTAAATTTATATGGACTTTAGGAAAATTTGAATTAAATTAAATTCTCTTCAATTGAGAAAAAATTGAATTCTCTTTTACATCACTGTTTTTTAAAAATTCTCTTTCTCACTATTTATGTCTCTCATTGTTGGGATGAATTTTGTGATGATAGGACATTTTTTTTTTTGATAAGTGACTTCTGTTCTAGATTCCTTAAGCTTCTTGCTCTTTAAGAAAAACAGTTAATACATAACTCAGAAAAAGAATTCTAGAATCAGAGTGCTTCTCAAAAGAAAACGGTATTCTGTATTAGACCAAAAGCTAACTTTAAGTTAATTTCTAAAGGCTAGCTTGAAATACGACAACAGCTAGCTTTAAGTTAATTTACTTTTGTTTTGTCAGGTAACAAAATTTTGAGAATTTACTTATGCCAAAAAATATATCAGATTTTATGGGAGATGTTAGAAGAAAATACACAAAATTCAAATTACAAGAATAAAACTTCACACATAAAAATGTTTGAAAAATATTTTAAAGCAATATATCAATATAAGCAAGAGCTGATAATTATTGTACAGATGGGCAGGGTAGGTAAGTAGTTAGTTCAGAGACTGGGCAAGAATGCAACCTGGGGGCTTCCCTGGTGGTGCAGTGGTTGACAATCTGCCTGCCAATGCAAGGGACACGGGTTCGAGCCCTGGTCTGGGAGGATCCCATGTGCCGCGGAGCAACTAGGCCCGTGAGCCACAACTACTGAGCCTGCGCGTCTGGAGCCTGTGCTCTGCAACAAGAGATGCCGCGATAGTGAGAGGCCTGCGCACCGCGATGAAGAGTGGCCCCCGCTCGCCACAACTAGAGAAAGCCCTCGCACAGAAACGAAGACCCAACACAGCCATAAAATAATAAATACTTAAAAAAAAAAAAAAAAGGTAAACTCAGAACCATCTGCTTTAAAAAAAAAAAAAAAAAAAAGAATGCAACCTGGAATTGAAGAGATCTGAGTTTGAATCATGACCTGTGTCTTATTTAATTTAAGACATAGGATAAATCACACTTGGATTACTTAGTTTCCTCATCTATAAAATGTGAATAATTAGAGGTGTGCTGGAGCCTACTCAACATTGGCTTGCAAGATCCAATTGCTAAATTTTCAGGAAGTTGGAAATCTGATTTTTAAACATTGTCATTATTAAAAATTAAATTATATAAACTTTCAATTAAATAAATTATGTTAAAATCAAAGGTAATACATATACAAAACTCAAGACCTCCTAATTATTTTGTTACATCTTAGTATTACATATGCTTTTGAAGTTATTTTTGTCAATGATATTTATAGGGTAGAAATAATATTATATGTAATAGTACATACTGTGCACAAACTGCTGACCATATAAATCAGGGATTAATTTACTGTTTTGTTGATTTCTAGATTTAAGAAAGTGATGGTGAATTTTATATTATGGATTAAATCTAAAAGTGTGTCATGTTTGTAACTGTTACATTGTGAATAGCACAAAAAACTGAGGAAATAGTCTCCTGGTATTTGAAAACAGTTATCCATTCAGCAAAATAGTCACTCACTTTTTGCTGAATGAATGAAGTCTTCTTTTGTTTTCACTTTTATCTTACTCAGTAATCTAAACAAAATTATCAGCTTACATTCATGAACTACACTTGTTTCTCGCTTGCAACCATAGGTTGGCTATCGATAAAGAGATGGACAAAAATCAACGAAAGCATTCTATGAGAATCAGTTGGCTATATGGGATTTACAGTAAAGATGATTGTATATTTTATTATTATTTAAAGGTGATAAAATACCCAGAATATCCAGCATAATATCTTCTACATAGATGGTAGTTGTTGATGTTACTTTAAGGCATGTCTATGTAGCAAAGGAGTAATTGACAAGAAGAGTTGAAATTACCCAGAAAAGTTTTTAAAATAGTTGTGTTTTTTGGTAGATTTTGAAGTGGCATTATGAATCGAGATAGTCTAAGACTTATAGCTAAAAGGAAGAGAATTCACTGATGTTCAATTTTGTCCTTCTTTGCTTAATTACCTTGCCTGTTATTTTTAGCACAAATAAGCTGTTTTTTCTCACTAGAATCACAGGGAATTTTTTAGACTTGGACTTCAGAGCCAATCTATTAAATCAGAATTTCCAGGGACTGGAAACACATTCCTGGTGATTCTGGTGCATCCATTCCAGCTATACCTGAGGCCTGGGGTTTGGGAACCACTAGAAAAATAAGGAGAGGGATCCTGAGGTCTTGTTTCAAATTCCAGTCCTGATTTTTCCTGGTGCTGTGAACTTGGACAGTTTACTGGACCTCTCTGTACTTTGGTTATTCCAGTTCTAAAGTGGGAGCAATGATAAAATAGTAATGAAATTGCAATGTATAAGAAGACATGATATTCAGTATTGCTAAAAGAGAAAACTATCCTCTGGTTTTGTACCTCATATTCTGTCAAATTCAGTCAGCATATCTATTGCCACTTGAATCAGTCTTACCTCATCACTCTTCTTCTCCCTGTGAATGAAATTTGCCATATACAAATGCTAACATTTTAAAAAATTAATTCTATTGATATTAATTCTGTGAGAACAATTGCTACTTCTTACTGGACAAACAACTGACTCTACTTCTAAGTTAAAATGATCAATAGGAAAAGTTTCATTAATAAAACACAAAGACTAGATTTTCTGTTTATTAAAACTAAATTCTATTTTTGTTTCAAATTTGACTAAGGAATTTCAACCTCATATGGTTACCACATACTGAAGATTTGTAATCTTGAATCATATCTGTATACAAATGTATTAAAGATACATTCAATTCTAAATTGTGTTCAGTTAGCCATCTGTCTTAGAGAAAGTTACCAAGTGATTAAAATTAAACTTGACAAATATTTCATAAAAAATATGTGTGAAAAAAAGTTTGTGACTCAAATTGGCTTGTGTTGAAGTATTTTTTCCTTTTAGCCACAAGATGGTGCTTTTGTACTCTGTATTTCCATTGAGAACACAAAAACATCTTTAAAATGGTTGACAAAAGACTTTAATTTTATAAGAATCATTAGAGTTCAAAGCACTTGTTATTATTTCCAAAAAACACTCCTCACTACACCCTTGGGTAAGAAATGTTAATATGAGGGTGAAAATGAAAAAAATTTTTTTAATCCATAGGGACAATCCATTTTATCTGTTTTTAAGCAGGGTTGTACTCAGAGTGTGTTTGTCACTTCTGTTCACAGCTGAGGAAAGTCCTCCATGTAACCAACATCTGTGTATTATCATATAATCCCCAACATACCATAGACCTATTTATTAAGATGCTGAAACAGGAGTCTATGCTAGTCTTATTATGTGGTTCTCTTTACGTGTTTGGGTTCAAAAGCCAGAAGGTAAAAAGAGAGAGTCCTCTAAATATAAACTTGTTGTGCTTCATATCCAAGGTGCCTTACTTTTTTTTTTTTTTTTTTGTATGGATGCCACAGTTCCATTGTTCCATTCTTCTTTGGCTTTTTTATTCTAAAAGGACTTCTTGGCTTGTACCAAACTGAGTTTATTTCTTACCCAAGACAGTCATGGGCATCTTAAGATCTGGGAGCTGAAGAGCTCGTAAATATCCTTTATTCAACCTCTTAGCAGAAAAAAGGCATTCTTTGTATACCATCTCTTGATTATCTAACTGTTGTTCCATCAACAAAAACCTTTCTGTGATGACTTTTTTTTCCTTTTTGTCAAACACTCTGCTTGCTTGTTTTTTTGATCTGCTAACCCTCTTTTAGACTTTCCTGCCTTAAGAGATTTTCATAAAGATCAAATATCTCATAGTTTTACTATATCTTGCCATTTAAAATGTAAGCCACTATAGCAAATTATTTTGGAGAAAGGAATCATCATCTACCTGCCTGGCAAGATTTTTGGAGATAATACATCCCAATTTTTTCATGAAGCTTTCAGGAAACAAGTTATCATTGTAAAAACAATTCAGAGTCTTTACCCAGAACCATGCTTGCAACTTAACTTCAGATTTCAACTTCAAAACATTTAAAAGGTTCTGGTTCCACCTGACCAGATTTTTACCTGGTCCCAGTGGCAGTACAGAAATATGAATGCCAACTCTCTGAAGCATAGTCTTTTTTTTCCATTCGAGAAGTATTATTTTATATTTTGAAATAAAAATTTCACTAAATTGATAGCCTCTTACACACCTTAATTTCTTTCAAGGCTTTGTGTGTGAGTGGGGTTTGGGTTGAAGGAGAGGGAAGCAGAGGGCAGGCAAGTGAGAACGATGTGGGGCCACTTAACTTACATGGAGGCAGTAAGGAGACCCCTGTATAAAGGGCTCACCTCTGCAAGTGGCTCCTTGTCTTAAGCAGCTACTTAAAATCTCCCAAAGTCTCCAGGACAATTTTGCTTGACTTGTGGTTAAAGACGGCCTCTACTAAGCAACTGATTTACCTGTTCCCCAGGGTGGAAGGTTGAGATGGGTTTTTAATTCGATACAATTAAAATTGTATCGAAGCATGTAGCTCCTGTGTAGTAGCAAAGAGTCCTTAGTAATGTAAAAGTGGAGGAGGAGAAGACACGGTTTCAATTCCTGACTCAGGGATTACCTTGCCTCCCGGTGATTATCACCATCTTGAGTGACATTATTTCCTGAATACCTTACTCCTAAGAGAAGATTGAACCATCAGAACACTCCTGTCAGTGAAAAAGGGGTGTTTTGGGCAGATGTTAGTAAAGGAAACTTGACTTGTGATCTGCCTCCGTCTCAGGTTAGTAATGCCCGAAGTGCATGAATTACTTAGGTCAACATGTCAATGAGACAGATGCTTCCGTGTCTAGCTCCTTGAGGGGACAAAAGAATTATTTGGCACACATTGCTGAGGGAAAAATAATTCCGATGACTTTCTTCTTCCAAGTCTTCTACACCCATTGTCCTGTCAAAATTGAGAAGGGAAGATCTGCATGCTGTCAAATATATTTACATTATATTTGTATGGGAAGGTACAAATATACCTTCTCCTCAAGACCATATGAGGTGTTTTGATCTGAGGGTGAGAGAGTGATCCTAAGCATGGGACCACCCAGAGCCTCCACTGCTACAGGTCTTAAATCCATCATGCTCCAGTATGACTCTGAGCTAAGAAAGCACCCAACCTTATTGCATTTTTAATGTTTTTTGTTTTTACTCAAATCAAGATCTGTCATAACTGTAGTTGCCTTTTTCTTTTCTCCCTTAAGTTACTTCAAGTGGCCCAGTTCCTGGTTTGTATGACTGAAGGATGCCTACTATCTCGGAAGGTATTAAATTGCATTTCTTGTTCCAATTTAAAGCATGGAGGAGGGAACATGTCCAGATAGCCCTTCCCACACAGCTCTAAATTAGGTAGATTAACCAACTATTAGTCACCCAGTTCTCAGGCATCATCACCGGACCAACGTTAATAGTGCCAAAGGACAAGGACAATCGACATCTGTGAAATCTCTTCCTGTGTCAGGGATGGGGACAGATGATAAGAAGCTGTCCTTGCATTTGAAGCTGCAGACAGGATTAAAATCATGCTGAAAAGACTGGTCAGTATCTTGAATCAATCCAACCCTTGGGCACATAAGTGCAGTGCCAGGATTCAGGTCGAAATAAAGAAAAAGCTGGCCCAAGAATCTGGGGGTAAAAGATGAGGAAGTCAGGATGGCTGGGGTTGCCTACAGGCAGGAGAGCAGGACATTGATGGTTAACCACCCACTGGGGCATCCTTCAAGTCCTATGTAAAAATATAGCCACTGGTAGCTTTCATATAATGAATTGGGACCACTGACATCAATTCAAACTGCAATTTCTTCTAAAATCTCACAAAGTTTGTCAGAGGATAATTATTTACCAATCTGATGAGTCCAGGAGGTCCGCTAATTAATTCTTCAATGGGATGTTTGCCATCCTTGTTGTTCCTTAATACTGCATACTGAGGGGTGTGCATTACTGGGATTGGCACGGGGCCTACCATAATGATTATACTCGTTGAATGCTCAGTGCCAAGTGCTGTTTAATTCAGTTTCCCTGAGGTCATGGAGGGAGGGCTTCCACTGTGCCATGTATTTACAATTTTTAGAAACAGAGTAGGTGGAAATGTGGTTTTACCTTAGGCGATTTAAACAATTCCTAGCCCAGTGAATATTGGAAAATAATTAAGACTAGGTACAAATATATTGCAAATCTGTAAGTTGGCATTAAATACATTGATTGGACTGAGAATTTGGTAACACATTAACATTTTTATCAGTAAATATAATCACAAGACTTGAAAATTATCTGTGATTCTTTCTAGGCAAGGACATAGGGAACAAGTAAATGAAGTACAAGGTCATAGCACCTTACTGATAATGGAAATAAATGAGAAATCAAGTTAACACATTTTAAACAAGTCTTCCCTAAAAGATCGGGCTGGAAATGATATGAATCAGATTTGCCTACTAGCATAGGACTAATTAAAATATGTTTAATTGATAAAGATTGTTGATTAGTTATGTTTTCTTGTAATCTCTGCTAGAAAACTCAGATTTGGAGGTGTATTATTCGGCTTCATTTTCCATACGCTGCCTTTTTAAAATTTGCAGCTTATTTTATGTTAAACTGCATTGGGGGATGCAAGTTATGAGCAATATTTCACTTAGGACAGACACCCATTAAGTTGACCTTGTCATTAAGAGAATCATGTGTTTCATTGCTGAATTTAAAGCTTTGATAATCATTTTAATGGTGCTTCAAAATGACCAGAAATCTCTAGCAACAGGGATTACAAATTCTCACATTTCCCCAGGCAAATAAAGGACAAGACAGGCCACCTAGTCATGTTCCAAAAGGCTTTTCCCCTTCTTTATCAGATAAGTATTTATGGCAGACAAGCTACCTCTAGGCTTTATCAATGATAATGATAAACTGAGAAGGAATGACAGCTGAAGGAGAGAGGAAAAACATGAAGGGAAGCAGGAAACATCTACTGGGGTGTCACGGGGCATCAGAGAGAGCTGCAAAGCATCCTGGGGAGCATGGGGGTGGGTAGACGAGGATGAGTGTGTGGACTGACTCACCAACAAACATTCAGAGTTTAAAAAATTCCAGGAAGTTGAAGAAACCTAAAGAACTCTTAATTTCTGCATCTGATATTTTCTAAAAATTGAGCCATATTTATGTTTCAGATCGTTCTTGGGCATTATTATTTCTGTCCCCTTTTGGAATGCCGTAGTTTTGGAACATTACTGCAATAACACAAACATGGGTCAGGTAGTACCGGGATTCAAGCAGTGCCTATCTGCCGTGGAACGCCAAGTCCTTTGCAGATGCTTTCTTCCTCTGCTATGTTCTGTTAGAATCTAGGGTGACTCTAAAAGTATTTAGCTGTTAGGTTGTTTCTCAGATGTGTTCACAAGATGGTTTACCTTCTGCAGCTAAAACTTGTCACTTCCTAGTCATCTAAGGCAGAACTTAAGAATTTTCATTCTATTTCATCTCAAAAATAACTTACCTATCATACTGTAGTTTCATCAACATAACTTTTTGTTTGTTTTTTAGTCATTCCTCTGATTTAGTTTTTGAAAAAAAACCTGAGATGGGAACAAGGTGCAATGGCTTTCAAGTCTCCATTTTCAAGGTCAGCGTGTGGCAAATAAGTGTCATGGAGATCTCACTGGTGTGTCACTGTGGGTTTTTTGTTGCCTTCTCATTCTGGAACTATAGGCACTGCGTTGAATGTGTATAGTGTCTTCATGCTTGCTTCCCAATCCCAATTCCAATCCATTTTACCTTGTTCACTGGAAGCTTGTGGCTCTTAATCCTAGACTTCCCAGAGAGGCAGGCCAACAAGGTACTGGGAGATGTGCTCACATCCCTGCTATTTCGCTTCTCAGCCAGACACAATCAAGTCTTCCATGCTCTTTTCAAAGAGACGTCTCCCCCAGCCCCCATATGCTAACCAGCATAATCCTCTCTGTTAACCATCCTGCAATATGCTTTGTTAAAATTCCACTTCACAGGTGTCAACAGTGATGGCAATAACCATTATCCTTACCCAACGTGCTTCTCTACATGTAGACTTTTACTTGTGTGTTGAATGAATCCTTAGGCATCACATTACAGCACCAGTGGTCTCCAAATTGATTTCAGTCATTTACCCCATCGGTAATAGACCTTTTGAGCATGCATTTACAAACTATGCATATATATATATTTAATAGATATGAATATAGAACTATACTATAGATTTGATATTATAGTATAAATATGATGTATATTATATTAACAATTTAGTAATTATGTAGTAGTAGTGATATTAACATAGTATATTAAAAACTAGTGCTAGTACAAATTAGTACCTAGTACATTATAAAACAGTGTAATTC
Organism: Balaenoptera acutorostrata; assembly: GCF_949987535.1. Taxonomy (NCBI): domain Eukaryota; kingdom Metazoa; phylum Chordata; class Mammalia; order Artiodactyla; family Balaenopteridae; genus Balaenoptera; species Balaenoptera acutorostrata. Next base: position 19,336,626 of record NC_080071.1, on the reverse strand, counting down.
CCCTTATATTCTATCATATACACAAAATCTAGGCAACAAAGAGCATGATAAGAAAGAAAATGTAAAAATAAATACAAAGCTAGTTGTTTTCTTTCCAAACTTAATTGACTGTCTTTGAACAACACCCTGGGGTTCGTGCATCACCTTTGCCAAATGTTACCTTATTCTAACAGAGAACATTAATGGGTTTGTTACTACAACAAAAATATAATTTAAAATTATTTTACATCTTCCTGTAAGACATATATTGTGTGACTTGCTGATTTATTCTTTGACTTCATTTAGCAGTCCTTAAGATAATATTGAAAGTAATTTGCATCTCCTGATGGGGTACTTGTGAGGTGGTAAATAGAATATCTTGAGTAGTAATAGAAAACCAGCTTGAGATTAAAATTTTTCTCTGAATAGATTTAAAAGTAAACAATTTACAAGAGGTTGATTGTGACTTTATGGGAAAAAATGGAGCTAAAAGGACTAAAGCATTTTCCTAAGATTCATGAGCGAGCCTAAGACAAAAGTAGAAAAAGAAAATAGTTCCCCAACCTTCAGTGTTCTGAAACAACTACCTTGGAGCTTTTAATATTTATAATTCCTACAACTAAAGGATACACTTACATCCTTGTGCATGTATGCAGGAGTTTTAAAAATAATATAACAAGATGATCAGTCAAAGCCCTTAGTTATAGCTTCTATGTAAATCACATATGTCCAAAATTCTTCTCCTTTAGATAACTTTTCAAAAAGAAATATACAATCAAGAATGGGAATGTATGCACTGCTATATTTAAAATAGATAACCAACAAGGACCTACTGTATAGCACAGGGAACTCTGCTCAATATTCTGTAATAACCAAAATGGGAAAAGAATTTGAAAAAGAATAGATACATACCTATGTATAACTGAATCACTTTGCTGTACACCTGAAACTAACACAAAATTGTTAATCAACTATACTCCAATACAAAATTTAAAAATTAAAAAAAACATTAGGTTAGTTGAGAATGACTGAACCCCTAGTGAGGGATAAATATTGTATAATTTACTAACAAATATTTATAAATATATATAAATCAAGTAATGCATAAATTGGTCATAAACCAATAAATACTTTCTCTAAAAAAAAGAAGAAAAAATGAGAATAGAAATGTATGTTTGTTTCTCCAATTGGCATTTTTAGATATTTTAATTGAGACAGATCACTGACTAAAATATGTTAGTGTTGAATGACCATCTCTCTTTTTTTAATTGAAGTATAGTTGCTCTACAATATTATGTAAGTTACAGGTGTACAATATAGTGATTAACAATTTTTAAAGGTTATACCCCATTTATAGTTATTATAAAATATTGGCTATATTCCCCATGTTGTACATGATCTCTTTTTTTAACATTACCTATAACTTGGGCCCATATACATTGCCTTCCATGCCCAACTATCATTTCATAGGTCTTTTCTTTTTGGCATGTGGAAATGTTTGGGTTTTTTAAAATTACTAATTCTTAATATTAAAAAAATATATGATGGATACTCTTCAGAATTTTATGAAAACTATAGGCTCTCTGCCCTGAACAATGCACCTGTTTACCTTTGGTCTTACCAAAGGTTAAGATCTTTGTTCTAGTATGATTATATTACAAAATCTTCTTTCACACCCCCCATTTCATAGGAAAGTTATTTTTAATAAAGTTGTATATAAAGTGAAATTTACTTCTTTTCCATGAACTTGAAACTGTAGATGTGCCTCCAAGGTAGCAGCTTAAAAAACAGGATTAAGGAAACAGTAAGGAGGGAAGAAAAACATGGGGCAGTCTTCTCCTACTACAATTGACCGTTTCAAGCTTTGAAGGTGACTGAGTCAGTGTGAGTGGCAAGAGAATTCTGCAAACCATGGGGTTGATTTCAGAATTTGATCTTTGGAACCTGGGCTGCAAGGCTTATGCATTTCTGGTGGTCTGTCAACAACATTTGCCATAGTGGTAAAGAGATAAGTGGGCCGTGAGATTTGAGGGGATTGAGGTCAGAAGTGGGAAAGAGGAAGGAAAGTCCTGTATAGATTTGGAACTAGGAAAAGCCCATGACCTGGAAAGAGTCCTATTGGCCTAACCATGCTGAAGACTGGTTCAGAGGTAGGTCTGTTTGAGAAGAAAAACTAGGACTTCCCTATTTGGTCTGACTGAGGCTAAAGGAATTCTCCCCACTATGAATAAATATAACAGCCATGACAGAGATTGCAGCATTTACCAGGGCAATACAGAATTTAGATTTTACTAAATTGGTAAATAGAAAATGCTTGGGAATTACATTACCTTAAATATCATCACAGAATTCCTTGAGTCTTTGTTAGAAATTATGCCAATGTTTTTCTTGTTTGTCTCTTAGATCAAATCATTGTATATTATTTTTCTGTATCCTGGGAACGATTTATAGACATCAAGTGCTTGTAAATAGTTTCCTGCCCCAGGGCCTTTGTACATGTGCTTTTCTCTACACTTTGCTTTTCTCTGATATTTTTATGAACCCCCTCCCTCATCTCCTTGGGTTTTCACCTAAATGACATACTCTCTGTGAGCCACCTCTAATCATCCTATTTAAATTACAACCTTTCTCTAAATTCCTTATCCCTTTGCCTTGTTTTATTTTTCTCATTATTTATCATGATGCAACAGCAACAATATCTTTCTTATTTTCATATTTATTTTCCATCTCCTCCCAGTATAATATAATCTCTATGGTGGAAGAGTGTGTGTTTCTTGTTCACTGCTGTATTTAGTATCTGGAGACATGCACAGAGGAAGTGCTTGATAAATATTTATTGAATGAATAAATGACTAATGGAAAAATAGGTAATTTATTCATCTAACAATATTTATACAGTATTTTCTACGTGCAGGTCACCATAGTGGTCACCTGGGATAGGATAGTAAAAAATGACATGATCTCTGCTCTGAAGGAGCGTACAATATATCCAAGAAGACAGACCCATACGTAAATAAATATAATATAATGATATAAATGACATAAAATACTAAGAGACTGCAGAAGAGGGAGCTGTTAACTCTTCCTGGGGGAGACAGGAATTGCTAAGGGATTGACCTCTGAGCTGCATTCTTAAGGATGAGTAGGAATTCACTAGGGAAAAAAGGGGTTGCAAAAGGAGAACAAGTTTCATTTAGTTGCAGGGATATGTGGGTGTGGTCAAAGAGGCTGCTGTTGGGGCAGTATTCTCAGGCATGTGAATGTAAGTGGAAAGAAAGAATGACCATCAGCCCTTTGGCATGGAGTACCTCCAAAGATCACCCTTGGCTAGCAGCATGGACTGCTCAGTACAATATTTCTCTCTGTGCGGTCTTCTTTGCCTCTTAGCCAGCATTATGCTTTTGCTCAAAAAGAGCCACCTCATTCTCTGATTGTTTTTTGCCAAGTTGGTGTGTTGCCTGTGATTGTTTCCCAGCATTCCACAGCTTGAAGTTTGCTTTAGTGTATCCTTATGGTGTTTCTTATGCCTGCCCTGCTTGCAGGCTACATATGTTGTACCATTTTACACTTGGAGACCTTCCAAAATGTGTGAGAGAAAATGAGACCAAAGTGGTTGCCTTGAACCAGAAGCGGGTAGACAGGCAAAGAATCCTAGATTCCCAGAATCAGTTGAAACAGACTTGAGAAGTCAACTAGTCAATTTTCTGGACTCTTGGCAGGATTGCAAAAAAGCCAGTCCAGGAATACCACTAACATTTACTCACACATGACTAAATGAACTTTTACTTTGATTCTAAGTAGCAATTGGCTATTAAAAAGTGAACATTGAGTGTACAACCTTAAATGCTTAGAATAATGCAAGTTTCCATTTTTGGTAATGTATTTATTCATGCAAGTGACAGGCACTATGATGTTAAAAAAATGAAATAAGTTTAATAACGGTCTTCCATTTCCTGGAATAAGTTACCAAACTGTTAAGAAATTCAAATAACTTTTGCTCTTTTGTAAAACATGATGCTTGGCAGGAATTCATCTTTGAGAGGTCTATTATTGAGATGGAATTCTTTAATCTTCACTTTGATACTGACCTTTCAGAGTCATGCAAATGCTACTGGTTAGAAGGCAACCTTTTGTAGGGTAATCACATCCAAGTCTGTAATCGGGGCCTTATACAGTCTACAGTCTTACGAAGAGTCTCTCACAAGGAGTACAGAATATAGTAATGGCACAAAAAGGAATTATTGGAGACTGAGTAAGGTGGGGATCGCCTAAGAGATATGGCAGGTATTGCAACATACCATCAAGATACAAGACATGAGTCATCTCCTCAAAGAGTTCTTACACTAATTGGGGAGATTGCACATATACACCTGAAAATACTACATGGCACATGATGACTATTTGGAACAAGCCTGGTGATGACATTGTGGCTAAGCATTCTGGACAAGTGGTCCATTGACGAGTACTGCAGACAGTTAGTGGTTGGAGAAATCACTATGTGTTGAAGGGACAGAAGAGGTACTCAGGGTGGAAGTGAACCTGAATGGGTTTGAAGGGTAGGTTTTGCATGGATCAAGAGAAATGGCAGGAATATCTTGGATTAGGAAATGAAACATAACAAAGCACGTGAGTAAATGTGTAAAATGGTCAAGAATAGAGCATATATGGCCAAATTGGAAAATTCCACTTGGAGGGTTTGACAGAAGCCAGAGTATATTTGGAGTCCAGTGAATGCCAAGATGACAATCTGGATTTTATTCTTTTGGAAATACAGAGCCGTAGGAGACTCTGATCAGAGGAGAAGCAAGATGAAAACAGTGCTTTAAAGAAAGGAAACATGAGTCTTACACCTTAAAGTATTAACAAGGCACAAGACTAAAGAATGGTCAGGAATGTATATTAGTATCACCCAATACAGTTAGAGCAGTGGTTAAGAATGATAATTCCAGAGTAATACTAGCTGAATTCTGGCATCACCACTTATTAGCTGTGACCTTGGATAAATCAGTTAACTTCTTAGTGCTTTATTTTCCTCAATTATAAATTATGGATATTGATAGGGATTACCTCATAACTTTGTAGATGAGCTGATTTGCATAAGGTTTTTAGAACAGTGCACAGTAAGACTTTAATGAATGTTAGCTAGTTTTATTAGAGAACAGTGCCAAACGGCGTGCATGTAGACAGTATCGATCAGATTTCTACACTTCTCTAAAAGGGAAATAATGGTGACTCCTACGTTGCAGGGATGGGGGCATGATCAAAGGAAACAATTCCTGTCAAGGTGCCTGGCACAGAGTAGTCATTAAAGATTATTAATTGGCTAATCCATGGCCATCAATTTAAATCAGGTATCTTTAAGTTCAGATGGACTTGTTTTGTAAAATTGTTTGGTAAAAGTTCCTGTGGTCTCTGGCCTCAGAAGTCCGACTTAGATCAGATATCTTATTTGGGTTTCCTGTAGAATGACGAAGGCACATGAAGGAAAAGCCTTTGTTTGGGGAAACTTGATACTTTTCTGTTATTGCCAAGACAAACTCATTTGGACAAATAAAAATTGATTTGGAAATTTTAAAATAAAAATTGCAAACCAAACAGGATGTAGTCTCGTTAAGGAGGAAATGATTCATTGGATTAGCGTAATTAGATAGGCTCTATTTGTGCAAGACTTAAACAATCACTAAGTTCTTTCTTTAATAACTTAGTGCTGCTGTCGCTGCCCAGCTCTGGTCTGTTCTAGGTGGAAAATGAAAAGCAGGGGGAGGAAAGCACACAGATTTCCTGTGTGTGTGTGTGTGTGTGTACGTGTGTGTGTGTGTGTGTGTGTACGTGTGGGTGAGTTTGCATGCATGCACACACATCTACTTAGTGCCTTTGCTGCTATCAACTTTTCTTACAACTTTGTGCTTCCAAATGATTTTGAAATTTTAGTGTGTTTTTGGCAGAGGATAGATTCCTCACTTTGAATAAAAGGTAGTGAGATCAATGGCAGTAAGTAGAAACTGTCTGAAAGTAAAAGGGGATACTGCTCAAGATCTCTCTCCTTTTCTTTTTCCCATGAAAGAGAGGTTAGAGAGTGGCATGTGGCTAGAGCAGTTGCAGTTACATGATGGAGGACGGGAGAGCTGTCACCTGCTTTGCTGCGCGGGGTGCCCAGCTTAACCCATCTTTCTTTGGCAACTGTGCCCCAGTGAGAAAAGCTAGCAGTCCATATGTTGAGTAGGCACCATGCCATTTTGACAGGCGTGAGTGTCGGCAAGAAAGGGACCATGTATGAGCATCAAATGTGTTTGTTGTGAGAAGGATTCTAGGCCAGGAATATTAAAATAACTGTCTGTCCTTAGCTCTAGCACATATGGTTAAGGAGATATGCTATGATGACTCACATTAACGTTGGAAAAAATATATATAGAATACACAACCATGCTAAGTAAGTTTCTGCTGTTGATAAATCGAGCCTGGAATCTTCACAAAGGAAGGTTGTAGAGAGACATACATAGTGATAATAGACTCTTTGCTATGTACAAAATAGAATTGACTTAACGACTATATTCCCATACAATTACAGTTCCACTGAATTGATGAACAGACCAAAGGATACTGTTAGAATTTTGCTGGGAGGTCCTCAGGTATTTTCCAACACTATTTGAAAAGTAAATGGGATAGAATGGGTTCACTTAATATTTCAATTCCAAAGAAATTAAATTAATTTTAGCAATGTTAGTTTAACTATTTTCCTGCTACAGGGACCATTTGTTTTAAAATCATTAAAGGGTTTTAAATGACATTGTCCTGACATTTGGTCTGATTAAATTAAGGGAATTAGTATAAAGTCGTTTTATTTCTCCTTAGCTTTCTAAATGAATTGTACATTTTCCCATGTAGGAAAAGGAATTATCGAACTGTTTTATACTTATATCAATTTGTGTGTTCGTTAACTGCATAAATATTTAGGCATGGAACTGCTTCAATTCACAATTCAAAGGTTCCACAAGGCTTGCTTAATTCCTTGGAAAGCCAGCATTGTATGGGGCAAAGGGGATAGGATATATAGTCTAAAGAGCTATAGGTAAGATTTGATAGTTGTCCACAAGGTGTTTAAATTTATACTTATATGCATGCATACACATGCCCCCTCCAAAACCACACAAGCTTAGCATTTGTCATTTTGAAGCCTAGGGAGGTGCATCTAGTTTGCCTCTAGTTCTAGTAACTTGGCCTCCTAGGGAAATGCCCTAGTAACGATCTAAATATATATATATTGGGGTGTATCTCACTAAGGAATGTGTTGCTTCCTAAGATCATGTTTATCAAAGATGAGAAACATCTTTTAACATACTGTATGATTCTCTGATATTCTATGTTTATTGTTTATTGCCTACTTTCCCTGACTAAAATGTAATCCATAAGGAAGTACTTTTAGTAGTTTTTATTATTATTATTATTAATTACTTTTATCACTATATGCCAGTAACTTACCTAGAACAATGCCTGGCACATACGGGTAACTCAGTAAATATTTTGTTGAATGAATGAATTAATAAACAAGGTTATTCTATGGCGATGCCTGGAAAGGCAGATGCCTGGGATCCATTCATTGTTAGTGCCAAGGGCTGTAGCCATCATGATCCCCATCAGCTCCCTCCATTCTCAAATAAAAATATTATTTTTAATACGGCCAATTTAATCATTCTTATGTAAAATGTGAATAGAAGCGTATTTAGGAAACTTTAATATCGATATTGCTCTGTAACATACACACTAAGTTAAAAAGAGTGCGCTTGCTTTGCAAACATAGCCTCGTGGCAAAGCTCCCAGCTTCCTCTTCCTAAGCCCTACCCTTCGTAGAATCCTGGAGATGGAGCTGGCCCTACCCCAGATCCAAATCAGGACAGCTGGAATGGAACCGGGAATCAGCATTTTTCACAAGCTGCCCAGGTGAGTCTTATGCAACTCTAAGGTCTGAGAACACTGAACCCTGGAACTTCCTATTATTACATAGATTTTTTTTAATTCCTGTTTTCATCCATGGCTCTTATGACATTCACCAACTTTGCAGTGGTAGCTGCAAATCCCAGTTTTATGGCTGCCTGATGTTGGGTAAAGGCTGATTTCATTAACTTTAATGTGAAATTTAGTGAATGAAGGAACAATTCCATCAGGAGTTTGGACTGGGCAATAAATAAGGAACTGGATGTTTCTTTGATTGCAGATTTCAGTTCTCCACAAACTATAGAACTGTCCCTAGAAAACAAAAGAAAATGAAATTTAACCTTATAAAGCACCAGCCTCCTCCCACCCCACAGCCTGGGATGCACATAGGCTGGGTCTCCACAGTGTTCTAACGCAAATCAGGAGAAGGTGCTTCCCCCTGGCGGACAAATTTTGAAAAGGTGCCCCTCTCTGGGCGTACCAATTACAAAACAATGTTTATGTCTTAGTTTGACTCAAGGCTGGCTGAGAGGAGCCTGGGCTAGGTTTCCCACTGCTGTGGTGCCCTCTTGTCTAATGATGTCTTATGTAGGGTGCAACAGCCCAACTGTGCAATTGTATGGTAAGGAGTTCCTGATAACTGGGGTCAAAAGTTGGTCTTTGGTGATGAGGTAGTGACAGAAAAGAGCGAATGCTTAGGGAGGTCACCAATGATCTACTGGGTCCAGAGATGAACCCTTATATCTTTGCTATACAGGAAGCATCCTGTTGTAACAAGTGTCCTTTGATGAAAAGTTGTAAATCTCTTCTTGTTCAAGTGATAGGGAGGTGTGATTATTGCTTTTGAGAAATCCATAAAGAGAAAAATTCATTTACATGGTACTGAGGAGAGGGCAAGCTCTTAGAGTGGGAACAGAATGAATCCCTTGGCAGCTGGGCAAAAGATTAGAGAAAATACTTTTGAGATGGTAGCCATTAGGAAACATGAACTTGTAGGTCTCCATCTCTGCTACACACTGGCTACATGGCTTGAGACAAGTCATGTCACCAATCGAAAACCAGCATCTACTTCTTGGGTGTTGTGGAATGATTCATACAGTGCTTTATAAGTTGAAAAGTCTCTATTCCTGCCCTGCAAATAGGTCTATCTGTACCATTTTTCTAGATTCCACATATATGTGTTAATATACGACATTTGTTTTTCTCTTTCTGACTTACTTCACTTTGTATGACAGACTCTATGTCCATCCCCATCTCTACAAATGACCCAATTTTGTTGCTTTTTATGGCTGAGTATAGCAGCACAGGGAGCTCAGTTGGGTGCTCTGTGATGACCCAGATGGGTGGGCTGGTGGGGGTGGGTGGGACGGAGGTCCAAGAGGGAGGAGATATATGTATACATATAACTGATTCACTTCGTTGTACAGCAGAAACTAACACAACATTGTAAAGCAATTATACTCCAATAAAAAAGAATAAGTTGAAAAGTGTCAATGTTAATGCTTATTTTGGAAGAGTTTATTTTATCATGGTAAGGACTTTGATAAATTTTTAGTGCTTTTTTAAAGCCTATGATAAATTTTTAGTGCTTTTTTAAAGCCTATGTGTATATTATACATTTTGAAGAGACAAATGTAAACCTTTAGGATCTGAACATTTGTGTGTCTTCTCTTTCTGAAATGACTGCCTTCCTGGGGTACTAATCCAAAAATATTTGTGTAGTGCTCTTATATTGTAGTAAATGTGGTTAAATATAGAGGCTATCACCAAGAGTAGGTAATCTGAATTCCTGCCAAGCTAGCATCAAAGATTATGGGGAGATTAACGGATTTTTCCCCCCAATCAAATGTAAGAGTCTCAATGGGTCAAAAGGGGTTCTGTTTAAAAAAAAAAGAAAGATTTCAAGAATTTCTTGAACAGTGAATCTGACTGGATGGCATTATTTATGATTCTCAAAGTTTAGAGTTCATCAGTGTACATTAGAATCATACGTGGTCTCATTTGAAATGTCATTCTTAGGCTCCAGTCCTGGAGACTCTGATGCAGTAGATCAGGGATGGGGCCCCAGAATCTGCATTTTAATAAGCACCTGATACAGGTGGGCTGAAGACCACACTTTGAGAAATACTGGAAGAGGTGATCTCAAGGGTCAATCCACACTTCAGCTTCCTTGAGTCATTTATTTACATTGAAAGTGTTTTTCTGAATTTTTTTCAGGAATGTGAGCAAAGCATTTCTTTTATGACTCACATAGTTGTAGACAAGAAAATCTTCATGAAATCTGCTCTGGATTTCTTCTACACTTTCAAAATTGAAAAAAGAAAACCTTTGATGTTTAAATAATCATTCAGTATCTCAGACGCTATAACTAATTGTTTGAAAATGATGTGGTTATGCCAGGAATTATTTGAGACTTTTGAAAAATACAGAGAGTAGAAATGTATTATACTTACATGGAGATACTGCTGAAGTTTCATCCGAAAAAGAAAGAGCAATATAGCTTTGACACTTCTACTTAGGTAATTTAAACTACTACCTTACAACCTGGGCTGCAATTAAAATCACCAGGAAACTTTAATCAATTTCTTATATTTAAGTCCCATCTCAGACCAAGCAAAAATAAATTTCTGGGGATGGGGGAAGGCATAGATATTCTTTAAAAGCTCCAGAGATAATTTTGCTGTCTACTAAAGCTGAGAATGATGGATTAAACTAAAAGATAATTATTAATAAAATTTTGGGTTTGATATCTCTTTATTTTGCATGAGACTAAGAAAATGTATTTGATTTCTGATCTCATCTGAATGCAAAAGAGAAAGCATTAATTACATTTGACAAATATTTACAAATGTGATTTCTGACCTCATGGAACTTACTAATTAAAAGAAATAAATATCTTTGCTTCCAAGGAGATCAGGTATCAGCTACAATTCTGGGCACATCGGTTTGAATGGAGAGAAAATTCCCGGCACTGGCTAAGGCTAAAAGTTAGTAACCTAACTTTGCAGAGGCTGTTTAAGCTCCCTTTAGATTCTGTGACTACATATGACCACAGGAAAGATGGTGGTTACTGAGCCACAGCCACAGAATCTGAATTCCTCGGTTTGCCATAGGCAGGGTTCACATATTGAATCAAATATATTGAACGATTTAAAATATTTATTAATCATATAGTATATGAAAACTGTGTTTTATCAGGTAGAATGATTTTCACTGTAACAAAAACCTCTGATAATAATAAGGTGATTTATTATCACACAAAATTGAAAAGCAAGGCTATTGGTGGACTCTAAGTGAATCAATAATTTCATGAAAAACTTCAGTTCTTCCTGAGCTGTTCTGCTGTCTTAAGCAGTGGCCTTATCTTGAGTCTGGTTCTCCTTGTGGTTGCAAGGGGAAGTTGGTTCCCTGTGTCAACTGACCCTCCAAGCCTTGCTCCCAGCAAGCTGGAGTCAGAGAGACAAATCTTTCACATGAAGCACAGAATGCAAGTCTTTCCCTTTAGTCTGATTGGGCCCACTCAGGTCATGTGCCTATGTCTAAATCAGTAGGAAACTCTAGGAGAAATCCATTTATGGATTAACCAGACTCCATCTCTGGAGCTGGGAATGAACTCATCTTCCTTTTCATGATAGGAAGTGGTGGGAAGCGGAACAAAATTGAGTTTCTGACGGAAAGAAAAAACAGAGGAAATGGAAGCTGGTTAGATTTTGAAAACCTGAAGCTTTCAAAATGATAAATGATGTGGATTTAAGTGGAAGAGACATTTTTTCTGCCTTTAATAAATATATCATGTATACTTTTTGCAGGCTCCTGTGCTTTTTCTAAACAAAACTAATTATGCATAACTATTATCAAAGAATTCTATTAACTGATTACAAATTACTCATATAAAGAATGATTCAATTTACATGAAGGCAAGAGATTTAGAGTCATCTAAATGCATAAAAAGGAGAGATATTTATCTTACTTCCAGGGGTTATCATGCACTGTTCAGAGTAAATCTGGATTTTTCTTCCAAGTTTAAAAAAGAAACATTTACACTGAATTGCTTGAGGTGGTCTTCTGCAGTCAGAAAGGAGTGTGTCTCCTCTTTCTTGAAATGCCTTTCCCAATTCCAAGACCTTTATAGCTTGGAACAATTTCAAAGATTAATTTGAACGTAGCATACTTTTAAATTTAGTGTAATGGAAAAGACTTCAGATGCTGGTGGCAGGCACCTTTGTTTAAATCCTGCCCTGCCTTCACCCATCACTTTATTATTTGTGAAATCTTGAGTATGTTAATCAGTCATATTGGGCCTGTTTCCTTATGTATGAAGCAGAGTTAAAAATAGAACCTACTTTATAGGATTGCTTTAATGATTAAAAGTATTAGAATTAGAACTGTGCCTGCTATTTGGTAAGGGCTCAATAGATATAAGCTAATATAATTAGTTTTCTAAATAACCTGTATAGGTTTATCATCAAAATGATCATGAAAATTGTACCAATAAGAATAGGTAGCACTTACTAAATTCTTACTACGTTCTAGGCACTGTACAACTGTGAAATTCATGTAAACGGCACATTTTCTTCTTGCAACAACGGCACGAAGTGAATATTATTATCAACATTTCACAAACTGAAGTTTAGAGAGTGTAGGTCACATCCTCTCGTTCCCACAGCTAGCAGATGGTGGAGACAAGCTATTAACTCACAAACGTCTATATTCTTTCCCTGTTCTACGAAGTAAAATATTTTCTCACCATTTTATAGTCTTGCAACAGAGTTTTACTGATTATTTAAAGAATCTGAGCTGCATTTTATTTTTCTCCAAAATATTTAAAACACCTTTAAGTGAAATAATAGGAAGGAAGGAAGCTGTAGGTTGAAGACTGCAAACTTAGCAGCACAGGCTAAATGTGCCCTACACATGTGTATGTTTGGCTTCTACAGTCTTCACATTTGTTTCAATTAGTAGCCAACATTTAAAATTGGGAGGTTTCAAGTAAGAATAAAGAGGACTGGCTTCTATTCAAGTTCTGGAAGTTCTGGCAACTCTGGTTCCATGCGTTCAGTGAAAAACCATTGACCTGCTGCTAAACATGGCAGCCTCCTTTCGACTGGACATACACTCTAGCTGGATCATTCTTACTTGTCCACTCATTTCAGTTATCGACCTCTCCCCGGACGCATTTTAATTTGTAATCTTGCTGTAAAACGTTGTGAACGTGATTTTTCAGTACGGCTTGTTTTTCTTGGCGGAAAATAATTAACTTCCCACTTACTTTTCCTAGTATAAACTTAAATATATTGTTGTCAGCAAAAGCCCACTTCCCCACTTTGATATCAGAGTTGACGTGCTCATCAGAAATGTGTCTCAAGAAAAAAATTTCATGCCCTCTGCTTGCCTAATACAGGGCTTTCTGATCCTGGGTTGAACAGGGATCAACAACCAGCCTTAGAAGCATGTCCCTAAAACAGCGCACTTCCTTGACGTCAGATCAGGTTTTCAAGCCATTAGGTCCTTGGTTCAGCTAGTATTTAGGATCTTAACACATGAATCATTCATAGAGTGAAGGAAAGAGCCTGCAGAATGTCTTCCTCTGGGGCAGGCATATGGATGAGATGTGGTATTGGAGGGTGTCCAGAACTCAGATTTCCAGAGAGCTTGGCAAGAATATGGAGAGAGGGATTAAAAAGTAGGAGGTTCTTTTAAAGCTTAAAGCATCTGTGCCAGTGGGACAAAAACGTCACTTTCATATTTTCAGCCCTGAAACTGAGGAAGTTCTGTGGTTGTTTATTCTAGAAATATAGGTGTGCCTCCTTTTAGGGAAAATCAAAATGCAAAAATCCACATTTATGGAGAGAGATTGGAAATTTGTGTCACAAAATACTGTCCTTTACTGAATGATTTTCTAGACTTTCTTTCCTCCTTTTTTCTTTCTTTTTTTCCCCTTTCTTTTTCTTCCTTTCTTCCTTCCTTTCTTTCTTCCTTCTGTCCTTTCTTTCTTTTTCTTTTCTTTCTTTTCTTTCTTTCTTTTCTTTCTTTCCCTCCCACCCTCCCTTCCTCCCTTCCTTCTTTCCTTTTTTAGTAAGTAAGCTTCCTTGGGACATTTATGTCATAGTTATGGTTATAAAAATTATAGGGCTTCCCTGGTGGCGCAGTGGTTGAGAATCTGCCTGCTAATGCAGGGGACACGGGTTCGAGCCCTGGTCTGGGAAGATCCCACATGCCACGGAGCGGCTGGGCCCGTGAGCCACAACTACTGAGCCTGCGCGTCTGGAGCCTGTGCTCCGCAACGGGAGGGGCTGCGATAGTGAAAGGCCCGCGCACCGCGATGAAGAGTGGCCCCCGCTTGCCGCAACTAGAGAAAGCCCTCGCACGAACCGAAGACCCAACACAGCCAAAAATAAATAAATAAATAAATAAATAAATAAAGTAGCTATAAAATTAAAAAAAAAAAAATTATAAGCAGGTAAGAAAACTAGGGCTTAGAGAAGTTGCTAAGTTTTCGTAGCAATCTTTGTGAGACCCAGGTTGAACTGATCCTAGTTTCCTGGGTTTAACTGATCTGAGAGTACAAACTAAACCCCGCTTTGTATTTCTCCTACACTTCAAGTCCCCTAACTGCCAGCGCACCATATTTTCACAAAATAGGTTCACCAAAACTAAGGATTTGTAGTTAAGAATCCGAATCCAGGTCCACGTGAAACTGAGTACTTTTCCATGTATTGAAGATCTTTTATTTAGAAGCAAAGGAAGAAGATTCTTGAGAATTATTAGTAGCAACATTTTGGCAACTTTATTCACTGAATTTTTGGGAAGTCCTTCAAATGAACAGAAACGTGGAAAGGAAAATAACAATAAGGCTTCTATAAATGGAAAATTCCACAGTATCTTTCAAACATTTTCCAGAAGACTGAACTTTTGTACACTCTTTGTTGTTTTAAAATGTGCTCATTTGTTTGGATACTTATTTGTAATGAGACGTGATATTCATGCCAATGTATGAGTGTTCTTTTGAATGCAGGGAAATAAAGCAAAAGGGAAATTTCACATGAAATCGTTTTTTGGTTTCTATTTACTAGTGTAGCATCTTCTCTAAAGAGCCATTTTGAAGGTGGGGGAAAAAAAAGACTTTTAATAGTATTTGCCTACTTTTTGTAATATAACCTATTCAATTGCTTCAGAAGTTTGAGAAGGTACTGGTTTATGTGAACACGTAATAAAATTATGACTTAACAGAAAACAGAAGTTACTTGGATTGTTTATTCTTAAATTATTAAAAAATTATTTTAAAAAACTTATTTGGTAAAGGAGGAGGGGCTTACGACTACTAATTCAGAGACGGCTACTTAATGGTGATCAATCTTATTCCTGAGGGGCAGGAGGTAGAGAAAGAACAGAAGACATGAGCTGATGATGAATAATTCTCTGTGTAACATCAGTAACCATTTCCATAGCCATATTTAAATTGCTGCATTATGTTTGCCAAAGATCCAATCATGAACAGTGGACAATTTGACATGCCTAAATTTTTCTTTTTGACTCATGGAAATAAACAGTCAGCACCTTGATTCATGGATAGAAGCTCTCCAGCAAAACCAATAGCACACCAGCAAGGGGTTTGCATTTTTATTCATTGAGCTGAAAGTGAAAAGACTTTTACAATAAAGAAATCAAGTAGAGTAAATGTAAATAACAAAGCTCATCAGCAAATGGTAAATATGAAATATTTTAAGGTTTCTGTCAAGGAAAATATTGTAAATAGATGGCATCTAAGTTTTTAATTTATTGCTAAATAGAAACATTTAGCACAAGGGGATACATCTATGCCTTTATTACATTGGTTAATACACATGTATAATTGCATAAACTGTGCACTTAGGAACATTTTCTTTGTTTGTTTTATGTGGAATCATGGCCCTAATTTAAGCAAGTACGAATTGCTTGTACCCTCAACAGTGACTCTGAGGTTGGCCATGTGACTTCCTTGACCAATGGGCTGGTGGCAGCCTTCAGGCAAGATAGTCTTGGAAAAACACTTGCAGATTTCTATTTTCTCTCTTCTTCTCAGCTTTCACCATTAGAATACTCTCAGGCTAGGTTGCTGAATGATGAAAGACAAATAGCCTAGTCACTACTGTGACTATAGCCAGCTAACCATCAGAAGTGTGAGTAAAGCCCAGACGAGACCAGCCCCGAAGTTTAGCTTGATGCTGATATGAAGGCTTGTAAGCTAAGTAAAGGCTTATTATCCTAAGCCACCGAATTCTGAGGGGGTTTTATCATGCAGTATTATTATATTATATATAGAAATACTTTATTTTTATTTTTGGGTTGGCCCAAAGAAGAAAGACATTTATAATAAAGGTATCAAGAAAAATAGATATAAATAGCTATGTTTATTGCAATTGATACATAAGAATTTTTTTTGTTCTTTCAACATGGAAAATATAGCAATTAGATGGCATTTAAATTCTCGTTATTGTTAAAAGCAAATATGTAAGGGAATTCCCTGGTGGTCCAGTGGTTAGGACTCTATCCTTCCACTGCAGGGGGCACGGGTTCGATGCCTGGTCAGGGAACTAAGATCCCACATGCCATGTGGTGTGGCCCAAAAAAAAAAAAAAATAGCAAATATGTAATTAGTTGACCAGCATAGATAAATGAAATATTTATTTCTTTATCAGATAGAATGTCACACATGTTAGACTGCATATCTTAGGTATGTAAGCATGTTTTCCCTGACTGCCTTGTAAATGTAGCATGAATGTATTCTATATGGTTAATGCTAATCTTTTTGTGTGTCTTTCTTCATTTTATGCTAGAGTTCTCTGCAATTGGATTGATCTCAAAACTGGAACATTTTCAAAATACTTGAGATAAAATCAAGGAAAGAGCGAGGTGAAAAAAATCTGTAGAGGTAAAACAAGATTTAGGTTTTATATCAAAATATGTCTATCAGCGAACTGTTGTGATATGGATCTTCCCAGATGGGCAAGTATCAATCCTATTAAAATAGCAGTCTTCTTGATAATTTCCACTCAAATAACACACCACAAATCAACAGAGCTTATTTTGAGAGGAACATGATGTAAAATGAGCCATATCTGAGTCTTCTTGCAAATGTAAATTGCTAACTGTGAGAAGCTTCGGAAATGTGTGGACTTGAATTTTATTGGCTTAAATAGGTATCTTTAAAATGAGGAAATTTTAGACCTTCCTGATTCAGAGGTACTGTGTTCTCATTCTGCTACTATAGTTGACCTGGTTGCAGAGACCTGGGTAAGCCATGCACTCCCAATCCCTGGCAACCATTGATCTTTTTACTGTCTCCATAATTTTGCCTTTTCCAGAATGTCATATAGTTGAAATTATACAGTATGTAGCCTTTTCAGATTGGCTTTTTTCACTTTGTAATATGCATTTAATTTTCCTCCATATCTTTTCATGGCTATATAGCTCATTTCTTTTTAGTGCTGAATAATATTCCATTGTCTGGATGTACCACAGTTTATTTATCCATTCACCTACTGAAGGACATCTTTGCTGCTTTCAAGTTTTGGCAATTCTGAATAAGCTGGTATAAATATCTGTGTGTAGGTATTTTGTGAATATACGTTTTTAACTCCTTTGGGTAGATACCAAGAAGTATGATTGATATGGTAAGAGTATGTTTAGTTTTCTAAGAAATTACCAAACTGTCTTCCAAAGTGGCTGTGCCATTTTCCATTCCTACCAGCAATGAGTGAGAGTTCCTGTTGCTCCACATCCTCATTAGCATTTGATGTTGTCAGTGTTTTGGATTTTGGCCATTGTAATAGGTATGTAATAATATCTCATTTTTGGTCTAGTTTGCATTCCCCTGATGACATATGATGTGGAGCACTTTTTCATATGTTTATCTGTAATCTGTATATCTTTTGGTGAGGGGTCTGATAAGGTCTTTGGCCCATTTTAAATCAGGCCATTCATTTTCTTATTGTTAAGTTTTGAGAGTTCCTTGTTTATTTTGGATAAAGTCCTTTATCAGATATGTCTTTGGCAAATATTTTCTTCCAACCTGTGACTTCTCATTCTCTTGACATTGTCTTTCTCAGAGAAGTTTTTAATTGTTTAATAATTATTATTTCTTTCATGGATTGTGCCTCTGGTGTTGTATGCTATGTATTTTCACTTTGGAAAAGATTTTATGTATCATCCAGTACAGCCCTGAACTAGTATAGGACTCTCTTGAAAATGGCCTTACAGTCTTTGCTTGGCCATTTTCAAAGACTAACAACACAAAGTTCATGAGGCAGTCCATTCATTTTTATTTATTGGAAAATTCTTCATAATCTGATCCTCCTCATTTCTCACTGTAAAACAGTGTAAAATGTATCTGTTTTTTCTTCAATGTGACCAAGTATTCAATAGTCAAGATGATTCTTATATCTACACCCCTAAGTCCCTTTATTTTGCCTCATGTAGAGAGGTTTCTATCTCCCTCGTTATCGGAGTCAATCCCACTCTGGATACCCTGTTTAGAGATATGTTTCTTCAAATGAGCTAAAGCAAAGAATCTAAGTGTGGTCTGTTCGCCATAGAACACTGGACTGCTATTTCTCTTAATCCAGTCTCTCTATTTCCATCAGTCCATCAGTACACCTTAAATTGATTTAGCCTTTTTGTCAGTTAGAATATAATGAGAAAAATCAGGAACTACCCTAGATATTATAAACAGAGAAAATTCAATACAAATAATTGGTTCTACAAGTAACGGACAATTTAAGGAAATGGGGAGAGGCAACCTAGAGATCAGCCATGCCAGGAAGTGTCTGTATCTACAGGGCTGGTGAGTCAAAAATAGGAGGTAGTGTAAGAGAGCCCAAGATCTGAGTCCTCCTGGTAGAATGTGTGGACACCATGGGAGGAACTCTCTAGCAGACCTGTAGCCATAGAAGAAAAGTGTCGGTTGCTGGGGATGTCACATATGGCAGATAGGAATCGGGGGAGGGAGAGAGAAAGAAGATGAAGACAGCAAGGAAGCAGCAGCACCCTGACTTGTCTCTCTGCCTTCTGATCTTCCACCAGTGCTTCCCATGAGTTGAACATAATATAAACCAGTTATTGGGAGGGCCTGAAATATTGTTCCCTATTATATAAAGATGAGCAGGGGAAGGATGAGGAGTGGATCTGACAGCAAACAGGTGACCAGTGGGATACCTTCTTTATTCGAATTTTACATGCATCACAAAACAGAAAAACGAGTTCACATTTCTACTTCTAATAGTTATCAAAATTTCCCTTTCCCATTTACAAATAAATATACAGAATTTTTCTGAATATGTGTCTCCTCTGTCTATCTTCATTGATGAAGACAATGTCTATCACTGTAATTTCTCCATCTTCATTGATGGAGAAGTTACTTATCAGAATGAGGAGATCATTAGTGGACCCCACTGCCCAGGGTCAGGATGACTGCACATCAGTGCGGGCAACATTGCTCTTCCTGTAATACCTGAATCTATTGGACCATCTTTGCTCAAGCAAGGTGGGCTCTCCTTGTATATCCAGTCTCCTTTGAATAAAAGAAAAAAAAAAGAAACAGGATATATAACTCTTATTATTTCCTATGCCTCTGGATTTCTCACTTAATTACTTCTTCTACACTGTTTATTGACCATTTTAGGATTTCTAATATTTGGTCTTTGACCCCAGTTCCTAACACAGGGCTCCTAAAACTCTTGTCATTTCCTAAGTGATAGGATTGCCTTTTACTCTAATGACATGAATCTTGGTGGGATCCAGGAGAGCTTCAGGATGGGGGCTGGTTACCAGAAAGACGAAGCTATGATTAGAAGGTTGGAAATTTCTACCACAGCCCTCATCCTCTGGGAAGGGGAGAGGAGCTGGAAACTGAGTTAATGATGAAGCCTCCATAAAAATCCCCACAGTACAGGGTTTGGAGAGCTGCCAGATTGGTGGATATACATCTACGTTTTAGAAGGATGGCCCACCCCAACTCCACAGGGACAGATGCTCCTGCATTTGGGACATTTCCAGACCTTGCCCTCTTCATCTGATTGTCAACTGTACCCTTCATCATACTGATTATTATATAATAAACCAGTAAACCTGTCTTCCTGAGTTCTCTGCACTGTTCTAGAAAATGGTAGAATCAAAGAGGGCATTATGGGAACCTCTGATTTGTAGCCAACTCAGAGACAAGCTGTAGGTAACCTGGGCACCTACTGCTTGAGGTTGGCATCTGAAGTGGTGGGCAGTCTTGTGAGACTGAGTCCTTAACCTGGTCCGCACTAACTGCAGGCAGTTAGCTTGGTGTAGAAAACCCACGCATCTGGTGTCAGAAGTATTGTGAGCGTGAGAGTAGGGGAGGAAATCAGTGTGTTTTTCCAATACAAGTATATATGTAATCTCTTCCATTAAGTAAACCTTTTATAAACCCACATTCTTTGCTAAAGCTTTTTCCCTTTTACTTATTGGATTTTTGTGAGATTTTCTACATTTTTGTTGTCTTTACCTCAATTCTATGCTCACCTTGTGTTATCAGGATCTCATACCATCACTCTGTTCTCAGTAAGCAGATAGTTTCTGTTCTCTTTTGTCTGACCTCTGGGGAGCGTTTATATGGCCAAACACTTCCTTTGTAGTTTTCTCTTCCTCAGTTTTCCTATGACCTCTGTCTCCTGGCTTTTCCAACTCTAGCTGCTCCTCAATTTTTTCGGAAATCTTTCCCACCACTGCCCACTCCTTAGTGTTTGTATCCCTTACTGTTTGCTCCTCCTCACAGATTCCCAGAATGATTATGTCCTCTCCCAGGGCTCTGGCACTTCGCTATGGCTCTCAAATACTGCAGCTTCCATTTGTGAAGCGTGATGCTTTCCAGGGCCAACGGGCTCCTTCAGCACTGGCCCATGTTTCCTCCTTAGTCTCACATTTCCTTCTGCTCAATACTTTAACTGCTTATTAAATATTTGTTGCAGGACGAATGAAACTTTCAACATTACTTGTGAAGTTTAAGTAAAGTTGTGATTGACTAAGATCACTCAGGTAATAAGTGTCAAAGTACAGTTTCAAAGCCATTTCTCTATTCTAAGCAGACTTCACTTTAAGCCACAAAATAGCAACGTTTATAAAACAGCTTAGTATGGTTCTATAAGATAGTATTTTTTAAGGCAGGACCTCAAGTTTTATCCTCATTATATTCTTCTGTGTGTCTAGCACCATGTTTTTTTAAAAATTATTTTGTGTCCAATAACTTGATTTTAAAGGAATTTAAATGTAAAGAAGATGGAAAATCACTTGAGCCTTTTACCAGCCTTTATTGGTATTCATATGCCTTCAGTGGCCAGACAAACAAATTCAGTGATTAGAGCAATTCCATGATTGCAGCTAAGCGATGGGGAATGGTGAGGACTATGGTAAAATAGAAAGCTTATGTTCTGTTTAAAGATATTCATATACAAATTTAAAAATATATATTTATGCCAAACAAAATATCGGTGGACCAATATTGATTCTCATTGTTTTCAATCTGTGCTTCAATAATAGCTTGAATTAGAAGCAGCTTTGACTAGAGACAGCCAAAACTGCAGCAGAATTTTTATTTCATAGTCAATCTTATACTTCTTGATTCAAGCTGAAAATTAAAGAACTGTCCATTCCACAGATGCTTGATGATAGAAAAAATAGTCGAACAAGAGACCAAAGGAAAAGAAAAAATATGAAAGCATGTTGTCTTGGTGTTTTCTTAGAATAATAAAGAGAGAAAATGTAGAGAGAAAAGAAGAGAAGAGAAATTTTCTGCCTCACGGTCTTCATGAATCCATATTTTGTTCAGCATCAAATCAAGACTTCCTGGAGGACTTTCAAAACCCTTTGTAAAGGAAAGGAGCTGAGATCCAGAAACTAAAGACTTACCAAGAGAAATCAGTTCATAAAAGGGATATCAGAGAGACCTTCAAGATGGTGGAGGAGTAAGACTTGAAGATCACCTTCCTCCCCACAAATACATCAGAAATACATCTACATGTGGAACAGCTCCTACAGAAGACCTGTAGGAAGCTGGCAGAAGACCTCAGACCTCCCAAAAGGCAAGAAACTCCCCACGTACCTGGGTAGAGAAAAAGAAAAAAGAAAAACAGAGACAAAAGAATAGGGACAGGACCCGGACCTCTGGGAGGGAGCTGTGAAGGAGGAAAAGTTTCCACACACTAGGAAGCCCCTTCACTGGTGGAGACAGGTGGTGGCGGGGGGGAAGCTTTGGAGCCACAGAGGAGAGCACAGCAACAGGGGTACAGGGGGCAAAGCAGAGAGATTCTCACACAGAGGATTGGTGCCAACCAGCACCCACCAGCCTGAGAGGCTTGTCTGCTCACCCGCCATGGCGGGTGAGGCTCGGGTTTCTGAGGCCAGATCCCAGGGAGAGGACTGGGGTTGGCTGCGTGAACACAGCCTGAAGGGGGCTAGTGCACCACAGCTAGCTGGGAGGGAGTCCGGGAAAAAGTCTGGACCTGCCTAAGAGACAAGAGACCATTGTTTTGGGGTGCGCGAGGAGAGGGGATTCAGAGGACCACCTAAATGAGCTCCAGAGACAGGCGGCTATCAGCGAGGACACCAGAGACGGGCATGAGATGCTAAGGCTGCTGCTGCAGACACCAAGAAGCCTGTGTGTGAGCACAGGGCACTATCCACACCTCCCCTCCCAGGAGCCTGTGCAGCCTGCCACTGCCAGGGTCCCATGGTCCAGGGACAACTTCCCTGGAGACCACACGGCATGCCTCAGGCTGGTGCAATGTCACACTGGCCTCTGCTGCCGCAGGCTCGCCCCACATTCCATACCCCTCCCCCCCCGGCTTGAGTGAGCCAGACCCCCTAATCAGCTGCTACTTTAACCCCGTCCTGTCTGCGCAAAGAACAGATGCCCTCAGGCAACCTACACGCAGAGGCAGGGCCAAATCCAAAGCTGAACCCCAGGAGCTGTGCGAACAAAGAAGAGAAAGGGAAATCTCCCACAGTAGCTTTGGGAGCAGCAGATTAAATCTCCGCAATTAACTTGATGTACCCTGCATCTGTGGAATACCCGAACAGGCAATGAATCATCCCAAAATTGAGGCAGTGGAATTTGGGAGCAACTGTAGACTTGGGATTTGCTTTCTGCATCTAATTTGTTTCTGGTTTTATGTTTATCTTAGTTAAGTATTTAGATTTTATTATCATTAGTAGATTTGTTGATTGATTTGGTTGCTCTCTTCCTTTTGTTTTTTATATATAGATATATATATAATTTTCCTTTTTCTCTTTTTGTGAGTCTGTATGTGTATGCTTCCTTGTCTGATTTTGTCTGTCTAGCTTTGCTTTTACCATCTGTCCTAGGGTTCTGTCTGTCCGTTTTTTTTTTCATTTTATTACTTTTTAATTATTTTTTATTTTCAAAAATTTATTGTTATTTTAATAACTTTCTTTTATTTAATTTATTTATTTATTTTCTTTCTTTCTTTTTTTCTCCCTTTTCTTCCGAGCCGTGTGGCTGACAGGATCTTGGTGCTCCAGCCAGGTGTAAGGCCTGTGCCTCTGAGGTGGGAGAGCCTAGTTCAGGACATTGGTCCAACAGAAACCTACCAGCTCCACATAACATCAAACAGCGAAAAGTCTCCCAGAGATCTCCATCTCAATGTTAACACCCAAGTCCACTCAACAACCAGCAAGCAACAGTGCTGGACACCCTATAACAAACAACTAGCAAGACAGGAGCACAACCACACCCATTAGCAGAGAGGCTGCCTAAAATCATAATAAGGTCAAAGACACCTCAAA
The DNA here is from genome assembly GCF_949987535.1 of Balaenoptera acutorostrata. Taxonomy (NCBI): domain Eukaryota; kingdom Metazoa; phylum Chordata; class Mammalia; order Artiodactyla; family Balaenopteridae; genus Balaenoptera; species Balaenoptera acutorostrata. The sequence goes on along the minus strand of NC_080071.1, from coordinate 19,312,908 downwards.
ACATACCACCGGACTCAGTCCTTCCCACCAGAAAGACAAGATCCAGCCTCATCCACCAAAACACAGGAACCAGTCCCCTCCACCAGGAAGCCTACACAACCCACTGAACCAACCTTAGCCACTGGAGACAGACACCAAAAACAATGGGAACTACGAAGCTGTGGGCTAAGAAGAGGAGAACCCAAACACAGTAAGTTAAGCAAAATGAGAAGACAGAGAAACACACAGCAGATGAAGGAGCAAGGTAAAAACCCACCAGAACAAACAAATGAAGAGGAAATAGGCAGACTACCTGAAAAAGAATTCAGAGTAATGATAGTAAAGATGATCTAAAATCTGGGAAATAGAATGGAGAAAATACAAGAAATGTTTAACAAGGACCTAGAAGAGCTAAAGAGCAAACAAACAATGATGAACAACACAATAAGTGAAATTAAAAATTCTCTAGAAGGAATCAATAGCAGAATAACTGAGGCAGAAGAATGGATAAGTGACCTGGAAGATAAAATAGTGGAAATAACTACTGCAGAGCAGAATAAAGAAAAAAGAATGAAAAGAACTGAGGACAGTCTCAAAGACCTCTGGGACAACATTAAACACACCAACATTCGAATTATCGGGATCCCCAGAAGAAGAAGAGAAAAAGAAAGGGAGTAAGAAAATATTTCAAGAGATTATAGTTGAAAACTTCCCTAATATGGGAAAGGAAATAGTTAATCAAACCCAGTAAGCGCAGAGAGTCCCATACAGGATAAATCCAAGGAGAAACACGCCAAGACACATATTAATCAAACTATCAAAAATTAAATACAAAGAAAAAATATTAAAAGCAGCAAGGGAAAAACAACAAATAACACAAAAGGGAATCCCCATAAGGTTAACATCTGATCTTTCAGCAGAAACTCTGTAAGCTTGAAGGGAGTGGCAGGACATATTTGAAGTGATGAAATGGAAAAACCTAAAACCAAGATTACTCTACCCAGCAAGGATCTCATTCAGATTCGATGGAGAAATTAAAACCTTTTCACACAAACAGAAGCTAAGAGAATTCAGCACCACCAAACCAGCTTTACAACAAATGCTAAAGGAACTTCTCTAGGCAGGAAACACAAGAGATGGAAAAGACCTACAATAACAAACCCAAAACAACTAAGAAAATGGTAATAGGAACATACATATCAATAACTACCTTAAATGTAAATGTATTAAATGCTCCAAACAAAAGACATAGACTGGCTGAATGGATACAAAAACAAGACCTGTATATATGCTGTCTACAAGAGACCCACTTCACACCTAGGGACACATACAGACTGAAAGTGAGGAGACGGAAAAAGTTATTCCATGCAAATGGAAATCAAAAGAAAGCTGGAGTAGCAATTCTCATATCAGACAAAATAGTCTTTAAAATAAAGACTATTACAAGAGACAAAGAAGGACATTACATAACGATCAAGGGATCAATCCAAGAAGAAGATATAACAATTGTAAATATTTATGCACCTAACATAGGAGCACCTCAATACATAAGGCAGATGCTAACAGCCATAAAAGGGGAAATCGACAGTAACACAATCATAGTAGGGGACTTTAACACCCCACTTTCAGCAATGGACAGATCATCCAAAATGAAAATAAATAAGGAAACACAAGCTTTAAATGATACATTAAATAAGATGGACTTAATTGATATTTATAGGACATTCCATCCAAAAATAACAGAATACACTTTCTTCTCAGGTGCCAATGGAACATTCTCCAGGGTACATCATATCTTGGGTCACAAATCAAGCCTTGGTAAATTTAAGAAAATTGAAATCATATCAAATATCTTTTCTGACCACAACACTATAAGACTAGATATCAATTACAGGAAAAAAATCTGTAAAAAACAAACACATGGAGGCTAAACAATACACTACTAAATAACTAAGAGATCACTGAAGAAATCAAAGAGGAAATAAAAAAATACCTAGAAACAAATGACAATGATAACACAACGGCCCAAAACCTATGGGATACAGCAAAAGCAGTTCTAAGAGGGAAGTTTATAGCAATACAATCCCACCTCAAGAAACAAGAAACTTCTCAAATAAACAGCTTAACCTTACACCTAAAGCAATTAGAGAAAGAAGAAAAAAAAAAAAACCCAAAGTTAGCAGCAGGAAACAAATCATGAAGATCAGATCAGAAATAAATGAAAAAGAAATGAAGAAAACAATAGCAAAGATCAATAAAACTAAAACCTGGTTCTTTGAGAAGATAAACAAAATTGATAAACCATTAGCCAGCCTCATTAAGAAAAAAAGGGAGAAGACTCAAATCAATAGAATTAGAAATGAAAAAGGAGAAGTAACAACTGACCCTGCAGAGATAAAAAGGATCATGAGAGATTACTACCAGCAACTCTATGCCAACAAAATGGACAACCTGGAAGAAATGGACAAATTCTTAGGAAAGCACAACCTTCCGAGACTGAACCAGGAAGAAATAGAAAATATAAACAGACCAATCACAAGCACTGAAATTGAGACTGTGATTAAAAATCTTCCAACAAACAAAAGCCCAGGACCAGATGGGTTCACAGGCGAATTCTATCAAACATTTAGAGAAGAGCTAACACCTAACCTTCTGAAACTCTTCCAAAATGTAGCAGAAGGAGGAACACTCCCAAACTCATTCTACGAGGCCACCATCACCCTGACGCCATAACCAAAGATGTCACAAAAAAAGAAAACTACAGGCTAATATCACTGATGAACATAGATGCAAAAATCCTCAACAAAATAGTAGCAAACAGAATCCAACAACACATTAAAGGGTTCATACAACATGATCAAGTGGGGTTTATCCCAGGAATGCAAGGATTCTTCAATATATGCAAACCAATCAATGTGATAAACCATATAAACAAACTGAAGGAGAAAAACCATATAATCATCTCCATAGATGCAGAAAAGTCTTTCGACAAAATGCACCACCCATTTATAATAAAAACCCTCCAGAAAGTAGGCATAGAGGGAACTTACCCCAACATAATGAAGGCCATATATGACAAACTCACAGCCAACATCGTTCTCAATGGTGAAAAACTGAAACCATTTCCTCTACGATCAGGAACAAGACAAGGTTGTCCACTCTCACCACTATTATTCAACATAGTTTTGGAAGTTTTAGCCACAGGAATCAGAGAAGAAAAAGAAATAAAAGGAAACAAATAGGAAAAGAAGAGATAAAGCTGTCACTGTTTGCAGACGACGTGATACTATACATAGAGAATCCTAAAGATGCTACCAGAAAACTACTAGAGCTAACCAATCTGGTAAAGTAGCAGGATACAAAATTAATGCACAGAACTCTCTTGCATTCCTATACACTAATGATGAAAAATCTGAAAGAGAAATTAAGGAAACACTCCCATTGAAACAAAAAGAATAAAATACCTAGGGCACAGAAGACCTGTATGCAGAAAACTATAAGACATTGATGAAAGAAATTAAAGATGATACAAACAGAGGGAGAGATATACCACGTTCTTGGATTGGAAGAATCAACATTGTGAAAATGACTATACTACCCAAAGCAATCTACAGATTCAATGCAATCCCTATCAAATTACCAATGGCATTTTTCACAGAACTAGAACAAAAAGTTTTACAATTTGTATGGAAGCACAAAAGACCCCGAATAGCCAAAGCAATCTTGAGAAAAAAAAAACAGAGTTGGAGGAATCAGACTCCCGGACTTCAGACTATACTACTTAGCTACTGTAATCAAGACAGTATGGTACTGGCCCCAAAACAGAAATATAGATCAATGGAACAAGATAGAAAGCCCAGAGATAAACCCACGCACATATTGTCACCTTATTTTTGATAAAGGAGGCAAGATTACACAATGGAGAAAAGACAGCCTCCTCAGTAAGTGGTGCTGGGAAAACTGGACAGCTACATGTAAAAGAATGAAGTTTGAACACTCCCTAACACCATACACAAAAATAAAGTCAAAATGGATTAAAGACCTAAGTGTAAGGCCAGACACTGTCAAACTCTTAGAGGAAAACATAGGCAGAACACTCTATGACATAAATCACAGCAAGATCCTTTTTGTCCCACCTCCTAGAGAAATGGAAATAAAAATAAACAAATGGGACCTAATGAAACTTAAAAGCTTTTTGCACAACAAAGGAAACCATAAACAAGATGAAAAGCCAACCCTCAGAATGGGAGAAAATATTTCCAAATGAAGCAAATGAGAAAGGATTAACCTCCAAAATTCACAAGCAGTTCATGCAGCTCCATATCAAAAAAACAAACAACCCAATCCAAAAATGGTCAGAAGACCTAAATAGACATTTCTCCAAAGAAGATATACAGATTGCCAACAAACACATGAAAGAATGCTCAACATCATTAATCATTAGAGAAATGCAAATCAAAACTACAATGAGGTATCATCTCACTGTGGTCAGAATGGCCATCATCAAAAAATCTACAAACAATAAATGCTGCAGAGGGTGTGGAGAAAAGGGAACCCTCTTGCACTGTGGGTGGGAATGTAAATTGATACAGCCACTATGGAGAACAGTATGGAGGTTCTTTAAAATACTAAAAATAGAAGTACCATACGACCCAGCAATCCCACTACTGGGCATACACCCTGAGAAAACCATAATTCAAAAAGAGTCATGTACCACAATTCTCATTGTAGCACTATTTACAATAGCCAGGACACGGAAGCAACCTAAGTGTCCATCGACAGATGAATGGATAAAGAAGATGTGGCCCATATATACAATGCAATATTACTCAGCCATAAAAAGAAATGAAACTGAGTTATTTGTAGTGAGGTGGATGGACCTAGAGACTGTCATACAGAGTGAAGTAAGTCAGAAAGAGAAAAACAAATACCGTATGCTAACACATATATCTGGAGTCTAAAGAAAAAAAAATGGTTCTGAAGAACTTAGGGGCAGGACAGGAATAAAGAGTCAGATGTAGAGAATGGACTTGAGGACACGGGGAGGGGGAAGGGTAAGCTGGGACAAAGTGAGAGAGTGGCATTGACATATATACACTACCAAATGTAAAATAGACAGCTAGTGGGAAGAAGCCACAAAGCACAGGGAGATCAGCTCGGTGCTTTGTGACCACCTAGAGGGGTGGGATAGGGAGGGTGGGAGGGAGATGCAAGAGGGAAGAGATATGGGGATATATGTATATGTATAGCTGATTCACTTTGTGATAAAGCAGAAACTAACACACCATTGTAAAGCAATTATACTCCAATAAGGATGTTAAAAAAAAAAAAAAGGGATATCAGATACATGGTATGGCTGTACCACAGTTCATGCAATCCTCTATATCATAGCAGACTTGGAAAGTTGATCAAAGTATTTTTTCTAAATTGAGCCCCCTTTCAGGTCTCAGAATTCTTCTCCATACAGGGAGTACTCCTATTTGAGTGAGATTTACATGAGTAAGATCAAATTCTACCTGGAAGGGGAGGGGGGAGAGAGTGAGAGAGAGAGAGAGAGAGAGAGAGAGATGAAGTTTTCTAAATGATAACATAGAGTCTAGTAAGTACTGACATAGCTAATACAGTAAAATAAGTGAAACCTGATTAATGACAGAAACAGAGCACCGTGGATATGGGTCTTTCAGATTCATGACTACATGCTTAATTTTTATGTCTTCTCTCCTAAATCAAGCCCTTATATCTTAACTGCAACGTTCTCCTATCTGGTTTCCTTGAATCAACTCTCTTGCTTCCTATCTATCTCACACATTTTACTAGATTAGTCTACCATAAACTCTACTTTCATAATATCACTCCCTTGTTCAAACAATAAATTGTTATCTTCTAATATATCCAAGAACTCTTGTCTATTCATTTTACTTATTAAAATGAAAAGTGCTTTAGTTCAGTAAATTGGGGAAACATTGAGTTTCCCTGTAGTTGTATTTCTTAGAGAAGTAATCCCTATGTACATGCATGGAGCAATAGTGTTTTATACAAAATCAGCTTGGGAAATCTTGCCATAATGCAGGCATAGACAAGTATTCACTTTACGGAGCATCTCCTGATCACAGCCAACCTGATAAGAAATAGAATTGCTCAGGTTGATAACAAAAATACAACCTAGAATAAAGACTGGAATGATGTTGTTCTTTAGGATCCATATTTTTGTTTGCAGTACTCTGTTCTTAATTCATGACTTTCCTTATTGTAATTATCCAAGCAGATTTAGTTTTGATTTTCTTTATTTTTTCCTATTTTTCTCTGCTGCTTTAAGAATGGCTTCCAAAGTTTTATTTATATTTCTAAATTAATGGTTTGTGTAGGGGAATAGGACATAGCAGTGAAAGGAAAAAGTAATCACTCAAAAATGAGTCCATAAATGAATTTCAGAGTAATGTTTGCTGACAAAATTGTGTTGTGATTTTCTTTTCTCCTAGTTTTCCATCCGTAGATAACAATGCCCTACATTTGTTTTTATTGTCTTTACTTTGTCTTTTATAGGGTCTGATAAGCAATTTAAAGTCTGAAAATAAAGATCACCTTTTTGCATTTCCAGGGTGATATTAGGACTTCGTGGTTGTTTGCACAGTTCCACTTAAAGATCACAACCTCAAACACATTGATGAATAAAAATGTCTTCTTTGTGCCTAAGCAACCAAAGTAAACCTGCAAATGCCAAACTGCAGAGTATGCCAAGAAGGGCATCACACAATTATTCTGGCCTTTAAGTAAAAAAAATATATATGAACACAAGTGCATTTTTCTAACATAGGGAAACATGCAAAGCATTGGAGATGTGAAGGTGATACAGCCTGATACTGTGGACATAGAGAATGGCCTTTGGTACCAAGAATCCTTGGTGCTCAAGTCTGATATGTAGGATCATGTCTCCCAAAGACATCTATGTTCTAATCCCCAGAACCAGTGAATGTGTCACCTTACATGGAGACAGGGACTTTGCAGATGTGATTAAAGTTAAGGGCCTTAAAATGAGGAGATTATCCTGGATTATGTAAGTGGACTCGATCTAAGCACATGAGTCCTTAAAAATGGAAGAGGGAGAAAGAAGAGCTTTGAAGATGAAGGAAATTGCCCATGAGTCAAGCCATGTGGTAGCTTCTAGAATCTGGGAATGATCCTCACTTTACCGGCAGCAAGAAAACATAGACCTCAGTCCCTCAATGACAAGAAACTGAATTTTGCCCAGAGCCCCAGTGAGTAGGAAATGGAACCTCCCTTGGAGACTCCAGAAAGGAATACAGCCTGCTGATACCTGGTGAGACCCTTCAAAGGGTAACAAATAACATGAGGAAAGCACATTTAAAGGAGACAATGGGAATAAATTATAGCAAGGATTTATACAGCCAGAGACTAGGTTCCTGAAACCCTAGAAGCAGATGCAGCTTACATTCTCCCCTATTTTTTTGTTTTTTATTTTTTTAATTAATTTTGATTGGAGTATAGTTGCTTTACAATGTTGTGTTAGTTTCTACTGTACAGCAAAGTGAATCAGCTATATGTATACATATATCTCCTCTTTTTAAAATTTCCTTTCCATTTAGGTCACCACAGAGCACTGAGTAGAGTTCTCTGAGCTATACAGTAGGTTCTCATTAGTTATCTATTTTATACATAGTATCAGTAGTGTATATATGTCAATCCTAATCTCCCAATTCATCCCACTCCCCCCTTCCCCTTTGGTACCCATACATTTGTTCTCTACATCTGTGTCTCTATTTCTGCTTTGCAAAAAGATCATCTATACTATTTTTCTAGATTTCACATATATGCACTAATATATGATATTTGTTTTTCCCTTTCTGACTTACTTCACTCTGTATGACAGTCTCTAGGTCCATCCACGGCTCTGTAAATGACCTAATTTCGTTCCTTTTTGTGGCTGAGTAATATTCCATTGTATATATGTACCACATCTTCTTTATCCATTCCTCTGTTGATGGACATTTAGGTTGCTTCCACGTCCTGACTATTGTAAACAGTGCTGCAATGAACATTGTGGTACATTACTCATTTTGAGTTATGGTTTTCTCAGGGTATATGCCCAGTAGTGGGATAGCTGGGTCATATGGTAGTTCTATTTTTAGTTTTTTAAGGAACCTCCATATTGTTCTCCATAGTGGTTGTATCAATTTACATTCCCACCAACAGTGCAAGAGGGTTCCCTTTTCTCCACACCCTCTCCAGCATTTATTGTTTGTAGATTTTTTGATGATGGTCATTCTGATGGGTGTGAGGTGATACCTTATTGTAGTTTTGATTTGCATTTCTCCAATAATTAGTGGTGTTGAACATCTTTTCATGTGTTTGTTGGCCATCTGTATGTCTTCTTTGGAGAAATGTCTCTTTAGGTCTTCCACCCATTTTTTGATTCGGTTGTTTGTTTTTTTGATATGGAGCTGCATGAGCTGTTTATATATTTTGGAGGTTAATCCTTCGTCAGTTGCTTTGCTTGAAAATATTTTCTCCCATTCTGAGGGTTGTTTATTCGTCATGTATATGGTTTCCTTTGCTATACAAAAGCTTTTAATTTTAATTAGGTCCCATTTGTTTATTTTTTGAGAAAGTCAATGTCATATGCACTCTCCATGTACTTCTATTGGTGGTTTTCAAATGCAGGCAGCAGGACTTCCTGGGAGAGTTTCCAAGGGGCTCTTGGGGCTAACAACTATTTTTGTGCACATTCCAAGACATTTGTTTGTATATTGGCATTTTACTGTTTGTAGCAGAGTGGCAATTGTAGTTGAATTGTAAGTATTTTTAATGCATAAAAAATTCAATCTTGTCACCAGAACTGATTTCTTCCATAATAATAGAATTTGTGAAACAAAATTCATAATCAATAATAAAATATTAATCTTTTTCTTGTTCACCCATTTTCGAATTCTTATTCCATTGTTGGTTCAACTGTTTTATGTTTGTGATAGTTTGTCTCCCATCTGCTTAGAAGAGTCGCAAAGCCAGTTGTGCAACTTCTACATATTAATGATATTATAGCAAATATTTACATTATCTATTAGTAAATATTTAACTCATCCTTGTAGGCCTTGAACTGAAATTCTAGATATATTTAACATTTTCCTCTCATTATAACCAAAAGACCTAATCAATTAATTTAAACGCATCTGTTGAACTCTTATTGAGCACTTACTAGATGGTATGCATGCAACAGAACACAGAAGACAAAGTATGGAAAGCTCTCATGGTCCATGTGGGGAGTCATGGCAGTCAGCAAGTGGGAGGAGGCTCTTGATGAGCCAGAGAACCAGTTAGGATAGGTGATGCTGGTGGGCTGGCAAACCTTCTCCACCAGCTAGTGATATCCCTAGACTTATATGGGGCTAGAAAGTTCTTGAGAAAAGTCTTGAATTCTGATCTCACAACAGGTGACATACTTGTTACCTTAGCTGAATTGGGATGAGGTGCTAACTTGTAGAGGTTTGACTGAAAATCCCTAGGAAAAGTATTTCTTAGAGGGAAAATGATGACTAAACAGAAATGCCAGAGTGACCAGCAGGGCCTGAGAGTTAGAGGGGAAGAACATGTGGCTTTTAGGAGACCCATGATGACCCAGACTCCTGCTGAGTAACTTAGCTGTTATGAGTACAAGATCCAGAGCCAGATGGCCTGGGTTCAATCCTGCTTCTGTTACTTGGTAGGTGGGTATCCTTGGGTAAGTTACTTCTGTGTGCTTTAGTTTCCTGAACTGCAAAATGGAGTTAATAATGGTATCTATATGAGAGAGCTTTTGTAGAGATGAAATGAGTCAATATCTCTAAAGCACTCAGAAAAGTTTCAGACGTGTATTTAACATTCAATAAATGTAGCTATTATTAATATCCTCGGGATGAGGGACTGTGGGGCTTTTCTAAAGGACCAGAACACAAAGAAAGAGAAGCTGCTTTTTTATTTGCAGATGAGAGGCAAGCCCTGGAGGGCCAGTGAGCAGTAGAAGCTTCGTTTGGTGGCTTGGCAATGAGAGGTGAAAGGGACAGTAGGCCCAGTCTGGAATGCACCGGCAGGGTGGTACAGGAACTAGCTCAAAGAAACTGAACAGCAGCTGAGCGCAGTGGTGGTGCAGAAGCACAAGCCATCAGTGAACATCAGTGATTTGGGCACAGGGACTGAGGTTGGTGGCACGCTGAACTGCCCTGGGGCTGGTGACAGGCAGTGATCTTGGGAGCAGAGTGACCCAAGAGACTGCTACTAGAAAGGCATCTAGTAGAAGGCTGTCTGAGCAGGTTTACAGCTAAGATAGCAGTTTTGCCTATCGTGGGAGCACCTGCAGGACTCCCTTCTGCCATGAGGATGCCCACAGAAATTCTAGAAGGAGAAGAAGACCTGTAAAGGGGAGAGGGCAGAGGTTCTGCACTGGGAGGGGAGGAAAGGGCTTTCAAGACAATATGTCTGTGTCTTTCAATATGACCCTAAATGTACCTACAATTTCATGAGAATTGGGGGACCTTCAGGTTGCACAAACTGCATATTATACAATGTGATAGCTCCTCTAACAGAAGAATCAAGTAGGAGCCCAGAGGAGAGAGAAGATTTGGCCTGAACACACTGAAAAGGTTCAAGTGCTGAAATGAAGAAATGATTTGGAGAAAAGTTAAAATAAAATGTGCTAAGGCTATGGATAAGAAGGAAATTTAATTAATTTCCTTTTTTGCATTTTACTTACATTAGTAGTTCAACTTAGAATTGTGTGTGCCTTGTTTTGGATGCTATATGATGAAATAATGTTGCGTTGACCTTTGACCTCTCATTCTTTACAGATTCTGCTGGTAGCTTCTGTCAATCATTTACATTTATTGTGTATACGTTGTCTATCAGACCCTTTAAAAAACAATGAGTAAGTGGTTTGCACATCGAACTACCACCTACCCCTTCTTCAGAGAGCAACTTTCCAAATGGTTGTAGCACACAGGAAGAAAATGTCACAAATTACCTATGAAGGTAATATAAATATACATGCAGGTCACTGCAATGCAGCAAACGCCACACACAGTAATCAAAGGGCACGTGTGGTTTATGCATGCTTTTTGTGTGTGTGTGTGTGTGTACGTGTGTGTGTGGTTTTACACTTGGCCTCTACTCCCATGATATAAAACAGTGCCAAAAGAACTTGTAGTCCTAGTAGTTTTAATATTTAGTGTTCACGTACAAAAGCTACATTTCTGAATTCATTAGTCAATAGCATAGACATAAAATCCAATGTTGAAGTCAGATTTAACAAAATTCACTTCATATTTTGCCACAATAATTGGTCAGAGTCTCTAAGTTGGAAAGAACTCAGATGTCAAATACTTCAACCTTTCTCCCAATGCACAAAACCTTTCTACATCATCCCTGAAAGACTGGATCTAGAATTTGTCTGCCACTTCCAACGTCACTGACACTTCTTTAGTATTCTTCTCTAGTTCCTATTTTTCTTCCAGTCTCCCAAATAACATGTACCCAGAGTTATCTACTTTCTCATCTCTTTTCATTCCTTTTCCCCTTCTGCCCCTCTGCCCTTTCTTCTTTATCTTCCTGTCCTATAGTCTTCAAATAGTAACTATAAATATGACTTCTAATACATAATTCTGTTCTTGATTCTCAGACCCCGGCCATAAATTTTCACCTGTTTGATAGGTCTTTTCAGTTACAATGTCTCATTGGAACCAAAACTGAACATGACTTAGCTCCTGGGTTCCCTATTTTGGTTTGTGGCAATACCCTACTATGGGTTCAAAACCCCAGGTATATCTAATTGTTTCCTTTCCCTGACCCCCTATATCCAAGCCAGTAGAGAGGAAAGAATGAACTGGGAACTCAAAGAATTTGGTCTTGGTTTTAGCCTCACCAATTAACAGCTTCAATGAATTCACTGAACAATTCATTTAATTGCTTTTAAGTTTCAATTTATCTAACAGATGAGCTGACTGGAATAGATAATTTCCAAAGTTCTTCCCAGTTCTGTCATTCTGTTTCTATGTATGATTCCAAATCCCATCAATTCTTTTGCATCAATTTTTGTTGCATCTATCTCCCCTTCTTTATTTTTACCTTCATCCCTACTGACCCCATCCCCATTGCCTCATCTAGATTTTTATGTCTTCAATGGACTTTCCTCCTTTAGCTATTTCTTTAACTTATCTTTCCAATACATTGTTTAAGTAATTGCCAGCGTAATTTTCCTCAAACATAATTACGGTGATGACGTGATTCGTTCACTCACATGCAATGATTCACTATGTCCTGAGATTAAAATTCAAACCCATGGTCTGACTACAGACTAAAGCTTCATCTCTCTCCATCCTCACTTATGCAACATTCATCTACAATTCTAGAGGGCACTTGAACTACTTGATCTTCCCGTACATATCTTTCATTTTTCTAGGCCATGCTCCTTTGTTCAATTTCTTTCCTCTGCTTCAAATTCTTTTTATTTCCATTTCTCTATTTCCACATCCTTTTCATTACTTAACTTCAAAAGAAAAGACTTCCACTAAGCCTTCTATATAAACTGGGCAAGAAAAGCTAACTATTATCACAAACATCCAAATCTTAGTGGCTTCACACTAACACCCACATTCCATTGGCCAGAAGTTAAATAATAGAGGGACTGAAAAATGCAGTCTCTCCTGTGCCCAGAAAGAAAAGGAAAGGAAAGGAAATGAGTTTAATTATTAAACACACTAGTCTTTGAACTTTCTTTGTTCCCTCCCTCAAAAAAGCCAGAAATAAGTTCTCTCTTTTGAAAACATTCATATTAATTTATGCAAAAATTCTATAACTCCATTATACTGTAATTGTTGAGAGTCAATATTTCCAGACATTCATTCAATCTGACCATATTTTCAAATGAATTCTCTTATGCTTGAATATCATATTCTCATATATTTAAAAATTTCCTCCATGTGTGTTTGTACACATCCTTCTTCATCTCCAAATTTGTTAAGTTCTTCATCTTATTTTCTTGTTTGTATTTGTCAGGTGTTTATTGATTTTATGTTTATATTTTCCAAACACTAAGATCTTGGATTCGGTTTTGTATTTTGCTTCTCAGTCTTTTTGGTAATTGCTCTTACCTTTGTTGTCTGTTTCTTCCTTATGTATTAGGAGTTCTTTTTCACCTTATTTCTAACTTCTTAAGTTTTTAATTTGTTTTAATGTAAATAAAATGACTTAAGTTTAATAATTGCTTCTGACTAGAGCATTGTTCCATCCACTAAAGATACTACAATGGTACTTGCTACATATTTTACTTTGGGTAAATGATTTAATAGTTCCAAGTTTCACTTTCTGTGAATGCAAATAGGAATAAAATATTACTTACCTTTTGGTTTGTTGTGAGAATCACATGAGCTAATGCACTTAGCAGAGTCCCTATCACATTTAAGTACTCAATAAATATTAGGTCTCATTGGTTTTATGATGTTTGGTGTTTTCTAGTCTATAGGGCTCATTTATGCTCCTTCTTTGACTCAATTTGTATTAGGGAGTGGGTTTTAAAATTTTTATGTTGTTGGAGTACTTTGTGTAAACTTAAAAAAATAATTTACAATATTTTCATTGTGTTTTGAGAGTGTATTCTGAATAATTTCTGCTTTGGAGAACTTATTTCCATTCTCTTCATGTCCTAGGCTATTGCCACTTTAAAAATAAGAACTTGTTTATTTTCTGTCTTAAAGGTGTGAATTTTAATATACATCAAATTCTCTTGGTTCTTATTTATTTTTATTCAGCTACTTCAGCATGAACTGATGTGATGTATCAAAGTCTCCTACCATAATGATGATTTAATTAAAAATTATTTATATGGGTTTTTGTCCTTTGTATTTTGATTCTTTGTTATTTGGCCCATACATTTGATAATGAATATGACTGCATTCAGATTGCTTCTTTTATAAAGACACTATAGTCCTCTTTGAATTGTTAATAATTTTTATCTTGAATTCTACTTTGGCTGATATGAATATTGCCACTTCTGTTGTCATTCTGTTTGCATTTTACCGATATAGCTTAGCCTATCCTTTATTTATAACCTTTCCAAGTCATCTTGTTTTAAGTTTGTCTCTTGTAAACAGCATATTGTTGAATGTTGTTTTCTACTCTAATCTGAGAGTCTTTGCCTTTTAATTGGGGAGTTCAACACATTTACATACATTGTCATAGCTGATACGTTTGGTCTTACTTCTGTCATCTTGTTTTATAGATTCTATTTTCTGTGCCTCCTTGCCATTTTCTGTTTCCTCTCTTGATATTTGGACCATATTTTGTTTGCTTTTGTCTTTGAAAGAGATTTCAAAGAGAGAACCTCTGTTTTAAATTGTACCAATTATGTCTTTATCTTATACACATTTAAATCAATATTACTCCAATTATGATACTGAAGAACAAAATAATACCTTTGGTCCCATCTCCAGATACTATGTTTTTACTTTTCCTATCTCCCTAGGCCAACTCATACTTTATGACATAAGCTCGTCTCTTTTCTTTTGTTTCCAATAAAACTTTTTAATGAAAAGTTGAAAAAGGGTTTATCAAATATACTTCTGGCACATCGACAATTATAACATTTTTCCTGATAAGCATTTTCTCACTTTGTGACACTGGAGGAAATTAAGAGAGGTGATGTATCAAAGCTACGCGTATCAAGTTAAGAACCAGACTGGTGAAATCTGTCAGTAAACTCCAGCTATGCTGTCCTGACTTCCGTTCCCAGACACACAAACCCTTTCCCCACCATTGCGTCTTTAACCGTGGCTTCCCCTGTTCCTTCACATCTCCCTTAAATGTCATCTCCTCAGAAAGCCCTTTTAAAACTAAACAAACAAAAGTACATCTCAACACTCCATTATTATCTTTCTTAGCTCTCTATTTTCCTTCATAGCATCTGTTATAATGTTATCATATGTTAACTCATTGCTTGCTTGTTCCATATCTGTGACCTTGATTAGACCATAAACTCCATAAGGACAAAAACCAAGTTTATTTTATTTACCACAGTACACCCTAACCCGAGAAGAGTACCTGATATTGTGGATCCTTAGGAAATATTTGTTGAATGAATGAATGAATGAACTGAGGGTAAAGTGCGGCAGTGTAAGAGACTTTTATGTCCTTTTTAATTTTTCTCAACAAAGTCTCTGCTTAAGCTGAATAACAAACTCTTTCTCCCATCTAATACAGTACTTAAGCATCCTGAACTATGTAATCCTCATCTCCAAGAATTTCTTGGAAACTTGATAGTTCACAAAAACATTTTAGCTCTGGGTTTAACAGCTGTCATGCTATCTATGCCCATCAATTTCTGCCAGGCATAAACTGCATCATTCTGTATCCATGACTGCTATGGATCTGCCATACCGTGGAGATGTCCTCAGGGTACCAACACATTTGTGAGATACTGAGGTCTCTTCCACTGCTGTGCTGGATGTTAACATAGTAATATCAGAGTTCTCATTTTGCAGAACACTACTATGATCTTCACTGCAATGATAAGAATGTATGGGTCTTCTACTCCACGACAAGCTTTATCATGGGCCCAGCAGCAGTGTTAATGGTCCCCCCAAATACCTCAGGTCCTTCATGAAAAAAGTTTCCTATCTTTGCTTATATGGTTAGCTCAGGTGTCATTCAGTGAGGCTGAGTGAGGGACAGACACAATTCTGACTTCTCCACTTATCATCTCTACTGTCTATGGACTAAATGTAGCAAAATATAGTGTCCTTCAGTTACAAGAAGATCAGCTACAGTCAGTCTTCCTCCCTTATTTACCAATTTTGCTCAGACATGAAGGTTAGGCTTAAGATAAGATCTTTAATACACATAAAAGAGAGAAGGGTCAATTAAGTGTCACAGTTCAACATTTATGTAACTTATCTTAGGTTTTCTTTGAAAAGATTCTTTTATCCTCACCTGAGAAGCAGCTTTATTCTAAGATTTAGCTAAAAGAAAAACAAAAACTTTGTAATTTGTGACAGTGGATGAATTTCTAATGAAGAAACTGACTATTAGGCAACAAACTGAAATCACCAAATTTTTAGACCACTGTCTGAAAACCAGTCTATGGCATCTTCTGAATCTACTTTGAAACCTACAATATACCAGCTAGAGAGAGGTTTTTAATACTCACTGGTCCAGGGTCTCAGATAACTATAGCCAAACTTGGATGGTGGCAAGGAGAATAAAGGGAATAGTAGTGTCTCCTGAACACTGTTTCATTCTCTGCTTTCATTCTTCCTCAGCAGGGACACTTATCTTCCCTTATACTAGGAATCTTATGGTGGAAATTTGTACTTCTATAGAGGGATTTGTGTAAAGAAAGCCCTGGACTTATTTCTACCTTCCCCCTAGGAACAAGGCAAGTGGCAGTTCTCCTGCCTATGCTAAATAATCATGTAAGCTGCCGCTTCCACGTGGAGTAATTCTTTTATACTGGCAAAACCGTCTCCTCCAGCAAAGTGTTGTAATGTATTGTGGGATCCAGGATTTCCCTTTAGGGCATGGAGAATTTTGTAGGAATGAAGGGCAATTTTAGCATCTTTCCCTTGAAGAAAAGTCCTTACCAGTTTGTTGGGCATGATGAGTAGCACCTGGAAAGTGCTTCATTTCCTTTTCTGAAGGAAGAGGCAAATGGGACGATCAGTAGAAGAGAGGTGATGAAAAAAAGGACATATAGGTGGCCTTCTTTGAAAGAACGGGCCCGTTGAAGGGTAAATAAGTTGTGTTATTGTAGTTACTAAACACCATCCATAATGAAGAGAATTAACAGGGAAATAATTAGGGAAATTCCCACAAAATAAGATAATGTAGACCTGGAACTGTAGAGAACATCTGGTCAAACTTTCATTTTGCAGATGAAGGAACAGAGTCCCAGAAAGGAGAACTGCAAGCCGCATAATTAGTTATTGGCAGAACCAACACCAGAACGAAGATTTCATGACTCCTTGTGCAGTCCTTTTCTTCCTGAAACCTGGACAAATCAAAATCACTCACTAAGTATGCATGTCTCTAAGCAGTTGTGATACTATATTTTAATTGTTTACTCTTGGGTTTTTAAACTGTCTGCTCCTACAGGGTAGGACTTAAAAACATTACCTCTTGAACATAGCACAATGTCTGATACATACGGAACACAGTAAATGCTTATTATATGTGGCAATGAAGGAATAAGCAATCGACAGATGAATGGATAAAGAAGTTGTGTCACATATATACAATGGAATATTACCCAGCCATAAAAAGAAACGAAATTGAGTTATTTGTAGTGAGGTGGATGGACCTAGAGACTGTCATACAGAGTGAAGTAAGTCATAAAGAGAAAAATAAATACAGTATGCTAACACATATATATGGAATCTAAAAATACATGATCGTTCTGAAGAACCTAGGGGCAGGACAGGAATAAAGATGCAGATGTAGAGAATGGACTTGAGGACACTGGGAGGGGGAAGGGTAAGCTGGGATGAAGTGAGAGAGTGGCATTGACGTATATACACTACCAAATGTAAAATAGATAGCTAGTGGGAAGCAGCCGCATAGCACAGGGAGATCAGCTCGGTGTTTTGAGACCACCTAGAGGGGTGGGGTAGGGAAGGTGGGAGGGAGAGGCAAGAGGGAGGAGATATGGGGATATATGTATATGTATAGCTGATTCACTTTGTTATACAGCAGAAACTAACACCATTGTAAAGCAATTATACTCCAATAAAGATGTTAAAAAATAAAAATTAAAAAAATAAAACCAACAAAAAAATGTGGTTCTTTGCAATTGAACTGATAATCTTTTTTTTTTTTTGTCCAAGTTTCAAAATTTTCTTGCAGATTTGTTCCTTTTCAAATGGAAAAGAACTCTAAAGAGTGATAATAAATGCAGCCAAGTCTGCATGTTGCATAGGTAGATTTATGTGATATTTCTTTGTGGCATTGGTGTCCCAATATCTCCTCATATATTTGGGACTCACCCTCTCTGGAGCAGGAAAGGGAGCTCTGTTTGATTTATAGCTAAGCTTTCCAATATAGTCTTTTAGTATTCTCACACAATTTCTTTCATCTCATTTTGAATGTAGTGATGGTTCATTTAGCAACCTATAAGGATAGAATCTGAGAGTCTAAGGTTCTAGGATAAACCCAAGGAAGCTCAGTTGTTAATTCTCTTAAGAAAGTTGCTAATTCTGATGCAAATCACCATCTTTTATTTCCCCCAAAGAAAAAGATTGCAATTATGGTAAAGGGTAAATCTTCTTTTCCATTTGGGGCCAGATAAAACCCAAGACCTTTTTAAGGTGGGTTATGTGGCCTTTTAAGAATTGTCTAGAGTGTGTCATGGAAGGACACATCATTGTTTGGGAATGAGAGGTGGCACATACTGGGTATGAGGTTCAGTAAGGAATATTCTGGGCTTTCAAGAGTCCTTGAAGTTTAACCTGGCTTTTTTTCTCCTTTCATTATACTTATCACTGCTTACATGAACTAGAGATGCTTTACATTTTGGCACAGGTGTTTAGTTCACTGCCTGCCCTTTCCTAACTTCTGGGTCTGTAAATAAGATATCCTTCTACAAGCTGTTTGGTTTTATAAACTGTTGTATAATTGTTTAGGAAGACAAAAAGATTTAGTTCAGACACTGACCAGCACTATATATATATGTGTGTGTGTGTGTATATATATATATATTTGGCTTACGTTAATATTCTGAACAGACAAGGATTCTAACT
Source organism: Balaenoptera acutorostrata (assembly GCF_949987535.1). NCBI lineage: Eukaryota > Metazoa > Chordata > Mammalia > Artiodactyla > Balaenopteridae > Balaenoptera > Balaenoptera acutorostrata. Next base: position 19,294,162 of record NC_080071.1, on the reverse strand, counting down.
CAAGCTAAAAAGGTTTTGCACTTTAGTTAGGATCTTTATCATTTTAGAAAGATG